>NC_080089.1:117949863-118565935 GCF_950005125.1 Chionomys nivalis
GCTCATGGTTTGGGGGAACAGCCTGTCCCTGTGGCTTATGGTTTGGGGAACAGCCTGTCTTGGTGCAGAGGGAAGAGAAGCTGCTTCTTCACACCAGAGTGGTTCAGTGTGGCGAACTATCGCCGCCATTACAAGATGGCGCCGAGAGCCTGATGAACAAGTGTGTTTTGGCGTGTTAGACCAACGTTTCTACTGCCTGATCTTGCTCTTGATCTGCCCAGCAACAGCTGCTTCCAATCCCATGTGGCCACGTCTCTTTGGTTCTGAACACGCCCATTCTCCCTGTATATATTCAGCCGCTTTCCGCCATTCGGGGCCCCCTACTTCCACCAGTCAACTGTAACCGAGTGCACTTCAATAAAGCGCGATAGAGAAGGATCCTGTGTCGGTGGTCATCATTTCATCGCTGGTCGAGTCTTGGCGGGCCACAGCTGGTGCCGAAACCCGGGAACTTCGGCGGACACCGTAGGGGGCCGAAGAGGATTCAGAACTCTACATGCGAAGTGGTCTACGTCGGTAAAGTATCCTCAGGTATGTCGAGCTTGCTGGTGGGGGGGGGTTGAGCCTGTGTGGTTTGGCATCGCTGCGGTAGTCTTTGGGTTGATAATTTTTTTCTGCGGTGTGATCGTCCAGGAGAGGAGTGCCTCTGCTGCGTGTCAAACTGAAAGTAAAATCCGGGGTAGACAACTCGGTATTTCAGTCCCATCGTAAGACTCTCGTAAAGAAAGAAGGTGATGGGCTCGGACAGCAGCAAGGGTCGAGCGCCCGACTTTGTTAGCCCAATACAAGCTTTATTGAAAGAACGGGGATTGAAGGTCTCTGATGGCACTATTAGAACCATATTAAAAGACATTGACCAACAGGCGCCGTGGTTCGTAGTGTCAGGGGACTTAAATATCCCTTGTTGGGAGAAACTGGGGAAGGACCTCGACAAGGCAGAGGAAAGACATCAACTTAGAGCAGGTACGATCCCGCTCTGGAAATTAATTCGTGCTTGTTTAAAAGAAGGCAAGCATATGGAGCATGTGAAAAGAGGGCGACGCGCGTTGACAGAGCATCAGGATAGCCTCTCAGAGTCAAGCTCAATGAAGGGAGATGAGGATAGTAAAAGAAATGGATCCAAACTGGGAGAGAAGGAGAAACCCAGTAAGAAAAAAAGGGACCCCGATCATGGGATAGAGAAAAAAGGAAATCCCGATCAGGGAGCAAAAGGGGAGGAGGGTGAGAGACCCGTGCCAAGTGCACCCCTCTACCCACCCCTCGATGAATTTTTAGATGAATTTGCCACCATGAACTTGTATAAGGATGAAGGACTAGAGGGAGATGAGGAACTAACTGAGTGGGAAGAGGAAGAGCTGGAGGAAGAGGCAGCTAGATATGAGGAGGGCCGATATGAACCACAGCCTAGCTATGCTCCACCGCCATACCCAGGTCGGAACAAGCATGGTACGGCAGGGGGAGCTCATAGACTCTCTCGAAATACTCTTCGATATCTAGCTGAACTTACCCCAATCCCGTCTATGGCGTTTCCTGTTTTTGAGGATCAGGACCAGCGGAGGTATCATGAACCAATTCCATATAAACAGCTGAAAGACTTAGTCGAGGCCTCCCGGACTTGGGGACCCAACACACAGTATACCATAACCTTATTGGACAGGATATTGAATTCAGCATTAACACCCAATGATTGGTGGGAGATAGCGCGGGCTTGCTTGACCACCGGGCAATACCTAGATTATAGATCTGTGGTGACAGAGGCAGCCCATGCGCAGGCTAGAGTCAACGCTCAAGCACAAAATACAGTGCCATGGAATGCTGACATGCTTCTGGGTCAAGGCCAATGGGCCGTGAACCAGACAGCTTATCCAGTTCAGGTTTATCAACAAATCCATGATATTTATAAAAGGGCATGGAAAATGATCCCAAAAAGAGGAGAAGTGTCAGGAAATCTGACTAAGATAATACAAGGCCCAAATGAGCCATTCTCAGATTTTGTAGCTAGAATGGTGGAAGCAGCGGGAAAAATTTTTGGTGACACGCAGGAAGCCATGCCGCTGGTGCAGCAGTTAGTGTATGAACAATGTACAAAAGATTGCCAAAGGGCCATTACTCCCTGGAAGGGAAAAGGGCAAGATGCCTGGCTAAAGGCCTGTCGTGAGATTGGAGGCCCACTGACAAACGAAGGGCTAGCCCGTGCCATGATAGCCGCCACAAAACAAAAGAGCCGCCAGAATGGCTGTTTTGCCTGTGGTAGGCAGGGACATTTGAAACGTGATTGTCCAAACAAAGGGAGCTCAAGCAATGGCCCACCGGCGGGCAGACAACCAGGCACCTGTCCTAGGTGTAAGAAAGGGAAACACTGGGCCAATGAATGCAGGTCAACAAAAGATATTAATGGTCAACCCATAAACAACCCATATGTTCCCAGGTCAAAAAACATGCAGAGGGGCCCTCGACCCCAGGGCCCCAAAATCTATGGGGCAATACAGGAGGGGAACATGGATCCTCCCAAATCGCCCGACGAGCCACATCAGGCTCCGCAGGGATGGACCTCCGTGCCACCTCCGGGTTGGTTTTAACTCAAAGTATGGGAGTACAAGCGATCCCCACTGACATGAAGGGACCGCTTCCAAAAGATTCAGTGGGAATTGTTATCGGTAGATCCTCTAGTACAATGAGAGGGCTGCTGGTACTCCCAGGAGTTATTGACCCAGATTATCAAGGGACCATTAAGATCATGTGTCACTCTCCTTTTGGAATTGTTTCTATAGCTCCGGGAGATCGAATAGCTCAGATGATAGTCGTGCCATCCATGCATGAGCGCTTTCCGGCTCATAACGCGGAGAGAGGAGACAAAGGGTTCGGGTCTTCCGGAGTAGATATGGCCTGCCTTTCCTTGGAGTTGAACGATCGGCCGATGTGTACATTAAAAATAGAAGGGAAGTCCTTTACAGGGCTGATAGATACAGGGGCAGATAGGAGCGTTATGAGCCGTCAGTTTTGGCCTAAGAGCTGGCCGTTGCAAAAGGCTTCACAAACACTCCAAGGGCTAGGATATCAGAACACACCTGACATGAGTGCGAAGAGCTTAAAATGGAATGTGGATGGCCAAGAAGGATTTTTTCAACCTTTCGTACTAGATCTGCCATTAAACTTGTGGGGAAGAGATGTACAAAAGCAACTAAAACTTATGTTAACCAATGAGGGAAGTTACTCAAGTACTAGCCAAGAACTTATGAGTAAGCAGGGATATATGCCCGGAGCAGGTTTAGGCTGTAATTTACAAGGTAGGCCTGAGCCTATTATCCCAGAGGGAAAACATGATAGAAAGGGTTTGGGTTTTTCTTAGGGGCCACTGAAGATTATATAAAAATTCCATGGAAGACTAATAAGCCCGTATGGATACCCCAGTGGCCCCTCTCTCAGGAAAAACTCCATGCGGCATGGCAGTTGGTGAGAGAACAATTACAACTAGGACATATAGAGCCGTCCACGTCGCCCTGGAATGCTCCCATATTTGTTATAAAGAAGAAATCAGGAAAATGGCGCTTATTGCATGATTTGAGAGCCATTAATGCACAAATGTCCTTAATGGGCCCGATTCAAAGAGGCCTTCCTGTGCTTTCAGCTTTACCTAAAGGATGGCACGTATATGCCATCGATATTGTTGATTGTTTTTTCTCCATCCCCTTGCATCCAGCTGATAAAGAGCGCTTTGCCTTTACTATTCCTTCATTAAATCATGAGGAACCCGACAAACGATACCAATGGCGGGTCCTGCCTCAGGGCATGGCAAATAGTCCTACTATGTGCCAGCTCTTTGTGGATGCGGCCCTTACCCCTGTTAGGAGGAGTTTTCCTGATGTAAGAATAATTCATTACATGGATGATATCTTACTAGCGAGCCCAGAGAAGGTTAAGTTAGATCAGGCCTTAATTGCCTTGGAGGCAGCCCTGGGAGAGAAAGGACTTTATATAGCTCCAGAAAAGGTACAAAAGACTGAAACGGTGGAATTTTTAGGATCTAAGATTGAATTACAGACAATCAGACCACAAAAAATTAAGATAGGCACACAACACCTAAAGACCCTTAATGATTTTCAAAAGCTTTTAGGAGATATTAATTGGTTGCGCGGATATCTCCCTATGACGAGGGAAGAATTAAAACCATTATTTAGGATTTTGGAAGGTAATCCTGATCTTAATTCACCAAGGAGTTTAACGGCAGAAGGACGCGAAGCCCTCAAATTGGTTGAGGCCGCAATTCAGAAAGTACAAGTGATGCGCATTGATCCTTTGCGCCCATTAACGTTTTGTATACTTCACACTTCTGGTAGCCCCACGGGGGTGTTTTGGCAAGATGCTCCGGTATGGTGGATACATAGCCATTCTCAAGGCCAAAAAACTTTAACTTATTACCCTGAAGCTGTTGCCTCTCTGGCCTTATTGGGGCTGAAGTTTTCAATTTCTACCTTTGGGTATGCGCCAGATAAATTGATCATACCCTATACAAAAGAGCAGGTAGAGGTCCTTGCTGGTACAATAGATAGTTGGGCCATTCTTGTTACAGCTTATTCAAATTTGATAGATAATCATTATCCCCAAGATAAATTGTTACAATTTTTGTGCCATAATATTATATATTTTCCTATTATTACCTCTCAAACACCGATTTCAGGTGCACTGCATATTTTTACAGATGGATCAAAAACAGGATTAGGAGTTTATCAAGTTATGGGGAGCGAGCCAGTGCAGTTACAATTTCGCCCTGGAGCCCCCCAGGTGACTGAATGTTTGGTCGTTTTGGAAGTTTTCAAGGCTTTTCATTCATGCTCATTTAATTTGTTATCAGATTCCTCCTATGTTGTTAATGCGGTTCGACACTTGGAGGCTACATCACATATTAAAGAACAAAGTGTGATTGCGGCAGTCCTTTATCAAGTACAACAGTGTATTTATAAAAGAGACACGCCGTTCTATATTGGTCACATAAGGGCACATTCAGGCTTGCCTGGACCACTCGCTGGCGCTAATGCCACGGTGGATGCTCTTACAAGAGAACAGCTTGGACTGCTATTATACGACCCAGTACTCCAAGCCCAATCCTTCCATCACAACTTTCATGTACCTGCCGAGACGTTACGCCTCCGCTTTAATATCACTAGGAACCAAGCCAGAGACATAGTCAAATCCTGCCAGACATGTGTGATGTTTCATCACCCGCCTCACACCGGGGTTAACCCTCGGGGATTGAAACCCCTAACCTTGTGGCAAATGGACGTAACCCACGTTCCTGAGTTTGGCAAACAGAAATGGGTGCATGTTTCTGTGGACACCTATTCAGGTGTCATTCATGCTTCCGCCTTAACGGGTGAGAAAGTGAGAAATGTAAAAACCCACTGTCTAGAGGCCTGGGCAGCTTGGGGAAAGCCTGTAACCTTAAAAACAGATAACGGTCCTGCCTATGTGGCCCAGGGCTTCAGATCCTTTTGCGCTCAAATGCAAGTAGCTCATCTCACTGGGCTGCCCTACAACCCTCAAGGGCAAGGGATTGTTGAACGTGCAAATCGAACCCTCAAAGAGATGCTACAAAAACAAAAGGGGGGTATTGAGGGCTCTGCCTCTCCCAAGGATCGTTTATCACTAGCCCTCTTTACCTTGAATTTTTTAATCTTGGATAATCATGGCCGTTCACCGGCAGATAGACATGCTGGCCACATTATAACATCCACAGAATATGTAAAATGGAAAGACGTGTTAGATAACAAATGGCATGAACCGGATCCTGTAATACAGAGATCCAGGGGAGCTGTTTGTGTTTTTCCTCAGGAGCGGCCCGATCCGGTGTGGGTGCCTTCGAGGTTAACCAGAACAGTGGCAGACAAAGAAGACGCAGGACAGCCCCAGGATGACGAGCCAATTCTCGAGGAAGCACCGTCTGACCCTGAACATCATACTCGCCCTTGCTCCCCTTCTGATGACTGTTAATAGCCAAGACAATTATTTTTGGGCAGTTACCCGCACCTGGCCCATTCCCATGCCGGTTACTAATGTTTCTAGAATCTTGCCCCATTTGTATATAAAAGATTGCCTTTTTGATTTGTCCTGCCAACAAGTAGATTATAGAGAAGAAGCTTATAATGCAACCAGCTACGATTTACAGGGAACCCTTTGCCTGACTAGTAATAGTAGCGCCTCCCTTCCCTCTTGTTTGATGTTAGACTTTAAGATGTTTGCTAGTTATTTAGATCCTTTAAATGGCATTCACGAATCGTGGATGCTTGATGCCATATTTCAGACTCTTAAGCAGGCGAATGGGGGCAAGTCAAGTGGCTCAGGTGATATAAGCAACCAGACTGTTTTTAATGTTACCACCTATACGTTAAATGTTACTGCTACCCTTCCATTTGTTGTTCAGACAGGTAATTCCAACGGGACAAAAGACAATACCCATAATTACAGCCTATCCTTACCTCGCTGTGAGCGTAGGGTAAATTTTCAATGGCCACCTGCATTTTTAAATTGTGTCCCTCGCTTTGACAAGCCCAAACCAGCTTCTCCGGGCTGGTGGCTTTGGAAAGAGCTACCAAAGTCAACGAAACAAGGATTAAAAAGGGGTCTGCTTACCTCACCTTGGATTTATTCCAATAATTATGGAGGTTTTGTGGATCTGTCACCTTTTATTTTATTTAACACTTCCAAGTGGATATTAACAAATAGTTCAGGAGTGTTAAATGGGTCCAAGTTGTTGATCCAAGAGAGTGAAGGGGTGGCTAATATTTCCAAATCAAAAAATCCAGTTTGTGTGGATGCCCCGTTTTTATGGATTTTAAGCAATCACTCTACCGACAAGCAGCTTAACTGCTCAAAGACTTCTTGTGTATTATCTCAATGCTGGTCCTTTCGGCACACAACCGGCCTGCTAGCGAAGGTGCCTACCTTTGTGTGGGTACCAGTGAAGGCAGACCCAAATGAATTTTCTGTGTTGTCCCTGATTCGGCAAAAGCGAGATTTCGGTATCACAGCAGCTATCGTCGCAGCTATTGCTGTTTCCGCAGCTGCGGCTGTTACAGCTGGGGTAGCTATGGCCAACCAGGTACATGTAGCAAATACCATTAATGAAGTAGTGCAGAAAACCTCAGAAGCCCTGATACAACAAGAAGCTATAAATAAGCATTTGGCTTCAGGAATTTTATTACTTAATAAGAGGATAGATTTAGTGGAAGAAAATTTATATAAGATGTTTGATGTTATGGCTATGAGTTGTGTTTTACGCAAAGAATACTTATGTGTTACTCCTTATTTTGCATCATTTAATGAATCAAAACGATTATCCAATTACTTGAAAGGTAATTGGAGCTTGGAGTTTGAGCAATTACAATCCAATTTAAGCTTGAAAATTTTAAGTTTAAATGCTACCAAAGCAGAAGTGATTACACTTGGAGAGTTTACGGACTGGCTGGTTACTACCTTCTCTTATATTAAAGAGTGGGCTGGGGTTGGTGTGATTGGTGTGCTGATGTGTGTAGGGTTGATGGTGGCACTGTTCTTGATTATAAAGATGATGAGAGCACGCAAAAGGGAGAAGATGGCAATTGTCCGAGCACTCGCTGCACTTGAGGCTGGCACATCCCCCCAAGCTTGGCTCACTATGTTTAAAGAGACTTAAGCCGTGTCTTTGCACCCGACGGGTCCTGTTGCCCATTGCACTCGGAAGAACGGCTTGCCTTACCCGGGTGGCTTGCACCACAGAGTGCACAGGGTGAGCCACCCTGGAAATCATGGTTCCGTGCAGACGGGTTTCCTCTGACTAATTTTCCCGTCCCTGGAAAAACAGAGATTATCATTTTTGCCCAGGGGGGAACCCTCTAATTTCAGCCATGACTGGAGGTCTCTTTCTCTAATCAAACAAAAAAGGGGGAGATGTGGCGAACTATCGCCGCCATTACAAGATGGCGCCGAGAGCCTGATGAACAAGTGTGTTTTGGCGTGTTAGACCAACGTCTCTACCGCCTGATCTTGCTCTTGATCTGCCCAGCAACAGCTGCTTCCAATCCCATGCGGCCACGTCTCTTTGGTTCTGAACACGCCCATTCTCCCTGTATATATTCAGCCGCTTTCCGCCATTCGGGGCCCCCTACTTCCACCAGTCAACTGTAACCGAGTGCACTTCAATAAAGCGCGATAGAGAAGGATCCTGTGTCGGTGGTCATCATTTCATCGCTGGTCGAGTCTTGGCGGGCCACAGTTCAGGGAGGTGAAGCAGGAATCAGGGTGGGGCTACAGTCCTTACAACCTGGCCCACCCCCAGAACCCACTTCCTCTAGATGGGTTCCACCTCCTAAAAGTTCTATAGCCTCCCACACAGTACCACCAATGGGGAGACAAATGGACAAACCCAGGAGCCTGTGGAGACATTTTGCCTTCAAACTGTAAAAGGTAAAAGGAGATGTGCCTGGTACAAGTGGGTGGAAGCATCTTCCTTCCAGGCAAACAAACTCCAATTGTGTGACAGTCACAAAAAGTTTACACACTAACAATCAATCATGTACATCACGGGCTCTTTTAATATGATTTGTTTTACTGTGGTGTAAGAAGATCAAACAATTTCTACCCAGATAGAAAGTATAAATTGAAGGAAACCTGGACACACTGTGGTATGACTCAGAGTCAAGTGTGAGCTTGGCTAGTGCCAGGCAACTGGTAACTGAGCTGGCGTTTGTTTGTTTGTTTGTTCTTGGGGGTGTGCACATGAAACTTGCACACTCTAGGAGTACAGATAGGCCCTCACCTTTGGCGTCTTGGTTTCAGCGGTGGCTAGCTGCAGTTTGCATCGCTTGGCATTTGGAAATCTTGGGAGGACAGAAGCCCATCTTCCGCTCACTTCCCACTCCTCAGCAGGTCCCCACCACCACAGCCTCTGTAGCTGTCTGGTTATCTTATTCTATTGCCTTAATTTTCAAGCTATCTGTATTCGTTGTGCATAACCAAGGATTTTGTTATGTTTCCAGACATTTACGTCTGTTCTTTGTTCCTTTGTTTATTGTATTTCCCTCTACTGATTTCTCTACCATTCCTACTGTCAGATCATATGTTTAAATCAAGATTCCACATATGATATGTGTCTAGTTTAGTTCTCTTTTAAGGAAGGAGGTTGCTTGGTTGTTTTCCGGCTGCCCAGCAACTAAGACCCAAAATAACCACACAGAAACTGTATTAATTAAATCACTGCTTGGCCCATTAGCTCTAGCTTCTTATTTGCTAACTTCTACATCTTAATTAAACCCATCTCCATTTATCTGTTCATCACCACGAGGTTGTGGCCTACCAGCAAAGTTTCGGCATGTCTGTCTCTGGCAGTGGCTCCATGGCTTCTCCCTGACTCCACCTCCTTCCTCCCAGCATTCAGTTTATATTTCCCCACCTAGATCTGTTCTACTCTATAAGGCCAAGCCAGTTTTCTTTATTCGTTAATGGTAACCACAGCATACAGAGGGGAATCCCACATCAGATCTCTGTTTCTATCAGTTTTCCTGTGGGTGGCATAATTTTGTTTTTTATTGTTGGAGAATATTATAACTATGTAAAGATGTGTTACATTTGTTTTTGCTGTGGAATATTACTTCAACTGTGTAAAGGTGTGTTGCATTTGCATTAGTTAAATAAAATTAACCTTGGCTCAGAGAGTCAGGGTCAGCAACTGGTTGACAGGAAGTAACAGGGAGGAGCTTAGCGTGGCTTTTTTAGTTGGGGCAACAGGGAAAGTGAGCCAGTTAGCAGTGTGGAAGCTAGCTAGTTAGCAGTGTGGAAGGGGCCAGGACACCAGCATAGAGAGAAAGCTAGCTAGTTGCTACGCTAACTCTCTGAGCTCACAGGTTTCACCCTAGTCTTTGAATCTCGAGTTTTATTAGAACAATAGAGATTTAGTTAGAATTACCTTTAGCGGCAGCAACAGAGCAACAGAATTCCCTTCAGGCTACGGCTTTAGTGGCACAGCCACTGCAATGAAGGTAACCAACCCTTTATAGCTGGATGGAACTCTACTGTGGACACACAACACATTCTTCTGTCTGTCACCTTCCTGCTGACGGACATCCAGGCTGGTTCTATATTGCGACCCTGGTGAATGACGTTGTATTAAACCTGGCATCTCTGTGGTTTGCTGAGTCAGGTGCCCTCCGGTATATGCTCGGTAATAGTACAAACAGCTGTGCCCTTCAGTAGTTCTGGTTTTTCTTTATGATGAACTTTCATGTTGCTTTCTATCCTGGCTGTGTGAGCTCACACATCCCCACCTGCACATCGTGGGGCTCCTCACTCCCACGTCTCTGCCTACATTTGGTTTTCTGTTTTTGTTGTTGTTGCTGTTTTCTGTGTAGCCCTGACTGCCCTGGAACTCACTCTGTAGGTGAGGCTGGCCCCAAACTCAGAGCTCCACCTGCCTCTGTCTCCCGAGTGCTGGGGTTGAAGGCGTGTGCCACTATGTTCAGCTTCAACTGTTGTTTCTTGGTGACTGTCGTTCTGGCTGGGGTTACAATGGAATATCAACATAGTTTTGATTGACATTTCCATGATGTCTAAGGATGTTGAATTTTCCATACAATCATTAGCCAGTTTCACTTATTTTTTTATGAAAACTATTTGATTCATTTGTCATTTATGACTTGGATTATTTGGAGAGTTAACTTTTTGAGTTTTTTTTTTTTTTTAAATCTCATCCCCTTCTGCAGTGTAGCTGACAAAGATTTTTTCCCATTCTGTTGGGAGACAATCTTCACTCTGTTTTCTTAGCTGCAAGGAAGATTTTTGAAGTACACGTAATTCCACTGTCTATACTTGCTATGATTTCCTGTGTTATTGGAGACTTTTCAGGAAATCCCTGCCCATGCCTAGATATTTCCTTCCCTTGATCTCTCCAGACCTCAGCCACACTCCCTGTCTTCTTCTTTTCAGGCTCGGAATCTGAAGCCATTTGGGAGGCACCAGGGCTCTGGGCACCACAGAAACAACTGTGCTCGACGCGGCCCTTGTTCAGGACAACGGACAGCGACCACGTGCTCCGTGTTGTCTCTCTCCACCTGCTTGCGACCTGATGAGGGCATTCTGGGTAAGTGCTCTCTCACTTATGGGGCTCTATTAAAAGCAACCTCTTTTCTACTCAAACCTCTTAAATACAATAAACAAAGGAGGTTCATGAATCTTCAGGGCCGTAGCAATCAGGTTTGTGGTGGGGTTGTAGGCGCCAGGAGAAGGCTGAGCAGCTACCAGGGCTCTGGGTGCCGCTACCCCGGGCAGCTGCCAGCATTCCGGGTGTGCCCCCTGCTCAGTACAGGAGCAGTACACCTAGCCAGGAGGTGATGAGGTGGACAGAGCTATCAAGCTATCCTTACAGACAACTGATGCGTACAAGCTGTGGGCCAGCACTTTCATGTCCATAGAAAAGAGTAGATGCTGGGCCCTGGCCCCTGTGTCCTTCGGTCTTGCTTGTCCCACCATAGGGACAGCATCGGTATGAAATGGAATGAGGTGAGCTCGTTTTGTGCTCTGAACGTCCAAAAGTTTTGTGTTCTACTAACTCCCTGCATGCTTGGGATGACCCTGACATGTGATTGTGACCCAGGGTAGCAGATCACACAGCCTGGAAAACACTGGCAGTGTCTGTGCCACAGGCGTGAGGTTCACCAGCCACACCAGGGCCTTGTGCAGGAAGGGTCGTCACACTGGGCTGACGATATCACTCAGAATCAGAACCTGATCTCCATGCTGGGCAGCACAGGCATCGTCAGTACGGGCAGCTGCAGAGCCTCAGCAGCAGCTAGAGAGATGGGAGACGCACAAGGGATTCTTCTGAATTTAAGGTTTAAGACTGTACTATTTCGTATTCAAATGCTAAATATTTGGATTCATTTGAGCACACGAATCAGTGTTTTAAACTGTAAGTTTTATACATTCTCAATATTGATAACACATTTACAAATTCTATATTAATTGAGAAGCCAGATAAAGTGGCTCATGCTTGTAATCTCAGCACTTGAGAGGCTGCACCAGGAGGATTGTCATGAGTGGAACTCCAGCCTGGACTATATAGTAAGTTCTAGACCAGCTTGGGCTTCAGAGTAAGGGTGTCTTAAAACAAAACAGAGCTGTGGGAACACAAACCTGTTGGGGAATATTACTTTCAGGTGTGTGACTTTTGTTTACGCTCCATTTGTTTACCTCCTTGAAGCTGTGTTACCGTGCCTGTCTAAAACACCTGATGGTCTAATAAAGAGCTGAATGGCCAATAGTGAGGCAGAAGAAAGGATGGGCAGGGCTGGCAGGCAGAGAGAATAAGTAGAAGGAGAAATCTGGGAGGAAAGAGCAAGAACATACATGGAGGGGACAACATCAGGGGCCAGACACCCAGTCACACAGCAAGTCATGGAGAAAGAAGTAAAGAAAGGCATACAGAAGTAGAGAAAGATAAAAGCCCAGAGGGAAAAGTAGGTGGGTTAACAAAGGTGAAAGACTGGCTAGAAACAAGACAGGGCTGGGCATTCATAACTATGATTAAGCCTCTGTGTGTGATTTTTCTGGGATCTGGGTGGTGGGCTCCCAAATAAGCCCAAAGAGTAAACACTTCACAACACAACCCAAAGGCTTAGCATGAAAAAATAGTAAAAACTCTTGTTTTTGTATGACATTACAACATTACCCGGACCTTAGCATAATAGACTCCGTGATGGAAGTGCCATTCCGGCTATAAATCTCAGCAGCAATCACCTGCTGAAATGAAAATGAAGACCTAATCTAATCCCTTGGTCCATAGTTCTGGCGAGGTCTCTAAATGTACTAGCCTTGCCTTTGGGCTTTGTAGTCCCCTTTCTGGCTAACCTGTTCTTGCTAGCTGAAGTCTATCGACCCAGGATACGGTTTCTGTGTTTAAAAGCTCATACTTAGGCTTACTGATACCCTAGGACTCCAAACACCCAGTGCAGTCTCTGGCTGGTTAGAGACTTTCTCTTGGCCTAAACCCATGTCATAGCAGTTTTCTCTGGTGGGCACCCCTCAACAGCATGCTGACGTGGTATTTTATATATACTGAGTTAAGTATACATTACTAAAATTAACTTTGGAGATGGGTGTGGTTGCACAGGTTTATGATCCTGGCACTCCAAATTGAAGCTGGAGGACTGAGAGTTCAAGGCCAGGCTAAGCAAAAAGTCATACATATATACAGATAGGCAGACAGACAGACAGACAGACAGACAGACAGACAATTTCAGTAGTTTCTTTTAACCTTTTATATGTGACTCCCAGGAACTGCAATATTACACCCAGGGGTCACCCTGGGTTTCTGTAAGACAACAGCCTGGCAGGCAAGAGGGAAGTATTGTTTCTCATGTCTTACCAAGGAGCTCTTCTGTGGTCTGTTTTCTTCCCTTTGAAGTTAGGGGCACAGGGCACTTGTCCTACGCTCCCTGAGCAGGAGCAGAATTATGTAGATGTGACCTTAGGCTCTGAGCTCCACTGTCTGCATCTGCCTTGTGTCTGTCTGCATCTGGACCTGGCTGGGAAATGCTCTGCACCTCAGGCCTCTTCCAGTCACAACAAGAAGACAATGGGCATGTCTTTAAGATGCACAGCTCCTTGAGCCCAGCCAGTGACACTCAATCTCTTGCTCACCTGTAACCATGACAACACCACAGATGCTAGTTGCCAAGGAACACAGTTTAACCTGTATCAGATTTTTTTAAACAAGGAAGAATGGAGAGTCCTGCAGTTTTGTCTTCTCGGATGCTCAGAGACAGGTTCTCGGTGCTGTGCCTGTAGCTGGGCTTCTCATTCAGTTACTTTTGCTGTGATTTCCCCGAGAAGCCATTACTGCCAGGAGCGACTTCCCAGGAAGACTAACGGGATGTGTGCACAATGGTGTTAGTAGATCCAGGAGTTCATGCACACTTGGGCTGCTCTGTGATCTGAATGTCCGTCATAGCTGCTCATTCATCTGCAACCGTTAGTTCTCATGCAGAAACTACCAGGACTAGGGATTATATGTGAGAGCTGGAAGAGACGCTGATGGCAAAGCAGCCAAGAAGTAAGGGGCAGAGCTAAACCCGCTCTGGGTTTAGGGCTTGGGTCCGTCTACAGGCTCAGGAAGGCAGAACAAATCGGGAGAACGTAAGAAAAAAGGGTGCATGTTAGAAAATTATGTGCAAACCCCATCACTTCAGCTTCTTGAAGCATCCCTACCTCCATGCTGCTTTTGATTCTAAAAAGAAATGTATCCCTTGATGCTTTCAGAAGAGGTAGCTGCAGCATGAGGCCTTTGCTGATCACACACCACCGTGTGTGCTGAGGCGGGGCCTGTCACCAAACCTGGAGCTTGATATCTTAGCAAGGATGGCTGACCAGTGGCCTCCAGGGATCCTGCTGTTTGCCTGCCTGGCGCTGGGGTGGCAGGGGCACGATGCCACAGCAGAAACAAGCCCTTTAGCAACCAATCATCTCTCAGCCCCTTGGTTCCTTTATTATGCTGTATTTATCCTTTTATTTAGTGTGTTATTTGGAATAGATACTGTTAGTCTCAACAAGGACATTGGGAAGTGCCACTGGGCCTTTCCTGAGCTTGAGGGGTTTCCAGCATTTGGAGTGGCAGTGGGATTCTGTGTCAGTGTCCTGGCTCTGTCCGTTCTTTATCCTTGACGTTGCTTTACTTCAGGGTTTCCTAGACCTTTCACCTGAGAATATTTTACACAACCCTGGGATATAGGTTTATAAAGATGGCTTTATAGCTGGATGGAGGTGCACACCGTTAATCCCAGCACTTGGGAGGCAGAGGCGGGTGGATCTCTGTGATTGTGAAGCCAGTCTGGTCTACAAAGCGAGTTCCAGAGCTGTTAGACAGAGAAACCCTGTCCTGAACCCCCAAAGGTTTTATAAATCAGACATTTACTGATAATAAATCACAAAGAAATCTATGTTAAGATGGTTCTTTGTGGGGCCAGTGCGTTAAGGAGCCTGACACCGTGTCTGAGGACTTGAGGTTGATCCCTGGAAACCAGGTGATGGAAGCAAACCTCTGGCTTCTGAATCCACAAGCAAAAGCAATCCAACTGCCACTACCCAAATGTCGGAAACCCCTCTTGTGGCATACAAGAGCACCCCAAAGGGCATAGAGCAGTTCTTTGATATACATGTAATTACCATTTAATACTTATAATTTTACCATTTACTAATGATAAGAGCACATTTGCACACTAATAAGGTGGACATGCTTGAAGCTCTTACACAATACATCCCGAGACACATTAATTTGACACTCACACGCCGAAGAATGATGACCGAAAAACATAAACAGTGTTTTCTACAGTATAGAGCATAAACGTTTGCGTGTACAGCAAAAACACTGCAGTTCATAGCGGATGTTATCGGATCTGAGCAGGGCGTCTCGGGACTCACAGGGGAACGCCATGATGTCATCCATGCACAGGGCAATGTGCACACACTCTGTTCAGAGCCAAGGCTGCTATGGGGTCACAGAGTCTAACGTGGAAATGCCTTCAGAGACACCTTGGATGCATTGTTCATTTGATTTTGAATTAAGTTTTGCTTGCTGGACGTAAGGCACCTTTTATTGTTGCCGAAATTCTCATGACCCGCATTCAGTTATATGACCTCTAGGGGGCCGAAACTCACTGAAGCTTCGGGGTATACAGCGCCAATGGCAGAGAGCTTACCTAGCATGTTTGAGGTCCTGGGTTCAAGTCTTAGCGCTAGTAAATAATAAATAAGCAGCAAAGCTTTGTCTGGAACTCACTAAGTAGTCTAGGCTGAGGAGCCAGTAAGACCGAGATGCGGCTGTCTCTGCCTCCCGAGCGCGAGGACTATAACCGTGTGCCGCCATGTTTATCCCTCTCCCTTTATCTTTGATTTTAATGCTTTAACGTGGGTTCTGGGAATTGACCTAGATCTCCATGCTTGTAAGGTGAGAACTTTCTCGACTCGGCTATCATCCCAGTGCCTGATGCCGTCAGTCACATTCCTTACGGAGACCCCAGAGAACCTTTGCGTCTGGAGATGATGCATTATAAAAGTCCACAACCGCAGCCAGCAGAGCACCGTCGCTTTAGGGAGGGCATGTCTCTCTTGTGTGCCTGTTACTGTGTGTTCAGAGCATGCCTCAGAAATAGCAGAGGCATCTGAATTCTAACCAGATAGCTGAGCAATTCACAGGCAGAACCAGAACAGTCCCAGCTTCAGCCTGCTGTCATCCAGCCTGCCTGAGGCTTGGGCTCAGCCCGGGAGTCCTGTTGGAGGGAGGGAAAGGAGATGAGGACAAAGAGGGCACTGCGGGCAGAGCTAATGCATTAGAAATGCAGGAGGACGCTGCACTGGGGTTAGCTGTCCCCTCCAATCTCTCTGAGGTTATTTTTGTGTATCCCCACCCACGCCCTCACTCCGTGTGGAGAGGGAAGTCAGAGGAAAGCAACCACCTGCCCTCCCTGGCCCCTTACCCTGCCCCTTCCCGGCTGTCAGCTGTCCATATTTGCTGCAACCTCAAGCAGCTGCAGGGTGACGCTGGGTGATTTGCAAAAATCCGCGACTCAAACCCACACACAGAAGGCGGTGCTGGCATCATGCACTGGGCTCCCTAGACTTCGTGGCTATTTAAAACTGCTAGGGCTGTCGAATGCTGCCCTTCCTGAGGCGGCCCAGACACCCCCAGCACAGTCCCATCACAGTTAAGGAAGGGAAGTATGGTAGATAATGAGAGGGAGTAGCCTGTGAGTGGCCTCGGGGAGGGGCAGTGAGCGAGGAGCCTCCTGCCACCCAGGCCGTCTGCAGTGTCAAGGGATGCATCCCTTCTGGACTGACAGTCTGTTACCCAGCTTTCTACTCCATGGGGGCCTGACAAGGTTGCTCTACAGAAGCTCTTGGCCTCTGAGCCGATGGTTCCTGTCCCAGGCTGGCAGCAGAGACCTTTGCTAGGGGCAGGTTCTGTTTCACTGGGGGTTTTCAAGGGGTTCTAAGAACAAGCTGCCTTCTCAGAAAGGGCTGCCTCAGTTGTTCCGCGAGGAGGACATTGCATCCTAGGAATCACCCCTCAAAGGCATGCCCTCTGTTCTCTACTGGGAGAGGACTGTAGCTCAGAGACACATCTCATCCCCAGACGCTGAAAGCTCACCGCTCTAGAGGTCACAGGGTGCATGTGCCCACACTGCATGACAAGCTTGTCAGCTAACACAAACTACCTTTGACTTTGAAATAAGCTATGGGATCCTTCTCTGAATGGAATTTATTTTAGTAATCATCAAATGTATTTGACACTCCTGGTCACGTAGCAACCAAAGCGTGGGGTGGTTGCCCTGAAACCTGATAGAGGGCATTACGTCAGCCAGCAAGTGCATCCCTTGCCAGATGTTCTGGGGAGGAAACACTGCAGCTCAAGAAAACTGTTCTCAGAGCAGAGGCGGAGCCAAGGGCATGTTGGAGCTGCCCCATAGCTCAACACAACCTCTTCTGCCCATTTTCTGCCTGTGAGCTTGCCTTTCCCACGAGCATTGGTCCTGAGATCCCTCCTGCTACGGTTTGGATATGGATTGAAAGTATCCCCAAAGCCTTGTGTGTTGGAAGCCTGGTCTGCCACATGACAATGTTGGAAAGGCAAAACCTGTCTGAGGTAGTTCTTAGGTCGTGACTGTATGCCCTGGAAGGAACTTCAGCACCCTCGTCTCTCTGTGCTGGGATGGTTCACTCTTACACATGAAGCTACTGTGAGGTTCTGTGAGGCAATGGAGCCGAGGAAGGCCCTCACCAGAGCCTAGACATGATATCTGGATGTTTACACTCCAACTTGCCAATTGCGAATGCATGAAACCTCTTTTCTTTTTTTTTTTTTTTAAAAAAAAACTGTTAATGTCAGATATTCTATTATAGCCACAAATACGAGATCAAGACGCTTCTCTAGAGCCAGCGAGGTGGCTCAGCAGGTAAAGGAACTTGATGTACCAGTCTGCTGATCTGAGTTAGATCCTTAGCACCCATGTGAAGGTGTAGAGAGAGGACCGTCCCCACAGAGTTGCCCTCCGACTGCCACACACATTGTGGCCTCCCCCCTCCCTACTACAGATACACCTACACACATACAATCATAATAAATTTAACAACCCAGGGGAGCCGAGGCTGAGTTGTGAGAATACAGCTTCCTCAACCCAGGCACTCACGGTCCGGTGGGGAGAAAGCCAGTAAGCCGGACCGCATAACAGCCCAGAGTGGCAAGTGCAGAGCCCAGGTGGGCCAGGGGTTTACGGTATGTGCACTATCCTGAGACGGGGTGGGTTGCCTTCTACCCATCAACACCCTCATCATTAAGATGCCTTAGGAGCGGGTGTGCACAAGAGACCTGGTCCATAGTCAGTCCAAAGCCCAGTGACCACGCAAAGTAGCCACATATTTTTGGCTGAATGACTTGGGACAATGGATGAAGCTTGTTTGTAGGGGTATAGCCCCACCCATTGGGGGCGTGTTCGCCTCGGGCTAATGTTTACAGATAAATCTGCCGGGCGTGATCCCAGCAGCCCCTTCGGGAACCTGTGGTCCTGTAAGTCTATTTCCTTATTAAAGCTGTATATATCTATATAATCTGTCTGCATTTAAATGTGGCGAACACGCCCTCAATGGGTGGGGCTATATCCCTACATCTCCCCCTTTTGTCTAAATAAGATAGAACTAAACCAAATACAACTATATACAATAATAAAAAATAATAAATATAACAAACAATATTGAGAACAAAACTTTTGCTAAACATTCTATCTCAAGGAGTCTAAATAACATAGAGAGTAACTACAATTATATAATCTTCAACTCTGTCAAAGATCTGAGAAGGGAATAAATATTACTTAACAATCGAGAGATATCCAAAATGTGCAACAATTGACAGAGACAACTGACTACCTGGGCAATCACCCAAAGTCTCGTTTGCAATGTTGAGTCAACCAACTTTGGCGGAGGCCTAACATAACTGGCATACCATTATTAAAGGCAAGGAACTTTCTTAGGACTATCCTACCCTGTCTTGGCAAGATAAGACAATCCTTTTTCATCCACTTAGGGATATTCTGTATCTTTGTCAGAAGTTGAGGTATGGGCTTTTCTTAACCCAAAGGCCAGTTCTGCCAAGAAGACAAGCTCCCAGTGGAGTGTCTTTGGTGCTCAACGTTCTCTCGGGAGTAGAGTGGTGTTGTCAGGAGTAATTGTGTCTCTTTGGCACAGAAATTTTAGGTTAGATTAAAGGCCATTTTCTACAGTTCTTCGAAGAGGCTGAAGATCATACTATCTATACTAAATATAATCTCTATGTAACTAAAAGACCTGATTAACTTAAAAATAAATATCACAAACATATAATTCTCAATACCTATCTAACTTTGAAGACTAAAAGAATAAACAACTGTGCAATATATGAAGACAATGATCTTCAACTGTAAACAATGTCATAGTATCAGAGGTAGAAATGTACAATGTAATATGGTAGATATATCAATACAATATAGACAAAGTTATAAGCATACTCATACTTATTTTTATAGAGGTAAGAACACTCAAATTCAATATTCAACACTTGTTCACTCTAAGCACACAGCTAGACAAGCCAGCTAGGTCATTCTATCCCATTCCCACTTCTGATGCTATAATCTCGGGTCCACACAGGATGATGCCTGAAATCCTTAACACAGTTGTCCCTTTGGCTTAAATTCCCTAAATGGATGCTAGTAATTTAATGGGATTAGGTCGCAGTTTGCAGTCTGGGGAAGAGGGATAGATTCGGAGGGTAGGTAAAGAGAAGATGCCCAGAGAGCTGAACTCGGTAGTGAGTTGTTGAAAGACAGCAGGCCCGAGTACCACTGGAAGGAGGCAACAGCCTGCAGAACCGGAGACACAGGGATGAGAATAAACGCAGAGAAGGCACCAGGACGGTAGTCAGAGGGTTTGGGGTCCTCAACCACAAGAGACAAGAGCTGAAATCCAGGTATCGTTACAGAAGACAAAGGAGTGGGTGCCGGAAGGATGAGGGGCCGCTGGGTATCAGTAGAAGCAGGGATGTGGGATGTCACACTATGACAAGAAGAGGCAGCTAAAGGAACCACGGTGGTCACAACCCTGCATCCTATCCCTTGGGCTGGTAGTACCTGATGGTTGCTGCCTGCTTCCCTCTGCTGGCATGTTGTGGAACTGCATCTTGGCAACGGACTTAGTCTTCTAAGCCCTGCTGAGTCTAATTGTCGGACCGAGACGAATTCAAGCTTTCAAGGACTACTGCATCTTCCAACTTAAGGCACCGAGTCCCAGGAAGGGAAAGGAATTACTCTGTGTCTTAAATCACGCTAGTGGACTTTAGAGTCCTGTTCCACAGCCACGGGCGGCCTGGGGTGCCCCAGCAGCCTCTAAGAGCGCATCCTTGTGTTCAATTGTGGGCATTGTAGAAACTTGCTTCCCGCTGCAATAGTATGTCTTCCCAAACATGATGAATTCCAAAGAATTTGAGCCCAGAAAGAACTAACAAGAAACTGTCTGCAACTGCACATAACCATATTAAACAAATGAGTGAGCCTCATAAAGACAAAAATGGCATGTTTTCTGTGGGTCCTAGATGTTATATAGATACATAAATCATATAAACAGATGAGATGGAAGTGGAAATAAAGCTATCTAGGCCTTGGGGACAAAAAGGGGATGGGAGGGGGCAGGACTCAGCAAGGGAGAGAAGTGGGTCCAGGAACAATATGTGCTCAAGGTAGATTTCGTACTTGCATGAAGATGGCAATATAATTTAAATAAATTCTTTAACAGGTGAGTGTGGGGTCCTGCTTCCTGGTATTTCAGCATCACTTCTGGTCATATTTCCAGATTTGGGGTGCACAGGGAGAAGGAACAGGACAGAAGATCTGGGGAAAGTCAAGCCGCTCAGGTCTACACACTTTAGTGACCAAATAAGTCCCAGAACAATGAGAGTCCACCCTGATCTCCGAAGCTGTGGTTCTTTTCTCAGCCATAGGTTCAACCAGGCAGGTTGATCTCTGGCTCCCAGTGCCGACATCCTGACACTGCGTGCCAAGGATGGAAGTAGACCCTACTTCTGTCTCTCTCTTCCCCAAGACATGCCATGTGTTGAGATGACATCAAATCAAGTGAGACTATACCTCTTTTGGACAGGGTAATGACTTTGGGCAATGGTGGGCCCAGAGTGGCAGGGGTTGGTGGGGATGAGAAGGGAGGGAGATGAGCTTCCTGTATCTAAATGCTGGTCTGAGTTTTTCCGATTTTATCTATCAGGTTGTAAAGGTCCCTAAGAGTGGAGCTCTTCCTTCCTTCCTTCCTTCCTTCCTTCCTTCCTTCCTTCCTTCCTTCCTTCCTTCCTTTCTTTTCAACATTGGGGATTAAATTTAGGGCTAGTCAAATGAGTCTCCTGTCGGAGATGGGCAGGAAGGTGGGGTGAAGCGAGGAGGAACAGAGAGAGAGTCACGCAGGACAATGTTCAGGGTGACCTTGGGAGCTACATGGCCAAGATGGCTGTTGCAGGACATTTGATCACACTGTGACACTCCGGACTGTTAATAAGATAACCTTGAAGCAGGTGGTAGGGTCAATGACTAGCTGACTGCAATTGCCCATAGAGATTTTGGAGGATCGAGGATGAGATCGAGAGGCAGAGGAAAGGGTAGGAAGGGGCTTAGAAAGATTCGAGGGCCCTTTCAATACGGGAAGCATGGAGAGAGAGGGTCAGCTGGTCGTTCCTCCGCTGCTTTCTTGATCTATCAGGTTTTTATCCCAATATCTGACTCTTGAGTTTTTATGGTAATAGAACAATTTAGATAAATGCTTCAGATAGAACCTGTGACATCAGCTTAGGTTCACTGTCATACTGTTGGGGACCCAGAGAACTGTCTGCTTCTGGGTGTGGAAGCAAAAGGAACTGGAGTAGAAGCCTGGGCACTCTGGGAACTGTGTGGCGCTTTGATCTACCCGAAGGGTCGTCTAGCCATTGGACAACAGAACTGGCATTGTTCTTAGCCTTTGGACAATCCATTGTCTTGAAAAGAAGATGTAGACTATGTGTCTGGCGCCACCCCCTTCAGACAGCAGCAGACTTCAGATGTCAGACTTGGGGCAAAGAACTTTATCTCCCCTCACTTGAAATGCCCAGGACTGGAACCTTGCAAGGCTGGCGCTGTTGGGTAATGTTGGTTCTACCGTGTGCTCTCGGGTTCCTCACAGAGCCCTTCTGAGTTCACACCTGAAGAACAACCCAAGCTGCATGCCTAGGGAAGAACTTCAAAGGAAACAATGTTCTTTTGTGTTCACAGGGCTGAAAAAATGGCCCCTCCTTCCTTAGGTGCTCCAAGGTCAACTAGAAAGATTCTCACTCTCATTTCCTAGAGCTTCTGTGAGCTCTCAGCATGGCTGGCTGCTCCTGCAGGCCCCTAACAGCACAGTTCCTGAGAAAGTCAAGTGGTTTTCTAGTGTGGTTGGTATGAGAGCCTCCCTGTGTCAGCTCCCTGGGTCAAAGCTCCCACAGACACAGGGTCCTCTATTAAGCTTGGGTCCTGGATGTGTTCAGCTTTGCAAGGTCAGGATGCTTTAAAAAATATCTGCTGGTGCTGGCACACACCTATAATCCCAGTACTCAGGAGATGCAGGCAGGGGGTCGTGAGTTCAGTTCAGCCTGGATATGAACACAGAGCCTGTCTCAAAAGCAAACAAATAGAAAACCTTTACCTTTGTGCTTTCTGCTTTACCAAAGCCCGAAGGAATATTAAAGCTGCTTCTAGGCTCATCTCCAAAGCAAAGCTCACTGATTCTCAGATTTTATTTAATTCCTATATCTTTAAAATAAGTGTTTCCCAAGTTTAATTTTTTCCCTCCTCCCTTCATCAACTCACTTATTTTCATGGCCTGCCACACCCCATAAAGGTCCAACAGATATTAGAGGAGCATTGAGGAAAATTCAAGATCCTATGGCCTTTGTTAGATAAAATGTGTATTTTATTTACAAAGCCTGCTGCTTAGACCACGGGACAGAATGCAGTTCAGGAGACATAGATTGATCATGAAGTCTTTACAAGGGATGGCCCAGGAAGAATCAAAGTGTCCACAGGAATTATGCCTCTGGGTCTTTGCTTCCTTTTCTGCTTATTTGAGGTTGCACTGCTTACTTTTTGACAACTTGACAGAAAACAGAGTTGCCTGGGAAGAAAGATTCCAGTGAGGAGCTGCCTCCTTCAAAGGCAGTTGCCTTCAGCTTGTCTGTGGAGCAGTTTCTTGATCGCTAGTTGATGTGTGGGAAGCCCCAGCTCACTGTGGGTGGTGCCAACCCTATGCACAGGGGCCTGAGCTGTACAAAAAACATAGCTGAGCAAGCCAGAGGGAGCGAGACAGAGTAACATTTCCCATGGCCTCTGCTCCAGTTTCTTCCCCAGTTTCCCTTGATGGTGGACTATATACAACCTGTAAACAAAACAAACCCTTTCTCCCAGGTTTGCTTGTGTCCGCTTTTATCACAGCAACAAAGAGCAAAGAAGAATGGGAATTGGTATCAGAGCAAGGGCTCTTGCTGGGATGGACCTGGCCATGTTGGAAGGACCTTGGAGCTGCTGGCAAGGCCATTGGGTGTACAGAGCTTAATGAGCTCTCTGAAGCAAGTCAACAGGCACTCTTCTGGGGTCTCTGCTTCAGTTCCTGTCTCTGGGGTCCTGCCTTGAGCTTCTGGCTTCCTTCAGTGATAAACTGTTGAACTATGAAGTGGAATACAGTGTTTATAAGAGCAACAGAAAGAAAGCTAGCCCACCAGTTTTCTGATTCTCCTACAGTGAACATGTATGCTTCTTATATCACAAATAACAGCCTCTTTAGATTCACTAAGGGAAGTCAGGAAAGGACCAACACCAGCAAAGGCATCTTCCATGTGGATACAGGATGCTGAGTGCTGCCTTAAAGTGGCTTAGGGATGAACTTAGCAAAGCCAGCTGGATTCCTTTCCTGCCCTGCTTCTTAGAGCTCCCCTGTTGTTGTCTTTAGGGCTTTAGGTGTCATCACCAGCCCCCTCTGACCCCTGAACCCCTGTATGAGCATTGCAGCTGGGATAGAAAGGTCTCCTGGCAGCTGGGAGCCAAGGAATACCACAGAGTCATACTGCACAACAAGCCTCACACAAGAGATTTATTGAAAAAAAATCAGGAGGGTGGCTGCCTCTGCTCCAGAGAGACAGTAGCAAACCGAACAGGATACAGGGCTCATATCGAGTTTCTTGGGAAGGGGGTAGAGCTCTTTACAGCGGAGCTTTACAGGGTGGCGATTGGTGGGATTTCATGTCTAGAGACTGGACTTTTTACTCTGTGGTGTGGGGGCAGGGTCCAGCAGTTAGGGCAGTTAGCGTGTTCTGTAGGTGGAAACTGATAGAGGTCCTGGGGGAGGGGCCTGGCTACTCATGTGACTTGAGGGCCTTACAGTCCCCCTTTTTGGTTTACTATTGATAAGCAGTCAGGTTATGGGGAATGGGGCAATGTCATCATTAGACTACTTCCTGTTGAATCACGGCATCGAAGTCCTTTGGGTAAACTTGATCTTCACCATCAGGGTATCTTTAGGAGTAGCTAGCCTCTGACTCCGTAACTAGGGGCTGGAAATCGTAATAGTAACTTAATAAAAATCTGATTAGGGATCTTTTGAATCTGTTGTTGAAGACATTTATAATGCAGGGTGTAGCCAGGAGGATTAAGAAAAGCAGAAGAAAGGGGGCTAAGAAGGGCGATATTCAATTCCATATTGGACCTATCAGTGAGCCACAAACCAGAGGCATCAAGCTGTTTCTTATGTTTTTGGAGATCTATCTGGAGTTGTCAGGTCTTGTCTTTTACTATACCTAACTGGTTGACTTAGAAGCAACATTCCTCCCTGAGAAAGAAACAAAGATCACCTCTCCCTGCTGTTAGTGACTCTAAGCCTCAAGGATTTCATAGCACTTATGGTGGGTCACTGAGTCTATTTGGCCTGGAGGGTAAGGATAGTCTAAGCCACTCCCTGGAGATCCAGGATGACCTGAGGGGAAAACTGATGGTAAATAGCTAGGGATGTAGTCAGCTCCTGGTTTCAGCACCAAAATGTTGGTGTCACAGCTCTGATAGAAAGAGATCCTGGCAGTCAGAGGCCAAGCTATGCCTGCAGTTCTCTAGGGAAAGGCGTCCTGGCTGTCAGAGGCCAAGGAACACCTACAGTTCAGAAGGGAAAGCTATCCTGGCACACCTGCATGACTTTCATGTAAAAGTAAGCAAAGCAGGGAGCTCCGTGGTGAGGGTTACCCAGTAGAAGGGGAAAGACAAGGGGTTAGAGCAGGTGGAGGAGAAAATAGCTGGAGAGGTGCAGGTGTCTCAGGAAGTAGAACTGCACACATGGTGGGGCTCTGTAGGGTGTTACAGGGAGTATGCCCACAGGGTGGGCAGCCCAAAGGGCAGAGAAGATTCTTTCTTAAAAGTCGGAGGTAAGAGGCTAAAGTTCCCTGAAGCTATGGCAAGAGTAGGGGTATTGGGCCTGGGTAATATATTTGGTGGGGTTTGATGAGGCTGACAAAACTGCCAGCCTACCCTGACAATAGGGGAACAAGAAGATTGGGTTCCTAAAACTCCCTTCGGACTGAGTAGGTGGCCCCAGTATACAGGAGAGAGCTAGATCACTCTGATACTGTGATATCTACCTGAGCTTCCCAGTGGTCAAGCCAAGGGAAGCCAGCACCCCCCCTCCCCCGAGTCATCCATGGCTAGATCTAGGTCAGCTAAAGGGCCATCTAGACTTGATGTCCCCATGCCATGAGGGACATGAGGGCAGTCGACACCCAAATGCCCTTCTTGATAGCATCTTGGACATGGTCAGGGTGGTTTATGAGGGATCAGACAGACCCGGGTCCAGTGACCCTCCTGACTGCATTCGAAACAGGTGCCAGGAAATTCTCAGGTTTTAGGAGGCCAGGGAGCCTAGGCAGTTGCTATGGTTAGTTAGTCAAAAGGCCTTTGCTAGTGGCAGATATTTTTGTTTGGGGGCTTTTTCATCTCTCCCATGGTATGCCTTAAAGGTCACTGCTAAGACTTCTGCCTGAGGAGTCAGGGTTTTTCTCTAGATGTTCACTCTGAGTGAAGAAATAGGCCATGAGGATTGCTTTTCCATCCGGGGTTTCAGGATCCAGATTGGTACATTGTAAGAGACCCTTTATAAGGTGGTCTAGGAATTGAGATGGGGGTATCATGTTTGTCCTGGATGACCTCTTGGATTTTTTTTTATAATTTACATCTTTAAGGGGGCCATCCAGAAGGCAAGTTACAAACTCCCTCACAAGGATGCCCCTTGGAGTATTGTAATTTCATTCAGGATCCTAATCATGGATTACTTCAGCCCTGACTGGATGGGCAGCATATCACTGAGAAAGGAGAAAGAGAAACCAGAGAGGCTGGAGAGAAAGAGAAGGGACTGTGGGTTGAGGCTTGTTAATGTGGTTGAAATAGTGGAAGAGTTACCCGGTTTGGACCTCACAGTTTGAAGGAGTTGCTTTTCCTTTGATGGCACATGTCATGTGTTCACTTTCATCAAGGTGGGAGTGAGGTCTCATGGCAAAGTCTATCTTTTCCAACCCTAGCAGAGATGGCTGTCAGGCACGTGGCTACCTCCACCCCACTGGGGGGTACAGCAGCTAAAGTGGCAGCCAGTCACACGTTTTCTTTAAGATTACCTATGTGCCAGGTGGTGGTGGCACATGCCTTTAATCCCAGTACTCTGGAGGCAGAGACAGGAGGATCTCTGTGAGTTTGAGGTCAGCCTTGTCTACAAGAGCTAGTTCCAGGACAGGCCCTAAAGCTATAGAGAAACCCTGTGTTGAAAAAAAAAAAAAGATTACCTATGCATAGATTTTTAGCTATCAACCCTGGTATTATGAGTTTTAAAATAGCCCTTTTGTTACAGATCTTACAGGGTTTCAATCAGACCCAATATGCTTAAAAATCTCGAGGTACAGGAAGTTTACATAATAGTTTTACGAATCTTGAGGTAAGCTTTGACTCTTAGCAAAAGTTTTGGAGAGTTAAACCCAAACCACAAGAGTATGTACATGACGAGTAGCAGCAGCTTCTACGGGAACACAGCCCCTTCCTATTGTTTTGCTCTCCTTTCTCTGCTATGTAGCAGGTGGTTCGCCTGATAAGGAACAGAGATTTTGGAAGAAATCTTTAAACAAGTGTGCTTGGGTCTAGAGGAGGGGAAGCCATATCTTAACTCCAGACCCAGATTTTAATTCAAGTGGGGACAGCATAAAACAACAGTCTAATGCTACTCATACCTCAAAGACACCGGAATCCCTGTAAAACTGCATCTAGTAAGCTGAGAATAAAGAAGCCTTAGAGATAGGAAATTTTTGAGTACTGGCTATAGACAGAGGATGCTGCGGGAGGGAGGCAGCTGAAAGAAGCACCAGCCAGTGAGGAGTGTGAGCAGGGTATGTGCAGAGTGTGTGCAGGGTGTGTGCAGGGTGTATGCAGTGTGTGTGCAGGATTTGTTCAGGGTGTGAGCAGGATGTGTGCAGGGTGTGTACAGGGTGTGTGCAGTGTGAGCAGGGTGTATGTAGGGTTGTGCAGAGTGTGTGCATGGTGTGTGCAGAGTGTGTGCAGGGTGTGTGCAGGGTATGTGCAGAGTGTGTGCGCAAGATGTGTGCAGAGTGTGTGCATGGTGTGTGCAGGGTGTATGCAGGGTGTGTGCAGAGTGTGAGCATGCTGCAGCTGGCCTAATCCTTTGCTTTCTCCCCTTCCTGCTAGCTCTCTCTCCTAGCTTCAAGTTTGCAACAAACTTACAGACCTGTGGTAACTTAAAATACAGGACATTTACACTGTGTGTGTGTGTGCGTGTGTGATTAGACAAAACAAACAGATCTTGAAGCTGAGAACTCAGGAATGAGGACTCTCTTTCTATTTCACCAATCACTCACAGTATTTGTAAAAGTCCCAAATAATATTAGGATCTAAGGTACCATTAGGTGGCCATTTGGATTGATTATCTAAGGGACATTGATGCCAAATTTTATTGCAAAAGCAAATAAATTTAGGAATCTTCAGGTTGGGAGTCAGTTGGAGAGGCTAGAGGTTCTCTAAGAGGCAGCCCAAGGGGGATGAAAGGGTATGGAAGACACATCCCCATGCATGACAGAGAAGGAAAACATCACTGCAGCCTTAGTTGTGATCATCCCCAGGACTCAGGGAGGAGTGAACAAGAACCAGGCCATTTGGGGGTTGTCACCACACTCATCCAGAGCCAGGGGCTTAGCCTGGCTAAGCCAGCAGAGAGACTTGGTGGGGCCTGGCACCAGGGCTTTCGGAGAGGTGAGAAGGTGAGAAGAAAATCCGAGTTCAAAGAGGAGGGGTCCACAGGAAAGGGTAGAATGGGGTCACTGAAGTTATGGGGGCCTAAAGGAACTGTGGGACTAGGGCAGCTCCAGGGGGAAGGTGGGAGAAGAGGAAGGGAAGGAGCACAACAACCTGGTTTGGCCTAAGGACACTGCAGGATTACAGCTCCAAGGGTGGGGGCGTGGGGTCAGGTGAAGAGGGCCAATCATAGCCGTAAAGACTGTGGCTGGGGTACCTCTGCTTCCAAGAGTACTAGAGGGGTGCCTGGACACTCAAAACAGTCACTTCCTCAGACTCAGGAAAATATCTATACCAACCAAAGGAGGAACTCACCAAACAGCCTCCAGTGCACTGGAAAGTAGGGTCCCAGTGGGACTCAGACCACCAGGGGGAGCACTCGCTCCAAGGGAGTCTATCTGAGTCACAGAATCAAATGTAAGCATTGCAGCTCTGATAAAAGGGTATCCCGGCAGCTGGGAGGCAAGGAATACCACAAAGTCACGGCACACAAGAGCTCTACTGAGAGGGGAAAACCAGGAGGATGACTGTCTCTGCTTGTGCGAGAAACAGCAGCAAACTGAACAGGACACAGGAACATAGAGTTTCTTGGGAAGGGGGCGGAGCTTTGGGGTTTACCAGGATGGAGACTGGTGGAATTTCATGTCCAGAGATTGGGCTTTTTACTCTGTAGGATGGGGCGGGGGGTAAGGGGGCGGCAGGGTCCAGCAGTTAGGGCAATTAGAGTGTACTTTGGGTGGAACCAGGCAGTTAGAGGTCCTGGGAGGGAGTGGGAGGCTGGCCACTCTGTGGCCGGAGGGACTTACACCCTGTTCTGAGTTGTACTCTCTGGGATGCTTGTCTGCAGTGCACACTTTTGGGAATCCCTGTTGCAAAGTTTCCATCGGGCACGGGATTCTACGAATCTTCTGTTAGACTCTATTTAGCTTCCATTCTGCTGCTTCCGGAATTCCTCCAAGGGCCTGGTCTCGAGCTGCTCACTGTGGCTGTTATTTTAATAGCACGCCCTCGAGTGTCTACCTTCCCTCCTCTTCCCTTTCCTCCTCTTCCCTTCTTTCTTCTCCCTCCTTCCCCACTCCTTCCACTTCCCCTCCTTCCTTTTCCTAGGCAACAGGAAAAATCTCGCAGGATTTTCTTTCCTGGGTCACCATGGTTTTCCAAACCCTCACAGTGAGCGAAGGACACTTCCACCTGTGGCCTGACGGGGGCAGCATTTAGTCTTCTATCGAGATGAGCTGTGTTCTTGGGCTCGTAAATGGTTCCAGCTGAAAAATAAAGAAAACCACACTGAAATGAGGAGTTTAGTTCCCAGGGGGAACAAAAGGCTGTGTCAGCGTTTCCATGGTGAGTGCTGTCTTGTAGGGATTTACCGTCCAGCTGCGAGAATCTGCTTCATGCTAGAGTTTGGCCATGGCAAGCAAGTCTTTGGTTGCTAAAGCCTATGGATTATTAAAGAGTCTAAGTTAGAAATGTGACTGTGCAAAAATGGTCCAGAATGCTCTTTCCTCTGCCCCTTTCCCCATCTGCTGCTGGCCAAGCTCCTTGCCAAACAGCCTTGGCACCGAGAATTGGCAGGGGTATGGCATCTGGATCTCTCCAGAGGCTGCCGTGTGGCCTGAGAATTGCTATGCAGAGGACAAGGTCTTGGCTTCTTTTGAAGAGTTGGAACGATACCTCTATGGGGCCACCAATGTCTGTCTGTAGATACTTCTTCCTTGAGCCTGAGTTCACTTGCTCTCTCCCCAATCCCAGGTCTTACAATCTCAGAGAAGGGCGAGTGTCAGTGCCCATACTAAGTACTCTTGGCTCCTCAGCCCACAATGTCTCTGCGGGTGTCAGAAGCCCAGGTTGAGCTGACTTGTGTAGATTCCATCTTGCAGCAAGAGCTCTTGTGTGAGGCCAATAAAGGAGCTCTGTCTCACCAACCAAATGAGACAAAGCAGGCTCACTTGGCCGTTAGCATCAAGCGCATCAAAGCCACCGCTGCATATAGGCAGACACTTTGGTATGTCCTTTATTTTAAACAGAGTGGTAGGGGAGATGGAGGCTCCCCTCATCATGATTAAAGAAAGAAGGTGAGAAGAGAAAGTCAGCATCTGAGCTGCAGCGAATCCTGAGACTGGGTTTGGAGTGTCTCAAAAAGCTCCATGGCACACTGGCAGCAATGGTACACACCTTTAATCCCAGCACTTGGGAGGCAGAGGCAGGCAGATCTCTGTGAGTTCGAGGTCAGCCTGGTCTATAAAGCAAGTTCCAGGACAGGATTGTTATACAGAGAAACTCTGTCCTGGAAAAAAAAAAAAGTTCATAACCATTGGCAACTCCAGTTCTGGGGATCCAGTGCCCTCTCCTGTCCACTATATGTACCAGGTATGACAGCGGTGTACGAACATACATGCAGGGAAAACACACATACAAAATTGAAATTTAACATAAAAATCTAATAAAAATTTTAGAAATAAAACATTGATACAAATAAGGCTGGCCAAAATTTATGATGAAAATAAAGCTTTGACATTGTCTGGAGATCTATAAAGTCATATCAGATGCAGGAAGGCACTGGGTCTCTCTATGTGTGTGTGTGTGGGGGGGTGCATGTGCATGTGAATGTGTATGTGTGTGAGTGTGTATATGTGTGGGAAAGCCCCATCCTTCCATGAAGCTTATTACAAGCAAAAAATGAAAGCTAAGGCAGAGGTGAAGGCATGCCTCAGCCACACAGAGCCCCTGGACAAGGGTGAAGAACCTGTGGGCTTAACACGATCAAAGCAGTCACTCTCTACTCATTAGCTGACAGCTGAGGGGACCCAGCAGAATCTCCAGTGGTCCCATCACTACAGAAAATACAGACCACCTCAGTAATCTACGGGGGCCACAAGACAAAAATGGTAGCAGCAGCAGCAGCAGCAACAAGCCCAGCGGTAGCAATAAGAAGCCCTAGAAAGATAGCTCAGTGGTTAAGAGCGCTGGGTGCTCATGCAGAGGACCCAAGTTCAATTTCTAACCCCCACATGGCAGCTCAGAACTGTAGCTCCAGCTCTAGGGACTCTGTAGGTGCATATATACACACATACGCATGCAGGCAAAATACCCAACACAGAGCAAAAAATAAATAACTCTTTTTCCTTAAAAAGGAGCCCTAATAAGGGAAGGATCTGCTTTTTATATTTGCTATGTTTTGTAACACAAATTCTAATTGGTCTTAGTAATAAAACCCAGAGTCAGATATAGGGGTTAATGCTAAAAGATCAGAGAAGCAGAGCAGCCAGGCACCGAATGGGGCGATCCTATCTCTATGAATCCTCTGACTGCTGTCTCTACTAAACCTCAGACTGTATCTCAGCCTGAATCCTCAGACTGCATGTGAGCTCCTTTCTTCTCTCACATCACATTCCTCTCTCTGCCCAGCCTATCACTCCTGTCTCCACCTCCCTAGTTCTGGGATTAAAGGCGTGGGATCCCAACACTTTGTGTGAGCTCTGTTTCTCTGTTCAATCTAGGTAGTCCAGAGATCCCTCTGCCTCTGTCTCCCGAGTGCTGGGATTAAAGGAGTGTGCCACCACTGCCTGGCCTCTGTGGCTGACTAGTGAGTTAGCCCTGCACTCTGGGCTTCAGACAAGCTCTAGTTGTTAGATTATAAACAAAATAGTGCTACAACATTTTTCTACTACCGATTCTAGTGGTTGGTTTTTGTTTTTGTTTTTAAGAATCATGAAACATGCCGGGTGGTGGGGCGCATGCCTTTAATCCCAGCACTCGGGAGGCAGAGGCAGGCAGATCTCTGGGAGTTCGAGGCCAGCCTGGTCTACAAGAGCTACTTCCAGGACAGGCTCCAAAGCTACAGAGAAAAAAGAAAAAAGAATCATGAAACATTAAAATTGGGAGGAGGGGCATGATCAATAGAGAGACCAGCCTAGGTCATGTGTTGGATTTTTAGATGAAGACTTTAAATTAGCTACCATAAATTATCCAAACAATTAAAGGAAACAATGTTCAAAGAATAAAAAGAAAACATTGGAATAATGTCCCACCAAGTAAATAACTTAAATAAACAGAATTTATTTTTAAGGTGCCAAGTAGAAATTTTGTAATTGAAATATACAATAGCTACAATGGAAATTTCACTAGAGGGCCTTAAAAACCTTGTGAGCTCACAGAAAAAAGATTTAAATTTGGGTCTGGGGCATGGCTCAGTCCCTAAGGGCTCAAGGACTTTAGTTGGGCTCCCATGCATCAGTGCAAAAACAAAAAAATAAATAAAAATAAGATCCCCCCCCTCATACCCCACGTAGCCTCATTCCTCTCTGCTTGAACCTTCCCTCAGTGACCTTTCACAGTGCTGGCCCCTGGATGACCACCTCACTTGGCCGGCCTTCGTTCTGGAAGTGCGCACTTTTCAATCTGCCCCTGTGCCATTGAACTGTTCTTAAAAAAATTCTTATCTTGTATGCTTCCTGACACCACCAGGCTGCCCTGTCTGAGCCAATGGCTTTGGTGTCTGCTGGTGAGCACCGTCCATGGCTTCCTCTCAGCTGGATGCACAGGAAACATTTGTTTTCTGGCATTTTGGGCCCAGACCAGCATGAGGCTGAGGCCAGGGTACTGTCTGCCTCCCTGGAGCAGCTTTGCTGAGGATTTCTGGTGAGCGAGTCAAACAGGAAAGAGAAGCCATGAGAACCTCTGTGCCAGCTGAGGAAGAAATTAAATTCTGGGCTTTGGCCTAGAATAAGGACGAGAGACTGTTCCTTGTTGGTGGACCTAAAGATTAAACCCAGGCCTTCTGCAAGGGCTCAGTTGCTGAGCCACCCTCACCCCACAGGACCAGCTGGTTGTTTGTTTGTTTATCTTTTCCACGGGTCCTTATACATGCTAGAGCTCAGAAAGAGGAGCACATCTTATCTCTGCTCAGTCTGGGTTTGAGGTAGGAACCCAGGACTGATCATCCAATCAAGCAGCTTCATGTCTGTGCAGGACCCCACCCCCTCAAGCATCTCCTAGGGAATCATGACAGAGAGACACAGGAAGGCTTCCACCTCGTGTCCGTGCAGGATTTCCCACCAAGTATCTCTGAGAGAATCACAGCGGTGATAATGACAATTAGTGATAATGGCTACGGGAGCAATGCCTGCCCAAGCAGTGGAGCCCACAGTTCTTTGAGGCCACTGTCTGTACTGTTGCTGTTAGTTTTCACCAAGCCCCCTTTAAAGCCTGCACTTGGGAAGACGTTCTGTACAGTTCAGCCTCACTGCCTCCTTTTGTGTTGATTTTGTCTCAAAGCAGCATTTCAAGTTTACTAATGAGGAGATTAAGCTTCAGAGCAATCTCCTTAAAAATTTAAAACATACGTGTGTTTGTGTATACATGTTTGTGTGCATGTGCAGAGGCCAGAGGGCAACCTCAGCTGTCATCCTTAGGTACGCTGTCAGTTTCTTGGAGACGGGGGTCTCCTTGTCAATAACAGGGAACCTCAGGGACCTTCACATGTCTGTCTCGCCATTGCTGGGGTCATGAGTGCCTTCCACCACACCTGGCATTTTTATGTGACTTCTGAGGCTCAGACCCAGGGTCTTGTGCTTGCAGCAGTGAGCCCTTTATGAACTGGGTCATGTCTCTAGACCCAGAAAGGTCTCTTCATCAGGCAATCTGGCTGAAGTGAGCGCTCACTCCTGATGCCTCCCTCTCATCTACTCTAGCCTGGTGACCAGCTGGCAAACATATCCACAGCTTCAGAAACTCTCCTCATTCCCCCACATTTGACAGTTTACTCTCATGAAGTAATTCTCATTGCAGAATATGCATGTTATAGCTGAGTGTGGCTAAGGACACGTTCCCTTCTCCCCCAAACCCCGCTGGGACAATTAAACGAACACGGAAACAAAAACACTGGAGTTGTAACGAACAGTTAGATGTGAGGTACAGAGTGTTAAGGAATTTCTGGGGAATAGTTTCATGCAGAGCAGAGGGCCACACTGTGGGGCTGAGGGCTCAAGCACCACAGAGGAACTACGGAAGAGAGGCAACAAAAGAGTGGGCAGGATAGACCTCGTGGTGCAGGCTCGGACTGGCTCTGTGCCCTGCACAGGTAGACCTGTGAAATCTGCTAGTGCATCTTCTGCTGCGAGCTGTGCTGTTCCTCAGTTGTTCCCATCATTTCACACATTCAGGGAGTAGAGACATAGCATGGGGCTGGGGAACTGCATATACAGTAAGCAAAACAGAGCCTGGGGGAGATGGTCAGGCACAAGGCCATGAGCCAGGATCCAGGCAGGATGAGGGAAAGAGAGAAACAAGAGCAGCACAGGGTAAGAGTCAGGGAACACAAATGTGACACTTCCAGCTCCTCTTGGAAGGGTGTGGAAGAGCACCTGCGTGCTGGCAGGATGTAAGGGGGTTGAGGTATATGTGTGGATTGAAGGGAAGCAGGCTGGGGACACTGTTTATCCACCAGGGCCTGTCATGACCCCTGCAGGAGTGGGCAGCAGCCATCTTCATCCTCGAGTTTAGCAACAGTGCTGGGGGAAGAGGAAAATCTAGAGAGCACGAACAGTGGAAACCCCACAGTATCAGTGACACGGAAAGATGTCCAGCACGGTCACCCCTGGTGACCGTAGGACAAACTGCTATATACAGCATGAGGTCCCCTCCATCCTGCTGGCCACCACAGCTTCTTCTTCTTTCTTGTTTTATTTCTTGATATTTTTAAAGTCAACACACAAAGGGATGGGTTCCAGAATGACTTTTTCATGCATGTATGTCAGCCTCCTTTGCCTTGGTTAATCTTTCCCTGACTGCTGTTGTCCTTAGCCCGAGTCCCTTCCTGTGTCCCGCTCAGCTTCTTCCCTCACCCCAACATCATGATCAAGGCAGACTCATCCCATCGTCCTCTCCTTACCCTCCCCCTTTCCATGGCCCCCTTTCTAGATTCATGACCTACACATGCACATACATGCATACAAACCCCACATATGAATGTAAATGTACGAGTGAAAAAAGCACACGGTATTTGACTTTCTGTGTCTCGCTTCTTACACTTAGCATGATGATGTGTGTTTTTGTCCATTGTTGGGACTAATGAGTCCTGGCCTTTAGCTGGATGTTGAGATTGAGTCCTGGCCTTCAGCTGCTCTTCCCTCCTAGAACCTTCTAATTAAAGTTACTAGAAGTGTATTTAAGCCTACATGGTGCTAATAAAGAGGGGCTTTGGTATCAGTGTTTAAAGGTCTGTGTGTCGGTCTGTCTCTGCATGTGTTTTCTCAACCTCCAGGCCCTTGCCCGAAGCTCATGAACTGGGGTCTAGCGCATAGAGCGCAGACTGGGGCAGCAGTGTGCGGCAGTCCATCACAATTGTGCCCATGTGCCGTGCTTGCTGTATTCATCCATCTGCTGACAGACATCCGGGCTGGTCCATTTCCTGGCTTTTGTTCAGTCCTTGGGTGTACTGATCTAGATTCCTGTGGGGGCCACACCTAGCGTGGTCACACGGTAGCTCTCTTTCTTGTCTTAGGAGGAACAGCGACACTGATTTCCATAGTGGTTGTAGCATGCTCTAGGTCTATTTGGCTGACTTGTAGACTCCACAGGCCTCCTTACCCTGGGACTTCTGAGAGGTCATTGCCAGTAGGGCCTGTTTCAGAGCCTGAGGGTTGGCAGGTCTGAGGGGCTGTTTACCCCCTGATACCCCTGCTATGCAGCAGCAGGCCCTCTCTCCTCTTCCTCCTCCTCCTCCTCTTCCTCCTCCTCCTTCTCCTCCTGTCTTCACTCTGGGAGGTTGCATCTCCCCACTCCCTAAGCTGGCTAACCCTTCGTGCCCCTAGTGTCCAGCTCCAGCTGCCAGCTGCCTCTTCCCAGCCCCCCTGCAGACGCATGGGAAACACCACATTCAACCCTTTGTGTATCTAAGGGATGTGTCAAAACAAAAACACATGTTTGAATTTACATAAAGAAATAACTGGAAGGCAACACGGGAACTAAACAAGTGGCTCTCAGTAGGAGGAGAGGGAAGGAAGGGGGCAGGGTACCGGGCGGAGGGCTCGAGACTGATCACTGAGCCTATGAGTTATTATCTAGCTTGCACAGCTAAGCAGCAGGGGAGTCTGCTCTGTCCTCGGGGTTAGGGATCAGTTGACATTATCCAGGCTTTTTACCCAGGAAGCGCTCAGTTTTCAGCCAGAGAAGCCAGAGTGGCGCAGGAAATGGGCTGTTCCAAGTTGGCTCCTGGAGGGAGGGCCATAGCCAATGGCCATCTGCTCCTTCCCCCCCACCTGCCCTCCTAGAGAGCGGTAACCTCAGCCACCAACGTGGTAGCCCAGGTGCCAGGGAAGACAGCAAGACTGAGTTACATAAGAAAACAAGGCCACATCCCAGGACAGGGAGACAGAGCAGACCTGGTCATGATCAGGATAACCTTCAGAGGGGCTGTTCATCTCTGACGTTAGCTATTGGGAACTTCACAGAGCAGACCTGGTCATGGTCAGGATAACCTTCGAGGGGCCGTCTGTTTCTGACGTGAGCTATTGGGAGTTTCCAGCAGGATCCAGGCCCCTGACTGACTTGCCCTGTGGGGGATGAGCCATAGCCATGTGGAACCCGCTCCTGGAGCATGTTGCTCTCCCTGCTTGCGTGCTCCACCTCAATGTCCTCTGGGCAAGGGGGGAAGAGGCAGTGATGCCCACTAGGACTGAACGCCACACCGGGGGGGGGGGGGGAGACTATTTCCTACTACGTCTTTGGTCCTCATCTTCACATATACAGAACTTTGACCCTTGCCATTTCTCATGGGCTGTGTGAAACAGTTAGTGGTGCCATCCAGACACAAAACTAACCATTCTCCAAGCTGTGTGTTCATTCCCTCCTTGTCCTCTGAACCATCCTTTGGGGTACGGGGAAGACAGCTCATTACAGCCACTGAACAGTGTGCAGCTGGGGAATGACTCGCACTGGGCTAAATGTGAGCCATGAGCAAGAGGAGTGGAATCCTGATCTCTGGACCCTGGTGCTGGCCACCCTGTGTCTGCTCCAGCAGCAGGAGAGAGGGAGGGAGACTATGGGCTCTGCATTTAGCCCCACGAGTACCTCCTGCTTGTTGGGGTACACAGATTGGCTAACCAGTCACCTGGGCAATAGCGTGACTTAACTTCAAGGCAAAAATCTTCTCGCGTGGGCCTGACTGCTGCTGCCCAGGTGACAACCTTTGGGAGTTGGACAGTTTGTGGCACCCTAAGCAAGCTCATGGTCTTGGGTGTCTCTGGCCTAGTGACCGATGTTGGGCTCAAGCTGTCCCAAAGTGTCTCTGAGCCACTGTGTCTGGACAAATGTCACCAGTTGAGAGCCAGGTCTGGTCAGTGCTTTTCAGGTAGGTAGACAAAAATGTTCTAGAGAGACCAGCTTGTCCGGCTCACAGGGAGAGCTCCAAGTAGTGGGGATGGGGCCTGGGAGGAAGGCAATAGAGACTCAAAGGGATTGGGGTCCTCTCTCCAGCTTTGGGGAAGGGCTCTCCTCCATCTCTCTGTCACTCAATCACCTTGCCAGGACTTTTCATACCTTCACAGGTATCACGGACAAAATCCTGGTGCTGGAGTGACTGCCTGATACCTGCACAGAAAGTCATGGCTGGGCTGGAGTCTGAACTTGTGTCTATCTGGAAACTGAATGATACTACCTTCTAGAACATTCCCACAGATACGAATGGGTTGGGGTGGGGTGTTTTGGGGAACCGGTTCTGAGGCAAAGAGGAAAAGGAGGGGCTCAGGAAATCCTGGCTGTGCACACACTGTCCTCACGGACTTGGAGCTATTTTAAGGCCAAGGCCAGGATGCAACCCAGAATGGGTTTGATGTTTGCTTTTGTTGTTGGCTTTTAAAGCACATATTGCTTTCGTGTGTGTGTGTGTGTGTGTGTGTATACGTGTGCATACATGTATACACCCAAATGTAGAGGCCAGAGGTCAGCATTAGAGGTTTTCTTCAGTGACTCTCCACCTATTCTTGGAGCTCACCGACTCTGGTGGACGGTGACAGGCCCTGGTTAGCAAGCCCTCTGGATCCTTCTGTCTCCAGCGTTCTATAGCACTGTGATGACGGTCACATGATTCAGGACCCAGCTTCCTATGTGGGTGTTGGCGAGCCACACTTAGGTCCTACACTTGTGCTGCAGCAGGCTCTCTTCCGACGAGCTGTCTCTATGGCCCGTAAAATACATTGTCTGCATCAGTTGGAGCCCCGGTGAAAACTGGGTCTGCCTACATTAAGCCTTTGACATAAACAAAACAAAACAAACAAAAAAGTCAACCATCAGATAGCAGCGCAAACGTGCTTCAGGCCTGGTGGTCAAGAGTCTCGTCCTGAGATACACAGTTTCCATTTACTTCTTCCTTTCATTGTGCTGACTGGAGAAAGTTCCAGAAAGAGGAAACAGTACTGTTGCCAAGTGGATAAAGGAAGAAGGCAGGTACAGCAGAAGCTGGGGTACCCAACTCTGCAAAGGCCTGTATGGTAGATTAGCTCTGACACCTCTGTGTATCCCATGGGCCTCTGCTGAGAGGTGTAATCCATGAAGACTCTGGAATCCTGTGTCATTTTGGAATATGGAACTTCCAACTCCAAATCTCTGTGAGGAAATCCAACCCATGGAAGTTGATCTGAGAATTGCTCACAGGTTACAATGTGTCACTCATGGCTTAAACAAACGGCTTAATTTCCCTGTGTTTATGCTTCCTAATCAAAAACGAATGTGATGATATAAACTACCCTGCAGGACTGTGGTGGGGGCAAAGAGACACGCGCTAGTAACTGATGGCTGTCCTGAGGTGTGCGGAGCACCACGCTGGCTGGCATCGACGCTCTTATCCACCATGGCTCTGGAGATGGGGCAGCCTGGGGGCTTGCGGAAGGGAGGGGAGGCTGCATCCTTACTGCGTATATCTCTTTTGATGCTCTCAAAAGCCAGTCCCTGAAGAAAAGCCTCATCACTGAAGTTTTCAGACAGAACACTGAGGCTCAGGAAGGGGATTTTGCCCAAGATGGCAGACTTTGGAGACAAAGAGTCAGGGTTTGAGCTCCCTTCGGTCATTTTGCCTGCCACGTCTGAGCCTATCCTCACACCTGCTTTCGCCGGACCTGGGACTGGGTCGCTGGAGCATGCTCACTCAGGATGCCAGAGAAGGGGATTTCTTGTTACTCATGACCCAGCGGACGGCCTGAAAGAGTATCCAGGGACACAGAAGAGAGGCCATGGTATCCAGGGGCTGTCAGCAAGAGACTCCAGCAGAGGCATGGCTGCTGTTTTGGCATGGCCTTTGGATTATTTTTCAGGAGAGCATGCCTTGGGTACATACAGCGGTGGGTGGGAGGAAGGCACGGCGGAGAGCACCTGCTCAGGTGTCCAGGATCCCACTTTATCTGCAGAGCAGCCCTGTGAAGGAACAATGAATACACATTTCACAGAGGAAGTCCCTGAAGCTCAAATTCCCTTACCACACAGCAAGGATGCTGCTGCTGTAGGATAGGGTGAGGCGAACTTACAAAGCTGGAGCTGGATCTAAACACAGGAGCACAACGGGCAGGGAAACTGAGGTAAGGCCGAGATTCTAGAAGAAGAGAGTGTGTGTGTGTGTGTGTGTCGGGGTGGGGGGAGAGGAGTAAAACAAAAAAAGAGAAATCTTAGGATGAAATCAGATTCCTTAAATAGTTATCTCTATTTCAAGTTCCAAAAGACCCCAGATGGCAAGATTCCTCTAGCTTAGGCTGGTGTTTCCAGGACTAAAGAACAATGATGCAAGGGCGTTGTTTGTTCTCTTCCATGTTGTCAGTGACCACAGTCCGTTTTCACAAGGAAATGCTTTCCCCATTGGTGGAATTGTTAGTCTAAGCCCATCCCACTCTCCAGGGATGCCCACCGTAGGGAAGCAACCAGGGTAACAGCTGGCTCTCTTGAACACATTTGTTGTAAGGAGGTCGCTTGTTGGTTCCCGGCTGCTCTGACTTCAGAAATAACCACACAGAAACTGTATTAATTAAATCACGGCTTGGCCCATTAGCTCTAGCTTCTTATTGGCTAATTTAACCCATTTCTATTAATCTGTGTATCGTCACGTGGCTGTGGTTTACCTGCTAAAGTTCCCAGCGTCTGTCTCCAGCAGGCTACATGGCTTCTCCCTTACTCCGCCTCCTTTTTCCCAGCATTCAGTTTAGTTTTCCCCACCTAGCTCTGTTCTTCCCTGCTCTGCTATAGGCTCAAAGCAGTTCTTTATTAATCAACGGAAATCACAGCATACAGAGGGGAATCCCACATCACGCATTTCTCTTGTTCAAGTCCTGTAAGATCTGGGTAATTTCTGTTTTCACTCAGTGACTCCAGCCAAAGGCCATACTTAGTTCCCTGGGGTCTCAGAGATGGTGGTGGGGGACTCGAGGGAAGCAGAGGCTGTGAACAGACTTTCCAGACAATGCAGCCACAGGACACAGGGATAGATCAGACTGGACCAGGCTGTAGAGGGAGCCGAGCACATATGCTGGCTGGTTTGGCGGGGCCACAGTACACACTCACAAGCCCTGGGACTCAAGTTTTCTTTCGTACAACTCCCTCTGGGTCCTCCTCTCTGACCCACAGCTAGGGCTGGCATGCACCCCTCTCCGGGTTCCTGTTTCCCTCTGGCTCACGTGTCTACTCAGGGATTGGTGTGCCCAACTCTTTCGTTATCTTCAGAAAGAGAGTAGGAGCCAGGAACTTTCTTTTGGTCTGTAACAAGTTTGCTTTTGCTTCTGAGATGGCCCCACTGCCACTCTGTCCCAGATAGAGACCAGGTATGGCTCCCGCAGTGGTTGAGTTAGGGAGTAAGGTCATTTGATGCTCTCGAAGGGTGGAGGCTGCCAGTCACGCACACCTCCTGATCTCAGAGCAGATAGACTTTGAGCTAGACATGAGCCAGACTCCTCTTCACACCTTCCAGGTGTGCCTTCCCAACATCTCCTTGGAACAGACTGGTGGCCTCAGCTGCAACCAAGATGGAGCCTTCAGGCAGGTGGCCAGAGCCAAGCAGTCTCGATGGGCTGAACAAGCCCCACGCTCGAGGAATTGTCTATCATTTCTAACTAGAGCTGAAGGGAAAACAGCCCTGGCCATCAAAGGGGAGAAGGGAGGTGAGAGTAAGCAGGAGGGGGAGGAAGCTGCTGCTTCTGTTGCCATGGGAACATCTGAGCCTGTGAGGGGTCTAAGAAAGGCAAATAGTGTTTGCCACTAGATCCTCCCAGGCTGGTGTTACTGAGCCAGACTTCCTGTTAGAAACAGACTCTGGGGCTCCATCCTTTAGCCTTGATTTGGCCTTGGTAAAATCTCCAGGTCAGAGGTAGAGAGAGCTCCATCAGGAGGGTGCATGCTTGCTTGCCATGCACTCGTGAGGACCCGAATTCAGTCCTCAAGGAGCCACATCTCAGCACTGGGGAGGCAGAGACGGGCAAGTCCCCAGGGTTCACTGGCTAGCCAGCCTAGTTCTGTCTGGTGGGTTCTAGGTCGGTGAGAGATCCTGCCTCAAAGAAAGGTGGATGGTGCCTGAGAAAAGACACTTGAGGTTGTCCTTTTGCTTCCACATGCATGAACACAGTCATATACATGACACACATGTACCTACCACACACAAACACACATGTGTGTGCATACATGCACATATACTTCCACACATGCAAGCACACATGTATGTGCATACACACACATATACTTCCACACATATGCATGTACACACATGCATTTCCACACATGCAAACACACGTGCTTACACACACACACACACACGCTGTGAAGCTAGATATTAAGCTGTGTAATGTAATTTGACATCTGAGATGTAATTAAAGAAGCTGAGGTACAGAGGTGGACACTGAAGCCCTTCATACCATCTCCTCAGCCCTGCTTGTGGAAGTGGGTGTAGCCCTTCCTTAACACATGGTTGTTAAGGAAGACCTGTGCTTCCTTAGTGACGAGCCAAGGGGCTCCCTCTGGAGCCAGGAAGATTGCTTGGCCTCCACAGCACTGACAGGATGAAACAGCCTCCCATTCTGGGCCCTTCCCGCTGTTCTAGCCAGGAGCGGAGTAGACCCAAGGAAGGAAGAAAGCAGAACCTCCCCCTCCCCATACCCCAGCGAGTGTAGCCTCCTTGTGAACTAAGTCTGGATGCAGTTATGCACCACCAAAAGCTCACGGCTCTCATTTCAGAAAAGATAATTCTCCAGGAGGGATGGGCCTGGAGGTAACATGTCCTCCAGGGACTGAGTCCTCTTTCTCGTGGCTAGAGGTCACGTCCCGGGAAAGTCAAGGTGACCAGTTCAATTTAAATGACCTTTCATCTCTTGGATCAGGTGCCAACTGTGGGCGAGGCTTCTCTGGGTGACCTTTCACCCAGCTGGTGTCCTCCCGGTGCACAGCCAAGCCAGGCAGGCAGCACAGTGACAGGTTTGGCCACACACCAGGAGCTGGCTCCGGTGAAGACTTGGCAGTCACGGCAATACTCCAGGCAAACCGAAGAGCAGGTGGCTTGGCTCACCTGGTGTGGGGCTCGGTGGTCCCTGCCAAGTCCCCCTGGTCCCTCCAGCCACCTGGCCCAGGCTGTTGTGGGATAAACACGTCCCTAGGAAACGCCCCATTGACAAATGTGGATTCTTAGGGTGAGGGTTTCCTACCTGTCGTACTTCTTGTTTCCCACAGACCCTGAGAAAGTCCCTGCGAACAGCTGTGGGTTTCTACCCAAGTGAATCACCTGCAAGCTGAAAACAAATTGGAAAAATGTCTGTTTTGATGTGTGACTTACTTCTCACCTTTGGTATCCCTAGTCCCAGGGAAGAGAGTCTGCCAATAGCGCTCTGACCTGAGTCGGGTCATGGCGGGGGGGGGGGTCCACTGGTCCCCAAAGAGTGGCTACCCTGTATCCCTGTATTCTGTTCCCAGAGGGAGTTGTCCCCACTTATGTAATATGTATATAAATTATGTTATATTAATTATAATCTCCCTGAAGGATGTCCTGAGCCACGACACAGCCAGTCCCCAGAGGACACTTACTAAGCTGGGAGACCATCCTGTCACCAAGACAAGCAGGACCAATTTGGGTGACTTAAAGGTAAGACAGTGGCTTTGGGTCTCACTGTCTGGACACAAATCCTAGCTACACCATTTTCTGGCTAAGTGACCTTTATCTTTGAGCTGCTCAACTTTTCTGTGCCTCAGTTTCCCCGTAGGAGTACTAATAGTATCAGGCCCTAGGATGGGTATGAGGACTGCTGGATTAGTGTAAGGGAAGCACTCACAACAGGTCCTGCCCACTGTAAATATCATCACACCGCACATCAGGGGAAACCGGCTTGGTCTCCACAGCAAGCGGCTCCCATTCTGCTGACTTTCTCTTCCGTCACCCACTGGTCCGTGGTCCAGGCTGTGCTATCCTTCCGGGGAAATCATGTGCCAGGTCTCTGGGTTGTCTCATCTTTGCCGCCGAGTTCAGATCAGTCTCTTTGCCTGCTGTACCTTAACCCACCCCACCCTGCTTCTCTAAGATTCAATTCCAACCTTCCTAGCTCTTGGCATTGCGGAGCTGTGTGGTTCTCCTGGAAGTCTGTCTGGGACTGGCTCCCAAGGTTTGTTCTCTGCCCACATGTCTGCCCTTGGTGGTTATGCACACAATAAGTTCATATTTCTTTCAACCCAGCTTCTCACCAAACTCCAGCTGGGCCTTCTGGTAAACCTGTTTGTTTACCTACCGCCTTAGATTCACTGGTGTTTTTAAACCATCTCTCCTACCTCACAGAGAGCTCAGAATGCCTCAGGGTGATGCAGTTCTGGGCGGTTCCTGGTCTTTTTCTCTTGGCTCACATTCCCACATTGGAGCCCATTGGGTTTGCCTATAGCTGTAGATGATGGTCTGTGATTGACAACACATTTTTTGATGATTTGTTGAATTTAAGATGCTACAAAAATGATACTCATCCAGAAAACCATACTTTGAATTTAAACTTTTTCCTGGACTGGCCATAGGATGGCCTCAAATGCTCTCCCACATGCTGCCCAGCAACTCAAAGCTCCCTGAAAGCTGTGTGGTCACGAGGAGAGGACCAGTGTTCCCCAGCAGACTGTGTCACTAAGTTAGTTATGAAGGTCAGTTGTATAACTTGCATTTTGAACTTGAGATATTTCCAATGTACGGTAGACTTCATTGCAAGCCAGGACTCCACCCTATCTCCCCACTTCTGATATCCTCCCACCCACTGGGCTGTCACCCCTCACCCAGGTTATTATAGTGGCTTCTGATCAGATCCCCTGCTCCCATCTTTTCTTGCCTGTGGCTGATTCAAAGTCAATACATCACAGTTTAGCTGGAGCTGTCCAGTGCTTCCCTTCTCAGTTAGAGAAAAGCTAAAATCTGTCACTAGTCCTCAAGGCCCCCTGTGATCAGACACCGCAACCCCTGTGCTGTCTCTGACCCCTGCACTTTCTCAATGCCACCCTGTCTCCCTGCTGCTCCTAGGACACTCGTGGGCATTTACACATAATGTTCCCTTTTTGTGGACGCTCCTCCCTGCTCTTTAGGTGTCTCAGTTCTCTCTCAGGTGTTTGGTGGATCCCTGGCCTCAACAAAAACAACAGCCCCCTCAATACCTGGACGTCCTTCTTGTCTGCGTTATCTCTTTTGGACTTATCCCTAACTCTCAGGCTGCTGTTCTGTCTCCAGAATGGTAGCTGGGTAGAGGAGTCCTCCCCCAGGCACCTTGGTCCATCCCCAGCTCCTGGAAGGGTGCACGAAAGAAACCTCCACATAGATGTTGAATGAGTGAGTGGATCTAAAGATTGAGTGAACTGACTGCCTGTGGGTACTGCACAGGACGGGCCCAGGGACCGATTGTCTTGACGGTCAATCAGGGTCTTAACTGTTTCATGTGCTGCCAGACGGAGCTCCCTCCAATGGGTCTGAAAAGATCCTTGCTGAGCAGTTAATGACAGTGTGCTTTAACAGGAAGGCTCTGGTACACACACACGCATGCGCACACATACACACACGTGCACACATATGCTGTTGAGCATACTGAATCATGGGCGGCAAGGAGTGGCCCTGAGCAAATAGGAAGCCACTCTCTAAAATCAGAAAGGAGCACAAGCATTAAGTTAGGGTATCTTAGAAGCTAAAGACTTCAGGGAAGGTGAGCCACCACCATGCTGGAGACATGGGCTTTGCTTCCACCTCTACTCAGTCATCTGAGGAGTGGTACAGGAGAGGACATGGTCAGAACGGAAGGAACATCCCTCCAGGAGAGGGCTACTGCCAGCCAGTGTGTGCCGCCACTGTTCTGCCAAGCTGCTCTTCTCAGATCAAGTCTGCAGACCGACATGTGAGTCTATCTGTCTTCAGTAATTCTGAGTCATGTCAATCAGTCCTGCCCAGTGTCCCTCAATAACAACTCCTCAGAAGTGCTTGAATGCCTATCCATGCGTGTGTTTGTTTGGCAATGGATAGCTTACTACACTGAGACGGGAGAGAGGGAGCCAGTCAAAGGGAGATGGGGAGCAAAGGGCTGTTCTTGCTTTCCAGAAGTCTGTGGATCTGGGGCACTGCCCAGGTCATCAGACAAGCTCAGGACAGGGAGGAGTCCAGAGGAGCCTGTGTGTCTGGACAAAGCACATCCTGAGGTACCCACGCTCTCACCAAAGGCCACTCCTTATCTGTGTCCCAGTGACTGTCCCTGCTTACACCCAAGCTCCTCCTCCAACACACACTGTGTCTTCTATTCTTACCTTTCTTTTCCCTACACCATGACTTCCATGCAAACCATCGTAAGCTCATCTCATCTAAGGATATGACTCAGTGGGTATGAAGGAAGCTTGCTGTACAAACCAAGAGACCTGAGTTCAGATCCCCAGCACCTACATTAAAAACAAAGGAAGAAGAGAAATTCCAGACTCAGTCATGTGTGCCTGTAACTCCAGAGGGGAGGGAAAGCTTAGGGGATGAGACTAATGGACTAATGACAGAGACAGGATTGCTGGGGCTCACTGGCCACCCACCCACCCAACTAACCAACCAACCAGGCAAATAGTCACTGGATTGCTGGGGTTAACTGGCCACCCAACCAACTAACCAACCAACCAGACAAATAGTCACTGGATTGCTGGGGCTAACTGGCCACCCACCCACCTGACCAACTAACCAACCAACCAAGCAAATAGTCACTTCCAGGTTCAACTTGAGACTCTGTTCCAAGAGACAAGGTGGAGTGATAAAGCAGGACAACCAAATCTTCCCCGGTCTCCTTGGATCATACATGGACACACATGACACCCCTCCCACATACACCCCACAGCATACACTACACAGATGCAAATTAAATGAACTAACGAAATCCAGTCCCGAAAGACAAAGAACAGAGCGGGAGTGAAAGATGAGAATCATGTCAAACATCTCCCAGCCAAGGGGAAAGGCCACAGATGATAATGAGATGATGCTTGCTGCCATGACAACCAGTCATTCAGCTGCAGCACCATGGGTTTGGAGCCAATAATATCAATGGGATGCTTATTTCTCCAGCATGACTAGCATCCCTGAAAAGGAAGAAGCCGCAGAACAGAGGTCTTGGGGGCTCCACTTGTTACCGGTCAGAGAAACGAAACACTAGGCAGGGGTTGACCTTTCTTTCCCCAGCCTGTCATCAATTATGATAGCCCCTTCTGCTCTATCTTGTGTCAAACTCCTTATCTCTAGTAACAGGTCTGGACAGGACCATTGAGACTAACCAGGACCCAGGTTAGAAGGCTCAGGGGCAGGCTGGGGATCTTGACCTCTACCTCTAGGAAGGACAGAGCCAAGGCCAGCACCAGGTGGTGCCTGACTTGGGCAGGCTCTTTGTGTGTACATTAGCCAAGTCATATATGAGAATGAGAAGGGAGCTGGTGCTGAACCTCAAATTCTAAAACAGTAGTCAAGCAGGGCAGATAGGGGAGCCTTCTGGTGCGGTCGCTCTTCCAACATTGCAAAAGAGCATCATCAGATCATCAGGCTGGCAAAGCTCTTGCAGCACAAGTCTGATGACCTGAGTGAAATCCTTGGAACCCATGCAGAGGTGGAAGGAGAGAGCTAGCTCCACAAAGTTGTGTGTAGTGACATTTCATTTATATTTTAATAAATAAAGCTTGCCTAAAGTTCAGAGAGTAAAACAGCCACACTGGTCAGCCTTACAGACCAGGCAGTGGTGCACACACCTTTAATCCCAGTAGCCACACTAGTTGCCATAAAAACTGGGTGGTAGTGGTGCATACCTTTAATCCCAGCACAAGAGAGGAATATAAGATGGGAGGAGACAGTTCTAACACACGGCCTCATTCTGAGATTCTTGGAGGCAGGATTGCCATTTGCACTGAGGTGGAGTAAGAACCAGTGGCTGGTGGTTTTGTTTTTATGACCTTCAGGTTGAGCCCTAATCTTTTTCTCTTGGTTTTTATTAATCATGCTATTGTTGTCCTCTGAACTCCACATGTACACTGTGGCTCATATATGAGTGGATGCATGCACGCGCATGCACACACACACACACACACACACAGACAACATTTTAAAAATAAGAGAGGTAAAATGGAACCCAAGATGTTATCAGCGTTCATACTTGAGGATCATGCCATTGAGTTAAAAACTGTAAAAGTTAGCCTTTGAGTACAGGTGTGAGTGTCCTGTTTGAGGGTCCCTCATGCTGCACACGGCCTGGGGCACTTGTGGAGGAGGTTGGCCATCATTTCCAGAGAACCGCCACTTCCCCCACAGTGTCCTGGGCAGGAGCTGCTGCACAGCACACAGACCCGGCTTATCGCCTTCACATCTGGATGGCTGGTGCCCTGCAGAAGGTTCCGTTTTCATTGCCTTCTGGGTGTCAGGGTGACAGAGGAAGATGAAGAGGAGAAAGTGGGTATTGCCCTCCATAGTGTCCCCTCCCCCTTCGTGCAGCATCTGAGGTGCTCTGCACATTAACATGACCAGTTACGTGAGGAGCTAGAGTATGAGAAAGATGCCCATAAGAAACGGCTGTCACAAGGAAACTCCTTTAAAGAACCCATCTTCAGAGGCCGGGGAGATGGCTCAGCACCAAGGGCTCTTCCAGAAGATGAGTGTAGCTGCCAGCACCCAAGCTCCAGGGAACCTGGGGCCTGCATCATATACACATAAATAGACACCAAAATAAACATTGAAAAGAGAAAGATTCCACCAAGTCTCTGGCTTGCGCTCAGGCAAACACAGAGCCTGGTCCGCAGTGAGGCGGGCATTGGTGAGTCCTGGTCTGTGACAGCTCAGTGGACTGAGGCCAGGTTTATGTGGGATCAAAGAAGAGTGACTTTGAGCCCCAGGACCTGTCTCTCCCCACTCCCTGGCATTGTTCAGAAGGCGAAACAAAAGCAGATTTATGCACAGACGGGAGCTTCAAAGTCCACACATCAAGGGTGTAGATCAAAACTTAAAAGACACAGTTCTGACATAACATTTTATATTTTCAAAAAAAAAAAAATCACAAGAAAAAGATGAACGATCCAAAAAGAATAGATTCACTTGTATTTCCATTTAAATGCTTCAAAGTGGAAAGTCTGAGGGCCTGGATACTTGTGTTGCTGCCGTTAGGCAGACTGGGCCTCCCATTCTCCCTTCCGATTCTTCCATCTCTTGTTAAGAGTCACTTTCCACAGTGATGGGGTTGGCACTACGCTTATCAAGTGACAGTTGCCATGGAGTGTTGTATCAAAATAAAAGTTGAACATTTCTATCCAAGCAGCTCATGGGTTTACCATACCACTACATGGATCTAAAAACAAACAAAAACTGGCTCCAAAACAAATGCTATTGGGAAAGTTTGGCAGGTTCCAAAATCACATGTGTGTACCGACCAGATGGCCAGCCGTTCCATCCCAAGGTATTTATTCAAGAAAACAGAAAACATATGCCCATCTGAAAACTTTTCCAAGAAGTTATATGGCCACTTATTTGTAATTGCCCTAAACTGGAAACCATCCTCATGGCAATCCTCCTGCCTCAGCCTCCTGAATGCTGAGATTATAGGTGTGTGTTATCATACCTGGTTCATCTTAGCACTGCCACTACCAACACACACAAATGTGCACTGTGACTGTCTCTCATTTGTTTTTCTTTAAAAGCTGTACCGTCTACTTTGTAATCCTCCAGTCCCCACCTTTTCTTTTAAACAAGATCTCTCTCTCTCTCTCTCTCTCTCTCTCTCTCTCTCTCTGTGTGTGTGTGTGAGTGGTTGCCACGATGTGTTTGTGGGTGCCCTGTTTGTGCATCTGAGCCATCTCACCAGCTCTGAAGTTCAACACTCTTTAAAGGAGTAAAACAAACTCAAGTCAATACTGTAAACTTTCTATTATCTGACATCCAGTAGGAAGTCATCAGTCATATGGATATAGCAGGGACATATGACTCACAACTAGAAACAAAACAAAACAAAATAGAAAAAAGAAAAAGAAAAGAGAAAAGTCAAGGAATGGCCAAGGCCTTGCAACTAGCAGCAAGGACATTGAAATGGCTGTTCAAAATCTCATAAGTATACTCAAGGATGTTTCAAGAAACACGGAGTCAATTATGAGAGAGATGGAAGGTACAAAAGAAACTCAAATAGAACTGATGGAGGTAGAAATACAATATTCAGAAAAACCAAATCTGAAAGGAAATCATTGTTTCATGAATACTAGAACATAATTCTAGGCTGTTGGGTGATAAATGAGCCAACGTTTCTTCAGGGAAATTACTCTGGCTGGAGCAAACCCAGTGTTATGCACTCTGTGCTTCAGCCTCCTCTTCAAAGAACGTGTCTTGGTTACAATGTTTCCATCATGGGGAGGGGCATATACAGCTCATGCCTGTCTCCTCCTCTAGTGTGAGGACCATGTGAGCAGAGTGTGCTTTCATTGATCTCTGTGCTGGGCTCAGCATAGTGTCAGGTATGGAGTCAATATAAGTGTGAATAGAAACATGGATGGATGGATAGATGATGGATGGATGGATGGATGGATGGATGGATGGATGGATGGATGGGTGGATGATGGATGGATGATGGATGGTCAGATGGATGAAGGATGGGTGGTTAGATGGGTGGATGGATGGATGGATGGATGGGTGGATGGGTGGATGGATGGATGGATGCATAGATGATGGATGGATGGTTGGATGGATGGACACATAGATGGATAGATGGATCGATGGATGGATGGGTGGATGGATGGATGCATGGATGGGTGGATGCATGGATGAATTGATGATGGATAGGTGGATGGGTGGATGGATGATGGATGAATGGATGATGGATAGTTACACAGGTGAATTGACAGATGAATGGATAGATGAACAAATGGATGGATGGATGGATGGATGGATGGGTGGATGGGTAGATGGATGCATGGATGAATGGATGGTGGATAGTTACACAGGTGAATTGACAGACAGATGAATGGATAGATGAACAAATGGATGGATGGATGGATACATGCCGCGGACTGACTCTCTTGGAGATCGAAGACCGAGAGAGAACAGGGGTGAAGGCTTAGGAGAACCCAGGATTTGGCGAATGACAGACAGACACAACTCTAATGAGATTTGAATCTGCTGCAACTTTACTAAAATTCAAGCATCACTTTTAAGAGATTACAGAAGGAAGTTGGCAGACATAAAAGTTTCCATAGAAAAATGATTACAAACAATTAATTATTCTCAGCAAGTCTTGTGGTCAGGGCCAGGTGGGCAGAGCTTTTCTTTGAAATTCGTCTCACACCACTGACTATGCTTTCTCATGGCCCTAAATCATATCTCCCTCAAGGTAACCAAGGTAACCCAAACACCATTCTTCAACTGTGCTTCCTCATGGCCCTAAATCATATCTGCCCTCAAGGTAACCGAGGTAACCCAAACACCATTCTTTAGGATTCCACCCCCAGGGTTTGTTCCAATATTGAATGACTGACTTCATGTTATCAAGAATGGCCTGCCTTTCTTTCCTATCTAAAATGCACCAGGGGTTTCTCATTCTGGCTAGCCTCACCATAAATGGTAACTCATGCCATTCCATACATTTTCCTTCATAATTTACCCATCTTCTACCAAATCTCCTATCATGGGCTCTTTCTGTTCTAGGGTATCTATAAATTCCCCCAGAGAGCGAGCTGGAGTTTTAATCATAACATTAATGGCCTGAATCAAGGGAGGGAACTGACGCATCAGTTCCTCCGTATTCAAGGAGCCGTTGGAAATGCTTCCTGGTTCCTTGAACAGATTTAGTTTTTGTCAAGAGAAAAATAGAACAGAAGCAGAGTCAATGCAAGAAACCATCGCCAGGAACAAAGTGAACGAGGTCGTTGAGGCTGATCAGGCCCCTCAACTCGAGCAGACTGCCAGGGAACCGCCGGGGGCCAAGCTCCGGGAAGCACGAGCCCCTCATTTTGAGACGGCCACCACCTGAGAGGCATTTTGTCACACAGGCAGGACAGCCGTGGATGTGGCAGATACACAGATGAATGCATGAATAGATGTTGGGTAGATGGATAGGTGAGTTCCTGCAACCACCTCATTCAGGGATCCCCCTCCCCACAACTTCTTTCCTTCTTCACCATCAGTTTATACCAGTTCATGCCACTCTATGGACCTTGATCCCCTTTTGACCTCATCAAATGTGCTAACTGTAGGCCCCACTGAATTCTGAATTATGAAGCGTGAGTGCATGACTTGCTCAAGGACTTGGACCAAGCCAAATAAGCTCTCTGCATTTTCTGTTTCTCAGCTACTACAGGATACTGAAATAGATCTTGTCTGTAACCCTCCCAGATGGTTGAGGCCCCATCTCCAATGCCCCTCCTCCTCCTCTGAGGAGCCTTACCTCCTGGTGGATGTATCCTTAACGCAGGCTCTGTCTACACTGAGTGGAACTCTATGGATAACCAAGAGAGCAGGGTGGACCAATGTAGGATGCCCTTCTGTATGATGTGAATATGTTTTATTATCATTGGTTAATAAAGAAGCTGATTTGACCAATAGCCAATCAGAATAGAGCCAGGTGGGAAATACAAACAAAGATAAAGGGGAAAAGAAGGCAGAGTCTGGGAGACACCAGCAGCCACCAGAGAAGCAAGATGTGAGGCAACAAGCCATGAACCTTATGGTAAAATATAGAATAAATAGAAATGGGTTAATTTAAGTTGTAAGAGCTAGTAAGTAATAAGTCTGAGCTAATAGGCCAAACAATTTGTAATTAATATTAAGCCTCAGAGTGGTTATTCAGGAACTGGAGGGCAGGAGAGAAATGTCCAGTTACAAGAGACCTTGTCTCAAAAAAAAAAAAAAAAACCAACAACAAGGTGATTGGCAACAAAGGGATGACACCAGAGGTTGACCTCTGACCCCCCCCATGCACACACATACATGCACACACACACACACACACACACACACTTGCATGAACACATATGCACTTGTAGATTGTCTTAGTTTGCTATCTAGTGCTGCAGTGATAAATACCATGACCAAAAGCAACATGGGGAGGAACAAGTGTACTTGGCTAACATGGCCTGGGTCTGTCATTGAGTGAAGTCAGAGCAGGAGCTCAAGAGGGAGCTGGAGAGTGGAAGAGAAGCAGAAGCCTAGGAGGAATACTGACTCCTGGCTCCATCCCCAAGGCCTGCTCAGTTTTCTTCCTTTTACAACCTAGGACCACCAGCCCAGGGGTGGCCCCATTCACAGTGGGCTGGGCCCTCTTACATAAATTTTTAATAAAGAAAATGTCCCACAGATTTGTCCCCAGGCTGATCTGAAAAATGTGTTTTCTTGATTGAATTCTCTTCTTCCCTGATTTGTTTGTGTCAAGTTGACAGAGAGTAACCAGCACAGAGCTGCGCACACACACACACACATATACAAACACACACACACACAGACACACGGAGGGGGAGAGGATCTTGAACCCAGACCAGTTGAAACCCCTCTCTTCTTCCTTTGTTGACAGAGTTTTCTGTCCCATCAGGTCCCACAGCCATTTAGTCCCAAATAAACACACAGAGGTCTACATTAATCATAAATTGATTGGCCTATTAGCTCAGGCTTCTTATTATCTCTTATAACTTATATTAGCCCATAATTCTTGTCTGTGTTAGCCATGTGACTTGGTACCTTTTTCAGCGAGGCAGTCACATCCTGCTTGTTCAGTGTCTAGCTTCCTCTGTGTCTGGGTGATGACTGCAGACTCAAGCTTCCCTCTTCCCAGAATTCTCATTGCCCTGCCTATACTTCCTGCCTGGCTAGTGGCCAGTCAGCATTTATTTAAAATACAAGTGATGGGGTACAGACCATTGTCCCACAGCACTCCTTGGGTCCAGGAGTCCATCCATGCTCCTCTCTGGGTCCCTCCTTTTCTTCCCTTCTTTTTTTCTCACCAGTTGCTTGTAACTCAGTTCCATACCCCCCACCTCCACTGTGTCACCACTTTCCCAGGTGCTCTTGGGATGTAGCTTCTGCTCTTATGAGTGAGTTCTCCCAGCTTCATAGGTGGTTAGTGTCTGTGAGTGCAGATCAGACATTGTTGTCTGCCTTGGTCTGTGTCTTCCAGAAAGCAAGATGGGGCAAGGAAGAGGAGAAGAAATTACTCCAGAAAACACACCGAGTTCCCTGCTGCACTGGGAAACTAAGCTGTTTGCTCAATTGGCATGGGAACTTTCCAGAAGTCTTGCAGGAAGGCGCAATACCCAGACCCTCTAGTCTCAAGAAAAGAATGTAGGAACTCTGTTCCCACAGTCCTATATCATCCAGGTCAAAAGTCACCCCTCCAGGAAGGGTTCTACAGGTCCTGATGGCTTCCCAACAAGCCAGATTCCACTCTGGGCAGAGCCTTCGTCCAAGTCAGTGGGGGACGATCAGGGTGGGTGGAACATCAGCCACAGGGACAGCAGAGCTGCCGTGGAAACTAAGAAGACGGACAGAAACTCCTCCATAGCATTAGCCCCAGAGCCACAGCAGCTATCGGAAGCTCTGGGTCTCAGTTATCTTTATGGGGCCATTTTCTCAAATGTGTGGTGTGGCCAGGCAGTGGTGGCACATACTTTTAATCCCAGCACTCAGGAAGCAGAGGCAGGTGGATCTCCGTGAGTTTGAGGCCAAGCTTGGCCTACAGGGTGAGTTCCAGGGCAGCCAAGGCTACACTGAAAAACCCTGTCTCGGAAAAAAAAAAAAAAAAAAAAAAGTGTGGTATAAATGCTAGATAAAGTGAAGCTCTCTCTCTCTCTCTCTCTCTCTCTCTCTCTCTCTCTCTCTCTCATGTGTGTGTGTGTGTGTGTGTGTGTGTGTGTGTGTACTGACCCTTTCTGGCTCTTAGACAGATGGATATAAGCGGATCCTGGTAAATCCATGAAAATGTGAGGTCTTATCTTTCAGTAAAGGGGCCCCTGAGTCAATCACATTCACTCACCAGTTTAACAAAGTTGGTTCTACTCTGGAGTAGAGTGTCTGTGCAAGAGAGTATGTATACGAGAGAGAGAGAGAGAGAGAGAGAGAGAGAGAGAGAGAGAGAGAGAGAGAGAATGTGTTTGTGTGTGCGTGTGTGTACACAGAGGCCAGAGATGACTATCAGTCACTGTCCACTTCAAATTTTGGAGTCGGGGTTTCTCACTGAACCTGGTGGTCTCTGATTCTGGTAGATTAACTGGCCAAGGAGCCCTGGGGTCCACTTGCCTCTGCCTTCCCAGTTCTGGGATTTATAAAGAAGCCATTATGCCTGGTGGTTATTATTTATGTATTTATCACATAGAATGGAGCTGAAGTTCTCATGCTTGCACGGACACCTCCACAGCACCTCTAGGCTGATTCCAACAGAACTAAAAGGCCCCCAACATCCTTGTTATTTGCTAAGAAGGGGATATTTCCTCTCAAGAGTTCTTCAAGCTTCAGCTGAGAAGCAGCCCTGAGGAATTAACCACTAACTAAGCAGACACAGAGCCTACAGATCCCCAGAACTCAAGTGCGCCCATAGGTCCAGTCCAGTGCTCACCATAGAGGGGTGGTTGTGAGTGGCCAGACAGGCACCATGGCTGCTCAGCTTTGGGGAGCCAGGAGGCTGCCACTGCCCTCCCCCAGGCAAGGGAGGCTGCACAGCACCGTGGGTTTCGGGTGTCTGGAATCTATCTCTGCAGCCGCCTCCCTAGCTCTTCTGGCTTGTTATCAGCTCGGTGCTGTCTCTTTGCATTAAAGTGACAAGAAGCAGCGCGAAGCCGGCGACAGGAGGCTGGAGCTGTAATTTGCACTGACAGTCGCTGGCGTTATCCGCTTATTGCCTGGTAAGCCAAATAGGAGATTTGTCTGATTCTGATCCCAGGAAGAAAATGACAACCCAGCTCTGCTCCTGCCACTCAATGCGAGGCAGCAGGCAGGTCCTGGGGCCGAGCTCCGGCCAGCAATGCCCACTGCGTGGTGCTCTCCAGAATCATCTTCCTCCAGCCTGGGCTTTGCTTTAACCAGCATCCTGCAAGTGGCAGTTTCGGTGCTGGCGGGTGCTCATGTCCTTTTCTCAGCGACAGCTTTGTCCACAGCTCATCGAGGAGCCCAGAGGACTCTTTGGGGGAGTCAGATAGTAGCTGACTTTAAACATTCCTAGCTACTCGGTCTACACAGCCCAGTGCGAAATGAATGGAGTCTTTGTTTAAAAAAAGCAAAAGATTCAGTGTAAGATACTAACATGGAAAGTTCCCCAGACTTGATGTGATTTAAAATATATTTATATTTATTATTTTAAATTGTGTGTGCACATGTGTGTGTGTGTGTGCATATGCGCAGGTGCCCACAGAGGCCCGTGGAGTGAGACTCCCTGGAGCTGGAATTTCAGGTAGTTGTAAGCTGCCAGCTGTGGACCAGCCCAGTGGAGGAGCAGTGTATGCTCCTAACCCCTGGGCCATCTCTCCAGCCCCTCTTGCCATGTTTTTAATTTGCTACGTAGTGTTGAATTAGCAAACACACTGTCTACATTTTGTCACTGTCTTTATAGTTCTCAATACTGGTTTCCAATGCACCTATAATAGGACTTAAGTGAGGTGTGGATCCCCAGAATGACTCAGTCTGTACTTTACCACGAACCCATGAGCGTAAAGTTCATTCCTGTGAGAACAGAAGTGCTACACAGAGCCATTCAATATTTATTTTATTTTGAAATGTGTGTGTGCTTGCGTGCGCGCATGAGTGTGTGCGCGCGTGTTTGCCTCTGAGTGCAGTGTCTGTGGAGGCCAAAAGAGGGCGTCAGATCCCCTGGAGCTAGAGTTACAGGAAGCTGTGAGCTGCTGGGAATTGACGCTGGTCCCCTGCAATAACAGCAAGTTTTCTTACTGCAGAGCCACCCTGTCCCCAACACCCGTAGCCATTCACACCCAACTTCCTGACCTGTGTGCTTGACTCATAGCCACTGCCTTCATTTTACTGCTGAGTAGGAAAAGAAGAAAGGAGAAGAAACCACGGTGGTGCCATGCTATCACAACAGGAAGTCACCGGAGAGAAATGTGTGGGGTTCCTCAGCTACACTCAAAGCAGGGTCATCTCCTCTCTCCACTCTAGACAGATCCTGGCTGAACGGGAGTGTGGCCCCTCTGGGTCACCAGTAGTCGTCAGTTCACACACACACATACACACACACACACACACCAGGAACATGGCCCCTCTGGGTCACCAGCAGCCGTCAGTTCACACACACACATACACACACACACACACACCAGGAACATGGCCCCTCTGGGTCACCAGCAGCCGTCAGTTCACACACACATACACACACACACACACACACACAGGGCCCCTCTGGTCACCAGCAGCTGTCAGTTCACACACACACACACACACACACACGGCCCCTCTGGTCACCAGCAGCTGTCAGTTCACACACACACACGGCTCCTCTGGTCACCAGCAGCCGTCAGTTCACACACACACACACATGCGGCCCCTCTGGTCACCAGCAGCTGTCAGTTCACACACACACACACACACACACGTCCCCTCTGGTCACCAGAAGCTGTCAGTTTACACACACACACACACACACACAGGGCCCCTCTGGTCACCAGCAGCTGTCAGTTCACACACACACACAAACACACACACACACAGGGCCCCTCTGCTCACCAGCAGCTGTCAGTTCACACACACACACACACACACACGCGGCCCCTCTGGTCACCAGCAGCTGTCAGTTCACACACACACACAAACACACACACACACAGGGCCCCTCTGGTCACCAGCAGCTGTCAGTTCACACACACACACACACACACACACACACACACACGCGCGCGGCCCCTCTGGTCACCAGCAGCTCAGTTGTGCGGTGGCTCACTCCTTCGCATTGCTTTGGCTGTCTCTGATTTCTCCTAGAGTTGTCATCACGAGCCACAGGGAGCCGTGACCAAACTCACTGCTCACACAGTCTCTGCTCCTGTGCATATGCTGTGAACTTCACTGATAAAGGGATTCCACCATGGTGACAGCAGAGCATGGCAAGAACAGGACGCCTGCAGGCCTCACACACGTCCATGAAGCCAAATTTACCTGCAGCTGACACTTGAGTAGGGTGGAGCACCCTGCATTAGTCACTGAATCTTGATGGCCCAGCACATCAGTTAAGCTTTCGCCCATATCAGACACGACACTTGAGGCTCCAGCAGGGCAAACATCCCACGCAGGGTCATAGAACATATCACTGGCCCCACCCATGTGAAGATTCAAGCAGCCTGACCAAAGTCCATGCTCTTACCTCTAACCACCTCCAGCTGCCGAGGGTAGGTCAAGGGAACTCTGGGGAAGATGCATTGTTGTGTGAGGCCGCTTGCTTGTTCCAGGCTGCTCAGCCCAGAAATAATCACACAGAAACCATATTATTGCAATACTGGCCAACAGCTTAAGGGTATTCCTGGCTAACTCATATCCTAAATTAACCCATCTCCATTAATCTGTGTATTGCCACAAGGCTGTGGCTTACTAGGTAAAGTTCCAGTGTTCCTGGCAGGGCTTCATGGCTTCTCTTGACCTTGCCTTTTTTCTCCAAGCATTCAGTATAGTTTTCCCTGCCTAGCTCTGCTCTGCTGTATCACAGGTCAAGGAGTTTCTTTATTCGTTAACCAATAAAAGCAAAGCATAGACAGAAGGCCCTCCCACACCAATGCACAGTTCCTTTTCCCTTATGCCACAATCAGGTTGATATGTCAGGCTCTGGGGTATCTTTCCCTTTCAGTGGGCATCAACGACTTTGCTTCTTTTACAATGTGACCTTAGCCAAAAAGTTAGCTCAATGGGCAAAAGAGCTGTCTGCACAAATCTGGATATCTGAGTTTGACCCCAAAGCCACATTTGTAATCCCAGAATTCCCATGGTGAGGTTAGTAAAGTAGCCTGGAGTACACATTGCAGCAACAGGAACAGTAAGGGACAGAGCCTTCCTCAGTGAGGTGGACACATGCACTCCCCCATCCTGCCACATTCAAGAAATCAATCAATCAATCAATCAAACAAACAAATGTTACTTTCACTCCAGCTCTGGTCAGGGAATTAGAGACCTTTTTAACGGAAAACAGTAAAAGGCAGATCAATACCAAGAATTCTTGAAGCTGACTAGGTCCAAATAAGAATCCCAGGAACCCTCCTCCCAGCTGCTGCCCTTATACTGGAGAGGGTCGGGGAATGAGTGTGGGTCTTACCCACCTGAGAGAGGCTTGATTTTTCTTGTCCTTTAGCAAACAGAATACATGTATACATGCACACATACACACAAGTGCATACACAGACACATACAACACGCATGTGCACATACGCATGCACACACACATGCACACACATAGGCACACCAGACACATGTGTGTGGACACATGCACACACACGCATACACACACCATGCAGACATACATACATACCCAAATGCACACACATGTATGCATTCATGTGCACACACACACACACACAAACTGCAGCTCAGTCCCCAGGTCTCACAGTAGGAACTGAATGTCCCTTAGCCAGCCCTGAGTCTCTCCTTTTCTCTCTGACTCACAGTGTTCCTTGCCCTCTGGCCTGAGAGGCATCACTCACCAGGTTCATCCGGTCAAAGGAGAAGCCCTTTCATTCCCAGGCACCACCCAGACTCTACCCACGTCAGCAGTGAGGAAGGGCAGCTGGACAGAGGGAAATGACAGCTTCAAGTAGGTGCTTGTGTATGTGGAGAAGGAAGTGTGTTTAAGGGGGGAGGGGCGGGGAAGAAGAGTGTGGAAGGCTGGAGCTCAGAGAGGAAAGGATAAGGGACACACTTGTCCCCAAGGTCCCCAGAAGGAAGATCATGAGTGGTCATGCTGCCCAGTGGCTTTTCTTAGCTGCCTGAAGTTAATTCCCAGTCCCCCATCTCCTCCTCTTGATTCCTCTTTATGCACAACAAAGCTAGGTGTTCTGTTCCCTCCCTTTTAACCATTCAAAGAGGGCAGTGTCAAATGAGTGCCGTGTCTGCCACCCACCCCGCAGGTCATGAGATGCCCTGGTCGCCAGGCCTATGAGGACTGACTTAGTAGATGAAGACAACAGTCCAGGGTGGGGCGTTAATTTTTCTCACAAATATTTCCGTTTACAGAAAAATCTGAATGCCCACCACTTAGGGCTAAGTAAAAACATTAGACAGCTTAAGACAGACTACTCCAGATGGCCCCTGGTCTGGAAGAAAGGAAGGAGGGAGGGAAGAAGGAAGGCAATTGCCTAAGGCAGTTGGGCTCCTTGTTCTAATTGATTCACATCCTTCGGAATCGCAGGTTTCCTCTGTCTCAGTGTCCTGTGCCCTGCGGGGCCTGCGGGGAGGCACTTAGTGTCCAGTAGCACCAGGGGCAGCTCCTGTGCCTCTCCAGCCTCCCCTTTGGGTTACAGTACTGTTTTTCTCCGGACACACTGTTGGGAAAGCAACAGGCACGTACAGATTCACTGTGACGATATCCCCCTGTGCTGTTAACGTAGCTCTGCCGACAGAAGACAGCGAGGGATCCCTGTGGGTGGGTTGGCTTCACACCTCACACGACACATGTTGTCTCCCGACAACCCAGAGCCAACAACAGCCACTCTCACCCACCGCCAGACACATGCAAGGATTCATGCCATCACAAGCTAGGTCTCTCCCCAAGTGGCTGTTTGTCCTCTTCACGGAGTTCTCTTTTGTATGATTGATTGGTCCTCCTTTTCCTCCTCGGAAGTGTTTGCCAGTCCCAGGGCTCAGGAACAGTAAAACCATGATTCCCTCTCAATATTGGGGTCTTTTGTTACAAAGTGGGTTTGTGTCTCAGATCAAGTCCAAAAGAGGAAAAGCAAGGACTTCCCAGCTGCCACACTGGTTGGTCGCTTTGAAAGAAGAGGGCTGGCCGGCCCAAGAGCAATGAAGCCAAGGCCTGGGGGTGTAGCTCAGTTGGTAGAGGTGCTTGCCTGGCAGCCTTGAGGCCCTGGGTTCAATCTCCAGCTCTGTATAACTCAGGTATGGTGGTATTCCATGCCTAAAACGACAGTACCCTAGAGGAATCAGCAGGATTGGAAGTTCAAGGTCACCTTCAGTTATATAGGTGTTTAAAGCAAGCCTGGGCTACATGAGACCCTGCTCAAAACAACAAAAAGAATATCTCTTCCTTGTCCTTGTGTGCGTGCATGTGTGTGTGTGTGTGTTCGTGTGCATCTGTGTTCATGTGTATGTGTGTCAGGAGACAGCCATGCTAAGGAGCCCAGGCTGGCCTTGGACTCTCTGGATCCTCCTGCCGAACCTCCCGGGAGCTGCACAGGTCACCAGAGGCACCACGGAGTTAGCTGCTTGATTGTCTTTTCGCGGACACCGGGGAGAGAGTCTGTAGGCTTGTGCTGAACCGTGGCGGAAGTGCAGGTTTTAAGAGCTGAACATATTTCTTTCCTTTTTTGTTAGTATAATTTTTAAGTCTTCATCAAAAATCCTGCTGCAGCGATGGGGTTACTTATGTTGGAGATGGAGCCGTACGCTGGTCGGGGTTGGCTGATTTCAAGCTTCCTCGGACTCACAGAAGGGCTGGGGCGCTGCGTGCCAGACAGTTGGAAGTTGACCTCTGGCTGGCTGATGGTCCCCACTCTGAGCTCATCTTCACCAGCCACCAATGCGGCAGGCAGTGCCACTTTGCTTGCATGGCCACCGAAGACCATTCTTTTCAAGTTGTTGTGGGTTGCCATGGAAACAGGAGCATCTTAATGTTGAGAATAATTGGCTCTGGAATGAAAATGGCTTCTCTCAAAAGGCAAATCAAGTTGGAAGCTGTTTCAGTCACTCCCAGTTGTCCCCACCCCTGTGTCCTGTGCCGCCCCTCCTCCCCTCACTTGCCTAGAGGTCTTAATTTTGATGATCTATGAGGTGTCAGCCAGAAGGTCTTGTGCTCTGCCACACAGTCCTATAAAAAGGCAGATGTATGACCGTGTCATCCACAAATACCCTGGAAAGTTGTGCGGGGCAAGTGTTAATGATAAATGTTTTATTCTCCAAAGTAGGTTGGGGTAGCCTCACCCTCACCCTGAAAAATATCAGGAACCGATTAAATGTCAGCGGTTGAGGACACATGCCTCGCCATGGTCATTTGAGTACAACCAGAAAAGTTACTAAATGCTATTCCAGCTTGTCTGCATGAAGGGACCAGGCCCTCTCCCGCTCCCAGGGCTTGGGTGCTGTCTCTGTAATGGGAGCTCTTAGGGCCAGGATGAATGCAGACTCACCTATGCAGAAGTCTAGGGAACACGGCCATCACCACTACTTCAGCATCTGCTACAAGTTCCCGGATCTGAAGGAGAGGCGGCCAGCACACATTCACATCTCCGCATTCCTCATCTCCCCGGGCGCCCTGACTCTATCTTGAGTCACACAGATCCCATCTCCCAGAGGGTGAGGATGTTTTTTTAATGTAACTCACAGGTAGATGCCTCTAAGAAGGGCAACTCGCCTATGTGCAGAAGACTTTGAAGTCTCCATGGCAGCAAGTCCTGGCTGTGCTCTCTTTGGTGCTCTCAAGTTGAAATGAGAACGTGTGTGTGTGTGTGTGTGTGTGTACACATGTGTGTCTACATATGTGTATGTGTGCAGATACATGTAGACATAGAGGCCAGAGGACAAACTTGAGTGTCATTCCTTAAGAACTTGTTTTAAAGAGTGGGTTTCTTAGCTGAGCTTGCCAGGTAGGCTGGGGGTGGCCACTGGCCACTGGCAGGATCCTGACTGGAGTCAGGAGCCACCTGACTCCACCTCCCCAGTGCTGGGTCTGAGTGTTTTATGTGGGCTCCAACTATAGGCCTCATGTTTGTACAACAAGCCCTTTACCAACCAGTCACCTCCCAAGGCCTGTGTGTTTCCTGTCAGAAGGTCCTTCCTGCTGTAGAAGGAAAGGGTCAACATAGCTGAGAAACGAGCTGTGGTCGAAACCTTCAAATTCTCCCCATCTCTAGCTGGATTCCCCGGAAGCATGCCCTGAAAGAAGATTTCAGAGAAAGTTATTCTCCAGGAAGTGTCCTTAGGAAACTTTAAAGAGTTGAGGAAATGAGGCTGGAAGGGTTCTAGTGGGCTGCGATAAAACACTCTGGCCCAAAGCGATTTAGGGGAGGAAGAGGTATCCGTGGTTTCCACCCCCAGGTCACAATCTATCTCCGAGGGAATCAGGACAGGAACTCAAGCAGGAACTTAAGCAGTCGCCATGGTGGATGCTGCTCACTGATTCATGCTCAGCTTGCTCTCAGATTCTCCGGGACCGCCCAACCAGGGAATGCTGCTACCCGCAGTGGATTGGGCCCTCCTGCATAAACTGGCAAGACAATGCCCACAGGCCTATCTTCAATCGAGGCAATTATTCAACTAAGATTCCATTTTCCTGGATGACTCTAGGTCAGTGGTTCTCAAGTCTTCCTAATGCTGTGACCTTTAATACAGTTCCTCACATTGTGGTGAACCCCTGACCATAGCTATTCTTGTTGCTACCTCATAGCAGTAACTTGGCTCCTGTTATGATCTTAATGCAAACAACCATGTTTCCCTATGGCCTTAGGCTACCTCTGTGAAAGGACCACTTGACCCCCACCAAGGGGTCGCGACCCCCAGGTTTGAGAACTGCTGCTCTAGACTGTGTAAAGACGACATTTAAAACTAACCAGTAGCCAGGGCTGGAGTGAAGCGTGAGGGCTTTGACGTCAAGCCGAGTCCCTTGAGAACGTTGGCACAGCCCTTCAGTGAACTCGGGGCATGGCATAACCAGGTGACCCATATGGCACGGGGTTGCTTTGTATCCCTGCTGTAACGGGGGCCTGCACTGTCCTCTGTCGTGACTCCAGCAGCCTATGGTCACCCCACAACAAAGGCAGACCCCAGGGTGTTCATCCATGTTTGCCCACTGCACAGCTCTCATTAAACAGATACGTTCTGAGTGAGGACCATGTCCCAGCCATGGTGCTCCACACTGGGATTTGCAGGCTGCCTCAGGCAACCCTGATGCCATACTTGAGAAGCTACCAGGGTGGGGTGGGGAGTGTGTACCAGATGCCCGTCACCCAGGTCAGGTTCCTCTCTTCCTCACTGGCGTCTCTCTTGAAAAACCTGCCTCTGTAGTTATACAAGCCAGGGCTTAGGAGGCTGCGCTCCTCTTGTTAGTGCGGTGCCTAGATCTCTCCAGATGAAAAGCCCAGCAGGGCCGCGATGTATTATTAGTATAAAAGTGGTGCTTAGTAATAGCAAAATAAACAAGCTGGCCCAGGAGTCATGTTCTGCATTTTGGGGAGTGTTCCAGGTCCCCTAGGCCCTTTATCTATCAAATGCTCCCAAAAGCTATAAAACATCCCTGCCCTCGTTTATTTTATGACCTGAGCATTTTTCTGGCATCAAGCTTTGGTAAGTGGCCTGCTGGTCCCAAGGACTGTGACTGTGTGGGCGGCAGCGTCTTAGCAGCACATGGGATACTGAAGGTCGTGTCCTGTGATTGTGACCTGCAGGTCAGGACCTGGGAGGCGGGCAAGAAGCCTGAACTCTACATTTTCACTTCTAGGCTAAGACAAGTAAGGAAAATGCCAGCATCTTCATGTCTGTCCCTTCCCAGGGTCACGAGCTTAAAGGTCAAAGCAGAGCCTCGTTTGGGCAGAGATGACAACTACCAAACAAGATACGGGGTACAGGTACATTTGAACTTCAAATCAAAACAGACATTTTTACGTCTCATGAGATGTACTTCTACTGAAATATTGCTTGTTCCTTATCTGAAAGTCAAAAACAGCTAGACATCTTGCATCCTTCGTTGCTCTCTCCTCAACCTTGCACACAGGGACTTCTGGGGACTTGTCCCACTGCCAAGGTGAGGAGCAGGGACCGCGTCACCACAGAGACCTCTGTTCAGGTCCTTCCGGTTGAGCCTTTAGTCTGATGTCATCTGGGATGGCTTTTTAAATTCCTTCTCCAAGTGTTGTGGGATGAAGATTGTGGCTGCCAAACTTAAGTTTTGTTAAGTCGTACCTAAGTTCTCCAATGCCAAACAGAAAGCCAACCTGCTGTGACATACTTGGGGCTGACAGATAAGGCTTCGGCCCTTGTGGGGCTTATGCTGGGGTGGGGCAGACAGACCATAACCTAGGGAATGAATTAGTAAAGCCAGGTCAGATAGTGTCAAGTCTTTGGGAGACAGGGATCGAAGGTGCAGGCAATGGTGGGTGCTAAGTGCGAACCAAGCTGTTTCTGTAGAGGGTGTCTGCACAGCCAGCCAGCTGCTCATTCTGCTTGGATCTAAACGTTAGGAGAGGCACCTGCAGAGATTCCAATGGGAAGCAAGCTTGATGTCTGAGGGGCAGCAGGGAACAAGCCCAGAGTGGACACCCAAGATCAGAGGCATGGCCAGGAACCTGGCAGCCTTGGGCCATGGTAGGAGTTTGGGTTTGACTTGAAAAGTATGGTGGGGGAAGTTTCTAGAAAACAGATCTTTTGGGGGGGGCGATTTTTTAAAATATGTACATATTTTTAAATTAGTTTTTATTGAGCTCTACATTTTTCTCTGTTCCCCTCCCTGCCTTTCCCCTCCCCTTCAACCCTTTCCCAAAGTCTCCATGCTCCCAATTTACTCAGGAGATCTTGTCTTTTTCTACTTTCCATGTAGATTAGATCCATGTATGTCTCTCTTAGCGTCCTCATTGTTGTCTAAGTTTTCTGGGATTGTGGTTTGTAGGCTGGTTTTATTTGTTTTATGTTTAAAAACCACTTATGAGTGAGTACATGTGATAATTGTCTTTCTGGGTCTGGGTTACCTCACTCAATATGATGTTTTCTAGCTCCATCCATTTGCCTGCAAATTTCAAGATGTCTTTATTTTTTTCTGCTATGTGGTACTCCATTGTGTAAATGTACCATATTTTCCTTATCCATTCTTTGGTCGAGGGGGATTTAGGCTGTTTCCAGGTTTTGGCTGTGACAAACAAAGCTGCTGTGAACATAGTTGAGCACATGCCCTTGTGATATGATTGAGCATCCTTTGGGTATATACCCAAAAGTGGTATTGCTAGGTCTTGAGGAAGGTTGTTTCCTAATTTTCTGAGAAATCGCCACACTGACATTCAAAGGGGCTGTACCAGCTTACATTCCCACTAGCAATGCAGGAGTGTTCCCTTTTCCCCACAGCCTCTCCAGCATAAATTGTCATCGGTGTTTTTTATTTTTGTCATTCTGACAGGTGTAAGATGGAATCTCAGAGTTGTTTTGCTTTGAATTTCTCTGGTTGGATAAGGATATTGAGCATTTCCTTAAGTGTCTTTCAGTCATTTTAGATTCCTCTGTTGAGAGTTCTCTGTTTAGGTCTGTACTCCATTTTTTAAATTGGATTATTTGTTCTTTTGATGTCAAGTTTCTTGAGTTCTTTGTATATTTTGGAGATCAGACCTCTGTCTGATGTGGGGGTTGGTGAAGATCTTTTCCCGTTCTGTAGGCTGTCGTTTTGTCTTGTTGACTGTGTCCTTTGCTTTAGAGAAGCTTTCCAGTTTCAGGAGGTTGTTATTAATTTATTAATAATTGTTATTTATTAATTGTTTCTCTCAGTGTCTGTGCTGCTGGGGCTATATTTAGGAAGTGGTCTCCTGTGCCAATGTGTTCAAGTGTACATCCCACTTTCTCTTCTATATGGTTCAAGTGTGGCTGTCTTCGTGTTGAGGTCTTTGATCCATTTGGACTTGAGTTTTGTGCATGATGATAGATATGGGTCTATTTTCATTGTTCTACATGTTGATATCCAGTTATGCCCGCACCATTTGTTTAAATATGCTTTCTTTTTTCCATTTGATATTTTTTGCTTCTTTGTCAAAAATCAGGTGTTCGAAAGGGTATGGATTAATACTCAGGTCTTCGATTTGTTTCCGTTGGTCCTCCTGTCTGGTCTTATGCCAATACCAGACTGACAGAAAACAAATCTTAACCTTGGTGATCATATGTGGTCACATGGCCCTCAGATGGCAGCCAGGCTGACTGTTCAGGAGCTTTGCCTACAAGTGGGGAAAATGAGACACCTCACTACTGCCTCGGCCCAAAGCTAGCTTGGGAGTTGTCCCAGGACTTAAAACCCAACTTTCTGAGTCTTTGCAGGCTTCAGCAGGAAGAGACTAGATGCCTTGATAATGTGTCAGGCCCTGTGGGAGGAACACTGACGCCCTGACATCTTCCTAATACAGACAATTCTACTTCCTACTTCATGAAGGAAATACAGCCATGCCTGACAGAAGGGTGAGCAGACTTGGCCCTTGAGCAGCTCTCTCCTCAGACCTGGAGAGATCAGTCCTGTATTGTCAGGGACAGATGAAAGGATTAGACAGAGGTTCCCAAACTATGGCCCCAGACAGCAGCAGCAGCAGCAGCAGCAGCAGCAGCAGCAGCAGCAGCAGCAGCAGCAGCGACCTTGTTAGAACGCCAAGGCTTCAGCCATGCTCACTGTGTTGTGGAAGCACTCCAGATAACGCTGGGCCTCCGGGAAGTCCGAAAACACCTTCAGAGGGCTGTGGCGGAGGCTCTGCAGTAGAGCAGTGGTGTGTGCGGTGCCTTAGGTTCCATCTCCAGTACCTCAAAACCACTGCTTCAGAAAGAGACATACGAGAAGACTATTTTTCTTTTTTAAATTTAAAGTTGTGTCTTTGCTGAGACTTGTCTCAGTGCAGAGTCACATCAGAGCAAAACCAGAATCCATCCGGGCTCTGGGATGCATGGCCTCTGCTCTGCTCCATCCGCCACTCAAACCCTGCACCCACAGTGAAGCCTGGCAGTGGATATACTTGGCTCTTTTGTCCTCAGTAGTTTCCAGGGCCCTCGTCTGCTTGTAGTTTGCTCTAAATTCATTCATTCATTCTCACACTCTTATCTGCTGAAGACACAAACATTGTAAAATTCCATCTCCACGCCCAGGGACCGTGTGCCAAGGACAGGAGTGTGACTTATCTGGGAAAATGAACTGCAGAGTCCTTAACCCTATAGGAGAGCAGGGGAGGATTGGGGAGGATCAGGAGTTGGAGGGAGGAGCCTCAGTCGGGCAGAGGGAAAATGCACAGGCTTGTCTGAGCAAACTCAGCCAGTCTCCTGACTGATACTGTCAGATGAAACACAGGCATTCAGGTTCCTCTTGCTCCCAAAGAGAAGGGTCTGCAGGCATGCCCCAGGCCACCATGCACCACAGGGCTTGCCTGCAGAGTAGACCTGGAGGTCCAGGACAGTAGAGTGACCTGGCTATCTTGACAGTGCTTTTTTGTTGACCAGGGTTCTCTCTGGCTAATTGATCCGCCCTCCAAAGTACAGCATCTCTACCTCAAAAGGAGCCTCCAGCGACACCTCAGAACCTGGCCCACTTAAAAGTTCTTTTCAGGGTGGGAGTGAAGCTCAATGCCAAGCTCCTTCCTAAATGTGCAAGTCCCTGGTACAAATCCTGGCACTCAAAAAAATTATTTTTAATTGTGCCAGACAGGACCAGAAATAAATTTCTTAAAATCAACATTCAACCATGCCAGGGCTGAGAATTTGTGACTATCAATTTGACAGAATCTAGAATCACTGTGGAGACAAACCTGTGGGCAGTTTTTATGAGGGATTTTCTAGATTGGGTTAGCAGGTGGAAAAGTCTGCTGCAAATGTAGGAATACCATTCTATGAACTGGGATCCTGGGATGCTACTGGTAGCCACAGGGTGGACACTCTTGGCAATCTACTCACTCACGACTGTTATGCTAGGCCCTGGCCCAATGGCCTCTTGAGTTACCCTGCGATAGACGGTAAGTAAGCAGAAAATTTGACCTCACTAGAGATCAACAAGGCGATGATGGATGCTTCTACTTCACTGACCAAAAGAGTCATACTTAGTTTTAAGGAGAATTCTTAATACTAGTGAAAAGGCTGTCAGACAAGAACCTCCCACACTCTTGGTGGTAACACAACAGAGTCACCGCAGAGTGATTCAGCAACAATGTAACAAACAACAGAACAATGACGAAAAAATCCTGACCTAAATGTTGAAACCCATAGCTCAAAGATTTTTATCCAGAAAGTTGTTCTAAGGAAGTCACGGGGAACTTAGGTGGATTTTATATTAGCTTCTGTTATGACCACACCAAGTGCTACACACTGAGAGAATTTATCTCTTATCAACAAAGACACTCACCAAAACATTGGTTTAATAGTAAAATGTTGCAAATACAGTATGTGTCCAGTGACAGATTGCTGAGGCCACTTTGAAATTAGTACACAGACTATAATACTATGTATCAAAAACTCCTTTTTTTAAAAGATTTATTTTATGCGTATGAGTCTTTGGCCTGCATGTATGTCTGTGCACTGCATGAATTCAATACCCACCAAGGCAAGTGAAGTGCATTGGGTCCTCTGGAACTTGAGTTCATGATGATTGTGAGTTGCCATATGGGCTCTGAGAATCAAGTCTCAGTGCCCTGCAAGAGTAACAAAGACTTTTAACTCTAAGCCACCCTGCAGCCTCAACTTGGAAGTTTTATTATAAACTGTTATGCCTTGGGAATAGTCCTTAAACATATACCATGTTTCTAATTAAATAAATATAGGAAATACACACATATTAAATAACAAAGAGAAAGAGGGCTGGGGCTGTACCCTGGGAAGAGGGGTGCTTTTTTCTGCCATGCACAAGACCCCGTGTTCAATCCTCAGCACTGAATAAGCCAAGCATGATGGTACACGCCTGTAATCCCAGCACTGGGGAGGGTGGGGGTAGGAGGACCAGGGGCTCAAGGTTATCTTTGTATACAGAAACAAATTGAAGCCATTCTGGGCTACATGAGGCCCTGTTTGCTTTGTTTTTGAAAGAAGAGACATAAAAATACCACTAAGAAGCCAGGTGTGATACACAGCTGTCACCCCAACACTTGAGAGCCCGATGAAGGAGGATCCTGAGTTCAAGGCTGTGTAGCCTGGGCTACAGTGAGGTGCTATCTCAAAACAAACAGAAGCTCACCAGATAGATTATGGGAACCTTTTTTACTTTCTGTATTGTTTTAAACTTTCAACAATTAGTATGTACTCCCTCGACAATAAAACATTCTAAAAATTCAAACACGCATGGGTGTTACCTCCCAAGGTATCAGGAATTCATCTTAGACTTCCTTCAGATAGCTGCCAGGCCCAGTGAGTCACCACCCTTGTCTGAATTTATTATTTTCTCTTTGCCGAATGGATATCACCCTACCCCCGCCCCGCCTCCTAAAGCAGTCATGTTAGAGCTACCTGCTGCTCGTAAACCCCAGGTGAGAGCTAATGACTATGATTTTTAATGCTCTGATGCTTTGGGGGAGAGGTGAGTCATGGAGATTGTGACATCAGCAGCGAGGCTCCCAGAGGGAGGAAGAGGATTTCACTTGAGGACTCTTCTTCCCAGGACCTTGCCTGCATAGGTTTCCATGTGGAAGGTGAAGTGAGCTGCATTGTCTCGTGCTGACTGCTGGGCAGCTTCACGTCTCCGTAGACTCCTCTGAGTCTCAGCTCCGCGCTCACACACTGCAGGCCAGCAAGGGTTTACCTGGATCAGCTGGCTTGGGCTCCCAGGTCCACCTCTGTGGCTTCTCTTAGGACCAGTTAGGCAGCCAGGGCGTCTTTTTCTCAGGGTAATGGTTGAGGCACAAGGGACATGCATGGTCACACAAACACAACCCAAAGCTTTCCGTGCACTACCTGTTAGCATTCATTCATGGCTAAATAAAAATCAAAGGGCAGGAACAAATTCCTTATCCATGATTGTGTGCAATGTATCAAGTCTCCCGGCAAAGAGTATGGATGCAGGAGGAGGTGAAAGCCAACCCTGGCCGTTCATGGAGGGTTGGGCAGGCAGCATGAACCACACTGATGCTACCAGACACAAAGACTAAGGGGAAGTGGGGGAGGGATAGCCAGGAGTTTGGGCTATGACCAACAGCTAGGACACGCCTTCCAAATTTGCAACCCCCTAAAGCAATCGAGAAGTGTTATTAAGGACTGGGTATTGGGGCTGTGAAAGGGGTCAGCAGGTGGATACTCAGCCTGCTGGCATGAGTCCCTGGAACGCATATGGCAGAAGGAGAGAACTAATTCCTGTAAGTTGACCTCTGACCTCTGTCTGCACGTGTACCATGCTTTCGTTATTTTTATTTATTTTACTAATATTTTTTTTTAGACTGGACTTTAGAGTGTGATGAAGCTCTGAGCTGGGAGGCGCGGGTGACAGTCACAGGCAGATTCTATTTCCTCTCATTTAACTTTGCGACTTCGTTTTCAAACCCGAAGTCCACATCCATCCTTCAAATGCACTTTAATTTGCAGGCTCTCGCCTCTTGTGTTGCTATGGTTTTAAAAGGTTGGGTGTATTTTTATAATCTCGAGCTTTTCTCCCATGTGTAAACATCTCGATGATCTGAGTCCTCGCTGGAGAGAGAAAAGGGCTGTCAGGGCTGGGACTGGGGCTCATCTGGCAGAGAGCTCGTCTCCCAGGCCAGATGCTTTGTTTAATCCCCAGAACTGTACACAGCCAGGCATGGCGACACAAACCTGTAACCCCAGCACTCAGGAGGTGGAGGCTGGAGGATCAGATCAGAAATTCAAGGCTCTCTGAGGCTACATAGCGAGTTCCAGGCCATCGTGGAATATGTGTAACCCTGGTCTACCTCGTCTCATTAGAAAGAAAAAGAAAGAAGAAAGACTGTCACAGGCTGCCTAGGAACCAGGTCCTGGGAGTCAGGAAGCAAGACCTTGCTTCCTGTTTGGAAAATGCCGGCGGCTCTTCACATTCCCTCTGGCTTTAGCATGTACGCCTTTCACCGTACCAGTCCTGGGCAGTGCCCCACATGTGCCACAGGCCTGGAATACTCTGGGTCTGTTAGTGCCCAGTATTCGAAGGCCTCTGAGGATCTGGCAAAGAGCAATCTAGGAAGTCATCTGCTCACTGCAAACAAGTCTTCTTGTCTCTGGGGCAGCCTTGGCAGGGAAGAAGCTACAGGCTGGAGACAGCTGGCCCAGTAGTCACATGACTGGCATTTCCTCTTTACATTTGTTTAAAATATGGAAACATCTACAACCAAGCCTCAGACACACAAGGCAGAGACTGAAGATTTACTACAACCAGAACTGACCAATCAGAAGCTATGTTTGCTGGGATACTCAATTTTATTCTGTAATTAGGGAGGAGCCAGGGTGCTCCAGGGAAAGGTTACTGGGTGTGGGGAACTTTGGCTCTTTGGATACTCTAGCTATCAGCTAAAGTTCATATAGATTCTGAATTTCCATTAACATGCAAAACTATGGCACATTCCTGACAGAGACGTGTCACTGAGTGTCCATAATGCCTAGCTACAGGCAGGAAGAGAGTAGAGGAACTTGGAGTAAAGAGACTGGAAGATTCCATGCTCTTGCATCTCTCTTCCTCTTTGGTCCATTGGAGCTGGAGCCAGGAGTGGTCAGGTGGCTGGTCACCTGAATGGGTGTAGAAAGAATATGGGGGGAAGGTGCAAGTCACAGTGACAAGCTGGGAGATCCTGAGTCCAAAGGACAAATGTCCTTAGGGGCCACACCTAAGAGACAGACGAGAAGAGAAGTCCCTGATAAGATCTGAGGATGTAGGCAGGGGCTACGAGAGCATGGTGAAAGGGGTTCTTCACAGTGAACCCTGGGATGGGGGCAGGACCCCCCTGTGATAACATGTCCACAGGAGTGCAGCTCGCACAAGTTGTCTCCAGAAATGACGTAGCAGAAGCCAAAGCCCACCCATCAGAGGATGTCATCATCATCGGAAGGGGTGGGCTGAGGTAGGCAACAAGAATCCCAGGGTTTGGGTACATGAGCTTTTTTCTACAGCAAAATCCCCAAGCTTTAGGATTTTGCTGATAACTTATCAATAGTACAGTAAGGCTATTTCAAGTCGTTTTCAAAGCTGGCTTCTGATTTCTCCCCGAACACGCAACTCTTTCTTCTGCTCTTCTGAGTGAATACCATAGCCTTTGAATGCTCATTTTCTGTAGAGAACTAAGCCCCTCTCATGGTGTCTTATCAAGAGAGTCATGAAGGACGAGTTTGGAATTTGCTCACCCAAGATAGTGTGTGACCTGAGTAGCTGACTAAGTACTTGAGTTTGCTGCTCTGCTCCCGAATCCTGCCATGTGTGTGGTGGCCAAGTTCCCGGTGGGCACACACACCTGCAGATAGCTGCCCTTGCGTGGGCAGAATCAGGTTTTCTGAGCTTGCTCTGCAAGTGCTGCCATTTGAACCGGGTAGTCAATGACCGAATACCTACCTTTCTGATTGCGGATAGTTTCTGGTCCTGACCTCAACAGTTCTAGGGCCTGGTAATGAGACAGAGTCTTATTACACAGCCTTGGCTGTCCTGAAACTCAATATGCAGACCAGGCTGGCCTTGAACTCACAGAGATGTGCCTGCCTCTGCCTCCCAAGTGATGGGATTAAAGGTTTGTGTTAACATGCCTGGCGGGTCCTATAACTTAATTCCCCTTCCTTTTTCCTTCCATTCCTCCCTCTCTTCCTCCCTCTCTCCCTCTCTTCCTCCTCCTCCCTGCCCCTGAATCAGGGGGGTAGTCCAGGTAGTCTCAGACTTGCTATGTTTCCAAAGCTGGCCTTGTGTCTCTGATCCGCCCACAGATTAGAGACAGGTACCTCCAAGCCCAGCAGGTCCCAGGAGCGAACGCTTACATAACATCTCTCCTGCAATGACGCTATTAGAGAGGCTTAGAGAGGACTCACATTTTCTGCACTTGAAAGTATAAAAGGGTAGAATAAATGAACCTACAGTTTTTTGTTCCATTTAAGTAGGTGTTCGGATTTCTTTTTCAAGTTGAGGGCTATTGCTTTCTTTAAGAAATGTAAATATTTTAAATATGTAATATAATTTTTGGATAGGTTAAAAATCCTCAGGATTTTGAAGTGAAACTAATATCCAAGGAGTAATTGAGAGGGATTACTCCGTTGCCACCAGTTCATCCAGTCTGACACCCCCTTTCCCATGGGTCCCCACTTCATTAGTTTCCTATGAATTCTTCCAGTGATATTTTGGTGGAAATAGAAAGATATGTATGTCCCTCTAGAAAGAAGTTTTTAAATAGTTCATTAATATATAAAGCTCCCCTGGTCCCACAGCAGAAGGTAAAGTTAAATAAAAGTAGATAAATTCAGAGGTGACCCCCAGATGACTGAAGCTGAACCTCAAGTCTTCCTATAATAACGTGTCAGCGAGCTGGCAATTTTCTTTCCACATCTGGATCCTGAAGTGGTAAAATATTTCTCTTCCATCTCCTTGACTGTCTCCTAACACTCCTCTGCACCTTTTTGGGTCAACAACGCCACAAGTGTCTCTGATGGAGATCCACCCTCACCCTCTAAGACGCACGCCTGTCTGGCATCCCCTCATATCAAGGCTTGGGGGGACCAGGAAGCCTGCTAATGTGAGCAATAGTTGAGTTCAACACTCCAGAAGGTCCCAGGTGGAAGAGAAACAGGATACTGTGTAGTCATGAGGTCCCAGGCTGGAGGAGAGTTTCAGCACACTGTCATAGCAACCCCAGAGAAACTCAGAAGGATTCTCCTGATCAGGGTACGCAGCTCAGGGAAGTGTGGAAAAGCCTTCATGGACGCTGAGACCAGAGAGATAGGGAAGATCTGAAGTATTACACAAAGATCTTGGATTGGGCAAGCCATGGCTTATATCTACCTTCCTTTCTAACTGGGATTTTCAAGAGATAATTCTGGTAGCAAAGGAAAGGCTTTCATGGAAGACTTGTAAACAGTCATAGCTAGAGCATCTTGGTCTAGCAAGGCCTGGTGAAGGCAGCCCAAGGAAGGACCAGGAAACTCGATGTCTTTGCCATGGGCTCCCAAATTCATCTTGGTCACCACTTTGTGCGCGGCTTTGGAAAATACAGAGAAGTTCTTGGCAATGAGTGATCCAAAGGAAAGGCCTTGAAGAATGCCACTCAGGTAAATCCACTTGTTTAGTGACAGAAGGCAGAGGCGTGCTCAAAAGAAGAAGATCTAAGGCTGGCTGATTGACAGCAAGGGCAGCTCAGGGAATGGCCAGCGGGGTGGCAGAGAGGCTTTGTCATCCGTATGCCCAAAGGAGGAGGCTAGAGACGGTGACCAGAGCCAAGCAGGACAGATTGGCTTCTTAGGCCCCTGAGTCCCCTGAGGAGCAGTGACATTCAGCAAGATGATCTCACTGGGGACAAGCATTCAGCTCTGCTTGCTGTCCTCAGTCAGGCCGTCTAAGTAGCCACACTAGCCCTAGAGAAAGACCAAGCTGCTGCTGAGGCTCCAGCACAGAGTGCTGGCTGTCATGATCTAGGCGATGGAAGGAAGGTAACAGGAAGCCCGAGTCACCCAAGTCCTTGCTGGAATTCACAGCAGCAGGAGACACAAGAAGCTTGTCTCCCTCCTCCTCTCTTCTTCTTCCTCTTCCTCTTCATTTCCCCCTTCTCTTTGTTCCTCCTCCTCTTTCTCTTGCTCCTCTCCCTTCTCTTCTTCCTCTCCCTCCTCCTCTTCCTTCTCTTCTTGTCATTCCTCCTCTCTCTTCCTCCTTCTCTCTCTCCTTTTCCTTTGCTCGTTTCCGTTTCTATAACATTCTCATAAAATTATAAATGGCTCCCGACATCATAGAAATTATTCTTTTCTCTTGTAAAATGGAAAACCTGAACCTGTAAAAAGAAATACATCTCAAGGAGAAACTTTTGTAACCAGTCAGGAAAAAGCCTCACAGAACTCTGGCTGCTTTGAATATCGACTTAAGTTTCCCCTGCTCAGCAATACCCACACATTCCTTCTGAGTCCTTCTTGGTCCCCTGGAGTCTGGTGTACTTGAAGAAGAGCTGAAAGGGGTTATGGCTAAAGGTCGAAGTAATTGTCATGGAGAGCACGCGACAGGTGCCCCTCCCAATACCCTCACTACCTCCTACCCCTCCCGCCATCACCCTCAGGAGAGGAATGAGGGCATACACAAGCTAGAACCGTAAGACCCCTGTGCTGGCTTGGAAGGATGGTGCCATCTTCCTCCCAAGGCTTTCACACTGGACAGGGATGAGTGGGATGGGGTGGTGGACGCTTGGACCCCAAATACAGAAAAAGGACCACCCTTCTTATGGCATAGGACAATGACTAAGACCGTGAATTCTGTAATTGTCTGGCAAGGTTCAAATCCTATCTCTCTGCTTCTTATCTGGATGGCAGACTTCCTTGAACTCCCAGCACCCGAGTTCCTCCCTGAGTAAAGAGATATTGGAGCCTGAGCATGACATGACCACTGAGCATCATGGGGAACAGGTTGCTGTGTTGACTTACAGAATGCTTGCCCCAGTAACCATGGCAACATCATAAGCAGGGAGAAACAGCAATAGCTGGGTTTACAGTCAGGACAATGGGATGTTAACACTCCCTCATCAAGGAGAGGCAGGGGGAGTCACAGAACTCTCACCTGGGATCCCAGCCCTTGCCCGCACCCAGAAGCATGAGCTCTCTGAAGGGGCTAGAGTATGAACACATACGGTAAAAGGTTAATTGTGGGTGGGACGCTGATGCGGAGTCCGTAAGGTCATCACCTGCAATGTAGCTGTTCTGAATCATCTTGCCCTGTGAATAACCCCTCACCCATTCTCCTGTAGCCCCAGTGAACTGGCTGATTCACCAAGTCTGACGTGAGGTGCCCTACCTGTGGAGAACAGGTGTTCACATCTCAGGAAAAATGCACAACAGAAATCTCGCTGACATAGCTCAGTCTGCAAAGAGCTTACCATACAAGTACGAGGCCCCGAGGTCAAGCCCCATGTCATTAGAATGGCGGAGCATGGGGCACACTTGTAATCCCAGTGCGGGAGGGTCCCTGATGCTCATGCCCAGCTAGTCTATCCAAATCACTGAACTCTAGGTCCACCTGTGAAACCCTGCCAAAAGAAACCAAGGCGGATAGTGCCTGAGCAAAGACTCTTGAGGTTGACAGAAATTTACACATATGACACACACATGTCACATGTGTGCCTCTGTACAAATGCCCCTTACTCTCGCCCTACACACAGTGAAAAATAAAAATAAAGGCAGAAGCGCTAACAACACGGCCTTAGCATGGTGTCTGGAATTGCTTCATTGTGCCTTCATCACTACCCCAACTGAGAGGGAAGAGACCCCTTCTGAATACCCGCGTGGGGGTGGGAGGAACCCAGGATGTGGAAAGCGCAAGCGTCCTTGGCCTCTGTGATTCAGGGAGGTGAAGAGCCTGAGGCAGGACAATGAGGGGTAAGGTAAGCATAGAACATGCGTGGTGTGAACCCTGTAGATGGTTGGAGGCCGAAGACTTCATTAGCTTTGGATTTTCCTTGTCCTCTGCCAATGATGCCTCCTCCACTGGCGTGGCTTCGTCCAGCACCCGTCCCTCAATAGCTACCAACAGTGAGTGCCGATTCTCATGTCTGTGGGTCAGTGTCACTGACAAGCTGGGGCGGGCTGGTGGCTGGGATGGCGTCTAGGCTGTAGGATAGGCACAAGTGGGCTGCACTCATGTCTGTTAGATCCCAGGCAGAAAAGACAGTGTCATCCAGGCTTCGTAGCTGAGGCAGAAGGCACAAACCCCGGAACAAATCACAGTTGCATTGAAATCCTAACCTGACTTCCTGTCTCTTCACGTTCCATTGACTTCAAAGGTCAAATGGGTGAGTCCTGTGCCCGTGGGGAGAGGCAGTGTATTCTGCCTGTGATGACAGGGCACTGCACGGTTGCTTGGCAAAGAGTGCAATCCTATTACCCAGAAGAGCAGAGCGTTGAGGTTGACAACCCAATTTACCACAGCCCTCGAGTCCTTCCGAGCCACCTGAGGTTCCGGGTGAGCACAGGGAGCTGGATTGTTACTTGGTGAGCTGTGGTTGGGTCAAAGGAGACAGGAGTTCCAGGGCTAGAAGCATCATACCTTCTACCATCCACACCGTGAGTTAGGACGCTGTAGGCATCGTGTGGAGAACAAGGGAAACAGAAGGAAGCGTAAGACGTCACCCAGGAACCAGTGAGACGGGCACTGCCTTATAAGAGGGGGCACCTGGGTAAATTGCCGTGGAATAAGAGTAAATTAAGGCCCTGGGATCTGGACTGGGGATATGTTCCATTAGTTTGTGCATGCCTGAGAATCTGAGTTCAGTCCCCAACACTATGTAAAAAGCTTGGTTTGACAGTATGCTCAGAGAAGAGGCATAGAAACAGGGCTGTCCAGTTGGTCTAGTAGATCAGTGAGCTCCAGGCCCCGGGGGGAAGACCCTGTCTCAAAAACCATGGTAGGCATTCCTGAGGAATGACATCTAAGTCTGACCTCTGTCCTTCACACATGCGCGCACACACATGCACGCACACACCTGCACACACGTGAACACACGCATGCACACACGCATGCGCGTACAATGCACCCATGTACACATACGTGCACACACGCGAACACATACACACTAAATTTTCAAACCTTTAACACTTTTCCTTTAAAAATAATCCTTTGTAGTCATGAACCAGGTGGTGGTGGTGTATGCCTTTAATTCCAGCACTCACGAGGCAGAGGCAGGTGGATTTCTGTGAGTTCAAGGCCAGCCTGGTCTACAGAGTGAGTTCCAGGGAAGGCCCCAAAGCTACAGGGAAACCCTGTCTTGAAAAACAAAACAAAATTATTTGTAGCCCTTATTCATTGCAAAGGTCCAATGGGAGCAGGCACCTTGAGTCTCAGACTGAGGTCTCTAAACACTATTTTCAGTGTCAAAGGAAAAGTTCTTTGGGGGAAACGACAGCTTCCAGGTCTGAGGTGGGTGTAGGTCAGAAATGGACAAGATGGATTGGGAAACCTTAAGCCAGGAAGAAGGTGTGAGATACTTAAGGGGAGTCACACGGACCCAATGGTCACCTTCAAGCATTTCCATTCAACACGGTAAGGACATTTTAATGACAACAAAATGAAGGAGTAGGGTGGCACAGATAGCTCGGTCCCTAGAGCGTCTGCCGTGCCTGTTTGGGGACCGGAGTTTAATTCTTAGAGCCTACATAAAAATTCAAGCATGGTGGCCGGTATCTGTGGTCACTGTGCTGGGGAGGTAGAGAGGGGGACCCTGGGGCCCACTGGCCGGCCAGCCTCTTGATTGGTGACCTCTAGGTAAAAGAGACAAGTGGCAAGTGAGGGAGACACTCAAAGTTGACATCTGACCTCCACACACATGAACATGTGCACCTTCACAGAGAGAGAGAGAGAACATAATAGAAACAGTGGATTAAAATGAACCATCTGTATAAAAATCCATACATTCACATAAACAGAGACAGTGTGGTGGTACACAACTGTAACCCCCGTGCTGGGGAGTGAGAGACAGGAGGATCCCAGGGCAGAGGCTCACTGGCCAGCCAGTCTAGTTCTAAGTTCAGGGAAAGACTCTACCTCGAAAGATGTGGTGGAGAGCAATTGAGGAAGACACCCAGTGTCAAACTGTGGGGCACACACGTGCGCACGCTTACACACACACACACACACACACACACACATACATCAATTAATAATATTAACATTATTACTAATAGCAAATACAAAAACCAGGGCATGACCCGGAATGGAGATTTCCCCCAAAGAAGTTACAGTCCTCGCACGTTTGGACAGGTTCACCTCAAGAGGAGCTAAGGGCAGGGAAGTTCACACCCCCCAGGGAAATCAGGCACCAGTGCTGGTTGTAACAGGCCCATGCTGAGACCGTGACTGACCAGGTGTTTTATTATGACAGCTACTTGGTGACTGAGCAGGACTGGGGATCCCACCTTGATGTCCCCCCCCCAACACCCAGAATATAGCGTAGCTCCCAGAGGGCCTCAGTAAGGATGCTTTCCACGATGGAATAAACACCTGAATGGAATGGAGATTGTCACTGACGCGCCACAGTGAGTGCTGGAGAGTTCTAAAAATAGGCCCTGTTTGTTTTCACGTGACTGATTTTAACATCCCAAAATACCGAAAAAAAATAAGTAACTAGGGTTGGCAGGTGGCTCCGGGGTAAAGGGCCTGCTGTGCAAGCATGAGGGTCTGGATTTGGTGCCCGGTGTGGTGCCACAAGCCCGCAACCCCAGCTCTGCTGAGGAAGAGCAGGTGGAACCCCAGGCATCACCAGCCAGTCAGCCTAACGTAACCAGCAGTCTTCAGGCCACTGGGAGACAAGGTAGACCGCACATGAGAAAGGACATCTGAGGGTGACCTCACGCATCCTTCAACCATGGCAATATACTGCCACACACATCCGGACACACTTAGTCTTAGCACTGCTTTGTGCTTAACACAAGTGCACAGATACCCACAGGCAGGTGTGTGCACTGCAGGCAGGTGTGTGTGCCACGGGCAGGTGTGCACACCACAGGCAGGAGTGTGTACCGCAGGCAGGTGTGTGCACTGCGGGCAGGTGTGTGCGCCACAGGCAGGTGTGTGCACCATGGGCAGGTGTGTGTTGTGTGCACCACAGACAGATGTGTGCACCACGGACAGGTGTGTGCACCGCAGGCAGGCGTGTGTTGTGTGCACCGTGGGCAGGTACGTGTACCACAGGCAGGTGTGTGCACCATGGGCAGGTGTGTGTTGTGTGCACCACAGACAGGTGTGTGCACCACAGGCAGGTGTATGCACAGAGGGCAGGTGTGTGTGCCACAGGCAGGTGTGTGGGTTCCCTCTTGCTGCTGATAAAAATAACACATGGTCTTGGAAGAACAATTAGTTTCAACCCTAGAAATTTGGGAAACACTTGGAGCAAGAGCAGGATCTTGTTTTGGAGATAATTGGGATTTCCTTCCAACCTCAAATATTTTAAACATTTAAATACACTTGATAGCACATGGAGGCAGCCTAACAGCCCGATCCCTTGTGACCTTCGGCATCTGGTGTTTCACCCTTTGAGCCCCACTCCCAGCCTTCAAAGAGCTACCATAGATTCTGTAAAGATGCTTCTTGACCACTGGGTTACAAGGTGTGAAAACCAAGACAGGTAACATCTGTATAGGGAAAGGCAAGAGGAGAGCTAGCTGAGCGGTGAGTGCCCCACTGAGTGGGTAACATGTGGCCAGGTGGTACTGAGGGCGGTAAGGGGATAAAAACATTCCCTGTCTAAGTCCCAGTCCAATCCAACCCAGGCTGCGAATGATGGAGGATTGCTAGGCCTCGGAACTGAGAGGAGGTGTAAGAGGCAGCCACGCCTGAATTTGATTTCAGTTTTCCTAATTTCTCAGTGACCTCTCATCCTGAGTTCTTGCAGTTGCGGATCCAGGCCCTGCAGTGTGTACACCTGCAGGACCAGCACAGTAAGAGGGTACATGATCCAGGATCAGTCTGGGCTATTTAGTAGTTTTCAGGCCAGCCTGAGCTACCTAGTAATTCCCAGGCTAGCCTGAATAATGTAACAAACCTGTATGGACAAATCTGTATGGACATATCTGTCATTGTGAGCTGACCACCAAACTGCAGGATACTGATGGTTTTCCCAAACTTTAAAGAGACAAAGAACCAAATATAAACTAGAATGTAGAATCCCTCGTATGCAGATACAAGGATATGAAGTTATGGTTTTTCCATGAGTTAATTCAGTCATATACACAAAACCACCCAAAACATTGTAAAGAAATTGCCCAATATGCTACATTCAGAAGCTTATCTTAAGTAAATAATCAAGAATGTAACCCAAACAGAACTTTTTATCTTACTTTTTTATTGTTTTTATTGAGCTATACATTTTTCTCCACTCCTCCCCCTCCCTTCCCTCTCCCATTCTACCCTTTCCTGGGATCCCCATGCTCAGGAGATCTTGTCTTTTTCACCTTCCTATGTAGATCCATGTGTGTCTCTCTTAGGGTCCTCTTGTTCTCTTTCTGGGTCTGCGTTTCCTCACTCAATATGATGTTTTCTAGCTCCATCCATTTGCCTGCAAATTTCAAGATGTCATTTTTTTTACTACTGTGTAGTACTCCACTGTGTAAATATACCACATTTTCCTTAGCCATTCTTCGGTCGAGGGATGTTTAGATTGTTTCCAGGTTCTGGCTATGACGAACAATGCTGCTATGAACATAATTGAGCACATGTCCTTGTGGCACAATTGAGCATCCTTTGAATATATATCCAAAAATGGTATTACTGGATCTTGAGGAAGGTTCTTTCCTAATTTTCTGAGAAATTGCCATACTGATATCCAAAGCAGCTATACAAGTTTTCACTCACACCAGCAACGAATGCAGGAGTGTTCCCTTTACCCCACATCTTCTCCAGCATAAGTTATCATCAGTGTTTTTGATCTTGGCCATTATGACAGGTGTGAGATGGAATCTCAGAGTTATTTGGATTTGTATTTCTCTGGTTGGGTAAGACTGTTGAGCCTTTTCTTAAGTGTCTTCCAGCACTTTGAGATTTGTCTGTGGAGAGTTCTCTAGTTAGGTCAGTGTCCCATTTTTTATTGGATTATTTGTTCTTTTGATATCAAGTTTCTTGAATTCTTTGTATATTTTGGAAATCAGTCCTCTGTCCAATGTGGGGTTGGTGAAGATCTTTTCCCAATCTGTAGGCTGTGGTTTTGTCTTGTTGACTGTGTCCTTTGCTTTACAGAAACTTCTCAGTTTCAGGAGGCCCCATTTATTAATTGTTGCTCTCAGTGTCTGTGCTACTGGGGTTATATTTAGGAAATGGTCTCCTGTGCCAATGCGTTCAAGTGTACTTCCCACTTTTTCTTCTGTGAGGTTCAGTGTGGTTGGCTTTATGTTGAGGTCTTTGATCCATTTGGGCTCGAACTTTGTGTATGGTGATAGATATGGGTCTATTTTCATTCTTCTACATGTTGATTTCCAGTTATACCTGCACAATTTGTTGAATATGCTTTCTTTTTATCATTTTGTATTTTTAGCTTCTTTGTCAAAAATCAAGTGTTCGAAAGTGTGTGGATTAATATCTGGGTCTTTGATTCGATTCCGTTGGTCCTCCAATCTCTTTTTATGCCAATACCAGACTGTTTTCATTACTGTAGTTCTATAGCAGAGTTTGAAGTCGGGGATTTTGATGCCTCCAGAAGTTTCTTTATTGTACAGGGTTGTTTTGACTATCCTGGGTTTTTGGTTTTCCATATGAAGTTGAGTACCATTCTTTCAAGGTCTTTGAAGAATTTTGCTGGGATTTTGCTGGGCATTGCATTGAATCTGTAGGTCGCTTTTGGTAAGATTGCCATTTTTACTATGCTAATTCTACCTACCCAAGAACATGGGAGATCTTTCCATTTTCTAGTGTCTTCTTCGATTTCTTCCTTCAAAGTTTTAAAGTTCTTGTCATTCAGGTATTTCATTTTGCTTAGCGTTATCCCAAAGTATTTTATGTTATTTGTGGCTATTATAAAGGGTGATTTTTCTCTGATGAGATGATCATGTGTTTTTTTTTTCCAGTTTGTTTATATGGTGGATTACACTGACAGATTTTTGTATGTTGAACCATCCCTGCATCTCCAGGATAAAGAAGTCTACTTGATTGTGGTGGATAATTTTTCTGATATATTCTTGGATTTGGTTTGCCAGTATTTTATTGAGTATTTTTGCATCAGTATTCATGAGGGAGATTGGGCTGTTATTCTCTTTTTTAGTAGTGTCTTTGTGCGGTTTTGGTATGAAGGTAACTGGTAGCCTCATTAACAGAGTTTGGCAATGTTCCTTCTGTTTCTATTGCGTGGAACAATTTGAGGAATATTGGTCTTAGTTATTTTTTGAAAATCTTGTAGAATTCTGTGCTGAAACCATCTGGTCCTGGGCGCTTTTTTTTTTTTTTTTTTTTGGGAGTCTTTTATCGACTGTTTCTATTTCTTTAGCAGTTATAGGTCTATTTAATCTGTCTATCTGGTCTTGATTTAATTCTGGGAAATGATATTTATCCAGAAAATTGTCCATTTCCTTTAAATTTTCCAATTTTGTGGAGTACAGGTTTTTGAAGTATGACTTGATGATTCTCTAGATTTCCTCTGTGTCTCTTGTCATGTCCCTCTTTTCATTTCTGATTTTGTTAGTTTGGATACTCTCTCTCTCTCTCTCTTTGCCTTTTGGTTATTTTGGATAAAGATTTTTCTGTGTTGTTGATTTTCTTGAAGAACCAACTCTTTGCCTCATTGATTATTTATAATGTTTTCCTTGTTCCTATTTTGTTGACTTCAGTCCTCAATTTGATTATTTCCTGTTGTCTAGACCTCTTGGGTGAGTTTGCTTCTTTTTGTTCTAGAGCTTTCAGATGTTCTGTTAACTGGCTAGTGTGGGATGTTTCCAGCTTCTTTATGTATGTATTTAGTGCTATGACCTTTTCTCTTAATACTGCTTTCATTGTGTCCCATAAGTTAGGGTATGTTGTGTGGTCATTTTCATTGAATCTTGGGACGTCATTAATTTCTTTCTTTCTTTCTTCCTTGACCCATTGTTGATTCAGATAAATATTATTCAATTTCCATGTGCCAAACAGAACTTTTAAAAACATGATGGTGTAATGGGATATCATCAATCATAGAAAATAACGTTGCAGATCCTATCGTTCTATTAAGGTCTACTGTATGGTGCCAAGTAACTGAGTTAGCTATAAACAAACTGGACTGCACTATACACACACACACACATGCACAAATGTGTGGCTATAACACACATGAACTTGTCGCATACTCTTAGTTATATGACAAGCAAATCCTGTTATCCCAGAAACAGATCAACACACAGTTTTGTCTGTTTTCTAGCCCCTTTGTGATAGATGGATTGGCATTTAATTCTGCTGTTTATTGTTCAGAGTGTGGTTTGAATGAAAAATGTCCATCAGAGGCTTACAAACTGGAGCACTTATTTTTTAGGTGGTGATGCTGTCTGGGGAGGTGCGGTTTTGATGGAGGAAGTATGTCACTGGGGTGGGCCATTAGAGTATATTGCCATGTCCTGCTTCCAGTTTGCTCTCCCTGCCTCCTGCATGCTATTAAAGGTGTGACCTACCGACTTCCTGCTTTGCCCACCCATTGCTATGCCTCCTCCACCTTGATGGACTCTCTCTGGAAACTCAACTCAAAATAAACTCTTTCTTCTATAAGTTGCTTTTGGCTATGGTGGTTTATCACAGCAACAGAAACATAATTAATGCAAAAAGCTATTTAATTTTTTTTTTATCACATTGGGAGTGTCTGTGGCCAGATCAGAGGACACGCAAGGTGGTTCTCTCCTTCTACCATGTTGGTCCTGGGAACTGAACTCAGGCCATCACTGTCAACTGCAACATCATGACTCCCTGAGCCACAGTGGCTGCAGACGCAGAAGGAGGGAGTTATGTATGAGAAGAAGAAGCGGGGATGCGATTCTGGCCTGCAGTGAGCCTGTTGCTGCAGAACAGGTCAGCACCCACACTCACGGGAATGACTTTGCCATGGAAAGATGATGATTTTTGTGATGTTCATAGTCCTTTTCTCCCTCAGCAACCTGGCTTCTGTTGTGGGAACTCAATCCATTTAGCCGATGACATTTGGAGGTAACTTGTCATATGTGACCAGATAAGAACTGAGGTAGGAGTTGGGCAGTAGTGGCACACACCTTTAATTCCAGCACTTGGGAGGCAGGTGGATCTCTGTGAGTTCGAGACCAGCCTAGTCTACAGAGAGAGTTCCAGGACAAGTTTCAAAGCTACAAAGAAATTCTGTCTCAAGAATAAACAAACAAACAAAACAACCCCCAAAACAAACAAACAAAACAAACAAACACTGAGGTCGGAGGTCATGCCCTGTTTTGCCTGGACACGGAAGGCTTCTGACACACCGTTCGGTGGCCTGGTCTGAAGCTTTCTCCATCCTTCTATGGTGGATGAAGAGGCAATGGTGCCACTGTGAGTGTGTGTTTCCTATTTCATCCCTTAATAAATAAGTTTTCTTCTCAAGCACCCATGGGTTTCTCTCACTAGGCTCCAGCTCGGTAAGGAGAGGGTTCTGGGGGGAGACGTCCTGACTTTGAGATATTTTCTGAAGTATTATGTAAACTCACCCACTCCTCCCTGCCCCATAAATTCGCTGTGGCCTCTGTATAACACCCCTAAAACCTAGGACTGTGAAAGAAAGATTTTAAAGGCTGTATTAGCACATTTAAATTTTGCATAATGATGGATTTTGTATGACAATATATGTGTATAACATATTTTAATCAGGGTTACCTCCCATTACCCTCTCTTGCCCCCTCCAACTTCTGAATGTCTACTTCCTCTTCCCAGCCATTCCATTTCATTGCTATACCAACAACAATGTCTTTCTCTCCACAACCATTAACTGCAGATAAATTCTCAAGGAGCCCCACAAATCTCTCCCCCATGCCATGATAAGTTAAAGAACACAATCTTAAAATCACCAATCTAATTCAGCTAATGACAGCTAGCTTGTCCCAATATCTACTTCTGTTTTCCTTCAGGGTAACAGATTTATAGATCAAGAGCATCTCAGATTATGTGTCCTGTTCCCCAGACTCTCTTGCAGCTAGGAAATGGATTTTAACTGGAAGTGCTGAGTGTGATTTCCAGTGGTGCCATCTAAAGAGATGGTGCTCTAGTTTGCTTTCTGCTGCTATGTGGTAAACACGATGACCAAAAACAACCTAGGGGGAGCAAGGAGTTTATTTCAGTTTATACATCCGGGTCACAAACTATCATTGTGGGAGGAACCTGGAGGCAGAGACTATGAAGGACCTGCTGCTTCCTGACTCACTTGGGTTTATGCTCAGTTACCTTTCTTTTATGGCCTAGGACCACCTGGTTAGAAATGGTACCTCCCATGGTTGGTTGGACCCTTCTACATCAACTAGCAACCAAAATAATGCCCTGCAGATATGCCCATGGGCCAAACTTGAATCGAGGTAATTCTTCCATTGAAGTCCCTTCTTCCCGGGTGACTATGGTTACAATTCAACCAGCCAAAGTAGGGGCTATAGAAAACCAACATAGGTAATAGAGAAGGAAAAAAAGTCCAGTTACTGAGTTGAGAGAAGCAGGCAGAAGGCCATGAGGTGTCACATAACACGGCTAATGAATCCTTCACCCAGCACAGGTAGCCTATGCTTCTGGACAGAAGGCATACATGTTGACCCAACAGTTTGAGCAACAGCAACATGTTAGATTAAGCGGCAAATGGCGTGTTTGTAAGATGGTCAAACAACACTATAAAAAGAGCCTGGGTCCTGGATGGTCATGAAGCTACCTTGCCCATATAATTTGCCCCTGGTTTAGCTCATGGGAGACAAAATAACCTATATTTAATAAAAAGCCAGTGTTACTTCGGTTTCTACTATAGCTGAGACAAATCCTAATTCAGATATGTTCCAAACCCTTTGTTTGCAAGATTGAAAATGGAGGAAGGAACTTAACAGACTTGGGCTGCGGTGTTCACTCTGTCAGCTGTCTGGAAGCCGAATGAGGCAAAGAACACGAATCAGTTAATGGAAATGGTGTATTTTTGGATGCATTATAAGATTAATGACACAGAAGTTTGCAAAAGATTTGAATTGGGATGGGGGGGGCAAAGGTTTCAGAACAAATGAGGTGAGATCTGGGGCAATCTCAGGAGAGGGAAAAGGAAACAGAAACAGCCCTCATTTCTCAAGGTCTAAGCTCCTGAATTTGTGAGTTGTTAAAAACTCCAGCACCCTCAGTGATGTCATGGTCCATTTTTAGCAACTGGCATTTCTGAATGCAGAGACTGTTTGTAGAACAGCATCATTAGAAGATGCTTCATGGAAGTGATTGTTGCCCGTTCAATTATTGCTTAATAGATTAGACGGATGGAGAGACTTCTCTGGAAAGAGAATCAGCCTCGCTTGTCTCCCCATCAGAAGAAGCGAGCATCCATAATTCATTAAAATTATCTCCTTAGTTTCATTTCACACGCGAAGGAAATACATGCACCTGCTTGAAATATATGGATTTCATTCTCCCGGAGCCTCACAGGAAGGGGAGAAAGGCGATGCATCACCTAAGCAACCAGTCAGTTGGGACAGCTCTTCCAGAGAGCCCTTGGACTCCATGAAGGATTCATCAGCCGTGTTATTTGACATCCCATGGCCTTCTGCCTGCTTCTCTCAATTCAGTAACTGGATGTTTTTCTTCTCTAAGGTCGCCTATGTTTGCTTTCCATAACCCCTACTTTGGCTGAAGCTTGAATTTTAGGGGACTGGGACATGACTCACTCAATTGTTTTAGAAGCACAAGGACCTGAGTTTGTTCCCCAGACCCTTCTAAAAACTGTGGGTGTGGTGGTGTGTATCTCTAATCCCAGCTCTGGGGAAGCAGAAATAGGAGGATCATTTGCACCGGCTGGCCAGCTGGTCTAGCTGAATCAATGAGCTTCTTGGATGGGAAACGGTCTCACACACCAAGATGAAGGACACACTTCCATTTATCTGTCTCTTTCATTCCTTGTTAGCCTCTTAGAGGCTTCACAGACCATCAGAACCTTAACTCCTGCTTTGCTAGGGCAGGTCTCTGTGTTCCTGAAAACTGTTTGCATCACAAAGGAGAAACCCGGACCCTAAACAATGTGGGAGAAGACAGTGGGAGAGGGATGGGAAGGGGTTGAGGAAGGTGTGTGTGGGGGTGGGGGGGTGGGGATGACCAACCAGTCTTGTGTGAATGGGACATTCTGTGCTGACTTACCCTTTCTCATCTGTGGCTGACCACTTTTGTGCTCTCTCCTCTCTCTCTCTCCCTCTCCCCCTTCCTCTCTCTTTCCCTCTTTCTCCCTCTCCCTTTGCCCTTGGTCTCTTGGGTTTCAGCTCTGTGTGAGTGGCTGCATCCTGATTCTACAAAGTGAAGCCCGAAACCCTCCCTTGCCCAGTGCTGTCCTGCTGAGACTCAGTCCCAAGGATCTTGTCCCAAGGTCAGCTTCAGCGGCATCACTTTGGTGAGGGCAGTCCCAACCCAGACATCTGCAAACCCTACTGATGGGGCTCCACCACCCCCTGAGGCAGGCACTACACATCTGCTTTATGTCTTCCCAAATTAGGGTTCTCCAGATGCTTAGCTCTGCTCTCTGCCTTGGGAAAGGAGACCTCTGACCTTAGCAAAATAGGTTTTGTTTCTCATCCCCCTTCTTAGCCTGGTCTCTCCCCAGCCGCGCTCCAACAAGGCCGATCAACTAGAACTGAACTGATCTTTCTCTGTATCAAAATTTAGCTAGACAATGCTTCACCCGCTGGAATGCTTTCTTCCTTTTAGAGAAGTGTGTGTTTTACACGGCACGTTTGGTGTGCTCGTTTGAAGGCATGAAACCAGAAACACGTCAGTCGTTCCAGCAAAGCTAGCAGATACTCAGGGAACTGTGGAACTGGTTGCTAACTCCTCAGTGGAGCTTGCCTTTTTATTTCAATAAAGAGCTACAAAAAGCTGGAGCTACTTTGGGAGAGAGTTTGGCATTTCTACAGGGTGTTAGACATAGAGTCTCCACGTGACTTGAAAATCCCACTCCTACATACACACCCGATAGAGCTACACAAAAATACGCACAAAACTGCTCGCCGTCAGCTTTATTTGAAAGAGCCAAGGAGTGTGTACAACCCAAATGTCCGCCAACCGAGTAAGCAAATTTGGTTTATCCAGTCAATGGGATGTCATCCAAAAAGGGGCTGAATTAATGGAACATGCTCCAATGTTGTTGAACCTTGAAAACATACACTAAGTGAAAGAAACCAGGCACGAAAGGCCGCATATTTCCAGGTTCCGTTTGGGTGAAATGTCAAGAATGGCTAAATCCACCGTGAGAGAAAGCAGAAGAGTAGCCACCAGGGCTTAGCTGGAGAGGAAACAGGGGTGACTGCTGCTGGCAGGGCCTCCTCTGGGGGGGATGGCAACACCACTCCGAATGGGATGGCAAATCAAGAATCCCCTATGCCTTGTCACAAGTGCCTTAAATAGGTGTCTTCTGCAGTGTGTGGATGCACAAGGAAGCTTTCATTAGGAAAATGGCGTGCTGATCCCAGAAATGCATCAGCAGGTAAAGGCACACAACGCAGAAGCCTGGTGATGGGAGTTCAGTGTTGAGCCCGTGTAACGGGAGAAGCAGAGAATTGGCTCCACTAAGTCATACTCTGACTTCACATGTGTGCTGTGTCATGTATATGTTATAATATATATTATATATAAGCATTTTAAATTTTAAAATTAAATTAAAAGCAAATATGCAATAAATACATATCAAATAGTATACTTTTATCACGGCCAATATAAACAGCTGTACTATGTTAAAAAGAATAAACAAGGACCAGACATGGTGGCGCACGTCTTTAACCCAGCACTCGGGAGGCAGAGGCAGGCGGATCTCTGTGAGTCTGAGGTCAGCCTGGTCTACATTGTGATTTCTAGGCCATCCAAGACCACAGTGAGACCTTATCTCAAAACAACAACATCCCAACAAACAATAATAATAATAAAATTAAAAATTGCAGCTAACTTTGTTTTCATTCTGTTTTGAACAAATCAGCTGGAAACGATATTTACTTCATATGTGTCTTTTTGACACATTAATTTCAAAACAATAAATGAAGTATTTTACTTAATCTCCTGAAATAAAAATATATATTTCAATGAGTGATCACAGACAGATTAACTTTTATTAGATTCTGATTTTGAACAAATTGATTATTAAAAGACACGTGGGAAAGTCGAACAAAAGCTACAGTTAACATCACATTAAATCCAGAGACCAAGCTAAGCCGGGTGGCGCTCCCCTTTAATCCCAGCACTCGAGAGGCAGAGGCAGGCGGATCTCTGTGAGTTCAAGGCCAGCCTGGTCTACAGAGTGAGTTCCGGGACAGTTAGGACTACATAGAGAGACTCCGTTTCGAAAAGCCAAAACCCAAAAAAAGAAAAGAAAAAAGACCCAGAGATCTGTGAAGATGTTCCCCTTACCACTTCTTTTAGCATTGTACTGTAAGTCTTACCTAATGCAACAAAACAAGGAAAGTTAATACGACGATCAGGCTATCAGTAAAGACACTTGTCACCAAGCCTAGATGACCTGAGTTCGATCCTCGGGACCCACGCTGTGAAAGGAGAGAACAGACTCCCTCAAGTTGTCTCCTTTGACCTTCATATGCAAGCCTTGGCACATAAAAACACACCCATAAAAATAAATGTAATAAAATACTTAGTAGACACAAATTTTGAAAGAGAAGAAAAAGTTATCTTTGCTTAACAACAACAAAAATTATGATCTATGCAGAGAATTCACATAATTCTCGTAAGTCTTCGGACCCCATAAGTCTGGAGGGATGATTGCCTGATACTCTTTCATACTAACTTCACAAACAGAGCTGCATTATAGCAATGTATGTCTTAAGCAAAGTGGAAGAAAGGAATGTGTCAGCCGGAATCAAGTCCTACTGCAGAACACGCTTAGCCCCAATCACAAACATGCCTGTCAAAGGGATCAGGAACGCTAAGAAATATCTGTACGTGTGCCTCGACCAAACATGATTTAAAAAACTAAGCAAAACACAAAAACCTATGCTGGAACCCAATGAGGCATCCCCATGCTAAGGAAAGATGACTGAGTTCCTGTAGGGGAAGCTGCATTCGGTTCCAGCAGACGGGGCTCCCACCTCCAGTGAGTGTAGGTTTGTGGTTGTTTTTCTCACTCCACTTAAGACATGCGTTGTTATAATGCACAGTTTTTTTTTTGAGTCACGGATTCATGTATCCCCAGCTTATTTCTAACTGGTTGCATAGCTAAAGAGAATGACCTTGAACTTCCACCCCGCCTAGCCTAGTTCTACACCTCGGGAGTGCTCATGTTACAGGTGTCTGCTACCACGTCTGATGTCTGCATTGCTGGGGACAGGTCCAGGGCTTCATGTATACTAAGCAAGCACCGTACAACTGAGCTACACGTCCAGCCCAAAGAAGAGATTTTGTTATTATTTTCTAGAACAAACTGTTTGGTGAAATGGAAAATGTTCTGTATTATGGATTCCACAGAAATTTGATTTTGAGACTCTCTACTGATCTGTGGATTCCTAGTCCTGACTCATACATCAAAGCAAATGGAGCCCTTTACTAAAGACAAGATTCCTTAGAATTGAAGGCTTCACATATTCCTTAGAAACATCACAGATTGCTCTTCTGACCTTATCCCCACAAACCCTCTTTGCCCAGCCCCATTTTGTATGTTATATACTTATAAAGCCCCTCTTCATACTTATAAGACTCACACAATTTTGAGCTGTGTTTCGGGTCCTTCTACTCCTTGATTCAAGACCTCACATGGACCAATGCCTCCAGCTCCAATTCTCTTTAGTTATAAATCCAGAGCTCCTCTGTCTGCTATGCCTTGATGGTGTAAGAAAAGCCACAAAATGGACCCAGGACAGTCTGTAGTCTTTGACACCCCACAGAGCCTTTCTTCTATTCCATAATGAGATTAATAAAAACTGTCAGTTTTATCTGCCTTGTGGGGCTGTTGTAAAGATCAAAAGAATGGATGCCTATCCAAGCCTGAAGTTTGCTGTCAAGCCTAATACAAATGTCCCTTATTCTGATCTATTCTTACATAATTTCATTTCTGGTCTTACACAGCGTCTTTAGGGATTCTTCAATAGGCAATTCTTCTTATTTCCTCATCTGATGAAGAAAGGATTAATGCAACATGATTCTAAGCAAGAAAAGCAGGGATGTGTCCTTGGATCTCTCAGGAAATGGTCCTGGAAGGAGGACATGTAGAATTGCACGGGCACACAGATCCCGGTCATCCCTCCCACTTGGGTTGTTAGCTATAAATCTGGCTCCTGCCCATCTGAGAACTGCTGACTTTGAATTTTCACTGGCTTTGACTTTTCTGTTGGTCTGCCAGTCTTCCTTCCTTCCCTCCCTCCTGCCTTCCTGCTTTCCCTCTTCCTCCCTCCCTCCTTCCCTCCCTCCCTCCCTCCTTTCCTCCCTCCCTCCCTCCCTTTCTCTTCATCCCTCCCTCCCTCCCTTCCTCTTCCTCCCTTCCTTCCTTTTTCTCCCTCCCTCCTTCCTTCCCTCCCTCCCTCCCTCCTTTTCTCCCTCTCTCTCCCTTCCTCCCTCCCTCCCTTCCTCTCTCTCCCTCCCTTCCTCCCTCCCTCCCTCCCTCCCTTCCTCTTCCTCCCTTCCTTCCTTTTTCTCCCTCCCTCCCTCCTTCCCTCCCTCCCTTCCTCCCTCTCCCTCCCTTTCTCTCTATCTCCCTCCCTCCCATCCTCTTCCTCCCTTCCTTCCTTTTTCTCCCTCCCTCCCTCCGTCCCTCCCTCCCTCTCCTCCCTTCCTCTCTATCTCCCTCCCCTCCTACCTTGATGCCACACAACAATGGAAAACTTGGCCACAGGACTTCAGACATACCTTTTGTATAAGAGATATACTCATAGACGTCGCCACAATCAAGCAGATTCTGAAGGGCCTCTAAAAACCTACAGGGAATATTTTTACCCATTCTGCTGAGATTTTGAACAGAGATGTTTCAATTTTTCCTATGGCCTTGTCTGTGGGTGTGATGTGAGACTCCTCTGCAGATTTAAGTGTCAACTAAACTATTCTTAGACGTTTTGGAGAATGTGGTCTGGACTCCTGAACAGTCATAAACTTTCACATATCTGATGGTACAGAAAGCCGTCTTGGGATAATACAGTGGCAAAACCCTGAAGAACTCCTATTAAGACACTAATGGTAGATGGTCATGGTGCTACAGACCTAGAATCCCAGGATTCAGGAGGTTGAAGCAGAAAGACCATAAGTTCAAGGTCAGCCTGGGTGACACAGTAAGACCCTGTCTCAAAAACAAACTCAATAAACTAAAATAACAGAAAACAAAAAATAAGATAGCTCAGGGGTAAAATGATTGGCATGCAATCATGAGAAATTGGGCTTGGATCCTCAGAATTCACATAAAAAGACATGTTTGTCTTCATAGACTAAACTCCCCTCCCCCTCAGCTAAGGGCACACCTTGTTAGAAAGGGTAATACTGATGGACTTCTGTAGTAGGAAACAGAGCCACGTCGCTCCAGTTCCCACTTCCAGTCTGGGATGTTTTTGCTCTTTGTATCTGACAGGAAGTGTTTAGAGGACAGATTTCCCTGGCCACTGGTGCTCAGAGAAAGATGGTGCCCGAAGAAGAATGAGGGGAAGCAAGAGCCTGTGTGAGTCCCACGGTAAACAGGGAGGCCGGAAGCATCCATCTGGAACACAGTCAGAAACAAAGCAAACAAAGCCCTTCGTGCTGCAGAAACGGAGAGCCAAGATTTGTCCTTGAGAAGGAGCCGCTCACTGGCCGAACTTTGCTGAATGGCAGATGTGGGAGGCGGGTAGGTTGTCTGGGAACACAGGGAAAATGGGAATACTTAAAGCAGCCAGAGAGTGGGGGGGGGGGAGCACCCCAGGTTCTGTTGTTGAGAAAGCTCCAAGTTTAAAATTCAGCCCACAGCCTCTTGCAGTTGCTTTCAGTGGGGTCCTGGCACTGGACTCGGGGCCCTGGCAGCATTTTAGGTGACCCTGAGTATAAAAGCATGGGGAGAAACCTACCATATGTTTCCATATCTGTGACCGCTTCCTAATCAAATCCTAGTGAGGAGAAGAGGTTGAGCTGCGCTCCGGGCACTACCGTAGCTCACCTAGTGGAAAATTATGGGAGCATATTTGATATAATTAGGGTCGAGAACGGAGTTGGCATAATGGGAGGGAAATGCCCTGAACACAAGGCCAGTTCAGCTGGCTTGATTTCTAGTCTGGAGAACGGCAAAGTCTGGCAATAATTAATCAAGCAAGAGGAAGTGGTAGAGACTACGGTTCGGCTGTCCTCTGCACAAACCAAGCACAAGTCACTGGGAAACTCCAGCAAGCAGTAATGGAAGGGGCCCGTTGAAGACCATGATGCATTGCGGGTAGGCGCTTGTTTCTGCAGCATCTTGGGAAGTTTCATGAATGCTAATTTCATTGTGCAACAGGGCAGGGAAGTGAGGAGTCCTCTCTTTACCAGTGGTAGGTATGCGGAAGCGGGGCCTCCTTGAGGCGCACCAAGGGCCCTAGAACGAAGTGACCTGGGATGAATTGCTGAAAGACGTAAAACACAAAATAAAGGGAAAACCAAAGTTTTTACGAACACAGCTGATGCGCACAGTCAGGGGTTGCAGCCTGCTGATCTGTGATGCTCAGAACAGATGTTTCCCTTCAGGATGACAGAATGTGCGGGCAAGAGGAAGAGGGGGAGGAGGAGGAGGAGGAGGAGGAGGAGGAGGAGGAGGAGGAGGAGGAGGAGGAGGAGGAGGAGGAGGAGGAGGAGGAGGAGGAGGAGGGTAGACAGAGACAGATAGTGGGGGTTCAACCTGAAGATCAGAAAAGCAGAACCACCAGCCACTGGCTCTTACCTCTACCTCAGTCTGAAATGGCGATCCTGCCTCCAGGAATCTCAGAATGAAACTGTGTCTGAGAGCTGTCTACTCCCATTTTATATTCCTCTCTAGGGCTGGGATTAAAGGCATGCACTATTACTGCCCACTTTCTATAGCAAACTAGTGTGGCTACTGGGATTAAAGATGTGTGTCACCACTGCCTGGTCTGTAAGGCTGACCAGGGAGGTTTTCCTCTCTGCTCTTCAGGCAACCTTTATTTAATAAAATACAAATGAAATATCACTACATTTAGGGGTCCACCACCCAGCTCCCAGATAAACACACCGAGACTTATTCTCACTTGTGAGTGTTCGGCCTTAGCTTGGCTTATGTATAGTCAGTTTTTCTTAACTTAAATTATCCCATCTACCTCTTGCCTCTGGGCCTTTACTTTTCTCTATTCTATACATCATCTTTCTTTCCTTCTTATTCTGTGGCTGACTGTGTGACTGTGTGACTGGGTGGCTGGGTGGCTGACCTCTGGCATCCTCCTTTCCTTCTCCTTTTCTCTTCCTTCCTCTTTTCTTTTTCTCCTATTTATTCTCTGTCTAGCAACCCCACCTATCCCTCTCCTGCCTAGTTGTTGGCCATCTAGCTCTTTATTAGACCAATTAGGTGTTTTATGCAGGCAAAGTAGCACAGCTTCACAGAGTTAAAGAGACGTAACACAAAAGAATGCAGCACACCATTGCATCATTAAACAAATATTCCACAGCATAAACCAAAGTAATGCATCTTAAACTAACATTCTGCAATGGAAGTAAGAGGTAGAGGAGGAAGAGAAGAAGAAGAAGAAGAAGAAGAAGAAGAAGAAGAAGAAGAAGAAGAAGAAGAAGAAGAAGAAGAAGAAGTTGTTGCCTTGAGCCCGAGAGATGTCAAGTTGTGTGCAAGAAAGCATAGTAATGAACACTCAAACTAGCTGCAGTTAATTCTTGGACACCAGTCTGCCAGAGAGACTGACTCTCAGTGTGAAGTCTGAGATTCAGGTTTGGTAACTGGCTACTGGTGGGTGCCCTGGAGCCAGAGCCAAGAGCTTCTTTGGCCTTTGCTGCAGTTTCTTTTTGTTCTCTTTAGCGGATCCCTATCCTGAGGATAGGAGAAATGGGACTGGTCTTAGGACACATTCCCAGGGCTGTACCAGGAGGCAACACACCAGATTCCACATAAACAACAGACAAGATGAATGGGTAGACAGAGAAGGATGGACGTAGATACAGAGGCAACAGTATAAGAACACCCCAAATCCCAGTGTCTCAGAATCACACTCTCTCCTATAACAACCTGCATGTAAGCAATATAGTACATATACAATGGTGATGCAAGGACCCAGACTATGTCAATCTTGCTTCTCCACTAACTCTAGCATGGTGTTCTTGCCAAAATGCTTTGCAGTTCCATGTCTGCCTTCCAATAGGGAAAGGAGAAGGGAAGAACCTTTAGGTAGAAACCTGGAGAGTTCAATGATCACCTCTGCTTGAATCTCATTGGCCAGGAAGTAGTAATATGATCATATGATCCTATGATCATATCTAACCAACTGCAAGGGAGGTTGGGAAATGGTGTGTGTGTGTGTGTGTGTGTGTGTGTGTATGTGTTTCTATGGAAACAGAAGAGAGATAGTCTGAAGAAGCCCAATGTGATGGCAGCCACATCTTTAGCTCTGTGTTGGAAGTCTCCCTCCTTACCCTCCTTCACCAACTGCTCTTCTTCTTCCTATAACCCCAGCCTTGCTGTCCTCGTCCCATGCATCACCTGGACCTTGTCTTACCCGTTCCTTGTACTAAGGCACCGACCTAAGTCAGCACCAATTCCTCGTTCACTTTTCATAGTCTCTTCTTTCCTCGGTTGCAAGAACAAGAGCATCCGAGAAGCTGTCTTTCCTGGAAGAATCACCCAGTCTTGACTCGTTGAGTGATCACCTTCCTAAGTGCATCAAGGGTCTTCTGCTGGTGGGAAGCAGCTCTAACACTCTATACTCTATATTCTCAAAATTTCCAAACACAACGGGCTGTTGAGTTGGCTCGATGTGTAAAGGTGCTTGGTGAAAGCCGGATAACTGAGTTCAATTCCAGAGACCAAGTCCAGAAAGTGTCCTCTGACCTCCATCCTGGCTCTATGGCACACTATGTGTTTGCACGTGTGCATGTGTGTGTACACACAAACACATACACACAATGTAAAAACATACAGGTCAAGAACCATGCTGCTCTGGCGGAGACTGGAATAGCGTGTACAGTACAGTACTGGCTACCATGGGACGATGACCAGACCATGTGGTAGTAGAACCTGAACCACCTAAGAAGCTCACAGAGCCAGCACCAAATGGCTTAGCACCATCAGGGCTCAGCCATGACTGCTGGATCCCCTATTTTCTGCCTCAACCTTTCCAACTTGCAACCAGAGAAAGCCAGATAACTGATTTGGCTCACACATGAACCAGGTTGTGGAGCCTTTGGGGATTGGGCTACTGCGGGCTCCCCTTTCTACTTTCTCCTCTCCTGTTGTTTCTCCGCCTTCCCTTCCATGATGGAGAACCCTCAATCATGAGGCTAAATAAACCTGCCTTTCAGTTGCTTCTTGTGTGGGGGTTTAGTTACAGCAACAATAGAAGCAGCTGATCTAGCCCTCTCGTCAATCACAGAGACGCTGCCCTTCTAGTTTACCTGCCTCGAGCTTCTCAAGCCAACCGCCTGTAGGTGGGGCACACCTGAAACCTTCCAGTTTGTAGCTCTCACCCTTTGGCTAGCTCTGGAGTCTTTGCTAATGACTGGTGATAATGCTTTGCAGGGGCAAGTTCTCAGTATATACCCTCTGCTTGCTTTCCTTTGGTCGTCCTTACAAAAGACTCCCTGGGTTGACTATTTAAGATCCATGTTCTTTATACCAATTGTTCTGCATATCTTATTGGTTAAATAATCTTAAATAAAGAAAATAATAGCAATCAGGATCAGGGAAAGAAATTCAAAGCAAATGATAAATGATTTTTGTAGGTGCATTCGGTTCTGGTCAGGCAGCATAGAAGCTAAAAGACTACCCTTCAAAGAACGCGCCCTTTGTTTTCTGACAAGGCTGTAATCACGGTGCTGCAGAGGAGGAACAGAGAAGCTGTGTGACTTCTCTGTCCCAGTCCCTAAGGGCCGTGCTGGATCAAGTGATCAGGGTGCAAGGGGCCAAGGATTCCAACATGACTTTATGCACTGTACGTTTCCTCTATACTTCCTGCAGCTACTACCTCCCAGAGACCCCCAAAAGGTGGTGGCGCTGTCTTACCTGTCCTGTGCGGACTCCAGGAGCCTCCGGAGTACCATAAGATGTACTCTTTCAGCTCTGTGCCCTTGGTCTGTAAAGCACGCTTACAAATGAAATCCAGAAGCCAGAAACTAGTAATTCCCTCGCTAACAAATTCATATTTACTTTTCAAAGTATATTTTGAAGACTTTGACTTATGTGTTGTTCTTGGAATGACCCACATTGTTTTGGCTGAGTTTTTGACATAAGTCCTAAGGTGTTTGGTATCAAGGAAGTCGAATACAGGAAGCTGAGTGAGGGATCGGAGAAACGGTTCAGCAGGTAAGGGCATTTGCTGCACAAACCAGATGATCTGAGTTCCATCCCGACAGAGGCCACCGCACAAGGAGTGTACAGACTCTGGAAAGTTGTTCTGTGAGCTCCACTAGTACTAGGGGAGAGCCCCGACACACAGATTAATAAATAAAACTACTTAAAAGTTGAGTAAATCTTAAGATTACAGTTCAGCACCACTGAAAGTCCCAGGCTCAGCAGCCCCGTTTGTTACAGTACTTCCGGGCTGGGCCTCCGACCACAGAGGTGAATCTCAAACATCAAGGCTGATTTAGAGGTCGTGGTGCTCACCAATAATTCCAGAACATGAGAAGTGGAGGAGGCAAAGGGGTCAGGAGTTCAAGATCATCTTCAGTTACATCACAAGTTCATGGCCCCCCTGAAGTCCATGAGACCATGATTCAAGGAAAGGGATCACAGCCACAGCTTTGCACCACTCTCAGCTTGGGTGGAGGTCAGGGGAGTAGAATCTTCCAGAAGAAACGCGTCCTGATGACTTACTCAGCAATGGCTCTCCCCAGCTCACCGGATCTAGAGTCATGATTTTCACCAGGGATATAAAGAGGTGATGGATGGATGGAAGGAAAGATGGCCACTAACAGACAGTGCGTGTGGGAGCCAACAGAATGGTGCTAGGTGGCTACAAAGTAAAAGCCTGTCAAATATGACTGCGGGGCAAGCTAATCCTGCAGGAGCTCGTACAAAGCTTTCCCCTTCCAAGAGGAACACCGTCTGTCGTGTTATGGAGCCCTCCTCAATTCCTTAACAACCAGCAGCACAGGGAGGGATTTCTAATTTCTCCTATTTGAGGCTCTCTGCGGATATTCCAGCACCAAACGTAGGGTAGACGTCTCCCTTCATCACCTCGGCACAGTATGGTTATACCTAACCCTGCCCGGGACCCCTTAGTGGTCCCACCAAGGCTCTTCCTTCCCTTTCCTCTATCAGCCACCTCGGTCATCCACACCAATCTTTCTTTCTCCTTCCTCCTGCCCTCCGCTGGTCAGGCCTTTGTGTTGGCTGCTCTGGGTTCAGCTCTGGTGACGAGCTGGTAGCTATATGTCCTTCCCTCTCTCCTCTCCTGGGGCCAAACCTGCAGCGGAGTGCCACCACCTCCCAAACTCAACCACAGTACCCAGCCTACCCTTCCAGGTTTCTCTCCTTCTAGGCCCCCTCACCCTCACTGGCAAATACTGCTGCTGTCTTCTTCTCATTTAAAATATTTGTCTTATGAAATACAACATTAAAGTTCTGCTAGGGGTATAGAAAAAAATATACATCACCACCTGCGCCAACAATGTATCATCAGTCTGGATTATTCTTTCTTTTCTTATAAAGCAGTGGTAGCATCATGAGGCCCTCTACCCAACCTCACTGAATCCTTACTACACCCCCAAAGCCTGATTTTCAAATATCACCGACATATGTACCTGAAGATCCCGCTTCTAACACAGGAACTTTCGGTGTGTGTGTGTGTGTGTGTGTGTGTGTGTGTGTGTGTGTGTGTGTGTGTGTGTGTTGGGGAACATTTAAACCATGGCAGTCAGCCTCTGTACTGGAGCCCATAAGACCTCTGCTTCCCGCAGGCAGAATCGTAAGTTCACTAAAGTCCTCTGCTAGCCTGAATCACATGAAAACCAAGTCAACCAAATGCTGGCGGTGAGAAGCCCCATTGAGAGATATGAGACGCACATGTCACTTTACTTCTGGGAGAGCGTGCAAGGAAGAGGTCACAGTGAAAATATAAAACAGCGTAGGGCATGCCTGTAAAACTTCTTGAATTGTTGGACAATAAACACCTGTGTAGTCAACAGCCAGATCAGTTCCCCACTCCCCCGTGGGGAACCTCTCCACTGGGCTTCTTAGTGAAATGCCTGGGGTTTCTTTTGTTTTTACCTACTGAATGTTGGCCTCTGATCACTCCGTTTCTGCCCTTTGCACAATCATACGACAGAACTGCTTCGGCAAAGGGCATCTCTGCTCAGTACTGTGTCACAATGCTGGTACCGTAAGCCTTAGTCTTTATTCCGGACTGCCCGCCATGAAAATGTCTGTCTCCTACATTCCCCTCCCATCCCCATACCTACCTGTCAAATTGTCTCCCATCCTTACAATTCTATATACGCCCCTTCTCCCTCTAAGAAGCCCCCCACAGGAGCCTACCTAGGAAGCCCTAATACACAGAATTCCTTCATCACCTTGGACTTTGAGCCCTGTGTGTCTACAACACTGTATTAACTGTGATTTGAACACACACCTTGTGAGTATAGAACCAGACAGCAGGGCTGTTTTTATTTATATGGAATCCTGCTGAAACCTTGGCACTGTGCCGGGCACATGGATGTGCAGCAGACACAGTATACACATTTGTCTATTATTAATTTTTGCCTGTAAGGGGCAGAAGTCTGATGGGCTCCACAAGCCAGATCCTAGCTGCTATGATTTAAATGTGTTCCCCTAAAGTTTATGTGTTGAAAACTGAATCCTCAGGTTACGAATTGCTGGCATTTGGAGGAGGGGTTTTGGGGAGGTAGTGAGGATTGCAGAGTTAAGTAGGGGACACCCCATGATTGCACCCTGGCCTCTGGGTTTTGGCACATTGCTCTGCCTTGGCATGCGGTGCCCTCCCTGTTACGATGCTGGAAGAGGGGCTCTTGCCAGACGCTGAGAGTGAGCATTAGTTTCCGGCGCTAATCTGATTGGATTATTAAACACCTAGGGCGTCACGGAGGCACACCTTTGGGTGTGTCTTTAGAGTATTTCCAGAAAGTGGAGAGGACTTGCCCTGGATTTGGGTGGCACCATACTATGCGCCGAGCTCAGGGAATTAAAATCACAAAAAGAGAGAAGGCAAGTTGAGCACAGTGTTCTTCCTCTAGCCCCCGACCTGCTGAACGGTGACCAAGTAGCTTCACACTCTACAGTAGCCTCAGCTTCCTTGGTGACTGACCAGGCCCTCAAACTGTAAACCCAAAGCAGCACCTCCTCCTTTGAATTGTTTCTCGTCAGGCATTTGGTCTCAACGATAGAGAAAAGTAACAGCCACACTAAGCAATGCCAGTGCCTTGTTACTGGGCTTTGCTGTCTCCAGAACCGTGAGCCCAAACCTTTTTCTTGAAGATGAACTTTTTGCTGTGTGGTCCTGAGCTCCTTGGCTCCAGCAGTCCCCCCCACAGCCTCCTGAGAAGAGGAGGGTACAGGCACATGCCGCTGCGCCCAGCCCCGTTCTTGATAAATTGCTGTCCTCGGTTGTTTTGCAAGAGCAACAGAAGACACAAGCTGGCAGCTTTTTCTCAACGCTCTCTCACCTTACATGGCCTCTCATTGCCAGTGCAGATGGGGCTAGAGGCAGGGCTGCGGACTGCCCACAGGGAGTGGCCTTGGGAACCAACTCTCTAATCCAGATAGTTTCCATCGGCTTCTCATTCCCAGGGCCGTGCTGTGCCAAATGACTCTAGCTCTTTGAGCCTCCTTATTATTTGAATTTGGAGTAAACAGGAGTTTCCTTTCTGGCTCTCTCAGATGAAACAAGTTGATGTGTGTGTGTGTGTGTGTGTGTGTGTGTGTGTGTGTGTGTGTGTATCATTTTAAATGAAAACAGAGCTAAGTCTCTGATGTTTGCATTTTGGGAAGTGGGAACAGGAGAGAGAATATCAGCACAATGACGACTGTAGCTAAGAAGGATGTGGTGGAGAGACAGGGCAAGCCTGCCTCTTTGCTCCTCAGAGGGAAGCGCAGGAAGTGTAGGGAAGATGGATGAGAACCCGATTTGCCAGGTCCTGTGACAGCAGCTGTGAGGAGGGGTCTCCTGCCTGAACTCCCAGGGGCCCTGCTGGCTACTAGGAACATTTTGCCTGGGATGTGATCCTTCAATTCTGTTACTGTTTTCTCTCTGGAGTGGGAACACCTGTAGCCTTCAGAAAGAGGAAGACTCCATCTCCTTCCAAAAGCCAAGCAAAAGAGAAGAGCCGTTCTCATTACCAAAGGGCTGGTGCTCAGAGATGGACTTTGGGAGGTGTGTGTGTGTGTGTTTGTGTCTTTTTGTGTTGTACTTTTCTACAGAACACAGGAAAGAAAGAGATAATTCTTATTTCTTGGTAAACACAAAGGCATTTACCTCTAGATTCTCCCTCCCCTCACTCAGGGCCCGATGTCTAGTATCCCGCTGAGTCTCTAATGCCTTCATTCTGCAAAATGCCTTTCTGCGTCTTGCTACTCCTTATGTTCTTCCTGCCATTTTCCAAGCCGTTGCAAAGAACCTGGCTCCACACGGCTAGGGCATACGACTTTCCATGCCTTATTCCATTGCATCAGCCAAAGGACCTGCCTTAGCTGGCGGTCATGTCTGATAGATTAATTTATGGTGAAATATGAATGTCGAGCTTGTGCCTGAATGTACTGCCCATGTTTCCCCGAAGCATGCTTTGAGAATTACATGCTTGTGCCACCATTTAATCTAATAATCTGACTTTTTGTTGCCTTCCCTCTGTACCCATTACCAGACCAGAGCATCTGGCCCCTCTGCTAGCCCTGTAGGCTGCAAACAGCTCATATCAAACCCCATGGAAAAGGGTATCCCTCAGCCCACAGCCCGCTGAAATTTCTTTTCCTCAATGTGGGTTGACTCTATTTCTGTCCGTGCCCAGAGTTCCCCACAGAGGCAATCTGAAGCTGATTCCAGCAAAGACCCACTTTTCTACACTATTTCCTTCCCTTTGTCCTCAGACCCTCATGCACCACGCTGTGGTTCTGGGGAACCTGATCTAGGATACAGGAAAAGGCTTCTGAAAGAGTCCTGGGAATAGAGTAAGTAAGCAGATGTTGGTGAGGGCCGGCTCCTTGAGGAGGGTTGTGAGACTGTTGATTGACAGCTTGACAGGTTCTAGAATCACGCAGTCCATAGGCGTCTGGACACAACTGTGAGTCATCATCCAAGTTAGGCTCCTTTCTGAGAAGGCCAGTGGGGGATTATCTTGATTATGTTGACTGAGATGGGATTGCCTGCCCATTAAGGGTGGCACCAGTCCCTGGGCTGGGATTGCATAAAAATGAGAGACTGACTTACCTGACTTACGCACAAGCTTGGATCTCTCCTTTCTGTTTGTGGGTGTGATGGAGCATGCCCTCAGATTCCTGCAGCCTTCCCTTCTCCGCTGTGGTGGATGGAACGCGTGAACTTAAGTCAGAGGGAACCTTCTCCCCTTACGTTGCTTTCAGGGTGTTTTATTGCAGCAACAAGAATAAGAACTAAGGCTGGGCTGGAGCTGAGGGACAGGCTGGCCTCTCATTGTGAGCTTCTTTGTTTGGGGGTTGTTGGTTCATTACCATACACTTGTGTCACTATGATTAAAACATCTTAAATCTTAAAATAATCGCCACCCCCAAAGAGTCACATGGTGGCCCTGTCTTGAATGGATGTCTGGGTTTCATTGTTGAACACTGATTCAGAAAATTCTTAAGTTTTCTTGGGCCTGGGGCCAAAAGTATACATAGGAGAATTTACCTCTCTGTTGTAGCCAGACAGAATTTCTGTTGGAATTTTCTTACATGCTGAAAGCAACCTAATCACAAATCAGAACATAGTGGGGAAAATGCTTTCATTATTTGTTAGTAAATGATAAGACATTATTAATATTAAGCATCCAGCGTTGTTAGCATCTGAGGAGGACAGAGGATTTGTAGAGCATACTGGTCAGCTGAGCAGAAACCCTCTAAGCCCCTGACACTGAGGAGTGACCCAAAGGGACAGCACTGTGTCCCTAAGGGAGGGGCAGCTCTGTTTGGGAGGAAGGCCAGATCATGTACAATAGAGGAAACAAGGCAGTTTTAGAAATGACAGAAGCCATATTTCTGATTCCTCGCGGTACTTATTCCTCAAGCCATTGTTGGCAGTGCAACCTCAGATAACGATGTCTTGACTGGAGAATCAGAGTCTTCATATGTCCAGTGAGTTGGAGACGGGACAGGAAGCGCCCAAAGGGACCAGTGGGTCTCCTGAAAGGACCCTGTTAACCAGTTCCAGTAGGTTAAGACTGAAGGAGTCCTTCCACAATTGGTTGAGAATAGTGCCGCTAGGAGCTGTGAGGAGTGAGAAGGCTACTGTCACCCAGAAGACACTGCAAGAGTTGGGCAATGGAGACAATAAATTCATAAGTATGTCAGGCTTTGCCATGGAAATAAAGAGACCCCCAAGACCAACCTTGGCAGGTTCAGCTCACTGCAACGCAGTCTCCCAGTTCCCCACTAACATTTGACCCTCCACCAAGACACTAGCATTAGGTTAGACTACAAGGTCAAACATAGTCTTAAAAATAGAAAAGCTTAAGGTTTGCATAAACACCTGTCAGGAAAGTGCTTGCAATGCAAGCTTGAGGCCCTGAGTTCAGATCCCCAGAACCTAAAAAAAAACCATTGTGGTGGCATGCATTTGTCATCCCAACATGCGGTAATCAGAAAGGAAGACCCCTGGGGCTTCCCAGCCAACCAGTTTAGCCAAATTGGTAAGTCCTGAGTTCAGTGAGAGACCCTGGCTCAAAAAATAAAGATATATTTATTACTTTTATGTGATTTTGTACTCACCTCTTACACATGTTTTAAATAAAATATAATTTTTTTCTTAATGTGGAAAGATGTTAAGGAATATACTTGGTATCGACCTCTGGACCATGAAAGAATGTAAATAATCTCTACAGATACTGCATCCTTGACCCCAAGGCCAGAGTTTGGTTGGAGACATCCTTGGGATAAACTCAACCTTGGGTAGCAATTGCCTCACTGGGATGTATGCAGAATTGTTAAAGATACTCTTAGACACGTGCCAACCACTGGAATTGGTGGTGAGGACCCAGGGCCAGCCCACCTCCCTACAGGGGAGCCTTGTGGGCAAGCCTGCAGCAGGTGTGCTAGGCTGGGCGCTGGGAAAGCCTGCAGGTATGTGTCAGCAGCTGTGTGTCTGCATGCCAGGCTTTGATGCCAGGCACCACCAACACCTCTCAAAGATGTGGGATGTCCTTTTGTATATGTGCTGCTCTTATTGGTCAATGAATAAAGTTGCTTTAGCCTATGGCAGGGCATAATATAACCAGCCTGGAAGAGATAGAAACAGTAGGTGGAGTCAAGGAGACACCATGTCATTGCCGAAGGAAAAAGATGTTACTGGAACCTTGTCGGTAGGCCACAGCCTCATGGTAATACACGGATTAATAGAAATGGGTTGATTTAAGGTGTAAGAGCTAGTTAGGAATAAGCCTGAGCTATTGACCAGTCTTATAATTAATATAGTTTCTGTGTAGTTATTGAATGAGCAGTCTCTGTTGGCATTTTTCCACAGAAGGTGGCTAAAAGCTTGCGATGTGATCACACAGGGCATAAGAGGTACAGGAAAGGGGTCCCATTGAGGCTGAGTCCACTAGTGTGTAGGACCTCCTTATTCAGGAGAGATCTTGTTTTCCCTCAAAGGGTGGCCATCATCAGAGTGGTCAAAGCACTAATAACACCCAATGCATAACTGGTATCCCTAGGGCTTTGGCCCACTCTGTGTACTTCCTCAGAGCACACAGTGTGCAGATCTTTGACTTGAACACCAAGAGCCGTAAAAGCATGTGTAAACAGCTTCACCTGTGTGGCTTAGTTTCTTCTCTGTACCGATAGCAACAGGACAGCTTCCAAAGTTGCTGTGAGGGATAAATGGATTCTTCCAGCTAGTTTACAACAAGGCTTGGCTCACAGTGAGGGTTCTGGGTCCATGAACTAAGTGTTACAGGGATGTTCATTTGCAGCTGACTGCCAACTCTGGGTCTTGAACTAGGCCGCCAGACTCCCAATCTCTATCTGACTCAGCCAGGAGCAGGGGGATGACACTCTCACATTCTACTGTGGTTCCCGTGGGGATGTCCACACCCTCAGAACACAGAAGCCTGGAGTGGAGTTCTTTGCTAGGTGTTCCCTCTGAGTCAGTGGCACACTGGGCTCTCAACAAGGATTCATCAACTTTCCCAACTCCACGTCTATAGCTGCAGCAGCTGGGGAAAGGAACAGTTGTTCAGACTTAACCAGTATTGAAAAAAATCTTCAGACTTTCGTGATCTCCCAACGTCTAGCAATAGGCAATCGGGGTTCAGTAAAACATCTGACTTATTGCCCATACAGAAAACTTAAGTCTTCTCCACTCGAGCAAGGCAAGGCTTGGGTGGGTCTGTGTGATTTCTGCCTTTGCCTTGTGGATCTTCTTTGGGTTTCCATCCCAATCTCCAGGTCCTCCTGGAGACGAAGTGAGACCGTTGTCATTGGGGTGAATGTGTAGATTTGCTAGTTCATGAGCTTCTGGAAGTCTCTGTCTTCTAAGGTAGGGTAGGAGGATACCAGGGCCAAAGGGAAGCATTGGTCTGCTCAGTTTTGCATGTTCCAGGCAAAATGAGCCAAACTTACAATGTCAGCCAGCTGGCCGGGCTGTGTCAGCGTCTGTGTCTTATGTGCATAGGAGTGACACCGAGTGTGTAGAGGCCAGAGATGAATGTCAGGTGTCTTCCTCTACCTCAGTCTGCTCTTCAAATAATAACAGTTATTATAAGTATATATGTTAATATTATATATAATAATATTATATGAATATTGTTATTTGAACGATGAACTCACTGATTCAGCTAGAATGACTAGACAACCAGCCCCGGGACCGCCTGTCTTCGTGTTCCCAGTGCTGAGATTATGATCACCTACCGGTAGGTGCCAGGAGTCTACAGTCAGGTCTGTATGCTGGTGCTTCAAGCATTTCACTCTCAGCTCTGTCTCCAACGCCTGTGTCAGCCTCCCAGCCGATCACTCGCTTCTCTTAGTCCTCTCCAGTGACTACAGTGTGATCCAAACAGGACATGGTGTAGCATCGCCTACAGTTCTCCCGTTGCCGCCTACGGCTCTCCCGTTGCCTACGGTTCTCCCGTAGTCTTCTACAGTCAGATGCCGTCAGTAGAACAACTCATGATGGCAGGAAGGTTCTCTGCCTGTTCCGGACATGCCCAGTGTAACTCCCGCTCACGTGCGGACATTGTGCCCTTGAAGTATGGGTGGTGTGAGGTATTGAATTTTTAAACTGTATTTTAATTCATTTGCATTAAGGTGTTACTTATGACTTGTGGCTACCATATCAGAAAGCACAGGTCTAGAGACATTAACCGAAGCCTGATGTTTCAGTGTGATCTACCCCTCACTATGTAAGCAGCCTGAAGTTTTCTTGCCAGATGAGAATTCCAGTCATTAGAAATGACTTTCTATCTTCCTTAATATTGTACCTTTTTACCCCATCATGCATTTACGTCTGCTTGTTCTCTCTGCCCAGAATGTTCTCTTGTCTTGCCTAAACTTGCCCGCAAGCTTCCTGGTAGCCAGACTTGAAGATGTGACTCCCATAATGCCTCTGTGTATCAAGCGTTACTCATGGCTCCGCCCTCCCCAGGCAAAGAGTACTTAATAGTGTCACAGTTTCTCAATAACGTCAAGTCACTACTGGGGTAGGAGAGCTTGCTCAGGCTGCAGTGTGCTCGCTATGTAAGCATGAGGACATGAATTCAGAGCCCCAATGACCACATAAAAAGACAGGCCTGGTATCACGTACTTGTAGTCCTAGCAATAGGGAGGCAGGGATCAGAGAATCCCTGAATCACTGAGTAATCCATCCAGCTGAGTCAACTCCAGGTTCAGTGAGAGACAATGTCTCAAAAAATAAGATGGCCAATGGCTGAGAAAGATGCCTCACGCTGACCTCTAGTCTCCACACACATAGGAATACACACACACATACATGCACACATGGAGGGACATATACACTGCACTCAGGAACACACACATGTAGGAACACACAGAAGAACACAAAGACATACACAGGAACACACACCAGGACACATATACACACAGAGAGGAACATACATACTGCACACAGGAACACACACACATGCAGGAACACACACAAGAACACACAGAAGAACACATACACATACACAGGAACATACGCCAGGACACACACAGAGGAACGTACGCAAGAACACACAGAGGAACACACACCAGGATACACACACATACAGAGGAACATACACACCACACACAGGAACACACACTAGGACTCTCTCTCTCTCTCTCTCTCTCACACACACACACACACACACACACACCAGCAGTCAGCACACACCTGGAGAGAACAAAGACTCTCTGTGTTCCTCAACTCTGGAAACTCTGAAGACCAGGTGGGCTTGGATCCCAGCAGGCAGTCACGAGACCTGAAGAGATACAATGAAAGCAGTGGGCATATACAACTGTCTTGCATGCAGCTTCCTGTGTGTATTCTACCCAGGTCACTCTTGGAAGTCTCCTTTGTGTGTTCTTGAAAGTTTGGAGACTTGAAACCAGCAAATCCCCCTTCTTCTACCTCAGTCAGCCTTCCAGAGACTGATGGGAACTTACAGGATGTCACAGGCCCAGGATAGATCAAGGTTGTGTAGCAGTATGTGACCGTTCCATTTCTGTGGCCTACAGCTCCAAGATTGTTTCCCCAGCCTGCTGTTAAATACAGAGCCCTTAACACCTTCAAAATATCCCCTGAGCCATTCCTGGGAGTTGACCAAGTAGCCCCCATCAGCTTCCAGTTCTACGGGGCCCAATGTACAAAGCTGTGATTTCAGCTAGACAGAAGACCGCCAGACAACTTGGAGGGTCCGTGTGACAGGAGAGAGTCACTGTACTGTCAGTATAACTGACAACATCAGGAGCTTAGACCATGCCAGGAGAACAAAATCTCCTCCACTCCAGCCAGAGTGACTAAGAAGGTCAGGTGGCTGCATGCTGGACCATCTATTGACTAGGGGAGGGAAGGTAGGTTTCTTGTGAGAATTCAAGGGGTGTTTGAGAAGGACATGGAGATAGCAGGGCCATGGCAGACTTTGGGGCTCTACTGCAACCATTATTGGTTGGGTTTATAGTTTCTTGGGCAAATATCTCTTAACTGCACCATGACCAAGAACTTTCTTCGTCTGTTCAACCAAAGGCCTCTGGGTAAAGGACCACGGTCAACACTCTTTCTGCTCTCAGCCTTGCTCAGGTTGTGTCCCCTTCCAAGACCACCCCTTTTTGCCCCATCTGAACAGCATCTATCTGTGGTTGTTGGAACTCGGCTTCCTTATTACCAGACTCGGTCTCCTAGACCCCGGGATCTCACTTTTAGCACTGACCAGAGCTGTGATTGTGTAATTACTGGTGAGGGGACTCTTCCTTGCTAGGCTCTATAAAGGCTGAGACAAGACCTGACCTGTTCATGCATGCATCTCATAGGCCAAGGCCTAACCATAGAGGAGGAAGGAAGGACAGCAGCCAGCCAGGACCTCCTCTATGTGTTGTGTGTCCTCTAACACAATGCTTAATCTGACATACGCCCTTTGCTCTTTAAAAGGGAAATAACAAATGGCCTCTTCAGGTCAGCTGCTAGGGTCCCAAGGATCCTGTACCTCTGTCAAGCAAGAAACTAGGGCTCCATTTTAGCCATCCCCTCCCTACAGCCTCACACCTGATTCTCTAAAGGTCAAACTTCCTTGGGCAAAGAAAATTCCAAATAGTCTCTCTACCTTCCCCCATCACCAATGGAGTGATCGCATACACAATATACTGTGTTCTACAGCTCAAAACTATCAAGCAATATAAACACAACATTTTCTCAGTAGTTGGCATTGTCCATCCCCGTGCACCTCGGCTGGGATGTTTGTGGAAATACTGGCAAAATCTGAATAGGTTCTGTGGCTTTGCCAACAATGTTGTTCCACTGTTAATTTCTTAGTTTTGACAAATGTTTTATAGTTACATAAGATGTTGCCACCAGGGGAAGTCAGGTGAGAGGAAATGAGAGATATTGTGCCCGAGACTTCGGTGTAAATCTAAAATTACTCCCTCGTTAAGAAAACTTGAGAAAAGACTTTACCTTGTTTCTCCTTTAAACTGCCAGAATTCGGGGTCGAGAAATGACTGGTGCCCCCATGAGCTTCTTATTCCTTCACTGATTTCCATAATTTCATGTATTTCTATTCAAATCAGAAAAAAGTGTTTTATTAAAAATAATTAAATAGTGTGACTTAGGGACTGTATGCATGAACAGTTTTGTTTTTAATTGAAGAGATACTTGAAATCAAATTGCAGGAGACAAATGTAATAGCCTGTAACTTATTACTACAGAACCAGAACCACAGTCTTGCGTGGGGCTATTCACATGCAGATGCAATTCTCTGATTCTGTAATCAGAGCTAGGTGGTCAAATATTAATGCAGCCATCTGCTTCTGTGTCTAGCGGGTGTGATTACAGCAGATTGCGTGGTGATGACCCTGCTCTGCGCAGCTGTCAGTGTAGACCAAGGTGCTTCTGTCATGTCACTGAGAGGAAAGAGCAGCATGGTGCTGGGTACCAGTTTCTTCTAGATAGGAAGCTAAGGAAACTGAGAAGGCTCAGAAAACTCAATTGTTCCAAGACTCACAAGGCCCCTTCCTGCAGTGATACAAGCAGTAAGCAGCTGCCGGGGAGATCTCTTCATGGACCTGCCTAATGATGGAGGAAGGTCATTTGTTAATTAATAAAGAAACTGCTTGGCCCTCATAGGTTAGAACATAGGTGGGTGGAGTAAACAGAACAGAATGCTGGGAAGAAGAGGAAGTGAGCTTAGATGCCAATGCAGCTGCTCCCCAGGGCAGATGCGATGAAGCTCTGACCCAGGATGGATGCAGGCTAGAATCTTCCCAGTAAGCGCACCTTGGGGTGCTACACAGATTATTAGAAATGGGCTAAATTAATACATGAGAATTAGCCAAGAAGAGGCTAGATATAATGGGCCACGCAGTGTTTAAAAGAATACAGTTTGTGTGTCGTTATTTTGGGGCATAAGCTAGCCAGGCGGCCAGGAGCTGGGTGGCAGGAAGCGGCCCGCAGCTCCCACTACAGCCTGCAGACTGAATAGGGAGTTCTTGGGGTGCAGCTTTTGTGAGTCATCACCCATTTAGGAATGTGGGACTTTTTAGTAATGTAATGCAGTTTCCTGGAGACACCCATAACTTTTATAAGTAACCTTCATAAATTCATTGGATCAGTTAACAAGACTTGGGTAGAGTAGTTCCATTGGTCAGTTATTGGTCCCCTGCATTTGATCTACCAGAAAAGCCACTCAATAAAGGTCTGCCAGAGAACAGGGTGAATGACCCTGCACCCCCAGAGGTCACTCACTTCAACTGCCCGCTGAGAGACTGAGGGACTTGCCTAGGGGCAGTCAGCACATTAACAACTGGGAGCTGTAGCTTTGAAGTCACTCTGTACTGATCTGGTTGACAACAGTGAGTGGCATCATCCCCTGCAAAACCAAACAGAGAAGCAGGTGGACACTGAGTCAGACAACCTCTGGGGAAACAGGTTAACTCTAGAGTTAGATGATGTTCTGGAGAGTCTAAGGACACTGAGGTCTACGATGCTCTGCCCCAGCCTCACCCTACCCCTCACCCCTGACCATAGATAGTTCTTGCTCCTCTCTTGAGACCTCTGCAGCTGTGTGAGTTGTTCAGAACCCTGTTAACTAGAGACTTTCTTCTTTTACTGCTCTGGGAAAAGTATCATTTCACACACAGAGAAGCGATGCTGGCCAGGGCCCATGAGTATGGCCAAGTGTTTGCTGTGGCCCACAGCAGCTCCTAGTCTTCCTACGATTGATTTGGGACTTGACTTCGGTCCTCAGAGAGAAACCAAAACAACCTTTTCCTTTCTTGGGACTGTGCAGACTCTGTTTCCAGGAAGCCTTAACTTGGATAAACCCTAGACCAGAGACTGCTCTTTGGACCCTTGTGCCTGGAACATGGTTTTAACCCTGCAGGTTCCATCTTACACAATCCACTCCTCTTTTCCCAGCTGGGAAGCTGGGATCATTCTCCCCAGAAAGCCACAGTCAGTTGCTAGTAGACCAAGCGTCAGATTCTGAGTCTGGTGTTGCCCTCTCCCTCTAGGCTCTCTTGCTACCCTTTCTTTTTGGACCAAGCCCCCTGGGTATTCCTTGGCACAACTCCATCATTTGTCCCATGACATGGTTGTTCCTCCTCTTCTGAGTATTTCCTCACTGATTGGTGTGGGAGGTTCTTCTGTCTGCGTGTTGCTTTTCTTGGTTAATGAATAAAGAAACTGCCTTGACCTGTTGATAGGGTAGAACTTAGTTAGGTAGGCGGGAAAGATGGAACTGAATGCTGGGAGAAGGAAGGCAGAGAAGGAGATGTCTTGGATCTGTAGCCAGAGGTAGATGTGCTGAAACTTTGCTGGTAGGCCACGACCTTGTGGTGATACACAGATCAATAGAAATGGGTTAAATTAAGATGTAGGAGTTAGCCAATAAGAAACTAGAGCTAATGAACCAAGCAGTGTTTTAATTAATATAGTTTCTGTATGGTTATTTTGGTTCTGGGAGGCCGGGACAAACAAGCGGCTCCTTGCAACAGCTAACGACTTGCTGTTCATTTGAAATTCTCCTTCCAGTGGAGCTTTATAGACTCTGAGAGCCACCAGCAGCAACTGGATACAGAACCATGGCCCCACCCCAGGACTCCATTCCAGGAGGATTACACTGTAACAAGACTTTTGAATACTTTGTGTCCTACACTGAAAAGTGACAATGGAGCATCCCAAAGCCTAAGCCTTGAGCCACCAGCATGAAATCTAACTATTCAAAACTTAGGTTCCTGGGTTCCATTTGCAAACTGAAATATCTGTTGGGAAGACCCAGGGAGCTGCATATTTGTAGACACTCCTGTGTGACTGCTTTAACTCTGACACATGGGCGTTGGAGAGATGTCTCAGAGGTTAAGGGCACTCACTGCTCTTGCAAAGGACCTGTATTGAGTTCCTGGAAACCATTTCGGGCAACTAACAACCACCTGTATCTTCAGCTCTAGGGTGTCTTGTACCTTCTTCTGACCTCTGCAGGCTCCTTTATGCCTGCAGTGCACATACTCACCCACAGAATCACACATGTATACATACGTAAAGATAAATCTAAACTTCATAGACAAATATTAAATTTTACAAGGAAAGAAATTATATAAATATAAGTTACTATAATAAATGTCTTTAATATATCATTTTGATTATACATTTTATTATATTGATCATCTGCAGGGCTGCAAAGGGCAAGAATTTCTACAGCCACAGCACAGTACAATTTCTGGAATGATATCTTAAGTGTCATTAAAGCAGAGCAAAGCACAGGCCAGCTGTGGTGGTTGCTGTCATGGCCCCATGGCTGAGACTGTGCTCAGGCCTCAGCATTCCAGTCTCTACCACGTGACATTTCTGTGACATGGGACAAAGGGACACTGACCTGATGTACATTTTCCAGAGAAGAGATTCTTCCTGGTTCTCTGGGGTTCACGTGCCTGCACTGAATTCTAAAACAGTCCTGATCCCCGGCTCTTCAGAGACACACTCATTTTTTTTCTTTTGACACTTTTTACACCAAGAAAAAAATGTGTGACTTTTCTTGATGAGCAAACAGCCAAAGGTGTTTGAGAAAGGCTTGTCATTTTTCTGGTGGTGAGACACTCTAAACCAAATTAATTAGCGGGTGGTGGAGCTTTAAAATATCCCCTGACCTATATAAGCTGCTTCTTATGCCCTCTGTCAGCATGGGGGAGCGAGCTAGGAACAGGATGGCTGCAGAGCAAGGACGTGGCATGGAAGAGCAGAAAGGAACCTGGGGATTATTCTCATACTGGAGAAGAAAATGACAGCCACGTCCGCTTCGGCTCCTCCTATGGAATCTATAGTTCTGTGAATAGTAGTTACCTCCTCTGGGGCGTTAATTCCAAAGTTAGTTTATGCATTTATGCCATCGAATCATGTATTTTTATGTTTTCTTACCTCCTGGAAAATCTCAGAGGGACATCGGGATAGGAGTTCAACTGTGTTCTATGAGTAACTAGACGGAGTCACATGCCACATGCTAAGCCGGTGACTGGCACTTCAAGTCAATCAGTTTAATTCTCCCCACTTTGGTTTCCTTTCCCCAAATCTAAAGGGTACAGTGCCATTCGTTCATGTCTACAAGTCCGCACGTACGTATGGAGCTCGCCACCAGTGAAGAGAAGTGTGGAGCTGGAGCAATTATAAAATTACCCTGGGTCCTGCCTGTGATGGCCACCCTGGACTGTCGATTAGGGGGACTTTAGAGCCATCTAGGGAGCACACCTCTGGGCAAGTCTGTGAGGGAATCTCCAGGACATTTAAGTGAAGATGGAGACACACCCTGATGGCATCATCCCGTGGACTGCGGAGAAAGGGAAGGCACTGGGCGCCAGCATTCTTCCCTTGCAGCTTTCGGACCTTATGGGTATGCAAGCAGCCACCCCACACTCCTGCCACCGTGACTCATCTGCTGTGATGGATTCTACCCTCCAACCGTGGCCCAGAACAAGCCTGCCCTTCTTTCGGTTGCTCTGGTCAGGTATTTGTCACAGCAGCAAGATACAAACTGATACATACCCTCTTAAAGTTGGTCTCCAGCCCCATATGCAAGCCTTGCACAGCCAAGAACGCTGAGGTGTCCATCAAAGGCAGCACGTATGCCTGCTTATGGGGACATTTCCATTTACAAAGAAAGCCTTTACATTTCTACACTGTATGTTGGCGTGTATGATGAACCAGCATCAGACGGGCTGTAATCTGGTAGACAGCTAAGAGCTGCCATACCCCAGTGCTTAGCACTATGGAGCAGCCAGTGTTGAGTCTTGAGTGTGGCTTTAAGCCCATGAGTCCCCAGGATCTCCTTGTAGCGGGACAGGTAATGTAGACATTACTAAAATGACAATGGGAAGACAGGGACTGTCCCACCAAAACTAACAATGAGTGACTGTTGGAATCTGTGGAACAGATGCTTTTCACAATGGTAACGGTTTGAACTCCTCAGGCTGGGGCTTACAAAGGTGTGGAGACAGTACCAGTCCCAGCGAGTCCCCTTCCACCCTTAGCCTACACTGGGAACAACAACCTTGGAGAGCTCTGGCTTGGAACAGCTGATGGTTTTCGTTTGGTATGGGTTTAGACAGAGTTCTCTGCATGTAAAAGAAAAGCCTCGTTTCGGTCACCTTGGATTTGAACTTTGTCCCTTCTCTTGGGTCTGAGCTCCCACCCCTAAACACTCACTCACTTTGAATCACTGAGAGTTTATTGTGGATTTGTCATGAATAGCTCTGCCCTCCTCTTTGCAGATTGAACTCTAATAGCTAGCGCCAGGTCCAGGCAACGGCCCTTGTCTGCAGAGGCCGAACATTGGCTGGAATCAGAGCTTAGTCACCCTCGGGTGAGTCAGGTTCCCATGCACCTTAAAGTGGGAAGTGTTAGAAAAGGCCTTGGCCCTGGCCTCCTGTCCTTGCCCCCTCTCACCTCTATCCTTCCCCTCAGCGTTCCTGGATTTTTAAATGATTTATTGTTTATTTTTATTTATGCGTCTGTTTCTGCATATGGGGGGTACCGCTGCCTTTGGAGGCCAGAGGTGTCAGACCATCCTGGAACTGGAGTCACAGGCAGCTGTGACCTGTCTGGTGTTGGTGCTGGGGAACAAACTCGGGTCCTCTACAGGAGCAGCCTGTGATCTGGACTGCTGACTTATCCTTCCAACCCTCTCCCGGGTTTTAGAGGCAGAGGAGGACTAGCTGGGGACAATCAGCCCTCAGACTGCTCATTCCAGAAAAGGCAGCTTCTTGATGAAAGGAAGCTAAAAAAGGAGCTGGGGAGACCGCATAACTCAGGCCATCTTTCCCACAGGCCTTTCAATCACTCTGTGAAGACTATTCTGTGGTCTCCAGCAGAACTCCTTTAAGACTTGTGGATGAGGTCCCAGTCTTGACGAGTGGGGTAGTTGAGGTGTCATCTGTGGGGTGTTTGAACTTCAGAGTTATTTATTCAACTGCCCAGTCCATCCATTTACTAAAGCGTAACATATGTTTAGTCCGCGGTTACCAAGTGCGAGGCCCCAGGGACTCAGAGCTGAGAGTCTGGCAGTTCCTACCCTGGTGAGGAGCTCAGAGGCTAGAGTGGCGTTAAGGGTCCGCCCTAACAGCATGGCAGCTGCTGGGGATGCATTACCAGAGCAGAAGGTTCCGAAGGGGCCGCTAATCAGGATGGGAAGTCCTAACTGTGACTCTGACGGCCAAGACATGAAGGAAGTTAAAACCTGAGCCACTGAGGTAAGAGACAGGTAGGCTGGATTTCCGTTGATGACCTCAAAAAACAGTCCTTCCTAAAGGCAGGTGACACATAGCATTGAGGGTGACCTCAGGCCAACACTTGGCTCAGGGGACCAGCATGACTTAGAGAAAACCAAGGTGTTTGGGCTTGGGGTGAAGGGAGGCATTAAAAAGGGTACTCACAAGGCTGGTGGCTGAGGACTTCCTGGGTCTGGCCTGGGCTCCCTGGATCAGGCATGGTGTCCCTGGGCCAGGCATGGTGTCCTGGGTCAGGCATGGGCTTCCTGGATCAGGCCTGGGCTCCCTGGGCCAGGCCTGGACTCCCTGGGTCAGGCATGGGCTTCCTGAGTCAGGCCTGGACTCCCTGGGTCAGGCGTGGGTTCCCTGGGTCAGGCACAGGCTCCCTGGGTCAGGCATAGGCTCCCTGGGTCAGGCATTGGTTCCCTGGGCCAGGCATGGGATTCAGAAGCAGCAGATACAGGAGAAGGAGCTGCCATTTTTGGATCACAAAAAATGTTCCTATTCCAGACCAGGAATATCATCTTTTGGGGTGCTATGCTTCATTGGATATAAGACATGGTGACTTGGGTTCTGTTTGCCCATTGTACAGTTTTCCTGTAGGATCTCTTTTTGGATTTGACTCTTTCCCTCTGGTATAATTTTTTCCTTTGATGCTGTGATTTCCTTTTCTTTTTTTTTATTCATCATTCTTTTATTTATTTTATATACCAACCACAGTTTCCTCTCCTTCCTCTCCTCCCATTCCTCCCCCACCTCCCTTCTATCCCCACCCCCATCCTCTCCTCCTCTGTCTCCATTCAGATGGGGCAGGCCTCCCCTGGGAGTCAACAAAGCATGGCCTATCAAGTTGAGTCAGGACCGAGCTCCTCCCCCTACATCAGGGCTGAACAGGCATCCCACCCAGGAAATAGGTTCCAAAGAACCAGCTTACACATCAGAGACAGGTTCAGGTTCCACAAAAAACCAAGCCACACAACTGTCACCTAGGTCGGTACCGTGCCCACCCTCTAGCCCCTAGCCGTTGGTCCAGAATCTGTGAGCTCCCACAGCTCAGCTCAGTTGTCTTTGTGGGTTTCACCATCGTGATCTTGACCCTCCCTGCCCGACTTGTATAATCCCTCACCCCTCTCTTCAACTCCTAGAGCTCAGCCCAGTGCTTGGCTGTGGATCTCTGCGTCTGCTTCCATCAGATACTCCACTAAGGCTCCATAATGACAATAAGGGTAGTCACCAACCTGATTACAGGAGAAGGCCATTTGGGCTCCCTCTCCACTATTACAAGGAGTCTTACCTGGGGTCATCCTTGTGGATTCCTGGGAGTTTCCCTGGCACCAGGCTTCTCCCTAACCCCAGAATGGCCCCCTATCAAGATGTCTCTTTAATTACTCTCACCCCCTCCTCCCCACTTTGTCCTAACCTGACAAAGCACCCCCACCACGGGGCTCCCTCTGGTGTAATTTGCCTCACATTTCTGTTTCCTGGAAAGGAGATTTGATGGTTGGTAAGAAATGCCATGAAAAGCTGTGGAGTTTGTGAATGTCCTGCTTTAAGAGATAAGGGAACAGACAGCAACAGGACAAGTTCAGTTCCCAGCTTGTCCTGTCTGTACTAAACAGCTAACTTCACCCAGTGGTTGGTGATGGTCAGTGACCAGCTGACCATTTTGGGAGGTGTTGCAAAGTAGTGGCTTCCTAATCTGTCACTCCTCCTGTCTTTAGGAGTTGAAGTTTTCCTATAAGAACTTGTAATTGTTGTGGTGTGTGTGTGTGAGAGAGCATGTTCATGTGTATGTAGGTATGGGTACACACGAGTGTGCATGGGTGTGAAGCCAGAGACAACCTCAGTGTCATTCCTCGGGTACCATCTTTCATTATCTCTCTCGTCTGTCTGTCTCTTTGTGTCTGTCCGTCTCTCTGTCTGTTTCTTTCTCTGTCTCTCTGTCTCTGACTGTCTGTCTCTCTCTGTCTATCTGTCTCTCTGTCTCTGTCTGTCTCTCTCTGGTCTGGGACTGGAAGGCAGTATTTTTGGAGGCTCTCTATGTCTCTCTCTCTGACTGTCTCTGTCTCTGTCTGTCTGTCTTTCTGTCTCTCTCTGTCTCTCTCTTTGGTCTGGGACTGGAAGCCAGTAAGCTTAGAGGCTCTCTATGTCTCTCTCTGTCTGTCTCTCTGCCTCTGTCTGTCTGTCTGTCTGTCTTTCTCTGGTCTGGAACTGGAAGCCAGTAAGCTTAGAGGCTCTCAATGTCTCTCTCTCTGTCTTTCTCTCTCTCTCTCTCTGTCTGTCTCACTCTATCTGTCTCTTTGTCTCTCTCTGTCTCTCTTCTGCCTGTCTCTGACTATCTGTCTCTCTCTGTGTCTCTCTGTGTCTCTCTGTTTCTGTCTGTCTGTCTGTCTGTCTCTCTCTCTCTCTCTCTCTGGTCTGGGGCTGGAAGCCAGTGAGCTCTGAGGCTCTCCCGTCTCTGTCTCCACAGTGCTGCTACTGTGAGCATACACCACCACACTCAGATTTTATACATGGGCTCTGAAGATCAACCCAGGTCTTCTTGCTGTCAAGGCAAGCACTTTATAGACTGAACATCTCCTGAGGCCTTTGCTTTGAAAATCAGGGAAAGGCTTCTATTCACCCCCCCCATACCCATTTTTGACTAATTTGCAATACATCGTAATCATCAATTTTTTTTTCGTGCTCAAACTATTTCCTGTTTCCTTCTTGGCCAACTGAAGTTCCTTTACGTCATTTCCGTGTCTTTTTGATCTGGCCATAGTCATCTAATATTTCCCTTGCTTTCATGAACGATAAACACACGTGTCATCTTCCTGACACATGACTGAGACCTGGAGACCCTTACTGTACCACTATCCTGCTTCTCCACGACATACGGCAGCTCATCTTGGTCGTGGTGGTTAGAACTGCTTTCAGATATAGGCCAACACAGAGACAGAGTTTTCCATTTAACGCAGAATGCAAAGTCTGGAGCAAGCAGCTGTTAGCATTTGTTCAACAGCTCATGAGGTCCCGAGCCAGCATCACTGCGATTCTCCCAGCCTCTTTCACAGTTTTAGGAGAGCAGCCCCAGTTCCAGGCAGCATGCCCACAGCCAGGGAGGAAGGAAAAGGGAAGGCCAGAGCCAGCAGCAGCTGTCCTTTTGTATGAGAAAAACAAAAGCTATTCCCAAACCCACTGCCTTGGCCGGCAGCTGAATTCCACCTAGATGTGCTGCCCAGAAAAGGAGGCTGGGAGAGAGAGAGAGAGAGAGAGAGAGAGAGAGAGAGAGAGAGAGAGAGAGAGAGAGAGAGAGAGAGAGAGAGATATTAATTATTCTGGTGCCACAGCCCCGGCAGGCAGGGGAGTTAGTGCTGATGGTAGATGCAGGGCTACTGTTTGGTCTGGGAGGCTGTTCTTAAGTCCTGCATCCGCTTCCCTTATTCTGCTTTTCATTGTTGTTAAGTTTATGTATCTTTGCTTCTGATTCTGAGGTACAGTAGGAAAGCTAAGAAAGATTTGTTGGGGTTTGGGAGATTTCTCGGTCAGTAAAGTGCTTGCCTCTCAAGTGTGAAGATGAGTTCACTCCCTAGGACCATGTAAAAAAAACCTCTAGATGTGCTAACACGTGCTTGTAACCTCAGCGGTGGGGAGGCAGAGACAGGCCAGATAGATACCTAGACTGCTTAGCATGTTTCAGGTCAGTGAGCAGTCCTGTGTGAAAACCAAGGCAAGTAGGACCCAAAGAATGTCAGGTTGGCTTGTCCTCTGGCCTCACACACGCTTGCATGCACACTTGCACATACATGTGCACTGGAATGCACGCACACAATCATGAACAAGAAATGAGTAAAGCTGTATTTGCAAGGCTACTCTCGGGAAATGACATTTGTGCCCAGATGGCTCAGCTCAGTTCTGCTCACTCATCAGATGCCAACTCCAGCCACAGGGTCTCCACTGCCAGGCACCCTGTCACCTCCTGTCTGTAGTGGGAAAGATCAGTCATCTTGATAGACATGGCCTTCGAGCTGCAGTGGCTCCTCAGGATGACAGAGTACCCGATGACCGTGGACTCAACAAGGGCTGCCCAACAGTCACACTGTTAGCCTTGATTTCCTGAAGTCTAATTATTAAGCTCCTTCTTAGAAAGCTTAAGTTATTCTGATCTCATTTTCTTTGCCCTCAGTATTCAGTCTGTAAGTGAAGGCAGACAACAGAAGAACCTGCTGAGTGATTTTATTCGTATGAAATTGAAAAAGAGGCAACATATATTAAACATATTCTGTAAAGTCAGGCAGTTGTCTGGGGTATGTTCCAATGGAAAAGGCCTTGAGAGTTTCTTGGAAGCTTATCTTGGTCCTTTTCATGACTTAGAAGTTAAATTAAGGCTGTGAGTCACTTAGCCCAAAGTCCATTCTTCTCTTCTTGTCAAAACCCCCCTTTCCTTGCTTGGGCTGAGGGAGTGTGTGGTTACCTGAAAATACATTTCTCAGTCTCTTTTGAGATTAGATTTGGTCATGTGACATACTTGACCAATGAGATGTAACAAAAAGTTCTTGGTGGGACTTAAAAGCTATCTCCTTGAGCTGGAGAAGCTTTGGGGCTACATCCTTCAGGCTTAGGTGATGTAGGACTTGGCCGTCTCAAGGGCTTATTCCTGTGCTCATGTGGAAATCTCGCCCCCCAGGCTGCTTGCTCACTAAATCAAGCTTACTGAGTACTTGCTAGATGTTGTAGTGTTCCGTGTTCTGAACAAGGTTTAGGAAATGTCCAGGGGATACACAGGTGTGAACTGAGAAGCCCAGACCTTGGCTAACAGGAAGGGTGTGAGCAGCCACTGATCAGAGCTTGGCTGACAGGGAGGTGAGAGCAGTCATTGTTCAGATCTTGCGGGTGCTAGAAATCTAAATCTCAAAGAATGGGGCTTTTGACCTAAAGAGAATCTAGAATCTAGAATTCTGCCGGAGGTAGGACTTCTAATTTTGACAGAGTAAAACCATATTTGCCTTTTAAAAAAATTACTTCTGTTTCTCTTCTTCTCACCTTGTTTTTGTTTTGAGACAGGCTCTCATGTAGCTCAGGAAGGCATCAGATTCACTATGTAGCCAATGACCATAACTTCTTGATCCTCCTGGGTCTTCCAAGTGCCATGACTACAGGTGTGCACACTATACCTACCGATATTATATTAATTTTCTATTGCTGCACATAAATTTCCACAAACTTAGCAGTGTGAAAACACATATTTGATGTTTAGTGTGTCACCAGGCTGAAGCCAAGCTATTAGATTGGGGTCCGAGGCTCCAGAGAGAGTTTGCTTCCACGTTCATTCAGGTTGCTGAAGAAATTCAGGTCCTCACAGCTGCAAGAATGACGTCATGAGTTCTGGCTCTTGGTTAGGGGATCACAAAGCTTCTAGAAACTTTCTTTTGGTCCCTTCCTATGTGGCTTTTCCATCTTTAAAGCAAGGATACACCAATCTCTTCTTGTGCTTTGAATTTCTCTGATTTCTCCTTCTACATACAAACCAGAAGCTTTTTCTGTTCCCCCACTTGTTGGTGGGGGACTCATGGGAACATGAGGTTCATTATATAATTTCTTTTTCAACATTATAGAATTCTAGAAGCAACATCTCATGTAACAGGTTTCATTCATATTTAAGAACGAAGGAATTATCAATGGTAGGCCCGATATTGTTCAGAAAATCAAAATTGCCATAGCATGTTCTCTGAGAATGACAAAATAACAAAACTGGAGGTCAGAAGTAACTATGAAGTCTCAAATATTTGGAACTAAGCAGCAGACTTTTAAATAAATCATGGGTTGAGGATTATCACACGGCAACGTAGAAATTCCTTGAAAGGACTAGAAACAGAACCACAGCCCCTCAAATGTAAGGGATGTGGCTAAGCAGAATTTCAAGGTAAATGCACTTTTTAATGACTAACTCAGAAAAGAAAGGGTCCCAGAAGAAAACAAATTAAACCCCTAACAGATCATGATGATAATAGTCAAAAAGGAAATTGATAAAAACTTGAAATGAGGAGAAAACAGTAAAAGCAAAACAAAGAAAACAAAATAAAAAATCTTAGCAAGTGAGTGAGTGACGTCGCCTCAGCCCAGAGGTGAAGAGGTTTACTAAGAGATGACATGAAGAACAAATTAGACACCTTCAGGTAAAGGTAAGTGACGCTCTCAGAAACAGACAATCTAAGCTAATCTGAGGAGAAACAGAAAGATTGAACAGAATAAGTAAAGAAACTGAATTCAAAGTTTTTCCATAAATAAAGGTCTGGGCCCTGGTAGTTTTACTGGTCAGTCAAAGAAGAAATAATGACAAATGTTAACGAGTTTTTTTCAGAAAAAAAAGGAGACACATATTTTCTGATTCTGTGAGACCAGAGACATTGGAAAATAGCACATGAACACAAACAAAAAATTACCTCTAGAGTATTAACAAGCTGAATCTAGTAACACCTAGAAAAAATCAAGCTGGATTTATCCAAGGGACACAAGGCTGGTTTAACATTTGATAATCAATGCTACATACCTTAACAAAGGACAAATGATGTGGTGGAATTCCCTTCTGTATGCTATAAACACGTTTTATTACCATTGGTTAGTAAAGAAGCTGTTTTGGCCTATGGCAGGACCGAATAGAGCTGGGTGGGAAAACTAAACTCAAAGCAGGGAAAAGGAAGGCAGAGTCAGGCAGACTCCATGTAGCTGCCAAAGGAGAAAGATGCCAGAAACTTACCAGTAGGCCACAGCCTCGTGGTGATACATAAATTAATAGAAATGGGTTAATTTAAGACGTAAGAGTTAGTTAATAAGAAGCCCAAGCTAATAGAACAAACAGTGCTGTAATTAAAATATAGTTTCTCTGTGATTATTTGGGTCTGGGCAGCCAATAAACAAATGAACAATCTCAATTTACATAATGGTGCCCAATGTGGGACATGAATCCACGACCCTGAGATTAAGTCTCATGTCAAAGACCAAATGGCTGAGTGAATACACACAGAAAAATCTTTTGACAAAACCCAATATTCCACTCATGATGAAAATCACAACAAACTGTGAAATTCATCAACCAGATAAGAGCCTTCTGTGGAAAGAAACATCACATTCAATAGTGACAACCTACAGGTGTGTGTAGGTTTGAGGGAAAAAAAAGGCAAAACTGCCCTCCCTTTCCCCAGCTCTGTTTAATATTGTGCTGGAAGTTATAACCAGGCAATTAAGTAAGCAGAAGAAATGAAAGACATCTGGATTGGAAAAGCAAAATAGTATCTTTAAGTGGTATGTGCATGGGCCGTACAGTTCCAGAGAACTCCTGGTTCAGACTGGAGCAGGGCAGAGGTAACCGTTCCAGAGTGGCTGGGTCTTGAAATTACATGTGGATTTAGAAGTAGCCAAAGGGTGGAAGCAGGAGAAAAAGTGGAAGGAACAGAGACAGGACGGCTTGGGGTGAAAGCGCAGACCTCTTTCTGAGAAGCAGGAAAGTGGGAGACACACAGAAACTGCAGTGAGCACAGGGGCGTATAATTTTTCCCTGAGGCTGAGGTGAGAGGATTGTGAGTTTGAGGTCAACTTAACATGGTTTGAGGATGTGAGAGAGAGCGGGGGCATGGGAAGAGTTAGAGAAAAAAAAGAAAGGAAAAGAAGGGTAGGGGCTAGGACATAAGGGGTTTTGTAGGCTATATAGAAGTTTTGGACAAGTGATTATTTGCTACAGGAGAAAAATACACATGTAATTTAGGGGGCATAAAACTGTATTTTGACACCATGTTGTGTTGTTTTAATAAAACTCTCATTGAAATACTGCTTATGGTATGTTAGTACTGCCTAAAGTTTAACCTCATTCCTATCAACAGTGGCTCTCAGATTTTATTTCTATCAAGAGCTCCTGGCAGTCTGCAAACAGAAAAATGAGAATTTCTGACTTAGTCAATCTGAGAGAATTTAAAATTCAGCCAGGGGAAGTGGATTTTGCTGCTACAGGGAACCTGGTTTAAGAATCACTGTTTTGAACCTAGAAACAAATGCCCCTTGACTGAAGAATGGATAAAGAAAATGTGGTACATTTACACAATGGAGTACTACACAGCATCTTGAATTTTGTAGGCAAATGGATGGAGCTAGAAAACATCATTTTCAGTGAGGTAACCCAGACACAGAAAGACAATTATCACATGTACTCACTCATAGGTAGTTTTTAAACATAAAACAAATAAAACCAAATCACAATCCCAGAGAACCTAGACAATGAGAACCCCAAGAGAGACATACATAGATCTAATCTACATGGGAAGTAGAAAAGGACAAGATCTCCTGAGTAAATTGGGAGCATGGAGACCTTGGGAGAGGGCTGTAGGGGAGGAGAGAGGCAGGGAGGGGAGCAGGGGAAAATGTAGAGCTCAATAAAAATCAATAATAATAATAATAAAAAGAATCACTGTTTTGCATCACCCTTTGAGAGAGTTACCATTACCATGACTACAAAGGAGATGGCTCAGTCGGTAAGTATTAGAACGCATGAGATATTAAGTCTGGATCCTCAGAACCCGTGCACAAAATCAAGCATCATAGTGCATAGCTCTGGGGAAGGCAGAGACAGGAGGATCCCTGGGGCCTCCTGGACAACAACAGAATGGGTGGGTGAACTCCAGGTTCAATAAGAGATGCTGCCTCAAAATACAAGGTGGAGAGTGATTGAGGAAGACACCTGATGTGTAACACACACATGCATGTACCCATATACACACATACACAGGATCACACGCATGCACCCACACAAATGCATACACAAACACACGGCATTAACTCACATCTGGGATAGGAGTTCCATGGTGTTAACCAATGCTGGAGCGTGAGGAAGGAATCTTTGGGGAGCTCTTGAGGCCATCCCAGTCAAGAAGTATTTCTGTGAACTGGGATGAAGCCAGGATTTACAAATGCATTAGGAAATTCAGAAATATATTATTGTACAAAATAACTAGTTGAAATGTAAGAGAAAAATCAATAATCACAACTCAAAATATTCACTTTAGGTGAATAATCAATATGCGTTGCTTTAAATATACTTACTTTCAACATGTTCTTTTTTTAATTGATGGAAATAATACTGTCTGGATAGGGCAGCCTTGTTAAACACACTGCTTTTGGGGGTCAAGAATAGAGCAGTGATCCTTCCTGAATGTGCTTGGTTTTCACATCTCGATCTAATTCATTGCACCTCTCTGTTTTTCTTCTAATAAACAGCTTCTTCCTTAAATAGTTGCCACTCTGTTGTTTTTGAGATGTGAATCAGAGGCTAACACAAGCTTGCAAGCTCCGTTTTGTCATTTTGTACTGTGTATCTAATTAAAGCTTCTTACTAGTCCATGAAAAGACCTAACATTAAAAAAGCAGTGTATAACAAAGACAGCCTTGGGGCAGACTCGAGAAGGGGTTTCTTCATTAAACTAAGCAAATGTGATTAAAAGTCAAGTTAGGTAGTATTTAAATATTTTTTAAAAATATTTCTCAAGCATAATCATATCATGTTAACTAACACATGGAAGGTATGGGACTGAAAATGGGTCACCTTCTCGTCAGCAGTGCCCCAGACTCCTGGAAAACCCTGCAGATGGGTAAATGACGGCCACGTGGGCAGCATTGTATGCTCATCTCACGAAGAGAGCTGATGCCGACTTCATTCAAATCAATCTATAATTTTGACTCACTTCAATATATTGTTTTGGTCAGAGTCCGTGCTATACACAACAACATAAATATCCCCATTTTAAAGGTCTCATGTGTTATGACCACTGTCCTGTGCTCACAGACTTGAGGGTAAAAGTCACTGGACTTCCCTTGGGAAGTCCCTTTAGAGTGATACTTTACTCTGTTGTTGGCCACAGTGTCCCCAAAGTGATAGCTCCCAAAGATGAAAGGTCATGGTATTTCAGCAAAAGAATGAGTTGTGCAAGTCCAAGTTGGGGGTTAGGAGCACTTGCTCAATGTGTATCTAAATTAGAATCTCCCATCAGGATGGCTCAGTAGGTGGAGGGGCCTGCTGCTATGACCCGAACTCCATTCCAGAGACCCACATGGTGAAGGGATGGAGGGACAGAGCTCATCTCTCCTACGAGTTGTTCTCTGACTCCTACATGGATGCTGTTATACACACACACACACACACACACACACACACAGAGAGAGAGAGAGAGAGAGAGACAGAGACAGAGACAGAGATAGAGAGAAAGGAAGAAAAAAAAGAGTGAAAAAGAAAGAATTTCCATGTTAAAATGATGCTTTCCTTCCATGGTCTTAAGTCAGAGCTCTGCTGAGGTGGAGCCTGAAAGAGCAGAGGCCAAGTGTGAGGGTTTCCCACGTGCTAAACACATACCCATTTCAGCAGAAAGTCGTATTACCCAGAGACCTCCTTGCCATCCACTCCACTTCCCAGCCGTCTCCAAGAAGCAAAGTAGATGCTGTAGTAATACACAAATAAAGGAAAAAGATTTTTGTCATCCTCTGATCAACAGAGAGAATGCTAAAAGCCATTTAGATTTCTTTGAACGGTCAGTTGAGGCAGCCTTAGACACATAAGACATTCATTTTGTCTTTACTTACTTTACTGGGCACTTTCCTTCCTTCCTTCCTTCCTTCCTTCCTTCCTTCCTTCCTTCCTTCCTTCCTTCCTTCCTACCTACCTACCTTCCTTTCCTTTCTCCTTCCTTTCCTTTCTCCTTCCTTCCTTCCTTCCTTCCTTCCTTCCTTCTTTCCTTTCTTTCTTTCTTTCTTTCTTTCTTTCTTTCTTTCTTTCTTTCTTTCTTTCTTTCTTCTTTCTTCTTTCCTTCCTTCTTCCTCCCTCTCCCTTCTTTCTTCTTTCCTTTTTCTCCCCTTCCTTCCTTCCTTCCTTCCTTCCTTCCTTCCTTCCTTCCTTCCTTCCTTCCTTCCTTCCTTCCTTCTTGTTGTTTTTTTGAGACAGGACTTCTCTGTAGCTTTGGTTCCTGTCCTGGAACTCGCTTTGTAGACCAGACTGGCTTCGAACTCACTGAGATCCGTCTGTCTCTGCCTCCTGAGTGCTGGGATTACAGGGGATGAAGGAAAGCCGCGGGAACAGCAACAGGGAAGAACCTGGTGCCTGGCTTCTCCGCACTCCTCTTCAGGAACCCCAGAGGACTAGTTTCTGTGGCTAACCATCCTTCCAGAAGAGGCAGCTGTGAGTCCCCACCCTCTAGTCCTGCTACCACTGAGGTTCCTTTCTGAGTTATCTTGGAGCAGAACCACAGACGGCCCACCTAATGTCTGTTGTGTGCTTCTCCATGCTGTTTCCAGTGGCTGTCTGGCCTGGCCAGGGTCTTCTGCTGACTCTGGAGGCAAGCCTGCATTCAGGTGTTGGGCTTTGCTCTTTTCTGTTAAGTAGTAGCAAAATCAACAGAATTCTTCAAATAGATTCCCAGAGAGAAGAAACAGTAAAGAAAAAACAGTGTGTGTATGCGTGTGCATGTGTGTATGCATGCTTGTGCATATGTGCATATATATATATGCATGTGCATATGTATATTTGTTTTGTTGTCTCTTATTGCTTAAAGCTAGACGGGAGATGGAGTGAACCTTCAGGGATAAAGCGGGATAAAGCGCATGTGCTCCCTGCCCTCCTCCTGGAGATGCAATGCCTGCCCTCAGAGGTCCCCTGAAAGCTCCAGCTGGAGCTGCTAAATCCTGTCGCTGTCCATCGTCCTGGTGCTTCCTCCTGTGCAATCCCTATTTTTTCCCAGCACCCCAGACCAGAGGCCAGAATGGGCTGTGCTCAGGACCGGGGGCCAGGCTGCCCTCCAGCAGTCCTTGCGCCGGCCTGCAGGTGCGCCCGGCCAGCCCCGCCCCACCCGGCCCGAGGCCCCGCCCCCACACCAGACTCCACCCCGTCGCCCTCGTCACGGTGACGTAAGCCCCGCGCGTGCGCAGTGCGGCCGCACCCCCGGCCGCTCGCTCGGTATTATGATTAGCGCTGGGTGCGGGGTTCCGGCTGTCGGGAGGGAGTTGTCGACGCCGCGGCCGCTGCGGACCGATGCCCGCCTGCCGGCTGAGGTAGGGCGAGTGCGGCGAGCCGGGCGGGAGCGTGGGCCGGGCCTGCGCTTCTCCACAGCGGCTGCCTCAGAGGGGCTGGGCGGGCGCCGCCGCAGGCGGAAAGTAAGTTGCGCGCTCGGCCCGGGGCGCCCTGCGCGGAGGACGCGGCCCGCGGCACCACCCCGGCCCCGAGCTCCCACCCCGGGCCTGCGGGCCTCGCGCGGTCCGGCCCTGCCCTTGCGGCCGCCGCGGGATTGCGGCAGCACGGGAGTCGTCGCCGCGCCAGCTGCGGGCCCCGGGCGGCACGGGCTCCGCGGGCCTCAGTTTCCCCGTGGGCCTCGGGGTCCGGCTGCTGCGCCGAGCTGCCGCCCCGCCTCACGCTGGCAAGGGGACGCGGTTGTCGGTGGCGAAGGGCGCCGGGCTGCGGAAGGGGCAGCAGTGCGGCTCTCCGGGGACTGCTAGGATTTTTTTTTTTTTCGGGTTGGGAGACGCCGTTCTTTTCCGTAGACTTCGCCTGTTGATTTCTTTCCGAAGCATTTAAAATAAAAAAAACAAACACCTTGCTGCCTTTTGCTTGGACTCGGGAACCAGGAAAGTGGCAACCCTTTATGCTTAGGCTTGGTCGAGCTGTTGTGTTATTCTTAACAGTCGGATCAGCTACAGTCTAGGAGCTTCGCTATGAGTTTGGGTCAGGTGCGCTTTGGAGGACAATTTAGCTTCAGGGTTCCTAAGACTGGAAGTCAAGAGATATCGGGCCTCTCGGTCTGGTTTCTTACTTTCCCTTCCATTTAGGTGAGCGTATTCTCCACGTCCGGGGAGCCTTGGTGAAGCCCCTCAGGGCTGAAGCGTCTTGTGAGGTTTAAGGTGAAAAGTGTGATGGACCTACGGGTGTAAGGCTCCTTCTGCAGGACCCCCTTCCCCCCAGGTTCCTGTCCAACATCAAAAGGCTCAGTTTGGATTCTTTGTGGGGACTGGGACACTGTCCCAAATCGGTCCTCAACTTATCACTGTACACATCAGTGTATTGGACGTCCAGGTTGTCACGTATTATGTAATCAGCTTGTTAATTTCTAATCTTGTTACAATCCCTTTCCACATTTATAAAACCGTTCCCTTCAGAAAAATCTGTCTTCAGCGTCTGCTTAAATATTTCTCTCGAAATTGAGTCCTTGAAGTGGAATGTTCCGTACGTGTGTGGTGGTTGAAACGTACTAATTAGACAAGTTTCTTTGAGAGAACACCAAATACATAGCAGTTCTTCTATCTGTCGGTGTAAAATTGACCCATTTTACAGAACTAGGAATGAAAGAAGTTGCAGGACATTCCCAAGGTCACACACTGAAGCTGGGTAAAAGTCCGGAGCACAGCACGGACTTCCCACCCTCAGGGCTCTGGGATCGGGAACTCTCCGTGCCACCCTGGGTCTTTAAAGTTTTGCACAGCCAGTCATTGTTTTACTTTCTGCACAAAATTTTCTCTCACCCTGTTAGGAAATTTTTATATCGTTCTGAGTAAATTTTAATGAATGATTGCAGTGTGACACCTTAGTTTAAACAACGTTCCTGATGCTACAACCCTTTAATACAGTTCCTTGCGTTGTGGTGACCCCAGCCATAAAATTATTTTTGTTGCTACTTCATAACTGTGATTTTCTACTGTTAAGAGTCGTAATGAGAATTCTGTGTTAAGCAGTGGTCTTAGGTGACCCAATGAAGGGACCGTTCAACTCCCAAAAGGTCACGACCCGCAGGTTGAGACCCGAAGGTTTAGAATATCTAAAAACTCAAAAGTTGTATTAATTTTTATTTTTTTACTTTTGTGGGCCAGTCTTTATTCAGTGATCATGTGCCTTTAATAACATAATCCTAAAAGGAAGCCTTTAAAATGTCTTTTAGTTAAAGTTGAAGAGCATTTACATTGTTTTTGCCGGACACGTCCACACCAGTGAGGGTGCTTCCCTCATGTTGAAAGTGAAACTAAATAGAAAATGGTAATTTTGGGGAGATACTGAGTGGCTATGGTTCTAACCACTGACATTAAAATTTCTTTCCTATTGCACCTTTCTGGGCACTGATGGGCTCATTACACTGTCTAGGCTGAAAAGGGGACCAATGGCCTGAATTTTCTGACTTAAACACATAGGTGATAGATACTAACAGCCTAATTTGCAGCGTCTCGGCTACAAACAAGAGTTTTTAACTGAGATGTTTCTGTAAGAAAATAATTCAGCACCAAGTTGTAATGGTACTTCGGAGTCAGAGGAGGAGGGGCCAAAGTTCAGGTCAAGCCTAGGCTGCACAGTGAGTGTGACTTCTCAAGAACAAAAGAGCGAGTAACAGACACACATAATCTCACACTTGGGAGGCTGAGATAGGAGGATCATGAGTTTGGCTGGCATAGATTTCTTAGCAGGTGCCACCATAGTGAGACCTTTCTGTCTGTTTAGAACGCAGGGGCTCCCCATTATGTGCAGTAGATTTGGGAGGACAAGCCTTACTTTGACCATGTGTTCCTGGGTCTTTATCTGCTTGGGAGGCCGTTTCTGCTCATAGGTACCAGACGCTATTGTGGAACAAAAAGGTAAACCAACAGTGGGGTTGCTCTTGACAGGAGTTTGACAGCTGCACAGAACACGGGGCCCTGAACAGTAGGGGGTGCTCCTCACAGAAGGCTCGGCTGAGCCAGTCTCAAAGGCTGAGGAAGAGACCAGTTGTGAGAGAACTCAGACTGTGTAGAAGGGAGTTGAGGCAGACACAGCACAACTGCACATTCTTCAAAGCATTTGTTGAGGAAGGAGGGCGTGCCACCAGCTTGGGGTATATTTGCTTTTTGTTATGGTTTGGGAAGAGTCACGCTGTCATATCCGTGAGCACTGGAAGTGTGGTCTGCTTGGGATGGACTGGATCTAAACTGTTATTTTCACAGAATCATTTCCTCATCTGCTTTTCTGCACATCTGTTTTGGGTTGTGGCCTTGTACCCCTTGGGAAACCATTTCTTGCCATTGGTAGGAGAGAACCTGCGTCCTGAACGCTCATCTCTTCATTGTCACTTTGAGAGCCTCCTGAGAAGTGGCATTGGCACCTCCAGAATTTTCCCTGTGCTCACGTAGGCTCTTGTGTGCGAATCAGGCCTCTGTCCCTTTCTTGGACTGAGACCCTCAGTGTGCTGCCAATAGCAGCTCAGCCCAGACAACTCCGTGATGGGGCATGATCTGTCCATGGGACACGATGCAGTAAGTGTCCCCAGATGCAAAGTGAGAGGGTCCATCCATTTCTCTTCATCTGTCCATGGCAGGTTTGCCTGAACCATTGCCGGGTGTGAAGTTAGCAGTCTAGAAGCATTGACTACATATGGTAATTGGTCAGATCACAGCCTCAGTGGGCCTGATTTTCTCAGTTGTTGACATGTGGTTATTTTGCTTTGGTCTTTATATCTCCAGGTTGGGAGTCATGCCTGATACAGTATGTGCACTCGAAAAGTGTCCTGGTCAATTAAAATGACTTTCATAAGCCTATTAATGGAAAACACACCTGTTTAAATATGGCTAGACTGGATTTTACTTGCTTTTCAGTCTTACAGTTTTGGAGCTAGAAGGAAATCTTCCACTCTGCCAGCATCTGTAGATGCTGTCCTCCATTCCCGTTCTGACGCTGGCACCACCTCCCTCTCGCTCCCCTCGTTCCACACGTCCTCTGCCTTGCATCTGAGCACTGTGCTCCTGGGTCCTGTCTCTGTGAGTCTCTTCTGTTTCATCCCCGCCATCGCTGTCCAGATGCTGGCACTCAGTTTTAAGCCATCGGTAATAATTACCCAGAGACATTTCTAGTAGTCTTCTTCGCTGTTTCCCAGCTCAGTTTTGCCCTTCCAGTTGTATCTTCATTTTGCACCTGGACTAATTCTGAAGCTATCATCTGATTGCTGTTTCTTCACCCAAGACTCCTTTGACAGCTCATGTCTGTTCTCGTTTGTTCATGTAATAAAGTGAGTCGGTGTCTTTGGGTGGATACTACACCTAACAGTTACTGTAGGTGCAGATACTATACCTGGGTACAGAACTGAGTAAAACACATATAATTAGTACCTAGTCAGTGAGGATGCAGATTAATGACTACATAGCCATACAAATTTGTGACACACAGTTGTGATGATGATGGATGTTGTGCTGTGAGCCTGTATAGGGAGCTAGTGTGTGACTGGGTGGGGACCTTTAAGCTGGTGGTAAAGCATGAATTAGGGCCAACCAGAGCTGAGAAAAAGATAATTTGGTACCCAGCCCTTTGGATCTGTGTTCTGCTTGTGATAGTGTACCATCACAGCAAGCTCTCTGAGGTATCTTTCTGAAAGCCTCTTTCCCACATCATGGTTTTAGATTGTAGCTCAAGTACAGCAGATTTCTCTGGGATGCCTTCTGTGAACCCACCAATTATTTTTATTATTATTTTATGTCTTCCCCTGCAAGAGGCTGTAAATGGCCTGAGGCAGAGGTCTTCCAGGTTGGTGTCCGGGAGAGTTGTTTAGGGGTAGTTTGTTGTGGTTGCTATGGAGTTTAACAGTAGGTTAGGGAACTAACTTTACAGTCCTCCTTAGGGAGGAAGCTGAGAAGTGGGAGGGAATCCTTGGGTGGCTCAGATCCCTCTCACACCCTGTTACTGTGCTAGTCTGGAGAACTGTCCAGGTGGGGACTTGGCTGTGTAGAGAGTGTTGAGGGAACTGCATAGTTACCAGATATCCCTAAAGTGAATACCTGTGGAGACGGCAGGAAGGAAGACCTTACCAAGTGACGCTTTGAAATATGGAATCTTAAACCCACTGCCAGCTCCTTGTCTGTGCCTTTCTGTTGTCTTTGCTCACTGTGTGGCTAGCTGGGGGTAAGGTCGAGTGATCTGTGGGATTGGCTCACCGTCTGACGTGTTGTTCTGTGTTGGGGAGAGTGGAGTTTAGGTTTTTTTAGGATGACTTGTCTGCGGAAGTTCATTTTGGATCTAGGACAGTGTGCGAACGTGTTCTTAGGTAGATGTGATGCTGTATTGTAGAGAATTGTGGATCTCTAATGATGATGTGCCCCACAAAGAAGAGCGGAGAGACTGAGTTGGGAAGTTAGTGTCCTGGTTTGCATGGTTTTCTGCAGGTTAAATAGTTTTTGTTGACGTGAAGGATTATGGTAGTGCTAGAGAAACTGAGTGACCGTGTTTAGTCTGCTTTCAGAGCTTGATTTATTCTCCTCTTAAGAAGGGAACTGCTTTTTTGAAACAAACAGAAAAATGTGATTTCCAAAGTACGTTAAGGATAAAGTTTTTAAGAAGTAACTTAAACTTGCTTGAGTTTTTCTTGACTTGCTGGCCTGGTTTGGTTTGGGAAGACTCTTGGTGCACAGATGTACACGAGGTCATAGGATGTTGTTTTCAAGTTGCTCCATGTTTAGGTGACCGGGAATGACCTAAGTCTATCTTCTACAGAGTTGTTTGCCCTTAACTTCCTTTCTTAACTTAAACAGACATTCATAACAGCTCACAAATTACTTGTTAATAATACTTCTCAGGTGAGCCTTTGGTGGCACTGGGCGTTCTTCTGGTTAGTGGAGTGCTCGAACCAGCTCTCCATGGCGTGTCAGAGTTGGAGGAGACCAGAAACCCCCAGAGGTCCACTTTAGTACTTTGGTTTCTCTGGGAATTAGCCTGGGTACAAGGGAAGCACTGCATCATGGTAGAGAAGTTTCTAGTCCTGGGTGGGGTCCACCCAGGCAGCCCTCACCTGGCATAGCTGGGAGGCAGAGGGGCCTGCACTTGCCTTTGTGGCTCTGCTGTCTTATTTCCCATCAATGGCCAGGGTGAGGATTTTACAACAGACGTAAAAAGACGTAAATTCCCAGTTCTGATTCCTCTTTTTGATTGTTTAAATTACATTTGCATCTGTGTTCACAGTTGTGCATGTATGTGTGCAAGCTAGAGTGCAGCTTGCAGAAGTTGGTTCTGTCTCTAATATTGAATTCAGATGGTCAGGCTTGGTGGCAAGTGCCCTTACCTGCTGAACCTCCTCAGTCGCTCCTTGGGTTACTGTTTTATGCCACTTCCAAACAAACTGGAATCACATGAGCAATTTGTTGCAGGAAGAAACGTTTTAAAATTTAAAACAATAAAGACATCCCTGGTTTTCCCATAAAATTCACTTCACTTTGTCCTCACAGAATGAGGGGGCAGAGGAGAGCACTATCTATGGTGGTGATGGGAGAGCTAATAAAGTAACAAAAATTAATGCTTAGGAAGTTTTGAAATTAGTTTGAAATCTCTGATGATCTTATTCTTGGTTACTTCTTGAGACCTCAGATCAGCTCCTTGACAAGTTTTCTTTCCTGGGAATTTTCAGCATTTTAATTAATGACATTTGGACTAACAAATAGAGCAAATGGTTGCCACTGAGGACTCTTGAGCATCTCCTTCTCCTTCGCTTACAAAGTGCACTTCACCTCTTCCCAGTCATAACTTGGCTCAAACACTGTTTCCTTCCCTGAGCCAAGCAAATGCCATTCTCTCTGCTTCTCTGTTTACCTCCTCAGGAGCCTTGGTCTGAGGTTGCCACTGCCTTTCGTTGGTTCTTCTCCTCACCCTGTGACAAACTGCTGGTGGTATTCTGGAGGATTGTTTTCTTTATGGTTTGTAAGTTCCTAGTGACGGGTGGTCTGGTGTCTTCCTCTAAGGCACAAACTGTTGCTTAATAAAAGTAACTCGGTGCTGCCTCCAGCCCAGAAAAACTGCGTACCTGCTCAAAGCACAGTGCAGACCAGCCTTCAATAATGCCTTTCAAGGAACTTGGCCTGTTCATAGTTGTCTCATTGCAAAGCTACATTGAATGAATAATTATATACAGAAAATAAAATTTTTAATAATTATCTTTCTTGGTTTATAAAAGCAGTACATATTCATTAATAAATTCTAAAACAACAGGAAATTGTAAAGAAGGAAAATAAATTATTTTTAAAGAGTATATTACTGTTTTAACATTTTAGATTCTTACAGTATATACATTCAAACAAAGCCCATAGCTATTAAAAAATTAGGGCCGGGCAGTGGTGGTGCACACCTTTAATCCCAGCACTCGGGAGGCAGAGGCAGGCGAATTTCTGTGAGTTCGAGACCAGCCTGGCCTACAAGAGCTAGTTCCAGGACAGGCTCCAAAACCACAGAGAAACCCTGTCTCAAAAAAACCAAAAAAAAAAAAAATTAGGATGTGTGCTATGAGTGAATGAATTGTGTGTGTGTGTGTGCATGTGGAGGCTAGAGGTCAGCCTTGGGTACATGCCAGTTAGACTAGGCTCGGCAGGCCAGCAAGCCCTGTAACCCACTTGTTTTTACCTCCTTGGTGCTGGGAGTACATGTGTGTGCAGTCACGAGCTTTTTACTTGGGTTTTGGGCACCGATGGTGCTTATGTGAGAAGCGCACTGGCTGAGCTGTCTGCGTGGCCTCCGGGCTGCTTGTCCTTAGTACTGTGCAGTGTGATGTTGTTACTGGGTAGGTTAATTTTACCATTTCCGTGTTTATGGACTTCTATGTTATTTCTGAGTCTTGATGTATTGCAACATTATTAAATATAAAATATTTGTTGTCATCTTTATCTCGACACATTTAGAACAAGTCAGTTGCCCCTCATCTGAAAAGCTTTGGAGTTCACTCCCTTTGTTTTTTTTTTGTTTGTTTGTTTTGTTTTTTTTTGAGGATTTTTAGAATGTCTGAATAAATATATTTGAAGGGTGGGATCCGACTCTAAACTTAAAACTCGTTTATGTTTCTTGCACAATGTACACACACATCCTGAAGATAATTTTGCGAAGGTTTTGTTTGTGGAAGTTAGTTTCGTGGTGTGAAATTTCTCCTGTGCCACTCGGATGACTTGTGAGCACTTCAGGTTGTGGAGCTACGGATGTCCAACTCGTAGTAAGGCTATTGAATCAAGGATATTCATTTATGTTAAGGTTTTTGATATATACACTGTGAAAGTTAGCTTTTAGGTCTACCCCTGCAAGAAAAATCTAGTGGGTTTTTTTTTTTTTTTTCATATTTTTTCAAGACAGGGTTTCTCTGTAGCTTTGGTGCCTGCCCTGGAACTAGCTCTTGTAGACCACACTGGTCTCGAACTCACAAAGATCCGCCTGCCTCTGGAGTGTTGGGATTAAAGACATGTACCACCACCACCCGGTTGATTTCTTTTAAGTCAGAATCAGCCAGTACTTTTAGTCTGTGGATAAGTTTTCTTTTTCTGATACAGCATTTTTTGGTTTGGTTTGGTTTGGTTTGGTTTTTCAAGACAGGGTTTCTCTGTGTGTAACAGTCATGGCTGTCCTCGAACTTGCTTTATAGGTCAGATAGGCCTCGAACTCACTGAGATCCGCCTGCCTCTGCCTCCTGAGTGTTGGGATTAAAGGTGTGTGATACCACCGCCCAGCTCCAGCATTTTTTATGACCGTTTTTAAATGGCCATCTCCATCCCAAATCAGAGACCCTTAAATGAGTTTGACAGTGTTTATACAGGCTTTAAAACAGAGGAGGTTTAAAATATTGTTTTAAATTTTCCATGACTTCTAATTTACATTCTGTGTTCCTGGGACAGGTGTGTAATGGTGGCTGACTTTTTTATTTTGTAATAATTTCCACGCGTGAGCTTTTGTCTAAGTTATTATTTGTTATGTAAGCACCTGTACCAGATCCGTGACCACACCAGTTTAAGCTCACTCACCCTCAGGGGGAAGGGATGGCATGCTTAGCCAAGAGGCAGGTTCTGTTGAGGTGGAAGAACTTACCCATGTTGTAGCTCACAGGCTTGTTGGTGTCAGAGCACCTCCACAGGTGCTGACTCTGCCCTGCCTCACTGCTCAGTGTTATTGGCGCTGGCCTGGCTCCTCTGTATGTTCCAGTTACAACTTGATCTGATTAGACAAGAATAAGATTACTCAAGCTGGCACTTTGGAGATTGATCTGCATTAACCACACAGTAGCTGCCTTGAGAGAAGCCTCTGGGCTGGCATTGCTGTCTTGTCAAGGGCTAAGCGTCCATTACAGTTGCCCTACTCAAAAGGAAATTTAGAACATGATAAAAAAAAAAAAAAAGTCTATTGGTGTCATTCTTGTTCAGGTCTTGCTTAGCAGATATATATATATATTTTTTTTTAAAGAAAAACTATCTTTTTTCATTATACATACCAGTCCAAGTTCCAACTCCTTCCACTTACCCCTCTCCCCATCCACTCCTCAGCCAGGGTAAGGCACATTGCTTTGTGGAAGGTTCAAAGTCCTCCCTACTATATCTAGACTGAGCAAGACATCCATCCAAAGAGAATAGGTTCCCAAAAGTCAGTACAAGCAGTAGGGATAAATCCTGGTACCAATTCCAGTGGCCCTTCAGTCTGCCCTAGCCATGCAACTGTCACCCACATTCAGAGGGACTAGTTTGGACCTATGCTGGTTCCTTGGTCAGCTCCCATTAGCTCAGGTAGACTGTTTCTGTGGGTGAACCCATCATGGTCTTGACCTCTGCTCACATTCTCACTCCTCCCACTCTTCAACTGGACTTTGGGAGCTCAGTCCAGTGCTCCGATGCGGGTCTCTGCCTCTGTTTCCATCAGTTGCTGGATGAAGGTTCTATGGTGATATGTAAGATATTCATCAGTCTGACTACAGGGCAAAGCCAGTCAGAGCACCCTCTCCTCTATTGCTTAGGGTCTTAGCTGGGGTCATCCTTGTGGATTCCTGGGTAGAGCCAGGTTTCTTGCTAGCCCTTTAATGGCTCCCTCAATCAAGATATCTCTTTCCTTGCTCTCATCTCTGTCCTTCCTCCATCTCTGCTATCCCGTTCCCTCAGGTTCTCCTCACCCCTCCCCTTCTCCCATCCTCTTCCCCTTTCACCCTTTCTTCCCCCCCCCACCCCTATGTTCCCAATTTTGTCAGGCTATCTTGTCTATTTCGACTTTCTAGGTGGATCTCTATATATTTCTCTTGGGGTTCACCTTATTACTTAGCTTCTCTAGGATTATGAACTATAGGCTCAATATCCTTTGTTTATAGCTAGTATCCACTTATGAGTGAGTACATACCATATTCGTCTTTTTGAGTCTGGGTTACCTCATTCAGGATGGTGTTTTCTAGTTCCATCCTTTTGCATGCAAATTTCAAGATGTCATTGTTTTTTACTGCTGAGTAGTACTCCAATGTGTAAATGTGCCACATTTTCTTTATCCATTTTTTGGTTGAGGGGCATCTAAGTTGTCTCCAGGTTCTGGCTATTACAGATAATGCTAGCAGCTATATTTTTGAGGTGTCACAAGTGAAGCTCCTCAGTCGTTTCCAGACATACTCTCAGAGTGGACTTTCTGGTCTTCACAGGCTTTCTGCTCTCTCTCCTGTGCTGTTCCCTGAGCCTTGTGCAGTTTGACCAATGGTGATTTTCTGTCATGGTCTCCGAAATCTCGAGTCCGACCCTAGGAAGAACTACAGTCAACTAAGGAGTGCCGAGAATGAGCCGGAGAATTCATCTTCTCAGGGATGAGACCCCTACTTGGTTGTCCATTACCAAGTGGTCAGCCCAGAAATGATATTCCATACACATACAAGTAGCACTTAATGAACTCAGCAGGTTGTGTTTGTGTGTGTGTCTGTATAATGTGTGTGTCCATCACAAAGAAGAACTCTGGATTTGAGAGGGAATAAGGGAGTCATGGGAAGGGTTGCGGGGAGGATAGGGAAAGGGGGAAATGTAATGTATTTTAATTAAAACAAGAAAACTTAGAACAGACTTAGTAGGCATTACCTTCCTTTGCAACGTCCTTGGATTTGGAGGTATAACTGCCTGTTAGGACATTTCTAATAGGAGCTATTGGCTTAACTCTTAATTTTAATGACATGGAGATTCCATCTAGTGAGTGCAGACTGAAGCTGTTCTAACCCCACAGTAATTTTCAGTACCCTCCACCCTCCATCCCCCCAGTGCAGAACTCTAGTTCCCCGTACCTTAGGGCCTGCTGACCTGATGTCATCCCCAGTGCAGAACTCTAGTTCCCCCATCATAACTTAGGGCCTGCTGAGCTGTTGTGGGCTGTGGTCACTCCCAGGAGGAGGAAGTGCACTCTTGGAGTGGTGCTTGCTTTGGTGACGAGAGCAGTCGAGAGTGTATGATGGGACTGTGATCACTTTGCTGACTGGGGTTCCCAGTGTTGCTGAAGAGTTCCGTCACCGTCTTCCTCTCGCTGCTGTATCACTTCGGTTGATGAGGTTTTAGCAAACAGGTAGATCACCTTGGAAATATTCACTGAGTGTTACCTGCACCAGGACTTCAGGTGTCTCTTTATAGGTGTGTGTTTCAGTCTGCTTGTTCCTATGAGTAAGGATTATAATTTTCAGTTTTTAATATTTGTGGAAAAAAGAAACCTTAGCTGTTTCTTTGGGAAAGAAGGTTAAATTCAGTGTCAGGCTAGCTTTGCAGAAACAGGACTTTTGGTTTTCTGTATAATGTGAAGAACTATTGGCCTAGTTTGTTTTGTTTTTTTTCTGGTAGTTAGTACCTATGGGAGATTTAGTGTACTAGAATATTGAGTGTCTCGTTTGAGGGAATGTTATATTCTGAACAAAATGTTGAGAGACTTAGGGTAGCCTGATTTGATTTCTCAGCCATCTGTGCGTTTGTTCAGTTTTGCGCAGAGACGTCTTTGGTCACCTCTCTCTCCTAGGGAAGAAGAGATAGAGGAGGTATGTTTGACACCGAGACCCCACTGCAGCAGTTGGTGATGTGAGTTTCAGCGGGAGGAATCGTGGCTTCCAAACTGACAGTAGTGTTAGCAGAGGCCTCTTCTACCACTGTTTCAGCAGCTTGCAAAGCGTGTGCAGGGCCACCCACACTTCCTTCCTCCCTCCAGCCACACCCACACGCTCAGTCATTTCTGCCCTCTTGAGCTGGGGGAGCATCAGTATATCTTGTAACACCTACCAGCCCTTGTTTCTCAGAAGGAGTTTCCGTATTCCAAACACTTGTTGACTTAGCCTGCTTCGTTTAGGTCTAGCTTAGGTGTGCACATGTGGTTGCATGTGCCTTGTCACAGGCTGCTTTACAAGGGCTGGTTTCAGTGATGTTTGCTCTTCAGAAAGACGTTGGCTCAGTTATGTAGTTGTTAAAGAACTGATTTTGAAGAGCTTAGCATCAGAAAAAGTTTATTCTACAAAGACAGAACAATTAGTCATTGCATTTAAGGCGTTGGCTTTATAAGAGTGTGTCAGGTTTGGTGTCTTCCAAGACAGGTTGCAGGTGAGTTTTTCCTTGTGTCAGGTTTGCATTTTCCAAACTTGATGAAGTAAAATATTCAGCTTGTTTTTGGGAGAGAAATATTTAAATAGTTAAAAACCCCTCTCTAACCCTGTTAATCATCATCTGTTGCCTTGTGTATTTCTGCCAGTTTATTTTAAAAATTGTGTCTGGCTTTGTACCTAGAGAACAACTCCACAGCTGTGCTGTCTTGATTACCAGATGAGAGATACAGGTGATTGTTTTCTGAAACCAAACAGATATTTTTTCATAATTGAAATCACGATATTAGAACAGAGGTGAGTGTGCAGACCAAGGGTTGAGTGAGGAACGGAGCTGCATGAACGTGCGAGCACTTCAGCTAACAGTGCTGGCGCTGCTGCTCCTGCAGCCCCTCCTTCACTCTGGAAGCTGAAACTTTCCATACGTACAGCTATGCTGGAAGAGTCTGTTACTTTAAGATGGTGAAGTGATCAGGTGGTGGTAGTGCACACCTTTAATCCCAGCACTGGGAGGCAGAGGCAGGCAGATCTCTGTGAGTTCCAGGACAGGCTCCAAAGCTAGAGAGAAACTCTGTCTCGAAAACCAAAAAAAAAAAAAAGTGGCATGTGGGAGGCTGAGGCAGGAGGATCTTGAGTGGAGGCCAGCCTGGGCTACTAATGATACTAAATCAAAAATTGGGGCAAGGGAAGCAAATACTTAGATTTTTAAAAATGAATTTTATTGAAAATCAGATTTCAGTGTTAAGAGTTGTTATTTTCTGTATCTCAGGATTTTACAGCACTGTTTTTTCAGTTTTATGTGTTAGGAAAGCAAGAGAGGGCTACCAGTTCAGGGAGTTCTTTTCTTGGAGTCGACGGGCAGCCAGAAGGGAACAGCAGGAGCACTGCAGCTCAGCACACTGAGCACTTGATCGAAACAGCCCTTAACAGAGTTATTTGTATTGCCTTTAATTGTGTGCGTGTGTGCGCAGGTGCCACAGAGAGCTTGAGTTTCAGATGGTTTTGGAGTTACAGGTGGTTATGAGCCATGTGATGTGAGTTGTTGGGAACCGAGCTGAGGGCCTCTGCAAGAACCGTAAGAGCCCTCAACTGCTGAGCCATCTCTCCAGCCCCTTCACAGCTTTTAAAGTTTGTGTGCTTGATTTAGTTTGGTTTGGGGGTGAAACAGTGGTATTTTATTCAAACCAGGCTGGCCTCAAACTCTCAATCCTTCTTCCTCTGCCTCTGAGCGCTGGTCTTACAGACAGGGCTGTGTTTGTTACTAACATTGTCTAGTGAGGAAATTAACTGCACAGAAAGGTCAGGTAACTTGCTGAGGGCCTGTGGCTTATATTGGTGGTGGATTCATATTGGATGTATTTCAGAACCAGTGTTTAACCACTGACCACAATGCTGTTTGCCACAGAAACTGTGAATGGCTGTTGGAGACAGAAGCAGGCAAGGGTAGTGGGCGGATCTGCCGTGTCCTACTTGGGGGGGAAGGGTCTGGAAGGGAGGCATGCAGGCAGGCGGGCAGGCAAGCTGAGGCTTACCTGTCAGTAAGCCAGGGACTGCCCACAACTGTGAGGCCTTGCTCTTTGGTTTCACTCCAGCAGTAGACTTGCTTTTGCATCCAGATGTCATCTTTTGTGTCTGCTTCCCCATACCCTGGACTCTCTTTCAAGAAAACTTAAATGTGGGCTCACTGATTGCCCAGACACTCATTACCTTTAGCATGGGGTATGAGTTGCGTTGGCTGCCTGGAATATTTAGGCCTTTCGCTTATTTGTGTGGTGTTTCAGGTTTACAAAAAACCCATGAGCCCACCTTGGAAAGGACCCCTCACTGTGCTAGGAACTGGGGACAGTGCAGCTGCTTTGCTCATAGTGATAGTTTTGTTTACTGTCTGGTAGCAGGCATGAAGGTGTTTCGTGTGCTACCTGTTTCGGGCAGCATAATGCATTTCTTCTTGCTTTGAAGAAGAGTGTCTTATGCAGGTTCCTCTCTCGGCTGCTGCAGTGGGAGCTTGGTGAGCTTGTTTGGGGGCTGCTGGAGGTGGGGTGGACTTCATAGGCAGACCAAGAGGATCCTTGTCAGAGATGGCTCAGACACAGTCAGGATTCAGCAGATGCCAGGTCAGGACTTTTTTACCCAGAAAGTCTTAGAAAACGACTAGTGTTCTGGTGTTCATTGCCACTATTTCCTTAGAATTGTGATTAAAGCTGGGGCTGGGGGGCTGGGCCTGGGCCTGGGCCTGGGGGGGTCAGCCTGGGCCTGGGGCTGGGGTGCTGGTGAGGACCTGGGGGCTGGGGTGCCGGCGTGGACCTGGGGGCTGGGTGCCAGCGTGGACCTGGGGGCTGGGGCCGGGACTTACTGACAGAACTTGCTTAGCATGAGCTTCAGCCTCCAGGACTAGAAGGGAAAGGGGAAAATTGAATAGAGAGGAGAGAGACTAGGAAACTGGGTCACCGAGGACAGATTTGCTGCTTTTAGGTTTGTCATGTGCTAGAATATAGTTTTACTTTAATCAAAATTGAAACATAGACTATACTGAAATCATTTTCTGTATTTTCCTTTAGGAGAAAGAAGCAACTAACAAATAGTGGTAACAGAGTAATTTGGCATGCAGTTTGCAAGGTATGTCCTAGAGCCAGCGCAGACACCCTCTCACTTTCAACACTACCACGGTTCCTGGCATGACAGGCACTGAGATCCTCAGCGATCAAATGACAGTTTATTTGTTGTGTGTATATATGTACATGTTTGCTGTACGTATGTGTGAAGGCCAGAGCTCATCATTAGTGTCCTCTTGATCATGATCCAGCTGATCCCCCCAAATTTAAATATTTATTCACTCTGTGTGTGTGCAGGCAAATGTGCACTCATGTGTGTGTGCACATACTTGTGCATGCATTCCGTGACTGTCTCTTGTGAAGGTCAGAGGACAATTTCTGGGAGTCTGTTTTTTATTTTTATCACGTGGGTTCTAAAGATAGAGCTCAGGTTGTCAAGTGAGAGCCTTTGCCCTCCCCCCTCAACGAGCCATCTCACTGGCCCTCCCCACTTTCCTTTTTGAGACAGTCTCACTGCACATGAGCACAGGATCCTCCTGCTTGTGCCCACACCTCCCCAGCCTTGCATGCTGAGGATACAAATGGGAGGCGCTGTGTCCAACTTCTATGTGGGTGCTGCGGTTGTTGCAGGCCCTTCTGCTGTGTGCAAGCACTTCACCCACTGAGCCATTTCCGCAGCCCCAGGATTAACTTTAAAAATCCTCAGACTCATTTATCTAATCTGATCTGTTTGCCACTTTCTAGGAATACGTCTAAACAGAAATAATAGATGAAAAGGACAAAGATGAAAAGCATGGGGCAGGCAGCCCACAAAGTCTGTTTGAAGGTGAAAGTTGAATTTACAAAATTATGTGGCATATACATACATAGGCAGGAACAGCTGAAGTCGCAGAGTTAATTGAGGTTAAACAGATTCTCTAGTCTAATATATATGAATTAAAATTTCTTTGGAGAACCTGCTGTCCAAATGCAGAAACACTTCAATTTAGATGTTCCTGTTTATGCTGGCTGTTGAAATTATTAGTTCAGATGAGCCAGGATAATACAGAGTACAGAAGAAATTGTCTCCTTTTCTAACGTATTTTTTTTTACATATTAGTTTCTTTTTATTTATTTATTTATTTATTTTATTTATTTTTTTTTTGGTTTTTCGAGACAGGGTTTCTCTGTGGCTTTGGAGCCTGTCCTGGAACTCGCTCTGTAGACCAGGTTGGTCTCGAACTCACAGAGATCCGCCTGCCTCTGCCTCCCGAGTGCTGGGATTAAAGGCGTGCGCCACCATCGCCCGACAACTAGTTTCTTTTTTAAAAAGGATTTTATGGGCTTAGAGATGGCATAGCAGTTAAGAGCACTGGTTGTTCTTCCAGAGGTCCTGAGTTCAATTCCAAGCAACCATATGGTGGCTCACTACCATCTATAGTGGGATCCAGTGCCCTCTTCTGGCCTGCAGGCATACATGCAGATAGAACACTCTTATACATAGAATATATAAATAAGTAATATTTTATTTTGTGTATGTGTCTGTCTGTTGGTCTGTCTGTCTCTCTCTCTCTCTCTCTCTGTGCATGTGCATGCTCTGGGTATAGGTGCCCATGAAGTCCAGAATAGGGTGTCAGATCCCCTTGAAACTGGAGCTTACACTTGTTTTGGGAATTGGGCCAAGGTCCTCTGCAAGAGCAGTAAGCACTCTTAACTGCTGAGCCATTTCCCAAGTTCCTATACTGGTTTATTAATTAAAAATCTTAGTAGAAACAGGACTAATTCGATTTGAGAACTAGTCAAACAGCACAACAGGTTGTTTTAGAGCGTTGACAGGTGTCAGGTGCCCTGGAGTTGAATAGAGCTCCTCCTTATCCTAGCCCTGCAGCCTAGGCAACTTACTTCATTTGTGTTGTTTTTGTTTGTTTGTTTGTTTTTGCTTCAAATTGGGGTGAGTAGTCTTTTTGCTAGGCAGTTATGAAAGCTGGGAAAGGATAGTGTAAAGCTTGGTGTGTGACTGGTGTGCAATGCTTATCCAGAGTGGCAGTGTTGTGTGTGGTCACAGTGACTTCTAAAATTGGAATATGCTACTGAATGTGTTATTGTTGGCCTGTTAAGTTTATTGATGTGGATTTTTGAGGTGGCCCTAAGTAAGTGGTTTGGGTAATTTTGGAAGCGACAATGATGTGATAATGAGTCCATGCATCTTGTTCACAATTGCATTTAAACTCCTGCTGTGTCAGTGTCCCAGCTGTAGCGTCACTCGAGTGGTCAGACCCATCAAGAGCGGCCTCAATGGCTGAGGGTGTAGCTCAGTGACAGGAATACCTGTCCAACGCCAGACCTTGGCATTGATCTCCAGTATGGGCGTTGACATCTCAGTTATGTTGAAGTTTAGCTTTAATGCCATCTGTCACTTGTACATAGAGTTCCCTTGACTTCAGAGTGAGACCACCTGACCTTAGGTACCAGTGACACAATACGGGCTCACCTTTGAGAACATCTGCGGTAGCATGTCAGTGAGTCTGGGCTTTCCTTCTGATCCTGGAATAACTGACATGCAGGGAGTGGAGTGCTCGTGCTTTGATGCGTCACAGCCCTAGTGTGCCTGAGCTTTAGTTGAGGTTATGTGCATCTCCATCACAAAACAGCACAGGTAGTGTGTCTGCTTTTAAAGCACAGAGCTGGGAATGTGCGAAAGGGCAGTCCCAAAATAGTGTGTGCACACCCATAGGCCACAAGTTGATGGGAGGTCAGCACACTTCACAGGTTCTAGTACTCATTTCTAGAGTGGTTGTTCAGTTTTTGTGATTCAAAGTGGTATTTTTAAGTGGTATAATTTTATATGTTTTTTTCCTGAGACAAGGTCAGTTATAAGAACATTTCTATGTTAGAGGTTTATATTAGAAAGCCTGAAAATTTTAAGTATGATATGAAATATGGCTTCTAAAACGAAACCATCTTTGAGACTTAAATGGTCTGTAAGAGTGCATGCCTGTGGGCTGGAGAGAATGGCTCAGTGGTTAAGAGCATTGCCTGCTCTTCCAAAGGTCCTGAGTTCAATTCCCGGCAACCACATGGTGGCTCACAACCATCTGTAATGAGGTCTGGTGCCCTCTTCTGGCCTGCAGACATACACACAAATATTGTATACATAATAAATAAATAAATATTTAAAAAATAAAAAAAGAAAAAGAGTGCATGCCTGTGTGCACTGGGAGGTGAGCAGCCACAGATGGCAGTGTGTGGGGGAGTTAGGAGACGCCCGTGGTAATGAGCAAAAGCATGAGTGATCTTCAGCCAGAGCTGTTTAAGTACCTACTAGGTCCAGGACTGTCTTATTCCTGCTGTCACGGAGCAGAGAGTAGCTTGGAAAACATTTTGGGAAATAAGTTGCATTGCAAATGTAGTAAGGCAGTTTTGATTGCCCTCTTTGAATCAGTGTTGATTTAGATTTGGGGAGATGGATAACGTGGGTCTTCAGGAACCTTTAGAGACTTACAGATTTCACTTGGAGATGCACAGACAGGAGGCAAGAGAAGGCAAGTGATTTCAGTGAGAGGCTACTTTTTGTTTGTGGAGTTGTGCTTACTTCTCAAACTCTGTTTTGAATTGTATACTCTAAGTATACAGGTTTTTAATAATGACCCTGACTTGTTTTGTATCTCAATTGATTTAAGGCTTTCAAAATAAAACAAACAAACAATTAGAAAGAAAATCCGCGTGTTCATTGTCTCTCTTGTTTTGCAGGTATCCGTTGCTATGTTGACAATGAAGGCCTTATTTCCAGCAGATACGCTTATATGAGAAGACTCACGTCAAGCACTAAGTATTTTCCCTTTGTCGTACCAGCATGGCAGGGTTCAAGCGAGGATATGATGGAAAAATTGCTGGATTATACGATCTGGATAAAACCTTGGGTCGAGGTCATTTTGCAGTGGTTAAACTCGCCAGGCATGTCTTTACAGGTGAAAAGGTAGCAGTGAAGGTGATTGACAAGACGAAGCTGGACACCCTAGCCACCGGTCATCTCTTCCAGGAAGTAAGGTGCATGAAGCTAGTGCAGCACCCCAACATCGTTCGTCTCTATGAAGTCATAGACACCCAGACCAAACTGTATCTCATTCTAGAACTTGGAGATGGAGGAGATATGTTTGACTACATCATGAAACACGAGGAAGGTCTTAATGAAGACTTGGCCAAGAAGTATTTTGCTCAGATAGTTCATGCTATATCTTACTGCCATAAACTCCATGTGGTTCACAGAGACTTAAAACCAGAAAATGTAGTCTTTTTTGAAAAACAAGGTCTTGTGAAGTTGACAGACTTTGGCTTCAGCAACAAATTTCAGCCAGGAAAGAAGCTCACCACAAGCTGTGGCTCTCTTGCATACTCTGCTCCAGAAATCCTGCTCGGCGATGAGTATGATGCCCCCGCAGTAGGTAGGTGCTCTGCCCAGGGCTGCCCGTCGGAGCTCTGCCAGCTGGTATTGGTCGAGTCAGTTGTTTATAACTGAAAGTAATTCCAAAGAGAATTTTGATTATATGTATTTTACTTAACAGATTTGGTTTTATGAATAACATGGTTTATTCCTAAGCCAGCAGGCAGGTTGTTTCAAACTTACGAGGGCAAATGTCTAAGAGTATTTTTAAACAAAGGTAATTAGACTCTTATTGAAGGAACCTCTCAGGGAACTCATTGTAGCTTTTTTCTTAAAGTCTGTATTCATTTCCTTCTGTCTTCTTAGGTTGTTTTCTGGCAGTGGCCCTGGCTGTCCTTTCTTGCGGACACCCTTTTACAGTCATGTCACACCCACACTGTGGTAATAAAGTGAATGTACAGTGTTCAAGAATTAGAAATTGGACTCAGGCTAACTGACTTTGAGTAAGAAACTGACTGCCCTGCTGACTTCTTCACTTGTAAAGTGGATTGCTTTCCTGTGCCGTTTGTTTGCTTTCTCATTGTTCAGATGGGAACTTTGTCCCAGTGCCACAGGAGCAAAGGATAGAACAGGAAACTGCTGTGCCACGTGCCTGTGGGGGGGAGCGGGGGGGCGGTGGACAGCAGCCTAGCATCCCAGCTGCCCGTGCCTTCCCAGCATACGTGTCCCTGTCTGTGGTGGAAGCGCTTGCTGCTTCTCAGGAGAGATCAGCTTTGTCCCCGTGGGACCGTGCCAGTTGTGGGGGTCATACAAGAAATTGTTTTGTCTTGAAAGGACTTGTTGAACTGAAGGTGCTGTCAGCTTTAAATTTGATTTACTCTCAGAGAAGTGTATTCTGATGTTACATGTCCATGACATCAGACTTTATAGACTAGAGTGTTGCCGTGTGAACTACACACAGGAGATAAGTGATGACAGTAGCACGCTGACATGTTAGATTGCCGATGTCATAGTAAAACACGCTATGGCAAGACAGAGTTTCCTGTTAGACTGTTGTGTTCTGGAAAAGAAGGGACGGTGCTTGACCTCTGCCTTCAGAGCCAACCAGGTTTCACTGCAACCTTTTGTTAGTATTTGAGCCAGAGATTTTGGTGAGTGAAACCATTTAAATCAGAAAATAAAGCCTGGTTGACATAGGCATGGATGTAAATATATAAGACACCTTCCTGCTTTCCACACCTAAAGTGAGGCTAAGTCAAGTGTGGTGAAAATCAGGAACTGTTACACAATTTAGAAGACCGTTTGGCAATACCCTGGTTAAGAAAAATATACACATCATGTGACCAAATAGCGTGTGTGTGTGTGTGTGCGTGTGCGTATGCATGCACAGGGGGATAAAAAACAGGCCTGGTGGTGGTGGTGCACACCTTTAATCCAGCACTTGGGGGTCAGAGGCAGGCAGATCTCGGTGAGTTCGAGGCCAACCTGGTCTACAGAGCAAGTTCTAGGGTAGCCAGAGCTACACAGAAACTCTTTTGGAGTGGGGTGGGGGTAGGAGTCTTTGGAACATAGCCTTGGCCCAAGCACATCCCCACCCTACTCAAGCATATGATTACGTTACTGTTGAATGAATTGTTTCAGTATTCTGGTTAAAAGGCAGCATGCGTGTCTTAGTGATGGGTTTCCTTAAGTGTATTTAGGGCAGAAAGCAAACCGGTAAAGAACACGTGCAGCACAAACTCTGTGTATGTCTGAAGCGAAGTGTGATGGCGTGTGTTGAGGGGTGGTGCATACACAGAGTGAACACATGGAGATTATTGCCAGGAAGTTTTGTGTTTCTGTTCTTTTGGTATTTGGCATTTCTAAACTGATGTTCTGGTATTTTCATTGTGTGTTTTCTTCTTCTCTTCCCTCTCATCTTCCTCCCTTCCTTCTCCTCCTTCTATCCTAAATATTGCATAAATGAAACTTAAGAAAAGTTAAACAAAAAGAAAGAAACTGGGGAATGTTGGCCAAACTGGCAGATGGTTGCCTTGTGCTGGTGAAGTGCAGAGTGATTTGGGTTCACAGGTTATTTCTTTATCTTTGTTATTTGTGTTGATTTTAACTGACTCTGTGATAAATACAAAATTGGTCTCATAAATGAACCAACACTCTTCTCTCTGTTAATGTGCTATCTGTTATGTCAAAATTAGTGATGTTTTGGCAAAATGAACAGAAAAACTGTGTCACTATGAAATTGGCAGGTGTTGCTGTGAAGATGTGGGCTCTGTGCCGTCCTTTATGTTCGTGACTTTGCCTTAAGGCTTAGTTCTGTTGTCATTTTATTCTTCAGGGAATCAGATTTTGGTTTTAGTTATTAACTATACCTTTGTTTTCTGTGAACTTTTTCTTTCCCTGTCCTTTCTAGGCTTGGTGTCCCCTCTTTTATGGTGTCTTCACTTCTAGTAGGCACTGAACAGGTGCTGCCTGTGTTGCAGCCTCTGCCCCTCCCGAGCATCTCCCTGTGGGGTTACTGCTCCTGGTACTTGTCTTCACTGTTTGATTTCCTGTTATGCTCGAAAGCCATTTAGAATGAGTTCTTTTTTTAACTCAAAGGGCATAAATTTTGCCTTTTAGCTTATTGATTTTTAATATCTAATTTTAGTTCATTGAAGTTAACAGATGTACCCAGTTGCGTTCTGCTTTGGAGATATTTTTGGATTTTCCCCCATTGGCTTGATCATAGTGATTCTTACAGTGGTGACCTGAGTGTTCCCCGTGTGATTGATGTGTCTGTGTTTTGGGTGCTTGGAGAAACTTCACACATGAGATTGTTTATCCTGTGACCTGTTCCTTTGTAACCGCTGTCTCTTCCCAAAGGAGCGATGCTGTTCCCACTCTGGTCTGTGGATTCTGTTGTGATCAGCTTCTGCTTTGTGCATGCTGTTTTTAAACCGTGAAGTTTGAATTACAAGTTTATTTCCCATGAAATAAACTAATATAAAAACAACTTGTTTGGTTTTTCAGCTATACCTCAGTTCTGCTTAGTCACCTGTAGTTTAGTTATTGGTGTTTAGGATCATATCCTTCCAGTAATATAAAGCTTTTATTTTCACATATAATCTGTGAGTCTGTTTTAAGGAGCTGAATTTAGTCTGTGGGTATTGCTGGAATATTTTAATCTACTTGATTTGTGTGTGTGAGTGTGTGTTCTCTTACATGTCCTCTTTCCCGGTTTTGTTAGGTTACCCAGGTTTCTTTCCCAGTTGTTTGCAGTCTGTGCAGTTGGTTCTTCTTCATTGGCTTTGCTCTCAGCACTCAGAGTTCTTGTGTCTGGGGTAGTTCTCCTCCCCTGCAGTCAGTGGTGGGATTTGGAGTTGCTTCCGTTTGGCTGATGTTACTTTTTACTTATTTTCATAACTGTCTTGACTTCCCTGTCCTTCACTTGGATAATTGTTTCTCTTTTCATATTTCTTTGGTTTTTTTTCATCCTTTTATGGAGGATTTGCAAAATTTTTTTTATCTATCTAAAAATGTACTCACAGTGATACTTTTGCTGGATATAGAAACACATTCTAATTAATTTTCCTCTTAACTTTTAGATCATTTCTGCCATCCTTTTGCCTCTGCAGTGCCCAGACTGGTGTGTTTGTCACTGATTCTGTGCCCTCTCTGTGTATCCGCACTTGTCTGTGAGCACTGCTAAGGGCATCGGCCCGGGTATTTATTCTTGTGCTCTGGGTCCTCGGTTCTTCTTACATTCATTTTCCTGGGTTTGTGGGGAGACTGGTTGTTTGTTTCTGAGATTTTCACACAGTTTACCTGTGAATATGTTGTCTTGGTGTTGTAGTCTCCGAGTGGGTTGAGAAGAGCAGGGTGTGCACCTAAGTGGGAGTCTGGGTTTGGGACTTACTGTGTGGTGGATTCAGTGTGTCCTCTAGATGCCATCCTCTTTCCCAGTGCCCACAGTCCCTGCTAGGGCTTCTGTGTAGCTGGGAGATAGAAGAATTAGAACACCATTCCTTGGTTCAGTTTCTTCCTGTGTCCAGTGTATGTCTCTAGAAAAGAGCACTATAGGAAGTCCTGCGAGCTGGGTTTGGGATTCCTCCTTCATTGGATCCCACCTACAGCCTCTTTTCTGCCAAGTCTAGGAGTGCGCATGGGGGTGGGGCCAAGGGCTGGCTAGATCACCTTCTGGAAACTATTGCTCCACTCACCTCTGTGGGCTTCCACACAGCTGTGTCAAGCTGACTTATTGGTGTTTATGAAAGCCCCGGCATCCTCTTGTGGTCTTGTGAGAACTGTGGGGAGGTTGCAGGGCAGCAGTCGAGAGTGGGGCTACCCCATGGAAGAACAGTCAGGGGTACAATGGGACTGCTCCACCTTTCTGTTGGCCATAGGGAGGAGGAGTGTGGCTGCTGGGGGGGGGCTTCACAGGGATTTCTGGATATGCTTCTTTGTTTCCCAGAACAGTGCTAGGAAAGCACTTATTCTTCAGACTGTGCTCTCGAGTTCTCTTCTTTTAGAACTCCAGATGTGAAAGCTGTTGCCCAGGCCTCAGGTTTCCAGCTCTCCTGCACTGCAGAACTGTGATATTGCTTAAGACTTCTCAGTCTCTAAAAGTTTCAAGTTAAAATTAAAATTGGAATTGAGACTTTTTAAACTCTCTTGAGATTTGGAGTCTTCCTGGCGTTTTCTTGATCTGAAACTTGTAGGTTTTGTTTGTTTGTTGTTTGCATATTACTCTTTGGGGTCCTGCCACCCAGCTCCCAAATAAATACACAGAGACTTATTCTTACTTAAGAATTCCCTGCCTTAGCCAAAATGTAAGACAGTAGTGTTTGTGATGAAGTATATAGGAGTGTGTGTCAGCATCTCTAGCTGAAGCACATCTAACTGGAGGTGATGGGATGCTCACGGGAAACCAAGGATCTGAGTAAATGCAGAGCATGCCCATTCAGTGGCTAGAGGTGCCGCATAGATGCTCACCTGTCCACAGGGATCCAGTCCGTATTGCTCCCATTCTGTAAGGAGGAGCAGAGGGCCTGGAACAAATAAACTTCAGAGAAAAAAACATGAGTAAGCAGGGTTACGGAGGAATCACTAATACAACCAGATTTAGAAAACAGTGTGACAGCGTCTTTCAAAACAAGGTGTGCACTTACCCATGCAGCCTGGTGTGCCCCAGAGAAAACAGCTGTGCTCACGTGGACCCTCACGTCCACCAGTGTATGGACAGCTGTACCACCCACACCATGGGTATGTGCAGCAATAAAAGGTGCCCACTGCTGATATGACTTGAGTCTATTTTCAGGGTCAGGAGGTGCATATTTTAATTCCATCCCTGGGGAGGGAAAGGCAGGAGGATGAGGAATTTAAGCCAGCTTTAGTTACGGAGTGAATTGTCTCCTACAAAAGTAAACAAGAAAACCTCACCTCCTCTCAGAACATTGTAGACTCTATAATGTAATTCTCTTGAAGTGAAATTGTAGGGGCACGTTGGTAATTGCACGGGGCTAAAGGTGGTGATGGGTAGCTTGGCAACACAAGGCAGGAGGGCCCTTATGATGAGACTTCTGTGTCTGCCTGTGATAAAATTGCACCAAAACTGCACACAGGTGTGGGTAAAACACTGAGTTCTGAGTGAGCTGTTTGAGCTGTGCCGGTGTCTGTTTCTGCTTTTGATCTTCTGCTCACGGGGAAACACCACGTGACACCTGTCTCTACACGGGGGATATGGCCTGTGTTGTTGTGAATCTGTGTGTGTGTGTGTGTGTGTGTGTGTGCATGTGTGCATGTGTGTGTTTCCCTGAGCCTCTGTATAATCAGTTGCTGAAGGCAGGCGTTCACAGGGAGGGGATTCCTGGATCTGGGTTGAAGCTGGATCAGGCAGTCACCAATCATGTGGAAACAATGTGATCCATTTCTTGTAAAATGTGTTAGATCCTGGGTATTGTTTAGAGACTTCATCTTTCAGTCAGAAACAAAACTGGACTGCTTCTGGGCATCGTGTTCATGGCTGTAGTCCCTAGGACTGGAGTGCTGTGTTTGAGACCAGCCTGAACTGTGGTCAGCACGACTTTCAGGATTGGTTTCCTGTGCCCTCCTGACTCACTGTCTTTGTTAGGAGATTCTGATTGGCTCTGCTGTAATCACTGCTGTTGACCACATTCTGGGCCCGAGTCTGTTTCTGGACTTTCTCATCTCCTTTTCTTTTGCCTGGAACAGAATAATCTTTCTAGGATTCTCCCCATACGTCAGCAGGTCTGTGAGGCCCTTACTACTCCCTAGGTGGAGACCCTGCATGGCCAGTCCCTAGGCTCTGTTACCACCTGCAGCTCCTGACACCGAAGCCCTCCAGATATTGACATAATTGCTTCAGTGCTTCCTCTTCTGGAGAGGCCCAGAATGCCTTGCTCTGTGCTGAGGCTGCTGTCCCATGGGGACATTTGGCTTTAGTTCCTGACTGCCTCTACTGTGGGAGAAAGAGTATTTAAGGTGCTGTCTACTTTGGGAACCTGCCCTCGGGGAATTTCTACAATGCTGGCTGCCTTGGGAAAATGGGGAGAAAGGGTGAGCCCGGGACCTTTGCTCACATGTTTTCCCACATGCTGGTTTTAGTTGTATTTTAATTTCAGGAGGTTGTTTACATAGGCATACTAGATCAGCTTCTAAAGCTGGGATCTCTCTTGCGCTTTGAGAAATGAAAGCGCTGGTGTTTATTTCATAGTTGACTCGTCTTTGTGTTAAAAAGTGTAGCTTAGTTGGTAGAGCACTTGCCCAACATGCACAAGGCCCTGGTTTCAACCCTTAGTGCTACGTAAAACTGGATATTTTCCTGAGCAGGTGCTCTGAAATCCCAGCACTCGTGAGATGAAAGTGGGTTTCCGAAGTTAAAGGTCATAATCTCTGCACCCCATATTTCTCTTCCTATCACTGTGGACACAGGGGAGGCCAAAACTTCAGAATCATTTTCAGAACAGACAGAGAGCAACCATTTTAACTCAGAAATGAGTATAGGTGCAGAATGGACTTGTCTTCATTTGGGTCACGTGCTCAAAACAGTGACCCCACACACACACACCTTTCGTTGAGATGGGTTTGGTATGTAGTCCAGGCTGACCTCCAGCTCAGAATTTTCCTGCCTCAGCTTTCTGAGTGTGAGGTTGTAAGAGAGGGTCTGTGCTTTCTGTTGTTGTTCCTTAAAAACTATTTATGTGTGAAATGTAAGCCTTTGACAAAGAAAAGCTGGCTTGTAAAACAGAATTTAGTGATTAGAACAAGTCTCTTTCTGTTTTTTGAAATGAAGTGTCCTGTAGCCCAGGCTGGCTCTAGACTGACTTATGTAGCTGAGAATGGCCTTGCAGAGGTCTCTTCTTTCAGTGGTGTGGTTGCTGTCACTCAGTCAGCCGCTCACCTGTCTGTGCTGGCTATGGTTGAGCTTGAGCAAGAGCAGGTGCAGGGCTTCTTTACAGCTAGTGTGTCTTCACCAGCCTTTTCCTTTCTCACTCCCATCTTCCTTTAGTGCACACACATTTATAATTCCCTTGGGTTTTAAAACACTGATTTATCCAGGTTTTATTGGTGAGATTTTTGTTGTTGTTGCTTTTAAATTATGACTAAGGATTAGAAAGATAGCTCAATTGGCAAAATGGCTGGAAGACCTGCGTTCCATCCCCAGAATCCACATTTTTAAAAGTCAGATGTGTTAGTGTGTGCGCTAAGGGGTTGGAGACAGGCGGATCCCTGAGGCCAGCCTAGTCTCCTTGGTGACTCTGGGTCAGTGACAGCCTTGTCTGAGAAGGAGTAAGCACAGTGCCCACACCCGAGGAGCAGCACCCGAGGCTGCCCTCTGCCTCTACATGGACATTTCTACCTGCTGCACAAGTGCACACAGATACATCCTGTGTTTTATAATGTGCCTAAAATGTAACTTAGAATCATGTTAGCCTCTGAGACTTGAGGCAGAAACTGTAGCAAGACAGCTTTTGTGACTCCGAGACTTGAGAGTAGAAGTCCTCTCCTGGAGCCAAGGCAGTGGGCGTGTTTCTATGGTGGTGAGAATGAAGGAGGGCTAGTGGAGACGTTGAATACAGAAGGTGAAGGGGTTTATGTCTGCCACATGTGTACAGTGCCTGGGGAAGCCAGAAAAACATGGTATTAGAATTACAGATGGTTATGGACCAATGAATGTATGGGCACCGGGAATTGAACCCAGGTCCTCTGAAAGTACAACCAGTGTTCTTAACCACTGCACCATCTCTCTACCTCCACCCCTTTTCTTACTGTAGTTTAAATTACCCAGCTCTGATTTGGGTAGGAGATGCTGAGGGAAATTTGCACCAAGACAAAGCTGTTCCTGAAGAGGTCAGCAACCAGTCTGCATGTGGTGTCATGGACTTGGAAGTGGTCAGCACGTCTGATGTATATTTTTAAACTCATTTGGTTTTATTAACTAAGTTTATATGCACCAGCCCTTCACTGGATCTTGAAATCTTTGCTAAGATTCAGAAGACCCACCATGGGCTGAGAGCTCAGTAGATGGAAGGAAGGCCCAGATGGTATGATCCGTCACTGTGTACCAGGGTGGGATTCTGTCTGGAGGACTGACATTGGTGGGACAGATTCTTAGAAGACAAGGAGTCCATCCAAACACCAGGATCAGTGGTGTAAACAAAGCACATTAAGTGTAAGTCAGCTCCACCCTGGTGTTCCCACATCCAAAGTAGTCTTTTTGGTTTGGGGCTTTTAGTGATTCTCTGCTTTTCAGGTACTTCGCAAAAGAGCCTTTCTGTTAAAGAACACCATTTGCTAACTGGACTTGGCTGTCAAAGGAAGGCATTGAGGTCACACCTTTGGGCTTCTGTTGGCTTGCTTTCTGCTTCATCTGAGGACATGTCTCAATCTGCAGTCAGCCCTTGCAAATGTACTTTCAGTTAGCACGGTGAGACCAGCCAAACCGATGACTCCATGAGGGGGCAGAGTCCCAGTTATTAATCAGTCTTAATTTTGTGCTCAGTGGGTGCTTTGCTGTCTGTCCAATACAGGCAGAACTGTTATCGAATTATAAGAAAATAACAATACAAATTGCTACAACTGACTAACTTCAATATCAAAATGATAGCATGAATTAGGGGAGTCGGGGTTAACTGTTAGAGAATTTGAGTGGCCTATGGCTAACCTTTGACTCTCTGGCATTGTTAAGGGAGGGAGAGAAAGCCGTCATGTGGTTCAGGGCCTGCTGCAGATGGGGTGAGGATGCTCAGACTTCTAAACTGTCAGTCACTCTGTTCATTGGAGACCTGCTTATATATCTTCCTTCTCCTTTTCTTTCCTTTTTTTTTTTTAATTTCTTTTAAAGATTTTATTTATTATGTATACAATACAGTGTGCTGCCTCCATGTAAGGCTGCAGGCCAGAAGAGGGCACCAGATCTCATTACAGATGGTTGTGAGCCACCATGTGGTTGCTGGGAATTGAACTCAGGACCTCTGGAAGAACAGTCAGCATCCTTAACCTCTGAGCCATCTCTCTACCCCGTAGTCCAGGCTGGTATTTGTACTTCCTGTCCTCCTGCTCAGTTTCCAGTGCTGAATTCTAAGTGTGCAACACCACACCCTGCTCATACCTTTTGAGTTGGCTTTAATTTACCAGGGTACCAGGAGCTGAAAAACAAGAAACAACAAATAAAACCCACAGTTCTTGGTAACTAAAATGGACAAACCACATTTTTTGTTTGTTGTGTTCATGGCTGTCATTACAGATTTGCAGTTATTTTATATAAAATGCTAGCAAGCTGAATGTTTCCCTATTTACAGTTTTCGGCTGGTAGGTGGTATGGAGACTGAGGAGAGCTTCCTGTTGGCAGCAGGTGATGGGCAGGAGTCGGGAGGAGTGTAGTGCTCAAGGACCTCCCAGGCCTCACTCTGATGGCATCTTGGTGCATAGCCTGGTGAATATGTGTGTCTGCCTGTGGCCCTTTAGAGGGGGACCGGTGGCCCATGACGGTTCCTCTGCATCTGCATCCATAGTCGGACTTTCTTTGGGAAAGGCTTTCTCGGCCTTTAGCTTAGGCTTGTTCCCAGCCAGCTCATCAAACTTAAATCTACCAGTTTCTATTAATCTACATTTTGCTATGTAGGTTCTACCTCTCTCTCACTCTACATCTGACTTGTTCAGCATCTCTCTGGCGTCTCTCCACCTCTCTTCCCAGAGTTTCTTTCTTTTCTCAGAAGTCCCGCCTATTTCTCTCCTGCCTAGCTATTGGCCATTCAGCTCTATTAAACCGATCAGAAGGTGCCTTTCACACAGTGTGATCAAATATCCTGCAACATTTCCCCCTTTTTGTCTACATAAAAAGGAAAGGTTTTAACTCTAACATAGTAAAACTGTTTACAGTAAGAACAGTTGTCAGATAAGAACTCTATTTATAATGTCTAGTCCATTGATATTTGGCAAATTTGGAGTAAATACTCTATTTATTCTACCTTGATGAATCCAACTTTTTATACCTAACCCACATTCTATCATAGTTTGTATTACCTTCCTAAAAATATTTTTTTAGACCATAAAACATTTTTTAGAGAAGTAATTTAAGTTTTTATGTCTCTAAACTTATACATTTTACTTCTCTTTTGTGAATTTCTTTTCTGAATTTGGTAAAAAAAACAAAAAACAAAAAACCTGTGACTATAACTATTTAGACTTCAGCCCCATCAGAGACCAAAGAAGGATATACTATTACCTGAGTGACCAGGAGGTACAGAACAAACAACTTCCAAAATTATAGAACTGATAGAGACAGCTGGCTGCCTAGACAGTCACCCAAGATTCCTCTGCAAGGATGGGGCGTCCATCTTGAGCCTACAGGCCTAGACTATCTGACTGACTTTTTTGTGAAGCAGGAATCCTTTAAGGACTGCCCTGCCTTATCTTGGCAGAGTGTGACAGTCACCTTCTTTTGTGTTCGCTGTCCAGTCTGGACAGCACACTGTCGGCAGTTGAGTAAAGGGCAGGTTCTTGCCCAGTGGCTGACTTTGCCACAATAAAAGCAAACTCTGTATGTAGGTTCTTTGATGCCCCTAATTCTTTTTTGAAGCAAATTGTTGCTTCCAGGAACAGATTTGTCTCACTATGAGGAAAAGCCTTATGTTATTAAAACATCTTAAATGCCATATTCTTTAGGTCTCTTAAGTGTTTGGAGACCTTCTATCTAAAATATATCTCTGTTTGATCATAAAAACATACCTAACATGGCCACAGATTTAATTGTTATAGATGACTAACTACTAATGTGCATTTCTTATTATCCTAAATAACTTTCAAGGATTAGAACTTTACATTAGATTTTTAAATGAGTGGCATAGGTATAATGCTTAAACAAGAGTAGAAACATATATACAGTATGTTCTAACAATAATAACCTTAAACTTGTATCAATATATAAAATACCTTAAACAAGAGTAGAAACATATATACAGTATGTTCTAACAATAATAACCTTAAACTTGTATCAATATATAAAATACCTTAAACAAGAGTAGAAACATATATACAGTATGTTCTAACAATAATAACCTTAAACTTGTATCAATATATAAAATACCTTAAACAAGAGTAGAAACATATATACAGTATGTTCTAACAATAATAACCTTAAACTTGTATCAATATTTAAAATACCTTAAACAAGAGTAGAAACATATATACAGTATGTTCTAACAATAATAACCTTAAACTTGTATCAATATATAAAAATACCTTAAACAAGAGTAGAAACATATATGCAGTATGTTCTAACAAAAAAAATCATAAATTTGTATCATATATAAAAATCCATACCAATGTAAAATATTTGAGATTAATAGTTGATTTTGAATTTAAAAGTAGATTTAAAAATCTACCCTTTTATTCTATCATTCCTATATCCCCCCCCCTTTTCTTCTTAGAAAGAGATCCCTAAATCTAACTTTTGCTTAGTTTTTTTTCCCTGACCATGACCAGAAACAACTTGAAACTGTCTCCTCCCCAAACAAGGGCAAACATTCCCTGAACAACCAGAAATCACCCACCCCACCTCTTGGGAATGTGGGCATTATATTCTTAAAATTACTTGTTTTTGTCTGGGGATGATGATGTCTTTAGGGAACCCTGAGAAAATTGAGATAATGGTCAAGTCCTGGGAGAGTTGGCTGTATCATTTTCTGTTCTCTGTGTGATGGGGAAGTGTAGAGTTCATGTCCCGATTGGCATAGTCCGTGAGGCTGGCAACTTTGAAGCTGTTCTGGGTGCATATTTTTGAGGAAACTGCAGCAGAGACGTTGTGAGGCTGGGTCACCTGGGCTGCTTGTCTTCATTGGTGTCTGGGCTTTTTTTTCTGAAAACATACAAGCTTCTAGAGGTAACATACATGTCCGCACTAACACAAATATGGAATGTGCAGTGTATACAGGTCAACTAAAGATAAGTTTTTGTTCTGTGTTTGATCGGGTAAGAGGCATCTGTCAACTTTGTAAGTCTGATTGGACTGAATAACCAGACTGTAATATGACTTTCCAGCCATGCTGTATGAAAGGATGGCATGTAATAAATCATTAGGACTCTGTAGTTAATAAGATTTGTCCTGTCTCACTCAGCCTCTGAGCTGTCCCCATGTCAAGGGATCAGCTCACATGCCACCTGTCTTGTAGTCTTTCCTGGTCTCTTCCTTCATGTCTGCAGCCAAGATTTTCTGGTGGTCTCCCCTGATCAAATCTGATCTTTATTAATTTTGAAGGAATTCATAGCTCTTTATTTCCTGTGAAAGCAAAGGTATAACTGATAGGGGAGAGTCTTCTATTTTGTGTTACTTTCATTGGTTAAATAAAGAGACTGCCTTGGCCCTTTGATAGGACAGAAACTTAGGCAGGCGGAGTAGACAGAACAGAATGCTGGGAGAAAGAAGCCGAGTCAGTCAGTCGCCATGATTCTCCCACTCCAGACAGACGCAGGTTAAGATCTTTCCTGGTAAGCCACGTTGTGATGTTTCACAAATTATTAAAAATGGGTTAGATCAATATATAAGAGCTAGCCAATAAGAGGCTGGAACTAATGGGCCAGGCAGTGTTTAAAAGAATACAGTTTCCGTGTAATTATTTTGGGGCATAAGCTAGCCAGGCAGCCGGGAGCTGGGGCAGCAGGGAAGCGGCCTGCAACTCCATACAATGTATAACCTCTCCCCCGATGCAACACATTTTCTGATTTCCAATCTGAAGTTAAGACATTCTTGAAATATATAGACTGATTTAATTCAGTAGGTTTTTCCCACAGTCTAATATCTCTCAGCAGCTGGCGTGTTTTTGTTCATTAGCATTTAAAAATTTCAGTCAACAAGGCACCATCCAGGGTCCAGACCCCTGTGTATTTCTCATTCTTACATGGCTTCTTTTTATAATACTTTATTCTTTCTTTAAAGATTTCCTTTATTATTTTAAATTATTTATTTTTCTATCTATACCCATATTCTTTTCTTCCTTCAGCATCTAAGCACATTTCTAAGCATGTTGTACCTGTTTAGGCACTCTGCCCCCTTTAGGTTCATGGGCACCAGTGGTAGCCACACCTAACCGTCCTAGCCGGATCTAGCCATCCCAACTCTGGGAAGTTGATGAACCCACTTTCCAGAGTCCCTGTGAGCCACAGCCAGCTGTCATGCTTGTGGAGAGGCCCAGGCTGTGACTGTGGTGCTGGCTGGTGTGACTTCTTCTTCTGTGAGGTCATGCCAAGTGTTAGAATTCAAATGTAGTCAGACTGGGACTGCCAGCTCCCCAATAATGACACGGATTTATTATTAATTATGAGAGCTTGGCCTTTAGTTTAGGCTTGTTCCCAGCTATCTCCTATAACTTAACCTGTTTCTATTAATCTGTATTTTGCCACATGGATTTTACCTTTTTTCCATTCTGTATGTTCGACTTGTTTCGCATCTCTCTCCACCTCTCTTCTTCCCAGAGTTCTTCTCTTTCATCAGAAGTGCTGCCTATTACTTTCTGCCTAGCTATTGACCATTTAACGTTTTACTAAAACAATCAGAAGGTGTCTTTCACACAGTGTGATCAAATATCCTGCAAAAGCCAACTGTAAGGATAGTTTATTTGGGGGATAAGAAATGACATACCCCCTTGGTTTGCAGTCTGTCAAATGAATTCTAGTTCAACTAAGGGTTTGTATATGAAGATTTAAGGGAGGAAGGTGAGCATTAATGTATACTTGGCCTTTCTGAGCAGATGAAAAGGACCTCATTAAATAATTTATGTAATGGGCATAGTAGAAGAAAACATTTAATCTTACAATTGATCGTAGTATTCAGGATGTATAAAGCTTCAGTGATGAAGACTGTGAAGGAAAACACGGTAACAGAAGAGAGTGGAGCATCCATAAACGACACAACACACACATATAGTCAGCTGCTTCCCAGGAAGAAAGGTGTCAGCGTGAGTCAGTGGAGAAAAGATAATTTCTCAGTATGGTTGCAGACACCGTTTGTGTAAGCTCAGCTTGGCTCAGAGGCCAAATGTCAACCTAGAGAACTCCTAGAAGGAGCATGGAGATGTGTGCGGGCTCAGCTTAGCTAGAGGTGTTTAGATGTCACAACAGAAAGCACGAGTAAGAGAAAAGGTCACTTATCTATTAAAGAACTTGTTTCCAGAATGTATCAGACACTCTCAGCCCAGTTGGGCATGGTGTCTAAAGCAGGGGACCATGAGCTGGAAGCCAGTCTGGGCTATACAGGAACCTTCTGTCTCAAAACTATGACAATAATAAAAGGCAGCCTAACTTAAAAAAGGCTAAAGGCACCACCTTTAATCCCAGCACTTGGGAGGCAAAGCAGATGGGTCTGACTTTAAGGCCAGTCTGATCTACAGAGTGAGTTCTAGTATAGCCAGAGCTACACAGAGAAACCCTGTATCCAAAAACAAACAAACCAACCAACCAGAGTTGATGCCAGGCGAACACATGTAGGCACTTTGTTCCATTGCCATTCAGGAAATTCAAGCTGAAAACCACACCTATTAGGATGGCTGTCATTTTTTAAACTGAGAATAGCAAGAACTGACAGGGATACTCATGTTGTAAGTTCAGTTGAATGGGACAGCCCAAACTCATTTTTGGTGGAACCATAGAATCAAGGTACCTCTTTGGATATGGCGGCCTGTTTCATTAATAGTCCACACCCACCTAGCACGGCACTCTTGATGGCCAGTTTTACGTGCCCCGCAGAAATGGCGGCTTGCTTCATGCTCTTGAAAGAGCAGTTTTGTGTGCTCCGGTTGTGTTGCAGTGCACTGTGGGGGTTTGAAGTCGCTGTGTGACAACAGCGTTCTGCAGTGGTTCCTCCCTGGAGAGCATCCACACTGACACGCCGTGAAAGGCTCAGTATCTCTTTGTGTTCCTGTGCCCATGCCCTTGGCTCATGCTTTTTACTTCCATGATATCGGCACCTTAGACTTTTGAGATCTGTTTTACAACAACATTGAGTGGTAGCTAGATATTTTCCCCTAGGGCTAGTAAAAGGGACGTAGTCATCAAAGATTTAAATTTTTTTTAAAGATTTATTTATTTATACAGTATCCTGCCTGTAGGCCAGAAGAGGGCACCAGATCTCATTATAAGTGATTGTGAGCCACCATGTGGTTGCTGGGAATTGAACTCAGGACCTCTGGAAGAGCAGTCAGTGCTCTTAACCACTGAGCCATCTCTCCGGCCCTCAAAGATCTAATTTTGTAAGGTATGGATTTGTAACTGATTCTTCACCATCATCTTTAGGAGTACCGTGAGGAGCTGTTCTGATGAGTTAGAGAATTGGAGGTGATCAGGCGTTCGGGTGGACTTTGTCTGGTGATGTACCTGGGTAGCCTGTGTTTGCTCTGACTTTGCTGTCTCCTTTGAAGAAGGGGAACGGAAGTAGTTAGAACAGCCACCAGCACTGCCTGACTCCTTCCTGGTTCATGAGCAGGGGATCAGTTCCCTCCACATGGTAACACACACATACCTACAAAGATGGTCCATTATCCTGAATTTAAAAAATGTTTCATAATAGCTACATATTTTTGTAGAAAATAGCTGTTTTTCTCATCTGAGTTTTCTTTTCTTTGAAGCAATTACTTGCTTTAAAAATTGAAATAATTCTTATTTCTCTTGTTATGGAGAAATTGATCTGTGAGTCCCTTGAGGGGATCCTACAGATTGCCCCATCACAAGTAGAGACTCCTCGTCTTCAAGAACACAGACTATGTTGAGGCTGCCTTCTTTACCCCTTTCATTTCTGTAGAGATTGTCATCCCCACCCCCGGTTCTGCTCTGTAGCCAGGGGCAGCTGATCTCACCAAGAGCTTACCAGAGAAGTGGTGGAAAGAAGGATTAGGCTCAGAAAGCTGGGTAAGTTGGGTGAGATGACTCTTGCCCTGGCAGGCGTGTTCCTCTTGTGAAGCCATACTAAAAGCAATAACTTAGCTGCGGTTTTGTTTTTGTTTTAGCCTAGCAATCTCTTCTTCATTTTATGGAGTTGTTTTCTGACAGCAGTAGGTTGTTAAATGGGTGTGAGGGGTGCTGAGTTGGTATCTGCTGCCTGCCTGGTGGAGGGGTGTGTATGTGTGTGTGTATGTGTGTGTGTGTGAGTGCACGTTGTGCGTGTGTGTGTGCGCACACGCATGTGTGTATGTGCATGTGTGTGTGTGCATGCGCATGTGCTCACAATGTGGCTGATAACTCTGGCTTCTTGAACTTTTCCATTTTACTTGAGCAAACAAGTTTGCACATGGCAGTAAGCAGCTGACTACAGCAAGCTTCACCCTCCTCCATCTGCTGCAGACTTCTTAGACTCCTTCTCTTTGGTGTTTTTTGGAGGCTAGGAATAGGTACTGCCTGCCCCTGCAGTCTGCGACTGCCTTTCCCACAGTATTTGCAGAACTGTCTTGTCCATGGTCTTAGGTTCACCCCAGTAACAGGCTCAGCTAGGTCCAGGGGATGTGGTAGAAAACTGTAATGGCAACCCACAGCTGAGATTTCCTGGTGCTAGGTCTCCAGGCTGGAGGGCAGTGTGAGGGACCGCAGGGAAGATAGGGGAGCGCTTTGAGAATTTAAGCAGGTAGCAGACTTGTAGAGTAGTGGTCAGTGCTGTTTGCTAAGCTTAGACCCAGGTAGAAGTGCCGTGAGTGAGGCCGGGCTGCAGATGGGGACAGGTTGGGGCAAAGTCCTTAGCTTAGCTCAGGTGGCACTGATTTTTAGTTTCAAGGAACATTTCGGTGCATTCAGGTCTTGCTGGAAAGGAGATGTGGAGAAGCAGGCTGGAATGGACACATTCCTTTTGGCTCTGTTTCCTCCTGAAACCATCTTCAGACTAGAGAATGGCCAAAACTAAGGGGACAGAGACAGATTATTGACTTTGTGAAGAGCCTGTCTGGCTTCCTCCACCCTCTTTGACTTTGCTCTGGGTTTGCCCTTTGGTGCTGGGGATCAAACCCAGGGCTTTGCAAGGCCTGGCACCTTACCCCTAAGCTGCAGCCCTGACTCAGCTTCACTCTTAGCAATCTGTTTAAATAACCCGATAGTTGATGTGTGCTCTAGCCCTGGTATCCTTGGGACTAACCACAAACCTTGTTTGGAGTAGGAAGAGTCTTCAGTAACCAGCACTCCAGGTGATTTTGGATGCAGACCAGTAGTTGTTGCTGGGTAAATAGGAATTCAGTGTGGTAAACCACAGGCAGTTAGGTTGCAGATTATCATACGAAAAACAAGGGACCTGGCGTTTATTGTAGGCCCCCAGGATCCACACAGTTCTGAAAAGAGCCCTGGGTGTCTTTGACACTGGTCAGAAGAGTGTAGCTCTCAGCTGCTGTGGGTGGTGGTGTGGGTGCTGCTGTCTTACTGGCAGTGGTGTAGACCATTCTGGTTCTGTTGATTTATTGACTCGTGACTGATTCTGTTAAAAGAAAGCTTGAGGAAAAATAGAGGTTTCCACCTGAAACCTTCCATTCTTCCCATCTTTATTACTTTCTAATCTTTATTTTAGATAAGATTTTTTAAAAAATTAGTGTGTTCTTTTGTTGTTCTTGTTTTCATTTTGATCTTTTGGTAGCCTGCCTAAAAAAGTCTTTCTAATATAAACTCTACACCAGCCTGAGAATCAGCATCCTTCATCTGTGTTGTGACTGATGATCCTACTGTGTGCATAGCAGGGGAGACTTCAGGACTCATTTGGAAATTGTATTTTTAATTCTCCTGAGAGCAGCCAGTGTGACTCCCATCCTCTGTAACATCAGACTAAGACCTGTCCACTTTTCATGTGTTACCATGAATTGAAAGATTTTTTTTCTATTTACTAAATGAACACTTATTTTTCCATGTTTATTAGCCAAGAGCCTTTATAGCTGGATCTGAAATCAAAATGTCCCTTGAAGTAGTAATATCTTTAGGTTTGGTTGGTTGGATGTTTGCTATTTGACAAATCTGCACAAAATCCCTGAGTCCTTTCTGTGTCTGGCCCTGGATGGTGGGTCCTTGAGTGCCAACCCCTCCGTTCAGGCTGTCATCTGCATCTTGATAGTGTAGATGTATTAAAATTTTTTATGAAAACCACAAAATAGTACTGAAATGAATTTTTATTAAGATAATGTCACTTCCCTCTCCAACTTGTGAAAGGTGATTTTCCTGGTATCATCCTTAGTGGCCTTCACGCCAGACGTCTGCTCCTGGGAACCTTTATATTCTGTCATCTCTGTAGGTCGTGGTTTCTGGGCGAGCTCCTCACAGTGGTGGAGCTCAGAGCAGAGGGAGTAAGCCTAAAAGCAGGGCCAGGTATACTCCTTGAAGGCCTGCTCCTCCTGACTTAACTTTTGTCAGACTTAACCTCCTAAAGGTGCCACAGCCTTTAAAATAGCACTATAAGCTAAGGACCAAGTGCTCAAAACATGAGCCAGTGGTGGACAGTACAGATTTAAGCCTTAGGACTTGCTTCTGGCTTCCCAGGGCTCATGACCATCTCTCATGTGAAATGTGCTCAGTCGCCATAATTGTATCAGTCCCTAAACTATAGTTCAGGTCCCTTTGAGACTAATGTCTCTTAGCTGTGAACCCTGTATAATTGAAAAAGGAAGTAAACTCTTTTCTGTGTGCAGTTGTTCAGAGTGAACAAAAGGGGGACTAGGAGAAGAGGAAGGAGGGACTGGACCAAAGACTGAAACCCAGCAGGCCAAACAGCACCATGTCTGCAGCTGGAGCAGGTGCTAGCATCATCTGAGTTCCTTCTTGTGGCCCTGCCATTTGCAACACTCATGGGCTCTGTGCTGGGTATTTTATGTCAGCTTGACACAAAAACTGAAGTCATCAGAGAGGAGGGAACCTCAATTAAGAAAATGCCTTCATAAGATAAGCTGTATGCAAGCTTTTAGGTATTTTCTTAATTTGTGATTGATGGGGATGGGTCCAGCCCATTGTGGGTTGTGCCATCCCTGGGCTGGTGGTCCTGGGTTCTATAAGAAAGGAGACTGAGCAAGCTGGAAAAACAAACCAGTAAGCAACACCCTTCCCTGGTCTCTATCAGCTCCTGACTCCACGTTCCTGTCCTGTTTGAGTTCCTGTCTTAGGGTTTCTATTGATATGAAGAGACACTATGATCATGGCAACTCTTATAAAGAAATTATGTAATTGGGGTGGCTCACTTACAGTTTCAGAGGTTCAGTCCATTATCATCATGGCAGGGAAAATGGTGGCATGCAGGCAGACATGGTGCTGGAGGAGAAGCTGAGGGTCCTTCATCTTGCAGGCAACAGGAAGTTGACCGAGACACTGGGCAGTATCTTCAACCCTGAAGATGGCACCATTAGCTGGGGACCCAGTGTTCAAGCCATGACAGGCTCTGGTTTCTGAGCCGTTGTCAGCCCACCTCATCACTGCAGAGCCTTCCTTACCATCCTCCTTAGCCAGGCCCATCCGTTGGCTTTTCTTCCTCTTGTTGCCTTTGTGCCTGGCTTTCCTTGGTGAAATGAGAGTCCTGTGAAGACAAGGGTCACTCATCTCTGCACTGCTGTGCCTGGGACGGTGCCGCTGTTGCTGAGTGCGGGCAGCTCGGTGCCTTGGACATTTGTGCTAAACACTTAGCGAGGCTTCAGTGTTTATCTTTCACTGCCCACAGCAGTTTCGTGGGGAGATAGATTATGTCACACATTTTTTCTATGTGTGGTATGCATGTGTGTGTGTGTGTGTGCGTGCACACACACACACACACACATATGTGGAGGCTCAAGGTTGATGTCCAGAATTACCTATGATTGCTCTTCCATTTTAATCAATGAAGCAATGTCTCTCAATCAAACCCAAGTGCCCTGATATGACCACTCACTAGACAACTTCTTATGGGGATACAGTCTCCACTTTCCAAGGGTAGATACAGGCAGGCTGTCATGCCCATCTTGACATATATATGGGTTCTGGGAATACAAACTCCAGTCTTAATGCTTTCAGAGTAAGCATTTAATCACTGAAGCATCTTTCCAACCCAAATCCACACATTTTAAAATCACTTGGGAATATTCTGCATTTGTTTCATGGCCTGTTTGTTGTCATTGTTTTTTTATGAAGTGGGTTCTTTCTCAGGCTGATCTCAGCTTGTGATCCTTATACCTGCCCCAGCCATGAGCGCTGGTATATTAGGTGGGTGCCACTATGCCTGGCTAGTAGCCTGTTTTTATGATTTTCCTTTGACCCTTATATTGCCAAAAGTAAAATCATTCAAGGATACAGAGAGAGAAGAAAAACAAATCTGGGATAGAAATCCAGCCTCAGTGTCCACAGAAGATCGGTTCCAGAACGCCCCACATCAGCCCCAGAACACTGAAGTTCTATGTATCTGTGATAATGGCACTGCTGTGTGGCAGTCTTAGCAGTAACTGTCAACTTGACACAGCCTAGAAGCACATGAAAGCGTTTCAGTTGAGGAGTTGTCTTTATTGAGCTGGACTCTGGGGCGTGTCTATGAAGACTGTCTTACTAATTGATGTAGGGGCCCAGCCAACCGTGGGTGGCCTTACCTGGGCCAGTGACCCTAGGCTCTGTAAGAAAGCTAACTAGTCATGAGCCAGAGAGTGAGCCAGCCCACAGCTTTTTGTGACTTTCTGGCTTCAAGTTTCTGCTTGAGATCTGCCCCTAACTTCTCTCTCAGTGACAACTTGTACCAGTCAGATGAATCCTGTCCTCTTGTACGTTGCTTTTGGTCAGACTGTTTCATAACAGCAACAGTAGGAGCTAGATCAGTGCCTACACAGACATTCCCATATATATATATATGAATTCCCATACACATACACACACACAGAGAATGGAGTCTATAGACCCCCTTACATAGTGCTATGTACATTGTTGAAGCTACACTGTGGATAAGAACAAGTCTGAGCGCGCTCAGTGCTGATCCCTCTCCTTCATGGGAAAGTGTTCTACCTCTCACATTGTCTGTCGTGTTGCCATGTGATCCATACTCAAATACTTCAAAATTTTGCACGTTACTTAGTACAGGGCTGTTTCTAGTTCCTCACCTTGTAAGTAGTTGTGTGTGGAGAAGCGATATGAGCTCTAGCCAGACTGTGCGGTCTGCTCATCGTGTCCATCTCCTCCTTCGCTGCCCCTCTGACCATGCCGACGGACAGTGTTCATTTGCTGGAGGAGATGACCCTTGCCTTAGTTACGCTTCTACCTGTCCTGAGACGTGGCAACCAAGGCAACTTAGAGAAGAAAGGATTTATTGTTGGTGACAGTTTAGAGGCTGATTCCATGACTGCCATGGCACCCAGCTGTCTGTAACTTCAGTTCCAGGGGATCCAACAAACTCTTCTGACCTCCACGGCACTGCATGCATGTGGCATACGTACATACAGGTAAGACATTCATACAGCCACATAAATCTTTTAAAAGTTGTACAAAGAGAGTTTAAGTTAAAATCAGTTACATACATTTTCCTTAAAGACCTTCAGGTCTGATTACAATCGAGATTTTCCGTACTTCTCAATGACTATTTAAAGAACAAGTATATCGACTGTTGTTACTGAAGTTATCTGAGTAGAGACCTCTGAGGCCCAAGATCAGGGCAGCCCGTGTTAAGAGCAGGGCCAGCCATGTCTGTGAGTGCCTTCATTGCAGTGGCTTTTCATAAGCACACCCACAGCAAAGTGTGCCACACACCCAAAAAGCCGCGCTGTGAGGAATGGTGGCGTCTCACTTGTTGCCCTTCTTTTTCCTTTGAACCAAGGAAATAGTATTTGATTAACAAATTTTAATTTTCTTAGGTTGGAACTTCCATTATTTTAGGTGTTTTAGGCTTACATGTAGACAGCAGCTGCCTCTTAGCAGATGTAATGGCATGGCAGACCCTGTGGGGTCAGTTCTCCTCTGAGCCTGTGTATCCAGAGTGCTGCCTCAAGTGGGTGTGTGTGTGTGTGAGAGAGAGAGAGAGAGAATATTACCACACGTACGTTTTCATTTTTAGAATGAATTAATTTGTGATGCCCTTCTTAAATCCTTTTTTTGACCTGAAAAAAAATTCCAAAAAAAAATCACTTTTTTTTCTAATTAAAAGGCTTGTATTTTATTTAAAAACAAGAGGTAGAAAGTTGTTTGCTGTTGTGAGTCCTCGGATGTTAGTTCTTGCAGCTTCACATGGGCAGGGTCCTGCCAGGACAGCAGTTTGTCTAAAGCTGGGCAGTCCTGTGATACTAATGACAAATTTACTCCTTCTTTAAAAAAAAAAAAAAAAAAAAAAAAAGTTTTACTTTTTGAATAATGTGTGTTGGGTGTGCACATTAGTGCACTGTCCTCGGAGGCCAAAAGGGGGCATCACATCCCCTGGGGCTGGAGTTCCAGAAGGCTGTCAGCCCCCATGTTTTACCCTTCTGTGGAGCAGCTCTTACTGTTTGCAGACTAAGAACTTAAATCTTGGACCCAGCTCCACCATGTAATGTGGTCAGACCCAGTGTGGGCTCTTCCTTGGCTTGCATGACAGCCGTATTTCTTGTCTCTGAGCTTCACTTTTCTCATCTGTACCTCTCGGGCTGTGTGACTAGTTACCACCCCAGAGTGAGGAGAAAACAACATGATGATGCTGACCTCAGGCAGACCCTTCCAGCCTCACAGCTTTAATGTGTCTAATGCTGGGTGTGCTGTCGCCATCGGGAAAGCAGACCTTGTCCCTTGACTCAGAAGCCTGGGCACTGGTGTCCCAGTTCTCCTGTTAGTCAGACTGACCCCTCTGCTCTGTTACGGTTTTGCAGTCTGTTTTGTATATTTTTACTTTAAGGACAAAATACTTGCTAGCCTCCCTGGTTTTTTAGATACTCCAGTATTTAAATGCTGTCTTTCGTTTGTAGACATATGGAGCCTGGGTGTGATCCTTTTCATGCTGGTGTGTGGGCAGCCGCCCTTCCAAGAGGCCAACGACAGCGAGACACTGACCATGATCATGGACTGCAAGTACACTGTGCCGCCCCGTGTGTCTGCAGGGTGCAGGGAGTAAGTAAAGCATGGGCACATAGCACGAATCCAACACCTGACACGCCTTCAGCGTGCAGTGATTTGAGTTCATTTAATTTATGAGATTACTGTTCTGCTGTTATTGCTTGGGGCCACCCAGTAATATTTGATAAGAAATCAAACAGAAGAGCGCCAAACAGTCTTGCTTATTTCTTACACATATTTTCAAGAAATCTATTTTGCCTTTTCAGCCTCTAGAAGTGGTGGTTAAGACCTTTCCTGGCAGGTGCCTTTTTCTTCAGTGGCAAAAGCAAGACCATTTGGAACTGTTTGAGTTTCCAGAAAAGGGTTGGGCTGTCCTTGGCAGGAGCATGGCATTGCAGGGTTCCTCCTGACTGTCATAATAGCGTATGTCTTTTATTCTCACGTCCTCCCGCAGCCGAGGAGAGCCTGTGCTCTGGTGTGCGCCGCTGTGGGAAGCCAGCACTGACTCGCTCTGGGGTTTCTCCCTGGGAATTTTCAAGATTATGGTGCCATCGCCTGTGCAGTGAGAGGTGCAGTTGTGGAAAAGGGCTGTTTGAAATTAGGATATTTTTAAATAAATAAATGAGATTGTAGTTATCAGATAAATTGAGTTTTTCCTGTCAGCTGTAAGAAAGCGATGGCAGACGGAGGGGTCTCTTCCAGGTGGAGTCCAGCTTGGGCATTCAACCCTGTGGACTCAAATCCTGGCTTTCCTACTGACTTCTCGTGTGAGCGTGGCACAGTGTACTCAACAGGTTACTGTGGGATGACAGGAAGTGATGGTGTAGAGCGTGCAGTTTAGACTGGAGCATGGAGAGGCTGTGTGTCGGTCGTGGTGATGGTAGATTGTAGCACATGGGAGGCTGTGTGTGTATGTGTTGGTGATATTTGGTTGGAGGTATATTGATGTCTCTGGTGATTTTAGGTTGGAGCACACGTGAAGCTGTGTGTGTTGTGTTGGTATTGACTTTTGGCTGTCAAAAATGGGGGGCTGTATGCAAGGGAAGCTCTGTGTGTGTGTGTGTGTGTGTGTGTGTAGTGGTTTTAGGTTCTTGATCTTACTATTCCCCCTAGGAAGCAAGTGTACACCAAGTGCAGGTTAAAAAACAAACAAAAACAAATCTCATTTTACATCATTTGAAAGCCTGCAGGTTATAGAATCAACATGGATGCTTCTTTTCCCAAGATCTGAGATGTTGCCTCCATGTCTCCCTCCTAGGAGGGTTGTTTTTAATAATTATAAGAGTGTTCAAATAAGAAACAAAACATCGATGGTGGCGCACGCCTTTAATCCCAGCACTCGGGAGGCAGAGGCAGGAGGATCTCTGTGAGTTCGAGACCAGCCTGGTCTACAGAGCTAGTTCCAGGACAGGCTCCAAAGCCACAGAGAAACCCTGTCTCGAAAAACCAAAAAAAAAAAAAAGAAACAAAACATCGGGTGGTGGTGGAAGTGGCACACGCCTTTAATCCCTGTACTTCAGAGCAGAGGCTGGTGGATTTCTGTGAGTTCGAGGCCAATCTAGTTCCAGGACAGCCAAGGCTACACAGAGAGATCCTGTCCAAAACAAAAAAACTACCAACTTTTTCTGGTGTGTTACTAAGTGGTGTATTTTAAGGAACCTGACCATCTCACCTAACTTTTCAGTGTATTGGTCTTGAGTGTCCATGATGCCTTTACTGACTGGGTGCTACAACTCCATGCGTGCGCCCTCCCGTTTGTGGTCATCAGTCTGAAGCCTGTTGCTGCCTCTGTCTCTTCCTGAAGACTGGCTTCTGACATGCTCTGCCTGTCCTCATATTGCTGTTATTTCTTCTACTTGGCCCAGGAGCTGATTCTGTTATTTAGAACCATAGTTATTCAGCTCACAGAATTTCTTTTATGATTAATTTGCTTCTGAAACAGGTTAGCTTCATCATACTGGATTTAATACCTCTGTTACTCAGCTCAGTCTCCTCGCTTTCGTTGTCTTATTTGATGCCCGCCTTGTTCACAGGTGGTTTTACTTCTGGTTAGTGCTGCTTTTGATATCTAAGTGACATCATGGTCAAAGAATACAGTCTGGCTGTTTTCGCATTTTTGAGGCCTGTTTATGTGTATCACGAAGATAATTGTTACAGGCTTGTTCTTGATAGAGTTGTATTTTCAACTGGGGTCAGAGGTCTCTATACATCTTTAAGGTCAAGCTCAGTAATTATATTTTTAAATGTTGTTTGCATCCAGAATTTTCTTCACCTACTGATATAATCTCCGACCATGATGATAGCTTTATTTTATTCCTTAAAGCAAAAATTAATAAATCTTTGAGAGTTCTGAGGTAAAGTTATTAGTTGCAGGTAAGTTGAAAACTATCATCTTCCTGATGAGTTGAATCTTCCCTTTGTATCAGTTTTCGTCAGAGAGTAATGCTTCTTGTCTAGTTCTGTGTCGTATTTCTGGGGCACCTGCACCTGACTTCTTTGAGTCAGAGTCTGTGTGTGACAATTTTCCTCACCTTTTTGAACAGTCTGGACCTAGGACCGCAGTTTCTGTCTTTTCAGCTGTGTGCTTGTTCCCCTTGCACTTGGAGTCAGTGGGGGATGTAGGTGTGGGCTATCTCTGTACACTTCTTCTCTGACTTACCTTCTGCCCTGGAGGGTGGTGGAGACTTTCCTTCTGTCATTTATCTCATGTTTCAACTAGCTGGGAAGTTGTAGGCTATTATTTTAGTTTTCAAAAATCCACAGCTAATACTTCTCTCTATTGTCTTCTAAAACATTTTAAAATCCTAATGTTTTAACTAATACTTTAGCAGTGTTTTCTAATTCTAGAAATTAAACATTTTGTGTAGTCAGAGATCTTCTTTGCTAACTCCTTTGCTGGCTGGAATTACATTCTTCCACCAAACTGCGCCCCTCATATTTCCTTCTGCTGGTGGTTAGTGCTTCTTAGGAGGTCTTCACGCTGTGTGCCCATGAAGGTCGCCCCGGTGAGGCAGCCCTGGCCCCATTCTTCCCTCTCTGCTCCTCAGCCTCGACTGCATTGAGAAGTCCGCTGTCCGCCTGTCTACTTTGCTTGGAGCTTTCGTGTTGTTTAGACTGTGTTAGGCTCCCTGGCTTATGATTTACATTTTTCATGAATTTGAAATATTCTCAGCTACTATCTTCCCAAACAGGCTTTCTTCCTCTTTTTTCATGTCATCTTGGAACTCTGATTTATACCTGTAACTTTTCCCACTCGGTCTTGTCTTTCATTCTTGGTATTTTCTCTCAGCCTGCAAACAAAAGTGTCTCCTTGACTTTGTAGTTCATTCCATGAGTTCTCTTACAGTTTCTTAAACATGTCCATTGTTTGCTTCTTTCAATTACAGGGGTTATTCTTCAGTTTTTGAAGTCTCTTTTTATTTTTTTCCTCAAGATTGTCGAGTTCTGTTTATATCTGAAGCACATTTAATAGTGAAAGTCTGTGCTGCGTGTCTAGCATTTACAGTGTCTGCGTTGGTTTGCTGTTGAGGTCTTGCTCATGGCTCCTTATTTCTTTTGTGGGTTTGATCTATGCTAGTTTTTGAAACACTGTTCAGAAATTCTTTTAAGCTCCATTCTACAGAAGAGAGTTATTTTCCAGAGCCAGCGCTGATCTCACAGGCTCCCTTCTCACCCTCTTCTGGATGGTGGATTTCTTTCTCATTTCTCCCTGGTCACTGAGATGGAGTCTTCTTTCTTTCCTAGAGCTTTCCATGACCGACTGTCACCTGCCCGTTGCCTTCAGTAACACGAACCCTGTGTAGCCTTCCAAACAAAGCAGGAACAGTTGGAGCTACAGCTCTGCGTCCCCATGGTTCCTGCTATCAAATATTCCTTGATAATGTTTTGTCACTATATTCCTAAAAAGTTCTCACATGGCATTATCTTCATCAGGAGAATCACTTACCCCTGTGGCACAGGCTGGGTAGTGCTGCCTGCTGTGCACAGGCCAGCGTGTTAGGGGGCAGAGGCTGACATCTCCAGTATCTGACCACAGGAGCTGTTCCTCACCAGGACACCAGGAGTTCCTCACCGGGACACCAGGAGTTATCTAACCATAGGAGTTCCTAACCAGGATACCAGCAGGCTGAGGTTGTTTTGCTTTACAAATACGGGGCACGCCGGGCGGTGGTGGCGCACGCCTTTAATCCCAGCACTTGGGAGGCAGAGAGGCAGGCGGATCTCTGGGAGTTCGAGGCCAGCCTGGTCTACAAGAGCTAGTTCCGGGACAGGCACCAAAGCTACAGAGAAACCCTGTCTCGGAAAAAACAAACAAATACGGTGGCACCAGATGCTCATTTCTCAGTGAACCTGGAAATGGCTGAGAAACAGTGCTTGTTGGTGACATCCGTCATTACTAGTCCTTGCACACAGTTTGTTTTGGTAACGGGCTTCCTTCCTTCGCAGCCTGATCACACGGATGCTGCAGAGAGACCCGAAAAGGAGAGCCTCTCTGGAAGAGATTGAGAGCCACCCTTGGCTCCAGGGAGTGGACCCCTCACCAGCCACCAAGTACAACATCCCCCTCGTGTCCTACAAGAACCTCTCAGAAGAGGAGCACAACAGCATCATCCAGCGCATGGTGCTCGGGGACATCGCAGACCGGGACGCCATCGTAGAGTACGTCTGGGCTTCCTGACACTAACAGGCCGCTTAGTTTTCTCGTCACTGTGACTGAGCGCTGACAAAAGGCATTTTCAGGGAGGAAGGAGTTAATTCAGGGCTTTAGTGTAGGGGATGTGGTTCTCTCTGGTGGGGTAGGCATGGTGGTAGGGTCAGGAGCACACAGTGAACAGGAGACTGGGAACAGTCCACATTCAAGCCACAGCACAGACTTCCAGTTGGCAGCCATTGCCCTCCAGGATTCACACGTGATCTAACATGTTTTCTTGTATCCTAGGGGACAGGTAGGCCATTGCCAGGTGGTGTCAGTGGGCAGGTACCTGTAGGAAGTGGGATGGAACAGGATGGTTAGCGTCTCAGGATCCCGTGTCTGTGGAAGTGTCCCCCTGTAAGTGCAGAGATCGGGGCATGACGACAGGCTCAGGCAACCTTTGTGCGTGTGGCTCCAGTGGGGTCGTTTAGCTATGTGATCCCTCTGGCTGCACTGCATGTACCAGGACGGTTGTTGTCTACTCCCTGGGGCCTAACCTGCACATTACATATTTGCTCAGGAACTCAGAATGGTTTAGTGACTTTAGTGCAGAGTGACACTGCTCTGCTCTGCTCCAGCGACCGGTCAGGACCAGTCTGTCTGGAAATAGTAGAGCCCTTCCACAGATGAAGAGTGAAGTTACTTAATGTGTTAATGAAACAGATGCCCCAGCTCAGGGAAGCAAGAAAGAGGTAACCATGTGGATCGCAGTGCCCTGACCTGGGAAAGAGGTTGTCTATTAGCAGATACATCCGGTGGGCGCTCTGGTCTCTGGGGAAGAACATTATCTGTAGAAAGGACACGCTCCTTTAGAGTAGTTTTAGCACAGTAAAAATAAAGATTTGAAGAAATAGAGCCAGACTTTTAATCTTGGTGTTAGTTTCCTGCAGGATCCCTGGTGCTTCTGAGTGTCCCCTGGTTGGTGTCTAGCACCTCCACAACCTGAGCAAGAACAGGACACTTGCTGGTTCTGCAGACACTGTCAGGATGTGTAGGAAGCGTTATTTTTTTTTTTCATTTTTGGAGTTGTGTGTGTTGCCGCGTATCAGACCTGCAGACTCTGTTGCAAGCCCATGGTGACTGCAGCTTGCCAAGCACATGGCTCCCTGCCACTCATACTTCTTGTTGACTTCTCATGCTCGGAGAATCTGCTTATTCTGAGAGCAGTTCCTGAGTTTAAAGGCCTAAGTGTCTTAAAGGATATCCCCTGAACACAGACAGCTGCTTTCTTGAGAACCCATTTGTGAGAACTCACCCTTCCCTGAGTTTGACCCCAGGATGTCCTGCCTCACCAACTGCCCTGTATGTTTCAGAGTGATCTTGAACCCTGTTTCTCACACACGCTGTAGTTTCACAAAGCCAGAGGCTTCCAGAAACCAGAGCTGTATGTTCCTAAGCCATGTGAGGTTTTCCCATGACAGCCAGCTGCAGGAGGTGGGCAGGGCCATGTGTTTTATTGTCATATCTCCAGCATCTGGCCACCGTGGTGCCTGGACTGACGTATCCTGGGAGCTTGTTGTTTGAATGGATGAACAAGCACGTTGATTTCACTACAGCGCAGGATGAGAGTGGCACCCTCTAGATTGCACTCATTGCTGTCCGGCGCCTCAACTGCCAGTACGTGCAAAAGTAAAAAACACTTCCCGCCATTCTGATTGACCCTGGCTCACAGACTGTCCAGGTAGCATGGGCCTTGTCTTTAGTCCATTTTTCTCATGAAAGCAAAGGATCCTCCTCAGCAGAAAGCAGCTCCACATACCAGCCATGTTTCCAGAAAATACAACACACTCTTAGAAGCTTGTTGCCTCTTCTTATGTCTGGATGCTGATACCAGTCCAGCTACACCGCAGTTTGCTCTTTTCTCACTGATCTGCACATTTTTGTTCAGTTGCTTCTTTTGGATAATAACCTAAGAAACTACAGGGTTTAGTTCTCTCTAGTTTGTATTTTTGTCTCATTTTAAAAGCTTCCCAGATACTGGATTTCATTAGGTTATACTTTAAAAAAAAAAATCTTGTAAAAACTTAGCTGCTTAACTTCTGATCGCTCTTGATTTGTTTCTCCAGAGCCCTGGAAACCAACAGATACAACCACATCACAGCCACTTACTTCTTACTCGCTGAAAGAATCCTGAGAGAAAAGCAAGAAAAGGAAATACAGACCAGGTCTGCCAGCCCCAGCAACATCAAGGCCCAGTTTAGGTGAGAAAATACCTTCATTGATATTAGTAAGTTAATGTTTTGAAATAGGGAGCTGTCTGTTGATGCTTCATAATTCCGCAGGGAGGAGGTTCCTCACCCTCGTGGCCATGACAGTTTCCTCCACAGAGGTGACACCAGGCTCCTCTGCTATGTGCTGGCTGTGCCTCACCTCTTAGGTCCTTAAAGATTTCCTCCCGAGATCAGTGTGAATTTCCCTTAGTTACTTGGAAGACTTTTAAATGGGAATTTAGGGTTTCAGAGATTAGAGAGCTACCTCAGTTAGTTGATGTATTAGCTATTGGAATCTCAGGAACACATAGCTCTGATTTGGTCGAGTACCACTGTTGACCTCCTGAGGTGAAGAGGGTGGACTCTTGTTGGGGCCACTGACCAGAGCCTTCCCTGAAGTTAACCCTTGGGCTTGGTTGGTGGAGTGAAGCCCGCCCTGAGGGTCAGCAGCTGGGTTGGAATCAGCTTCCTCTGTGCACACGCGTGTGCGCAAGTGCGCGCGCGCGCGCGCGCGCGCGCGCGCGCGCACACACACACACACACACACACACACAGACACCCGGCAGTCTCCGCTCCACCTGCAGTGCTTGCTAGCAGCTTTCCTTCTCTCCCATTAACATGTGCTCTTCCCCTGTTGGGCTCTCCTGGTTGTCACCGTTTGGACAGGTGAGTCCAGTGTCACGTGCTCAGGAAAGGTGAGCCGCCGAACTGTGTCAGCCATGGGTGGGACTGTTCACCAGGTTTTTTCCAAGGCTACCCCTGAGTGTGGCTACTCAGTGGGTTTTGCTTTAAGCTGATGGAGAAGAGCTGAGCCTGCATCCTACCATGCTGCTCCTCCTTCTCCATGGCCCAACTGCAGGTTCCGTGCCTTAGCTCCTATCCTGGGCCTCGCTCAGTGCTCTCTGGCTGGCTCTTTTCTCACTTGGTGCCCACTGAAAACCTGCCTGCTCTGCACCTCCAGCAGTGGCCGGGGCAAGTAGTAGTTTTTCCTCCTGTGAAGTTGCTGAGGTATTTTACAACTGCAGTTTTAATTGGTATGAAATGCAGATGTCACTATGAAAATAGCTATCGCGAATGCCCTCAGCAGAGGACAGTCAGGAACTTGGGCCCTCTACAGCCTCCCACATGGGACCTCCAGATTGAAAGACAGGGTTTAACAGTTTTGCTCTCCAGTATGCTGTGTGGGGATTTATACTAGGTGAATCTCATCTACACTGTGAGAGCCAGAGTTTGTGTGTGTGTGTGTGTGTACATGTACATATGTAGATGGTGCGTGTGATGAACATGTGTGCATATGAGTCTGTCCATGTGTTTGTGAGAGTATATTGGATATTTGTATGTAGGTGTACATGTGTATGTGTAGATGATAGCACATGCATGTGAGCATGTTTGTATGTGCACGTGTGTAGATGAGCTTGTCTGAAGGTGAGCGTGTGTATGTGTGTAGGTGTACATGGGTGTATGGGTAGATGTGTGTGGTGTTGAGGTTTAGGGAGAACTTGTGCCACCCCAATATTTGAGTGCCCCATGTTCTTTTCTGGCGGCCACATGTCCCTCTGGTATCCTTGCTGATAAACCTGAACTGCTTTGTACATCTGTGGGTTTCATCCTAGCTCTGTGTGTGTGAGGGCCTGTGTGCTATGGCTGGGTGTGGAGATTTAAGGATACCTTGGGTTTTGGTCCTCATCTTCATCTTGTCTGAAACAGGGTCTTCTCTGCCATGTGTGCAGGAATTGCTGGCCGATGATTCTGGAACTAATCCAGTCTCTATCCACCACCTCGTGATGGTGCTCGGCCTGCCACATCTGATGTGCTGTGGGTGGCCAGGTCCTCACGCCTGGGCAGCCAACACTCTACCCACTGAGCTATTTGTCTCTCCAGGACAGACCAGCTACTACATGACGGTTGTCTTTCCTCTGTCACACAGGCAGTCATGGCCAACCAAAATCGATGTGCCCCAAGACCTTGAGGACGACCTCACTGCCACGCCTTTGTCACACGCCACAGTCCCACAGTCTCCTGCTCGGGCTGCTGACAGTGTTCTTAATGGCCACAGGAGCAAAGGCCTGTGTGACTCGGCCAAGAAAGACGAGCTCCCGGAGCTGGCTGGGCCAGCACTGCCCACTGTACCACCCGCGAGCCTGACGCCTGCTGCCAGTGGGCGGAAGTGTCTGTTCAGGGTGGAAGAAGATGAGGAGGAGGAGGAGGAAGACAAGAAGCCTGTGTCTCTGTCCACACAGGTGGTGCTGCGCCGGAAGCCGTCAGTCACGAACCGCCTGACATCCCGCAAGAGTGCCCCGGTGCTCAACCAGATCTTCGAAGAGGGCGAGTCCGACGATGAGTTCGACATGGACGAGAACCTGCCACCCAAGCTGAGCCGACTGAAGATGAACATCGCTTCGCCCGGCACGGTGCACAAGCGCTACCACCGCAGGAAAAGCCAGGGCCGCGGCTCGAGCTGCAGCAGCTCTGAGACCAGCGATGATGACTCTGAGAGCCGCAGGAGGCTGGACAAGGACAGCGGCTTTGCTTACTCATGGCACCGGCGTGACAGCAGCGAGGGGCCGCCGGGCAGTGAGGGTGATGGTAGCGGTCAGAGCAAGCCTAGCAGTGGTGGTGGGGTGGACAAGACCAGCCCGGGCGAGCAGGGCACGGGCGGTGGCAGCCAGGGTGGCTCAGGCGGGACCCCATCAGGTGCAGCAGGCTCCTCGCGGCGCTGTGCAGGCCCCGACTCCTCCTCATCCCCCCCAGCCTCGGCCTCCGCTGCTCCACGTGGTGCGGAGCTTGTGCAGAGCCTCAAACTTGTGAGCCTGTGCCTAGGCTCCCAGCTGCACGGCGCCAAGTACATTCTGGACCCGCAGAAGGCCTTGTTTTCCAGCGTGAAGGTGCAGGAGAAGTCCACGTGGAAGATGTGCATCAGCACCCCAGGCCCTGGCCCCGCTGCTGACCTGGACCCCGTGAGGACCAAGAAGCTGCGGAACAACGTGCTCCAGCTACCTCTGTGCGAAAAGACCATCTCCGTGAACATCCAGCGCAGCCGCAAGGAAGGGCTGCTCTGTGCTTCCAGCCCCGCCAGTTGCTGCCACGTCATCTGACCTGTAAAGCGCGCTCCGCTCACTTCATTTGTTCTGACGTGACAATGCATGGTCTTTGTGCATGCTGCTACACGCTACTTTTCTTTTCCAGCCGAAAAGTCTACTGTGTGATTTTACATTCATGATTTCAGTGTGGATGACCAGGATGAAATTGTCTATCTGCAACCCAACGTAAACGGAGTGCTTAGAAATTCATGTTCTGCACTTAACCTGGAGGGAAAATGCTTTTGTTTCCTTGTGAAAAGCCCAAATTCCTGTCCTGACCTCCGGTGATAGGGAAACTCCATGCTCTGAGGCACGCTGGTGCCTGAGACAGAACCAAAGCAATAACGTGGTGATGCCCACAGGCCTGGGCGGAGCAACAGCCGCTGCCAGCCCCCCAGGGCCTATGCACCAAGAACCGAGCCACGGTTTGAGTGCCCACACCTGTTTGTCTTAAGCGATAGTGTGAAAACAGTTGGGGCTCTTACGTCTTCATTGACAAAGATGTTCTTGTTTGTAGTAGGTGAGATCAGCTACTTAGCTCTGTGAGGCAGCTTCCCCTGTAGAATACAAGGAGACAATCTTTTGTGAGGTGATGAGGTGAACTCTCGTCTTAACTCTTAGAGTGTATGTCTGTCTGTCTGACAGATCAAAAAGAGGCTCTATAAGTCCCCCTGCAGGACACAGCGGGGTTTCCTTCAAACCTGTGTGGAGAGGAGACACTGGAGTTCCCGCTGCAGTGGTCACAGCGCACACAGATGGTGGCAGAGTCAACACTGACAGTAAAACAGCTTCCTGGAATTGGTTTTTCAGGAGCTTGGTGGTTAGGTGGCCTCTGGTTTCTCCATGCCATGGCAGCATCTGGCTCAGCTGCAAAGAGCAGCTGACGAGAACTCCTCAGGAAAGGGTAGTGCTCCAAGCCGCCTTCCTGCCGCACACTGACCAGAGTTCTGGTCCCGACTGATAATCGTCTCCCCAGGCATCTTCTCGATGCACGTCTTCCCTAATCTCGGGAAGCCCAGATGCTGGTTTAGTTTTGTTTTTCACAATGTGCCCTAGGGGTTTTGAAAGCAGTACGTAAGGAACCTGTGGGATGGGTGTCGCTGGGCCCAGGGTCCTTCCCACACTCTGCCGCTTTCTTTCCTGACTCTGAGTGACCGTGTAATTCAGAGCAGGCAGGGCACAGGCCAGTCACTTTCATCAATGCTCAGACTCAGTCGGCTCCTTTAGGGTTAATGTATATTACTCCGAACTTCACAGTATAACCTGACTATGCTAAGCAAAAGCGATACTTAAGATACTTCCTAGACCTAGGCTAACTGCTTGTGCTTTAAGCTGCAGTCCCGTTCAGCGTGACATTTATGAAAGTGATGAAGATAGATGTGTAGGTGAAGCCATAGAACATATTTGCTTGAAATTCTTAAGCAGGGATCTTCAAAGGGCCAGAAACCAGTGTGGTTCACAGAGACCGTGGGAGCAAGGAGAGACATTTATAGGGGCATTGCAATAAACTCTGTCGCAGCTGTTTTCCAAGTAATGTACATACTCCTCTGTGGTCACGTCCAGCCTCGGAGTGGCACCTCTGAACTCAGCCGTATGCGTTTGGTCTCCAGTGGTTTTATATTCAGGTGTATATACGGTGCTCACTTTAGATCAGCAGTGTTGGCCATTTATGCTGCAGAGCTGTATCATAGCCTTATTAGTTGTGTGTGGTTGGTGACCCTCTGGGCACATACATGTCTGTTGAGTGGTGTCTACCCATTTGTTGACAAGTGGATGTCTGTGCATGTGTCTTATGTCCTGGGATGTTGTCACGGGGCGGGAGCAGAGCACCATCACACCAATAGTGGACCAAACTACTTCTTGCTCTAACCAGTGACTTGTCCCCTAACCTGTCTTCAGAAGTCACCTAGAGTTACAGTAGTGTATAAATTAAATATTGTGGGAAAAGTTAGTCTTGTATTTTTCTGTGTATATATATATATATAATTATGTACTTCTGGAATTCTATCTGTATTTAAAGATGTGACAATCTTGACACCAATTTTAATAGTCATGAGACTGAACAAAGATGTCCTACCAAGTCAGAGTTGGTGTGCGCTGAGAACACAAACTCGTTGGCTGATTGGTCATTGCCTCTAGTTCTGACCAGTCTTTCTCCTTGTGTGACATTGACAGGTGTGTGACAGACGGGAAGTGATCAATAATAAAGTGACATACGGTGTTCAGCAATAGTCGCCGAGTCTGTGTGGTTTTCTCGAGTGTCGCTCTGTCTGTGCGAGTCCAGCACAAGGCGGTGGAGTTTGCATCCCATCGCTTGTGGGGGAGGGGGCTGAAACCACGGTCCTGCCCGCAGCGTCAGGACGGCAGCCTTTCCTTTAACACTGCCTGGACAGAAGAACAGAGCTGTAACTACTTCACCTGCTTTCCTCGCCTGGCTCGTCCCTAGCTTCGCAAACCACAAGCCCCTGCCTGCAGTCTTCCTGGTTCCAGGTCTGCCCTTGCCCTTTGCCTCAGTCGGTCAGCCTTTGTGTTCCTGCAGCCCTCCCTCTCTCACTGGCGACACGCTGGGTCCTGGACAGGCGACTTTGTTGAGTCACTGTCACCTCCACTTGCAGAACCCAGGGGCTCCTGTCATGCTGCCCTGTTTGACGGTCACACAGTTCAGTGAGTCTTCGAGCATTCAGTGGTTTGTGTCACCATTTCCATAATCCATTTTTACACATCCAGAAAGGTCTTTTGTCAATATCCTTTTCCTTAGCCTTCCCGCTGGCCTAGGCTGTCACCGTCCGGGGCCCAGCTTCATCCCTGTGAGAATGGTGGCTGGGCTCTTCAAGCTGGAAAAGCCCCATTTTCTAGCTAGACCTTTGCTCCTCCCTGCCTCAACATTCACTTTCGCCAACTCATGCGGGCTCCAAACCACACACGGCCAGTCTTCCGGACACACCCACCTCTCTGCCAGGGACATATTTTAGTCTCCTCTTCGACTGAACACCTACATATATCCAGAGAGAATCACAGTCTCCAGGCCCCAGACTTGCCCTTGAAATGCCTCCTGCCCATCAGATGGGAGTCGCAGAAGTTCCGTGAACCAGGATTCTTGGTAGCAGCCTGTATCAGAGACCTGTCTCACCCAGCAACAAAATACCTGGCTGGCAGCCTGAGGAAGGTGGGCTAAAGTCCACCATGGCAGGGAGGGCATGGAGGCAGGAGCTCGAGGTGACTGGTCATGCATGTCTACAACCAGGGAGCAAAGTTGAATGCTGGACTCAGCTCCCCTTTTATTTGTCCACAGTTGGGGAGGGGGTTTGCCTCAGCCCATAATTCCTCTCAGACCTCCCCAAAGGCTAAGTATAGACAGTCCTCTCAGGTATGGACAGGACTGTCTCCTAGGTGACAATGGATGCTGTCACTCTGACATGACAGGTCTACCCACTGCCAACTTGATCTCCAAACAGCATTTTGAAGCCACAGCCTCTTAGCTCTTTCCATAGGTTCATGGCTATCTCAATGCAAAATAATTAGTCCAGCTTCAGGAGTCCCCTAGTCTTTAACAGTTCCAACATTATTCAAAAGTCCAGAGCTGTCTTACCTGAGGCTCAAAGTATCTTAGCTGTGAATGCCTATAAACCAGCTACGTGCTTCCGACATAGTGGTTCCCAGTGAACGTCCCCATACCAGAAGAGAAGCCTGGGGCTGGTCGTGGGTCCTGCAGCTCCATGCCTAGCAGTGGGGCTTGTGATGGAATCTCTGGGCTCCAAGAGCCTCCTGCTCTGCCCCTGCTGCACAGACAGCCTCTCTCAGGCTCCATCCCATTCCTCCACTCTTCCTCAGCAGCAGCCCCGTGCTTCTGAACTAACATCCTTGGGTTTCATCTTCACAGCTTCACACAGCAGCCTTTCAGGACCTGCTTTCAAGGCCATTGACTGCCACAGACTGCCTGGCCTCGGCGTGCAGTGTGGACAATGCTGCCAGGTTCTGCTGCCAGCTAGGTATGCAGCTTGGGCCCCTGGACCTGAGCAGGGAACCCCTCCTCCAGGGGCATCCTGAGATCCTGAGCTTACACTCTCTCTCCAGGGCTCCTTATCTGGAGCACGAGTTTCTCCGTGAGACTCGACTACAGCACTGTTGCTCTGTCTGTGTGTGCTCTTTCTCTGAGACTTTTAAATTTGCCTGAATTTTTCCCCATCAAACTGAATCTTTAAAACCTTTTTGCCTAGTTTGTACTGGTTTTTCACTCTGGGTCTGTATTAACGGTGGTAAAGCTGCCAGGCCATAGCCTGAACGCTCTACGTTCTTGAACTTTCCTCCATCAAACACATCAGTCTGTATCCTTACCTGCACTGCAGATCTTGGGAGATGGACAGAACGAGAATGAATGCTTTGCTAGAATATAATTTGAATGGTCTCCAGCCCCATTCCTAAGAGTCCTTGTCCCTCTGAAACCTCATGAAGGGGCCTCCACATGCCCTCAGTATGCCTGTCTTCCAGGTTCCTTCCAGAATAGCCCATTGATCTTTGCCTACAGAATTTCCTGGCCCAAAGTTCCAGATTCGCCGTCCTCTCACAGAGCAGTCCCAGAAACCTAAGCGGCACACTGTCAGGTGGACCGTAGCAATGAGCCCACTTCTCAGCCCCGGTTTTCTGTAGTCACCTGGCATTCATTGCTCTCCAGGCTCCTCCTGATCCTAGACTGTGTTAACAATCAGTTACATCACACGCCTCTCTGTCATCCCTCATCCCATAACAATCAATTACATCACACGCCTCTCTTTCATCCCACATCCCATGAATGTGTGATGCTCTCGCTTGCCCTTTGTGGTTGCTCAGGTCTGTGACTCCGTCACCCTGAGAGTTCCTTCAGGTTTCTATTTCTCTTGTTTTTTTCTCTACTCAGAAACGTGAGATCCTTTTAAACTAACCCACAGGGATGGAGAGATGACACTGGTTAGGAGCACTGACTGCTCTTGCAGATGACTGGGTTCCTAGCACCCAGGACACGGTGGTTCTCAACCATCAGTGACTCCAGTTCTAAAGGACCCAACACCCCCTTCTGGCCTCCTTGGATAAGACACCCACATGGTGTGCAGAAACACATGTAGGCAAATACTTCGTACACATAAAAATAAACAAATCTTTAAACTGTGATGTTTTATGAAGTGCTTAATTTTCAAGTATGGGGATTTCCCATGTCAGGCCCTGCTGAATTTTCTAGCTAGATTCTGTCTTTTCATCAGAATGCAATCACTTCAGTCTTTAGAAATGTATAAGGCTTGGTAAATGTTCTGTGAGCACCTTTGGGTGTCCCGAACCTTAGTCAGTTCTTCGCCCCTCCTTCCCTGTCCTCTATCAGCTCACCTGTTCCACGTTGCCCCCTTACCTGAGGACATGGCTGCCCTGGCAGAGGCTCCAGATTGTTGGGTCCCCTTCTCCTCAGACCACCCTTGAGTGGAGCATGGAGGCCCCAGGCCCATGCCGTCAGGTCACTGGTGGAAACACTGCATTAGGCATGGTCCCCAGAGGCTGCAGGGTTTGTAAACTCCAGGCCTGTCTTGGCCTTCATCCTGTGATCTTTAGCCTTTTCCCTGATACTTGTTTCCTGCTGGAAGGAGGCAGGCAGGAGCTGCAGGGCTTTGCTGGGAAGGAGATCTGTGAGGTGGGGGGCTATGGGCAAGGCACCATCCTGGTAGCTGGCAAAGGGTGAGTCTCTCAAGTTCTGTGTACCCGCTTCCTTGCCCATCGAATGGAGCCAGTGTAAGGGAAGTGGGGGGGGGGTGGATTTCTACTTTGAAGCCTGGCTGAGTTTCTTTCGAAGTTTGTTCTGAGTCTGCTAGGAGGGATTAATAGTGTGCCATAGACCGATACAAACGGAAAAGGGGGTGGGGGACACCCCACCTGACACCCTTCCTGCCCTAGGGCCACCTGGGGTTGCCGGCACAGGTATAGTCTGCCTTGGAGCCACCACGGGGTGCTCTGGCTTGCACTGGAACGCCCACTGGAGCTCCAGGGAAGGGTGTGAGGGCGGTGCCTGGGGTGTCTGTGGCTCAGAACTAGAGCTGGTCATGCACCTCAGGCTATGGAGTTTGACTGTGAGTGACTGGGCCTAGGGCCAACCCCACTGCCCTCCAGTTCTGACCAGTGGGACTTGGTGGCAGTTATATCTTGCACTGGAGGGAGGCAAGTTTGCCTTGCATGTGGTGGGAGGAACCAGCCCTCCAAACCTTCCTATGGCAAAGTGAGGCCCAGGCTCCACAGCCTCTGGGACGTAGGTTAGGTCTCCCTGAGCCTGGACCCCTGAATACAGCTTCTGGAAGCTGCTGGTACGAGGACTTGAACACTGGGTAGCTGTCCCTGGAGCGCCTCCCTCCTGGTGAGGGCTGCACCCAGACTCAGCTCCATGTCATGCTTTACGTCTGTCTTGCTGGGAAGCCGTCCAGCAGGGCCTGTGGGACCAGGCTTGTGTGAGAGACTGAGCTGACACTTGGCTCCTCGGGCCTGGGGCTCTCGAAGCCAAGGTTCTTTTCCCACGATTGGCCTACGCGGTGTGCCTCCCTCCCTGTGACCTTTGTGGAAACCTCTGGATAGTGAGCAAAAGACCAGGTGTGGTGTCCAAAGGCTCCTCTCATTTCTCAGGGTGGAGCTTCCCCTTTTCCTCCTTGGGCCTCAACCACCCCGCTCTGAGGAAAATGGTTTGAATTTTATTCTGGCCTTTATAGGCCCGTCCCTGGTAGCCACCACTGCCCTGGGCACTGACTCACGGTACTCTTAGCCCGCCAGGTGGGGGCCGACATCCCGTCGTCTGAGCAGTCGAGAAGAGCTGGAGTCCCACAGCTCTTGGTAATCAGGATGGTCAAGAAACTGAAAGCAGAGGGTGACCACCCAAGGGCTCTTCAGCAGCCAGGGAGAATGGCAGAAGGGATGGTTTCTCCTCTGGGTGAGTCATCATGGGGGCTGAGGATGGCAGGTGGAGTGGGGTAGGGACCCCCAGGCTCACAGGGCAATGCCATGGCTCGTCTGAGGGCTGAGTGACACCAGCAATGAACAGGCTGGTGGATCAGTGACCAGGACATTACCGGGGAATGAGGTGAAGTGGGTGAGGGGTCAAGAGGGTGTGGCCTGGTGGGTTGGAGTGGGGCGTGGCCTAGTGGGTTGGAGTGGGGCGTGGCCTGGTGGGGAGGGGAGGGGCAGGGTGCAGGGTGGGACAGCACCTTCCCAGACAGACACCAGGATGGGGAACAGCTAGAGGGTCACCCACACCTTCTTTCATTCAAACCACAGTGTCTCGAATGGCTGTTGTGCACAACAGACCACCCATCTGCTCAGTCCTGGGGACACTTGCAGCCCGGCCAGTCTGTCAGACCAACACCTGCTGTGCTCCTAAATCCATCTCGGCGGTCACAGGCCCAGGGCAGGCTCCTGTTCTCCCTGGTGCCAAGCAAGTGGGAACACAGGAACATCAGTCGTGAGCACAGGGAAGCCTGGCTAGGTTCGCACAGCCCCTCGCAGAGGGGAATCCACTAGCAAAGGCGACAGCTGGGGCCGCATGTGGGCAGAGAAGTCACTGGTTCACAGCCAGCCTGTTCCTGTGACTGATCCCCTGGTTCAGGCTCTGTGGGGGACCAGGAGCCAGGGCCTCAATTTGAATTCTTTCCTTTCCCAGCACGCCCAAGAGCCCAGACTGGACTAAGGGGAAGACCTTGGGGTACCAGGGCTTAGGTCTTCTTTGGTGCCTGCCATTTTCTGGTTGTTTAAAACATGAGCCTCATCTAGGAAGTTCCATCAGGAACCCCACAAAACCCACTGCAGTAGCATGACCTGAAGTGTCTCTACTTCCAAGATTAGACAAAAGCCAGAGCAGGGCTCCTAAAAACAAGTGATCCTGAGCCAGCTGCCACCTCTTCTCTGGTAAAATGGGGCACGCAGGTGCAGCCCCCTGAGCTGTGTAGAGCAGGCTATCCCAGCTCTTGCTGCTCCCCCCCCCCCAAGCTGTGTGGAGCAAGCTATCCCAGCTCTTGCTGGGGAAGAGCTCACGGGCCAGCAAGGGCATCAGCGCCCCCTCTTGGAGACCTTGCTTCCCAGGTGGGCTGTCACACTCGAGTCAGTGAACGCCGTAGGCTCAGCTGGGATGGCCGACATCACCCCTGGCACTAACACCACTCTGCTACAGGTCCCGGCCCACACCGGGCTTCCCTTGGGTGGCAGCAGCAGCAGCAGCGTCCCCAGAAAACCTGGGCCTGGCTGAGGCTTCTCTTAGCTCCTGGATCCCCACGGCACCACCTAGCTCTGGGGGCAGCTGAAGCATCTGCAGAATCTGGGAGGGAGTAGGAGTCGGGTGAGGACCGCCTTTAATAGCTCAGAGTCAGCCAACACACTGCCATAGAGAACCAAGAGGAGCTCAGGTGTGGGGACCCCTCAGCATGGCTCCTGAGAATCAGTATAGTAGGCACAGACCCTAAGCTGCCACCCCACCGTGGGCCCTGTGAATGCCGTGTGGAAAGCTGGGGACTCCATAGGGATGGAGCTCAAGGGCAGCCGAGGCCCTGGAGCAAAGTGAGGCAGCTGGAGGGGGGCGTGGGGCCCTGGGAGGGTCCAGATGAGAGGGCACTAGGGAGCCACCAAGGGTCCCAGCCTCTTCTCCCACAGAACCAGTCCTTGCAGGGCCAGGGTGCCCGCTGTGTCCGTCACTTCACACCGCCCAGCACCTGGCCCGAGTTCAGGTGGTACCCCGCCCTGTGCAGGTGTGATGCAGGTGTTCCTCAGGACAGGCTGGGGACAGGACGGCCAGCGCTCTGGGGCTCAGGTAGCTTCCCTTCTGTCTTCCTGGGACTCCTCCTTCAGGTTTTCTGCCACCAGTTTCATTTGCTGTTGAGAGAACACAGGGCACCAGGTGAGCCATGGAGATCCAAGTGGTGGCACCGACGGGGCAGAGGCCCTGTCCTGTAGAGGCCCTGCAGAGGAGTGAACCCCAAGGAGGTGCCCCTTGGCCACTGCCCATGGCTTGCTTCCTGCATTCCTCACCAGGCTGGAGGGAATGACTGGTATAGACAGAATGCTCCCGTGAGCCTGGATACTGGGGGCCTCAGAAAAGACAGGACAGCAAAGTGAGGCCAAGTCTTTACCCTGTCCTTATGAGCTGAGAGACTCCAGGTTACAGGCAGGTCCAGCACCTTTCTCAGGTCCTGCGTCCACAGCCACAGGGCTGCCTTGCACAGCACCCACAGCCTCCCTGGGGACACCTCCTCCTGCAGCATGGGAGAGCATGGCCTCCTCGGCTCTGCCCAGCTTGCTAGTCAGTGAGCACACACTGAAATGTGGCTTAAAGCAGAGGATGCCAGCTGAGCCGTGTCCCCCTGTGCCTCCCTCTGTGACTGGACCTTCAGGATTAGGTCACCCTAACTGGAGATTCCTGACTGAGTCAGGCCCTAGCTGAAGGGCATCTCTAGGTCATTCTTCAGCTCTTCGGTTTCTCTGTGTGGGGAAGATGGGAGTAAAGTCGCCCCTTTAGACATCAACTGGACTCTGAGGACCCTGAAATTAGAACCTGCATAAACATCAGGCAGCACAATAGAGTTGACCTTTCCCTATAAAGTATCGGCAGAGTGAAGAAACAATGGATTTGTTTTAACTTGTGACTTATCCAAACACTCACGTCCCAAATGGTCCTCTACCTAAGCTGAGCCTGGAGGAGCTGTGTAGCTGGGTGTCCCCCTCCCCGTACCGTGAGGAACTACAGGAAGATCTTCCAGACCTGGGATGGCTACAGCAGACCCTGCTCATCTCAGCCCCACTGGCCTCCTGTACTCAGACTCTTGCCTAGCTACGCCCACACTAAAACTTCAGGACCCCTCTGTTAAAAGTGCTTGAAAATTTGCTTCCCGTCAGATATTGCCGGGCTTAAAATCTCTCTGCACCCAAACCCTGGGCCCAACAATCTCACTCGGAAGGCTGTGGCTACCTGGAGCTGGGCATCTGGTCTCCAGGACCTGGGTGAACAGCAGACACTGTAGGAGGTTCTTGAGGTGGCTTCCCTAGTTGAGCCGTGACATCTGGCTCCCCCACCCAAGGCTTCCCAGGAACAAGGACGGTGGCCTGGGATAGCATGATTCCAGTTCACACTCACTCAGTGCTCACCTCAGTCCTGGTTTAACTGGTCTGATTCCAGTTCACACTCACTCAGTGCTCACCTCAGTCCTGGTTTAACTGGTCTGATCCCAGTTCACACTCACTCAATGCTCACCTCAGTCCTGGTTTAACTGGTCTGATTCCAGTTCACACTCACTCAATGCTCACCTCAGTCCTGGTTTAACTGGTCTCAGCAGGACAACTGTCTGTTGTAGTTATCACAATGGCAGCTAGTTAGTATTCTAGATTAGACATCACACACCCACCCTGGGTGCAGGGTGACAGGGTGCCTGCCGCCAAGGTGCTGACCTTCTTGCACCTGAAGCACAGCCCAGAGCTGGGAGCGAGCGGACCGAAGAGGAGGTGAGCAGTGTGCCATGGAACAACTGCCCCGCTCGTTCTTCACATGGCTGCCGGTGGCACCCCTTTCTCCCACAGGTTGCTGACAAGCTTGCTTCTCTGATCCGTCCATTTCCCGCTTCCTAGAGACCAATGCTTCCCTGGAGGAGGACCAGGCTGGCAACTGGGGAATTCACATGATCTCAGGGGACAGTTTTTTACACTGAGAGTGGCAAACCCTGTAAAACAGGTATCCTGTTTATAATGCTCTCTTAAGCCAACATTTCAAGAGTGTATCTTCACAACTTAAATTCTGCTATCGTTTCAAAGGCACAAACTGCCGACATAGTGCGAGGAGCCCCACCCTCCGCACATGGATGTACCAGCCTCGTGCCCCATTCATTGCATCCTGAACCCACTAAGTGAGTCACCACCGTGGCTACACCCCCTACATGGGTTGGTGTAGAACCTGAAAACCGAGACTTTTATATTCACAAGGAATTGTTCGCTGGGCGACTCTTGACAGTGGAATAGTAACTCCGACAGTGTTACACTTTCCACAGTCGGAACTCAGGTGAAGAACAAAACAGAACAGATGTGAGGCCAGGTGTGGCACGCAGCCACGGGCCAGCACTAGGGAAACCGAGGCAAAAGGGTGGAGCTTTCAAGGCCAGCCTGGACTACATAGCATGACCCTGCCCCCAAAACAACCAAAAAAAAAAAAAAAACCCACACCAAACTAAACAAACCAGACACACACACACACTCCAGACCAATATCCCTGAAGTCACCCTGCAGAAGGACCCAGGAGGACTGGGCGCCGCTGCTGCACTAGTTGCCGTGGTGAACTGGCTGGAACAAACGGACCCCTGAGGACTGGTCCTCACAGCTAGGTTTTAGGACATGGGTCCTGTGTCCCTCGAGATTCTCATGACCCGGCCCTGGGGTTCAAGACTTTGCGGAGCCTCCTGTCCTGCAGTGTGAGCCAGATCAAGCCACTTATGTTTAACCTAAAAAAAGTGAGATACGCACAGTGGGTCCTGAGACGCTGGGCTGTGTCCTAAGTCCCTTGCCGCCCTCCTGCCTGTTCTTACCAGACAAATGCAGACACTTCTGTCCACTTGGGGTGTTTTCTTCTTTCTAGGTCCAAAAGCCTCTTCAGATCACCTCCTGACCGTATTAATTCAATGAAATGGCTCCCAATAAGGTAACTCGCCCTGCCAAGGCCACACTAGGAGGGACCTGAAACCTGTCTTCCGCCAGCCCCCCTGAAACAAAGCATGGCTCCAGTTGAGGGGATAGTGTCCCAAAGCAGGACCTCCAAACCAACGCAGGTTTGGCCCACGTGATAAGAAAGGTATTCGATATTTTGCCGTATGTCCCAGATTTGGTGACAGCAGCTCCTTCTGTACTCAGCCCTCTTTGAGACCACTGACCCCTCCTCTCCTAACTCCGTGAGGTGGACGCCATTATTGTTTCTCTGCTTTAGAGGGATAGTGTTTGGCCTCAGTCTCAGAGAAAGCCCACCTCTCCCGAATGCCTCCGTGGAGAAAGGCAGGTCTGGGACTCACCAGCCATGTCAGGTATGCTCCACGGCCTGAGGCCTCACTGTGGCCTGGGAGTCTGACACATGGCAGGGTGTGGAGTTCACCTGGACCCTGAATCAGAATCTCCATTTTAACAAGATTCTCAGAGTTTTTAGGCCGACTGCCCAAAGGGCACTAAGAAGTTCTTATGTATACCCTACCAGGGTCCCCCGAGTCCCTCAGTGTGGAGTCTGGAGCCCAGCAGGGAGGAGTGAGGCTGAGGGCCTGCGCCCAGGAACTCGCTGGGAACACAGGGCCAGGTTTGGCTCAGCAGCAACCTGGAGCCTGGAGAAGAAGCCTGTGGTGGTGGTGGCCTGAGACAGGCTGATCTCAGAGTCTGAGGCCAGCCTGGTCTACAGAGTGAGTTCCAGGACAGCCAGGGGTACATAGAGAGACCCTGACCAGGAAAACAAGAAGCAAGCAGACAGACAGGCGAAGGAGTGCGTCAGTGTCAGCCAGCGGGAAGTAGAAACAGAGGAAGCCACACACCTGCCTCACTCGGGCTTCCTCCCCTTCCCTTCCTGTTTTCTTTCTCAGTTTCCATCCTCTCCCTCCCTTTTTTTACTTTTGTGACTGATGAAGAAAATTAAAATGAAATACAGGACATCAGGTTCCTCCTGGCTGACTTTAACTAGTTCTGGTCTGGCTACTCCTGGAGCCTGCCCCTCTTCCTTCACTCTGCAGGCTCCTGCACCCAAAGCCTCCAGTCTCCTGTTTTCCTGTTGGATGTGCCCCACCATTCTGTCTTCCGGTTCAGGTTTCCCCCACTGTGCGCACAAGTTTCTCAGAACAAAGCCGCTGCTCCCGCTGCTGCCCCCTGGTGGTAAGAGCCCATAGTTTTCACCCCTGTCACACTGCCAGCCACCTTCCTGGTCAAGGGGCCCTGGGTGATGGTGCTCAAGTGGGGTCTGCCGGTTCCCTCTCCTCTGTCTTTGGAGAAGGGCTGAGTGTATGCTGCCTGGAGCAGCGGAAGCCACTTGGAGACCGCGATGAAGCGAGCATGCCAAGGCTGTCTGGACGTGACAGCAGAAAGAGCCTGCCGCGGCCTTGTTGAGTGGCACTGCTCGGCCGCTCTCCAGTCCTGCGCAGGGCTGCTGTGTGCACTTGTTTCCAGTCAGGTTTGCCTAATGGTTTTGACTCTTTATATGGAAACCACCCAGAGTTATTCCAGGCTGTCAAAGCCCTAAAACCTCTCATTCTTCTGGAAATTACTGGGTACCCTCCCTACTGAGCCCGTGGGCACAGAATCCACGGAGTGGGAAGGCCTGTCTGGGCACTGTGCTGTTCCTGCCCACATCAGAACGTGAAAGCCCCCAGTCACACTGCCAGCTTTGCCAAGCCCATCCTGGGGACTCCGAGATGCTGTCTACTCACTGGTCTTGAGCCTGGCTTGAACCTAAGCTGTGCTCTTTGCCGTCTGTTCCATGGAGCTGTTTTTCTCCGGGTCCCCTTTCCACTAGTGAGCTGGGTGCCCCCACCCAGATGAAGCCCGGCTCAGCACCCTCCCCTCCCACTCAGCCTTACCAGCAGGCTGAGTTCCCAGGGGCAGCAGCCAGGCACAAACTTTTTCCCACCCCATTTGTCAGAGCTGAGATAGACTGGCAGAGGGGCTGTCAACTCTGGAAATCCCACCAGGAGCCAGCTGCCCTCCCCTTCTGTCCCTGTCCCCCAGACAGGCCTCAGTGGTCATGCCCAGGCTTCCTCCAGCAGGGGTTGGGGTCCTCTTTGTCCTCGGCCTTCCCTCACAGTAGTTCTGGAGTTTTCTCTTTCCCTGTGTAGAATTCTTCTTCCCTGGCCTCTTGACCCTCAGCCTCTTCTGGATGTTTGTTTTCCTGGCTTCCTCTTTGAACTTTTTCCATCTTGCAAAGGAATTCATAATCTTCTCAAAACAGTGGCTGTACACCCCGCTGTACAAGATTGGCTAGAACTTAAGGGGAATGATAATCAACCAACCCCCGCATGTCCCTGCTGAAAGACCACATTTCCCAGCTTGCCCAGGACTGCAGAAACTGTTCCCATTCCTATAAGGGGCTACACACACAGACACGGTCAGATAGACAGACAGACACACACATTTCTTGGCTTGACTCCACCAGAGCCTTCAGCACAATGTGGACTTTCCTCCTGTAGTCCTCACAGCAAGGGGTCAGCAGTCACCCACCCCTTAATGAGATCATTATAGATTTGCCATCCATGTCCTTCATCGCTGGGCATCCCGGAGCGTGGTGATGCCCTGTTCTTCACTTTTAAGATTTTGTCCTCTCTCTTGGCTGCATTTTATGATGTGTCCTTAAATTTACTAATTTTTTTCCCATCTAACATCTTGTCTGCCAATCATCCTATTTAACATGTTTTCCGATCTGAGGCTTTACTCTTTAGACACCAGATGCATATGTGACTGTCACAACACATGGACCATAGCTTAATGATACAGAGCTTAATGATTCTATCAGCATCCTTACTGACTAATTCTGTAATGTGCCTCGGCCTTGGGTCAGTTCAAACTGACGACTGGCTCTTCTCACCATTGTATATGTGCTTGTCTGTATTCGTGGGAAGTTTTGTATTGTTCTGGGATGAAGTTAAAAGTTAAGATCATGTCTTTATGGTTTGTTGGATAAGTCCACAGGAGGGCTCAGCTTGGAGTTATTCCCTACTAGTGGGGCAGGCTTTCCTGAGTGTCCTCCCATCACCCCATGGATTCTGAGTTTTCTGTCTGCTACAGGAACACACTGTCCAACCCTGCACACCAGGCTTGATGGTCTCGACTCTGATGGTTCTTTCCCTAATCAGTTTGCTCACATGTGCATGCCCTACTAGACATGAAAAAGAGTCTTGGTGGACCTCTGGGACTGGCGTTCTACACACCCCACTCTTCCCTGGTTCTGTCTGTCCTGGGATCCCTTATGGCCTTTGCTTCCCTGACTCCTCAAGGTGGCAAATCTGTGTTCAGATAGATTAAGGGGAGGGGATGATGTGGGATTCCCCTCTGTATGCTCTGAATATATTTTATTACTATTGGTTAATAAAAAAGCTGCTTTAAGCCTATGGCAGTGCAGAATAGAGCAAGGCTGGAACTCCAAGCAGAAATAGAGGGAAAAAAAAGGCAGAGTCAAAGAGATGTCATGTAGCTGCTGAAGGAGAAAGAACTGGAACCTTATCAGTGAACCATGACCCTCGTGGTAAAATAAAAAATAATACGAATGTGTTAATTTAAGATGTAAGAGTTAGTTAATAAGAAGCCTGAGCTAATAGGCCAAGCAGCACTTCAATTAATACAGTTTCTATATGATTATTTTGGGTCTGGGTGGGCGGGAAATAAACAAGCAGCCTCCATCTACAAATTGGCACCCAATGTGGGGCAGCTATGTCCACATAAAACCTGAGAGAGCTTGGAAAAAATTTCTAGACACACACACACAAAAACAGAGTTTAGCATAGCTTCAAGTAGTCACATTTTTTTAAAGATGGGCTCTGTTGGCTGGTGGCAAGCGGGGCACTGCATCTTCTTTAAGAGCGGTCTTCCTGGCTCAGCATTGGCAGCCAAGGCTGCATAGCTTCTTTAGGGGAGGGCTTCCTGGCTAGTTGTGCAAACAGCTCTGGCTCTTTCAGAAGGTAGAGCACTTAAGGGGTCTGTGAGCAGTTTGTTACAAATTGCTTAATGGTAGGCTAGGTGCTGGTAGTGCACACCTTTAATCCCAGCACTCGGGAGGCAGAGACTGGCGGATCTCTGTGAGTTCAAGGTCAGCCTGGTCTACAAGAGCTAATTCCAGGACAAGTGCCAAAGCTATAGTGAAACCCTGTCTCAAAAAAAAAAAAAAAAAAAAAACTTACTTAATGGTGACACAGACACACTGTGACCCTGGAGCTGAGGCAGTTTGCTTGGCTCTCAGAAGCAATGAACATGCCTCTGCCATATTGGGCTGGGTGGAGCCAATAGGCAGGGTTGGTCCTAGCCATGCTTGCTTAGCATTAAAAAAAGTGCTCCTGGTCAAAAAATAATTACAGATATGCACACAATAAAGAAAAATTCAGATAAAAAGACCTGTAAAGGGGTCACAGTGTTACATAAATGTATGTAGGCTTGAGGGAGGAAAAGGAGTATAGACAGTTATAATATAGAGTACAGAGTCATAGATTAAAGGAGTAAAGATAATAAAACAAATATTAAACTTGTAGAAAAAGCAATAGAGTAAAAATATAAGCCACATAAAGATGGAAAATAGGCAGAGAGTCTGGATTATGTATATTATTGTGTTTCCTTTTAATTTTTTGACTGTGAAAGAGCTAAATACAGAGAGACGTTTGATTCTGGAGGCTGCTAAGCTAAACCAGCACAAAAGTTATCTTGACTTCAAAATTTGGGTCTAAGAATACATTGCTTTGCAAAGGAGGTTCTGCTTTTGTTTCCACAGAGGACAAGAACCTACGGATTCTTTCCAGACTATTGTGGTTTAATGTACCAAGACCCCCGCCCTCACAAAAGGTCTCCATATACCTTCCAAAATACTTGACCCAACAAAAAGCAGGAAGCAGTCTGGAAAGAACTATGCCCAAATTCCCTAAATGATTGTTTATGAATGTTTGTTTACATTTAATGGGGGATATGCTATAGAGATGAATACTTTGCATTGGTATGGATCTTGGTCTATTTATACAAATTTAAGGTCAATTTTGTTATATGTATATTTCTGATCTTGATTAAGGTATTGTGTTTGTACATCTCATTAAAAATGTAATCTATAATTAAGAAATACAGATTAACTGATTTTTGACAAAGAAGCAAAAACTATAAAATGAAAAAAGAAAGCATTTTTAACAAATGGTGCTTGTATAACTGGATATCAATATGTAGAAGAATGAAAATAAATCCATATCTATCACCATGCACAAAACTCAAGTCCAAATAAATCAAAGACCTCAACATAAAGCCAACCACACTGAACCTCAAAGAACAGGAAGTGGGAAGTACACTTGAACGCATTGGCACAGGAGACCATTTCCTAAATATAACCCCAGTAGCACAGACACTGAGAGAAACAATTAATAAATGGGACCTCCTGAAACTGAAAAGCTTCTGTAAAGCAAAGGACACGGTCAACAAGACAAAACAACAGTCTACAGAAAGGGAAAAGATCTTCACCAACCCCAAATTGGACAGAGGGCTGATCTCCAAAATATACAAAGAACCCAAGAAATTTGTCATCAAAAGAATAAATAATCCAATAAAAAGTGGGGTACAGACCTAAACAGAGAACTCTCAACAGAGGAATCTAAAATGGCTGAAAGACACTTAAGGAAATGTTCAACAACCTTAGTCATCAGAGAAATGCAAATCAAAGCAACTCTGAGATTCCATCTTACACCTGTAAGAATGGACAAGATCAAAAACACTGATGACAACTTATGCTGGAGAGGTTGTGGGGTAAAGGGAACACTCCTTCATTGCTGGTGGGATTGCAAGCTGGTACATCCCCTTTGGATATCAGTATGGCGATTTCTCAGAAAATTAGGAAACAACCTTCCTCAAGACCCAGCAATACCACTTTTGGGTATATACCCAAAGGATGCTCAATCGTTCCACAAGGACACGTGCTCAACTATGTTCACAGCAGCTTTGTTTGTCATAGCCAGAACCTGGAAACAATCTAAATGCCCCTGGACTGAAGAATGAATGAGGAAAATGTGGTACATTTACACAATGGAGTACTACACAACAGAAAAAAATGACATCTTGAATTTTGCAGGCAAATGGATGAAGCTAGAAAACATCATATTGAGTGAGGTAACCCAGACCCAGAAAGACAAATATCATAAGTGGCTCTTAAACATAAAGCAAAGAAAACCAGCCTACAACTCACAATCCCAGAGAACCTAGACAACAGTGAGAACCCTAAGAGAGACACACATGGATCTAATATACATGGGAAGTTGAAAAAGACAAGATCTCCTGGGTAAATTGGGAGCATGGGGACCATGAGAGCAGACTGAAAGGGAAGAGAGAGGAAGGGGGAGAGCAGAGAAAAACGCATATCTCAATAAAAATCAACTAAAAAAGAAATACAGGTTAATAAATAGTCATCTATAACGGTCAACTTGTAGTCATGTTAGTTAGGTTTTCTAGATGTACAGAGATATATTTTAGATGGATAGTTATTCTTCAAGCCTTTCAAAGACTAACAGAATATGGCATTTAAAATGTGTAAGAACTTAGGACTTTTCATGACAATAAGACTCGTCTGCTCCTGGCAGCACCAATCTACTTCAAGAGGATGATGGGCATCAAAGAGGCTTTACTTACGGAGTTTGTTAGCCATTTGGGCAAGAAACTGCTCTTGCTTGGACTGGGTATGCTATATGAACTGGACATGCAGGACCCACAGAAAAATGACTGCTGAACTTTCCTAAGGTGAGACAGTCCTTCAGGGTTCCTGCTTCATGAAAGAGTCTGTCAGAAATTCTGCAGGACACAGAAGAAAGTGACTGACAGACTTCCGAAATAGAACTGTCTTCAAAATTTCCTGCTTTATGGAAAAGTCTGCTGGATACTATGAGTCTGTAGGCTGAATATGGATGCCCCAATGTTACAGAAGAACTTTGGGTGACTGTCCAGGCAGCAAGATATCTCTGCCATTTCTAGAGTTTTGGAAGTTGCTTACAATGCACTTCCTGTTTACTTAGGTAACATTATATCCTTCTGGAGTCTTCGATGGAACTGAAGAAAGATAGTTATAATTATAAAAGATTAGATATAAAACTTTAGACTCACAAAGCTAAGATAGATGATAGAGTATTTTCCTTAATTTGCCAAATATAAATGGAATAAATATTATAACTTTAATTTTTGCTTAATAACTATTTTGCTGTAGGTAATCTTGCTATGTTAAAGTTAAAACCTTTCTTTTTGTTTAGACAGAAAAGGAGAGGTGATGTGGGATTCGCCTCTGTGGTGTGGAAGGTCCGTCTGTCTATGTGTTACTTTTATTGGTTAATGAATAAATCTGCTTTGGCCAGTGGCTTAGCAGAAATAGAGCTAGGTGGGAAAACTAAACTGAATGCTGGGAGAAGGAAGGTGGAGTCAGGAGATGCTATGTAGCTGCCAGAGGGGACAGATGTGAGCTACCAACTGGAACCTTGCTGGTAGGTAGGCCACAAGCCTCATGGTAAAATATAAAATAATAGAAATGGGTTATTTTAATATGTAAGAACTTGCTAGGAATATGCTACAGTGATCGGCCAAGCAGTGATTTAATTAATACAGTTTCTGTGTGGTTATTTCAGGAGTCTGGGCAGGGGAAACGAACAAGCAACCTCCTCACAACACCTCTGTATGCTGTGAATATGGTTTTTTTTTGGGGGGGGGGCAGACTGTGGGGAGGCTTCGAGACAGGGTTTCTCTGTAGCTTTGGAGCCTGTCCTGGAACTAGCTCTTGTAGACCAGGCTGGCCTTGAACTCACAGAGATCCACCTGCCTCTGGTTCCTGAGTACTGGGATTAAAGGCATGCACCACCACCACCCAACTGTTTTCAACATTCTTAATGGATTTATATTTTTATACGTTTTCCCTTTTAAAACAGAATGTTTTATAGAGGAGGATCCTCCTTCCTCTGCCCAGAAGTAGCAGAGGATAGATATTCTGAGGAACATGGGCCTCACAGAGGAGAGAGTTGGGGTGGTACTAGGCCAGACCACAGTCAGGGCTGCTGATGCTGCTGAGAGCTGAGTCACATCCGGCTTGCCCAGAGGCTCTTCTCTCCCTAGCCACCCTTCATGGTGCCTCAACCTGCCTGCCTGAGTCTTGGACGGAAAGTGAACCCGGTATGCATCCCTAACACCAAGCCTGTTGCTAGTATAACAAAAGTGTAAAAGCCAGACTGAGACTGTTCGGTCCTTTCAGATGTCAGGCTCTCTTCCATGGCTCTTTCCCCAATCTTCTTTCTTGGTTTGATTTTTTGAGGCAGGGTCTTAGTGTATAACCAGGCTGGCCTCATAGTTGTGATTCCCCTGCCTTGGGCTTCTGAGTGTTGGACCCTGCATTGCCCCAACCTACACATTTGATGCACCAAACACATCAAATAGTGAAGCAAACACCAGCTCCAAAATTTCTTGCAGTTTTAAATAAATGTGGACTTTTAAAAGATGGCTAAGATCTGCCCCATAGTTTCACTGCAAACTGATCTAACTGCTCTAACTCTGAACACCAGAGGCACAGGCTCTCATGGGGTGTGTGTCAGGGGCGGGGGTCCTAGAAAAACAGACTGACATACTTATTTAGGAAGTTACATGAGTTTCCACAGTCCACAGGAAGGAAGAGTGGTGATAGTAATGGTGGCCACCTCCACCCAGGAAGTTCACAGGGCTGAATGCCAGTGTCCCACCAATACACACATGGGGCAGGGGGGTGTGAGACACAGACACACACAGACAAGAGACACAGACACCCCACACACACAGAGACAGACACATGCACACACACACACCTGAGCAAGCCCCCTCTGCCCTTTCCTATGTGAGCTTGCAGCAGCAAGGCTCTGTCTTTGAAGCAGTAAGCAAGGCCTCTCCAGATACAGAGCCCAGTAGAGCCTCAACCTTGGGTTTTCTGGTCTGTAGAACTACAAGCAATAACCATGTATCACTCATGAATAATTCAGACTAAGGTATTTTGCCATAGCCCTGAAGGGGCAGAGGCAGTGTCCACTGGCTTTCCAGGACTCACTGCACGGTGATGTCATGGACTCTCAGCTCTCCCTCAGTACATAAGGAACTGGCAAATTATTCCTTAGCATGTTTTCATGTCTAGGCTTTTGTTCAAAACTAGAATTTTAGCCTAAAACATACGGTTCTCACCGCTTGATTACTGACAAATCCATGTGACACTGGATTCTCAACAGCCACCTGCCAGGGGGAACTACCTACTTCTTCGGAACCGGAAAAAACAATTTTCTTTTACCTGCATCAAGCAGCACAGTAGTTAAGGTGGAATATCTAATTGAAGTTAAGGTGGAATATCTAATTGAAGTTAAGGTGGAATATCTAATTGAAGTTAAGGTGGAATATCTAATTGAAGGTGTGATGTGGAAAAGGACAGGAAAATACAATGAAACCATAAACCAGAGTTGGCGCCACTGTCGGCTTCCCAGCTCAGTCCAGCTCTGCCCTCAGCAGCCTGAGGACACAGGGTCCCTTTGGGGACCATGAAACAGAGCCCCCTAACTGTGCAGACTAAGAGTCTAAGGAGGAACCAGAGTGAAGCCATGTTTATCAGGAGCAAGGGATGATGGGATGGGGGAAGAAGGGGAACAAAGGGATGGGGGATGGGAGGGAGGGAGGGAGGGAGGTTTTAAGTGAAATGCACTGTTAAGTTCAGAGATGAGAGAGGCGTGGTGGGCAGTCTGTGTTTTTCAGGTCCTTGGTGAATTTTTCTTTAAGCATTGGCCCCACAGTCAATTCTCATTTCCTCAGCTTTGTTAAAGATCCAGGCTTTCTCAGCTGAATTCTGGAGTGAGGAGCTTTTCCTTCCTATCTATCCCCAATTCCCTCCTCTGTTTCCCCACCTTTCCTTCCTTCTCCATCCTCCCTTCTTTTTAGACAGGCACTCACTCTTCAGCCTGGATTGGCATGGAACTCACTATGTAGTCCAAGCTAGCCTGGAACTTAAAGCCATCCTCCTGCCTCTGCCTCACCATCAGGATAAACACAGGCTAATCTCCACATGCTTCTATGATGAGCATGAACACATTCAGAATTGCAGAAATGCAGCTCTTGGTCCCTAGGACAAACCCCATCTTCCTGGAAGCCTCACGCCACCTTCTCATGGCTCCTGGGGTGCAAGGGGCTCTGTCCCCAGGTAGATTCTTGGCTCAGCGCACAGGACACAGCCACCACATATCAAAAGCCAGAACATGCAGGCACTTTCATTCCCCATACCCAACACGCTTGCAAACAGTGAAGTCAGCTAAAGTAAACTGGTTTAAACAGTCGCCACGTATTCGGAGGCTGTGTAAAACGCTGGCGACCTCAGCTTCCCTGAGGCGAAGGGGAGTCACACTGCTACACTGACAGTCAGTAGTGTGGAGAATTGCTCTGTGCACTGGCGGGCTTGCACAGTCTGGAAACCTCCTATCCACCCCCACTGGCCTGAAAAGTCAATGCTAACCCATCACAGCCTTCCCAACTCCGTCCCCACCTCTGGGAACATGGCACCTGTAAGGATGGCGCTGGCTTCTCCCAGGCTGACCGCCTGTGACCACCTCTGGGTCACCCCACCCACGATGCATATGTTGAGTCTAGTCCTGGGGAATCTGCAGTGATCACCTGGGCAAACCAAGGCTATCTGACTTGATGAGTTTACATGTCTCTCCCACACTGTAGCCGTGGCCCAGTCCTTGGAGTCACAAGCTTGAGAACACTCCTAGAATCCCTTGCCTAAGGATGCTGCCAAAGAAAGCAGGTCCTTTCCCCCTAGCAGACTGACTCTGACTTTCAGTGCAGGCCTGGAATTTCTCTGGAGAACAGGACTGGGCTGTGGAAGCAACAGTTACTCTCCTTTGGGGGAGGGTCACCTCACCAGGTCAAGGGGGATGATGCTCCCCCCCAGATATGCCTGCATGCCTCACATCTCATCATAGCTGGAGGGTTCTTTGAGGAAAGAAACCACACACATGAATTTTTCTTTCTTGTCTGCACTTGTCAAGAGTGTGGCCAAGACTCCCAAACCAAACCGCGAAGAGGGAAGGGGCTGCCCTCAGGCACCTGGGTGCTCACCTGCTCCTCTCTCCACTCCCCGCTGTTTCTCTCAACCCCGGAGGCACATTTACTTTGTTACCCTACAGCACAGCAACATTTAAAGTGAATTAGGCCAGGAGAGGCTGTGTCCACCTAGACCCAGCTGCAACCTCAAGTTGAACAGCTTAGCAAGATCCTGTCTCAGAGTGAAGAGGCCCCATGTAGCAGTGCCATCCCCAGTACAAGTCCATGCAAATGTATGTATGCACATGTACCTACACACGCATGCACTCACACATGAACACACATACATTAACATATGCACTCACATATAAATTCACATGCACATGCACACGCGCATGTACACACACATGAACACACATGCATGTACAACACACGCACACACATATCATTGTCATTCACAGAGGAAGAATGCTTTCTTTTGAGAACAGTCATTCAAATTCAACAGGAGGATCAGGGTTGGCTCTGCCAGGCTACAGTGTGGGAGAGACATGTAAACTCATCAAGTCTTCCCCTTGCCTGCTATTACCGGGAGAAAAGCCCACAATGCACATTAACATACAAGTACGTAAATGCCGAACTTTTGTGTAGTGCATACTTGGAAAAAGTCAACACATTAGTTCCATTTCCTCACATCCCCTTCCCACAAAAAAGTAACCCAGATTTAATCTGTCTCTAATCAAAACAGTCTTCATCACATGTGAGAACAGACAGGGTAGGAGCTGCCTCTCAGACGCGTGGCAGTTCATCTTCTCTTGCGTTGTCAGGAAACCCAGACTGGCAAATTAAAAATAAGCCTGTCGGTCTCCACCAAGACAGAGGAGTAAAAGTTCCCTGCAGGAGCGAGGGCAGGCAGACTCTAGACTCACTTTTCAGACAACACAACAGGCACTGTCTCTCCTACCCTGGCTCAGAGTCAAGACCAGCTTTACAGCCTGCACCTTCCTGGCAGAACTGCCCTGAGGGCTCTACACTAGAGCCCTCACAAGAAAGCAGGACAATAAATAAATAAATAAATAAATAAATAAATAAATAAATAAATAATCACCTCACAGAGGACCAGGAAGGACGACTTTTTCTCAGCACATTTGAGAACAGGGAAACAACATTGCAGAGAATTCCCAAGGGAGGAGAACGGGCTACTGTTGCTAAGCACATGAAATGGTCTGGTCTCCTGATGGTTGCTCTCCAGGGTTCCCTACCCCGCCGTAAATGGTATTACCAAGCACACCTGCTCTAGGAAACTCGTCACTGTGAAACAACCTGAATCTTACTTCACAGTCATCCTGGAACCACAGGATCAGAATGACACCTATCCAGTCTCCTAGTCTAACGAGGGCCCCAGATTTGAACACAGACTCACTGCCCACTCATTGGCCAGTTCAGGGAGGTGGATATCACAACAGAACAGAAGATGGATTGCTTCAAACACCTGTTCTGTGTGCCTGACAGGCGGAATGTCATTTGCCCTAAATTCCATCTCAAACCTAGGGCAAACGGCTGATTGAGTTGCCCAATAACATGCCAAAGCAGGTTCTCTCTCTGCCCCTCAGTCTCTACCTGTTATAGAGTCCTCCTGGCTGGCATACCCAACCCCCTACACTAAACTTTTCTAGCCCAGGGGCCTGGCTGCTCTTCCCCCAGCTGCCTGTGCCTATAATCCAGCCATTTTGGTTACCTGGCCCTTTTTGGTCTACCTTTTACCCCCTTGACCAGTCTCTTGGCCCAGGCTGCCCCTCTTGGTTCTCGGCTCCTCTACCCTCTCTCCTCACATGGTCCAGCTCAGTCTCTGGACTCCCCCAGATTCCCCTGCCTCTGGCTATGCTCTCCCTTTTATCTACAATAAACCTTCTTCTCCGCCATGCCTAGGAGCAGTCATGTCATGCTGTGGGATGATGCTCTTGTACCCTGTAAAGATGTCACTTGTCTAATAAAATGCTGATTGGCCAGTATCCAGGTAGGAAGTATAGGAGGGGCGACCAGGCTAGGAGAATTCTGGGAAGTGGAAAGGCTCAGTCTGCAGTTGTCAACCAATGCTGAGGAAGCAGGATGAGAATGCCTCACTGATCAAAGGTACCAAACCATGTGGCTAACCCAGACAAGAATTATGGGTTAAGTTGTAAGAGCTAGTTAATAATAAGCCTGAGCTAATAAGCCAACCAGTTTATAATTAATACAAGCCTCAAGCTGTTTTGTTGGCTGCGGGACTGAGCAGAACAGAAACTTCCATCTACAATGTCATTGCTTTTTTATTGCTTTTTTTCAATTTACTATAAAGCTAGTTATTATACCTGCAATCCCAGTACTCAGGAGGCTGATGTAGGAAGGGTAAATTCAAGGCCAGCCTGGGCTACAGAGTGAGAGCCTGTCTCTGGTGCAGGTCTGTGGGGATGGAGACAGACTGCTAGAGCACTGCCAGAGGAGAAAGTGACTGGACTGTGTGCCATTGTGTTCCAGCAGTGAGCAGGTCCCCACCTCTTGGTTCTGACTAACCTAAAGCACAGCATAGAGAGGCAGGGAACAGGCTCAAGAGGACTCAAGAGCAGCCCTGGCATCTAAAGACAAAGGCCTTCACTGGATGGAAGTTGGGGGTCTAAGGTGGCAGAGAGAAGTGGGGGAAATGCAGTCAACAGTTGTCCCAACTCTTGGCTTCACGGAGTAAGAACACATTTCTGTCTGTTTGCCCACTTCCAAGATGGTCCCCAGCGGTCAGTGCCTCTTGGTATTTATGCCTCGGTGGGATGCCTGTCCACTGTGTGTCTCTGTGATCTGTGCATCCAAAACACTCCAGCAATGATGGTATGTCTTTATGTAATCTTTTGAGTATTATGAAGGGAGAGGGAGCTAAGAGAATACAGGCCTCAGAGTCACAGGCCTGGGGTGGGGTGCTTGATTTCAGACAAACCTTTCTGTCTTAATTACAAAGAGAAAAAAACTTCCGTGTGCCCATTGTCCAGCTTCACCAACAGCTAACTTATGGCTGAACTTGGGTCATGGATCACCCAGAGCCCCTATTTTTCTGGATTACTGGTGCCTAACAAATCACTCCAAAATTCAGTGGCTTAGAGTTAAGGTGGGTCAGAGATGTGGACGCAGCTGGGGAGCATTGGTTGGAGCCCCTGAGGAGTCTGAGTGGACTCAGACAGCAGCCATCCAAGCTGGCACGAGGCTGAGGGGCGACTATACCCAGACAATCAGTATGCAATCTGAAGTGTGCCACATTTCCCGTTGACAAACTGTGACAAGAGGCTACAGGGTCCACAAATCTGGGACTATTCACTATCTGGTTTCTTTGCAGAGAAAATGCTGCCAACTTCTGGTGCAGAGACTCTGAGATGCTCAGGGCTGTCGGTAGCAGGCCGTGTTCCTTGTCACATGGGTCTCTCTGCTGGCTACCTGAGTGTCATGGCGGCTATCGCTTCCCAAGAGCGAGTGATTGAGGAGGCAGAAAACAAGAGGCCTTTGTTTTAATAACCCTGCCTCTGAAGAGACATGCAATCATTGCTGCAGTTCTGAACACACAGAACCACAGGGACATGGGAACTCCACACAAGTATAAACACTGGGGGGCATAGAATGCTGGGACTATCTCAGAAGCTCACAAGCATATCCAGTTCTTACTCTGTAAAGTCAGGGGCTGAGTCATGGTAATTTCAACAGAGCTTTTCTGCTCTACTCACTTACCAATCATACAGTGCAGATACCGTCTGATCTACCTCATGTTTAAGCGTTGGTCCTCACGTATGGTTATCCCTCAGTGTCAGTGAGGGTTTGTTTCATGGACACCAGAGTTCATGCACAAATGATCAGCACCTGACCCACACATCCTCCCCAGTCAGCCACCAGCACCTAATACAATGAGAACACCATGGAAACAGCTGCATAGTACGGCTTCAGGAATCATATTGAACCCACAGACACAGAGGGCTGAGTATCTTTGGGAATGAATTTTAATTACCCGTATTTTCATTTTGCATTACAATATTGTCATTTATGTTTTTAGAACCATTATTAGTGTGGCCATTTCCCCTTAATTAGGTGGTATTTCAAATAATTATTGAATTCGAGCCTTCCCTGTGTTCTGCCTTCCATTCTTGGGAGAGAGAAATGAACAAATGTCCGGTTCCTAAAGGCTCCTCCAGACCCCACGGTCCCTAGTCGATCACCACGTCTATCGCCATCTCTGGTCATAACATCCAGTCATATCTGAGACCCCAGGCAGTGTGAATCAGTATAGCTCATTCTATGTTAAAGGACATCCAATCTTAGCAATTAGAAGTTTAAAAATATGTTTTTCTCAGGGTGTGTTGAGCCCATCTGTAACCCTAGCCCTTGGCAGGCTGATGCAGCCTGGACTACGGTGAGCTGGGAGCAGCCGGGACTATGGTGAATTGGGGGCAGCCTGGACTACGGTGAGCTGGGGGCAGTCTGGACTACGGTGAGTTGGGGACAACCTGGACTATGGTGAGTTGGGGAGCAGCCTGGGCTGTGGTGAGCTGGGGACAGCCTGGACTACGGTGAGCTGGGGGCAGCCTGGATTACGGTGAGTTGGGGCAGCCTGGACTACGGTGAGTTGAGGGGCAGCCTGGACTACGGTGAGTTGGGGGGTAGTCTGGGCTATGGTGAGTTGGGGGGCAGCCTGGGCTGTGGTGAGTTGGGGGCAGCCTGGGCTGCACACTGAGACTCCTTCTCCAAACAACAACCAAATGCGAGTCCTATGCAGGTAGAGCGGTCAACAATGGCTATTAAATCCTCTATGCAGACATATGAGTGGAGCGTAATTCAGAAGTCCAGGACTAGCATATGGGAGTTTAAAGAAGCATTCAGGCTGGCTCTGACCCCACCGGTGCTCACTTCATGCTAACCCTCGAGGGTTGGAGAGCCGGTGTCCGGGGTGATCCCTTCCTAGGATGCTTCAAGTCCGACAGTCATAGGCAAATCATCTCTGAGAGATGATCACCAACAGTAAATCTTTCTCTTGAACAGCTTCCTTCTTACCATAGTAAAACATATGCAGCAAAGCTTTTCACCTTGGCCACGTGTCTTATATCTGGCGGGAAAACTAAGATATACATATTTTAACCTTTATTTAGAAAATGGTGAGGTCAGTGGCCACTGACACAGGCTGCTCACTGGGAAAGACAAACAGTCCTAAGGCTCTTAGCAGCTGTAGCCATATTTGAAGGCAAGCTTGCGCTTTGCAGACTTCTCTGGTGAGAGTGGAAAATACAGAGGCAAAGGGGTCAGAGCAGGGCATGGGCTGTTCCAGAGCCGGAAACTGCTAGTTTTCAGTACAAGGACTTTAGAACTCCACCTGGCTTAATCTGGGGCTGTGCTGTAGACCTCCCGAGCTTCCCCATTACTGGTGGGGTCGGAGGATCTGAGCTGTACCAAGCCAGCACTGGGGTCCTTCTGCAGGGCTCATGTGAGCCCTCAGAGCACATTCTTTCCCTGTGATCCCAGAAAAGCAAATGACTTGTTTCCGTTTTTGCCTGTGTCTATTTTAAGACTCTCGCTTTGTCCAAGGACATCGTTTGTCATTTATTTCATACACTGGCTTCTGAACTATGTGCGAGTCAACAAATCTGAGATGTTTATCAAGAGGCTACTGGATGCCAGGCCTTGTCCTGTAGGACACTGCCTGGCCCTGAGGACATCACAGCTCTCAGAAGAGCCGAAGCGGTCCACACCCCACAGCTGCAGGAGATGGAGACCCCGAGACTAGACCCTAGGTGAGAGAGGAGTGGCAGGGGAGGAAATGAACCTAATACCCGGAGTCAGCATCCGCTGGAGCGACTCTTCCTCCTCCCCTCTCCCTCCCATCCTAAACACATGGAAGTCAGAGGAGGACACCAGGAGCCCTGCTCTATCACTCCGCTACCTTATTGCCTTGAGACAGCATTCCCAACCCCCCCCCCCCCCGCACTGAACAAGGAGTTAGGGTGGCAGCCAGCTAGCCTTGGTGATCCTCCTGTCTCTGAACACCCTCAGTGCTGGGATACAAGCCTGACATGGCCACACCTAGCCTTTTGTTCCTGTGGGTGCTTGGATCTGGACACAGGCAGTGTTTCCACAGCAAGCACCTGCTGAGCCACCTCCCCTGTCTGAAGAGACCGAGGCAGGAGGATCAAGGTTGATTCATCAGCTAGGACAAAGTTGGAAGAATCACCTGCAAATGGCTAACAGATCCCACTCTGGTGACCTCTGTGAAGTCACTGGTGTGCAAAGGTGTGCAACTCATTTTCCCCAGTATACACCACCTGCCAACACCTAGAATTTCCCCCAACCGTGGAGGCCATGGATACGGGTGGGGCTGCTCCCAAGGCACAGTCCTATCTGCCTCTCCAAGGGCTGGTTCTGTGTTGATCTGATACAAACTACAGCCGGCTGGGAAGAGGGAGCCTCAAGTGAGAAAATGCCCCCTCCAACTTGGCCTGTGGACAAAGCTGTGGTGCATTTTATTGGTTGATGACTACTGTGGGAGGGTCTAGCTCCATGTGGGTGGGGTCACCTCTGGGTTGGTTCTGGTGTAAGAAAGCAGGCCGGGCCAGTCATTAGAGCAAACTAGTAAGCAGTGTCCTCCATGACCTCGGCATCAGTGTCCTGAGTGTTCTACGCTGAAACACACACTCTCCTCCCTAACTGTTTACAATCAGAGCGTTCTATCACAGCGACAGAAACGTCACCCAGGAGTTCACCGGAAGTGGCTGCAGCCGCGTCCCTCTGGAGCTCCTTGCTCTAAGAGCTCACACAGGAGGAGGCCCTTGTCCCCACCCGGCAGCCCCACGCTCCTCTCACCACACTGCCTCACGACATCCTCACCAAGACATTACGGCCTGTGTGGTGGGCACCATCTCCCCTGGTCCTAGGGGAACAACGAGAAGACAACCATAGCACGGGTAGGTTGAGCCGCTTGCCCAACAGCCTCACAGGGCTGTGGGATGAGCTGTGTGACCCAGGAAGAGAGGGATGAACTGGCTCAAACAGAGCCTGGGCTCCCTGCTGGATGTGGATCTGCCTTTGGGCTCTGCCAAGGCCCTGGGATCTGCACTCTGAGTTCCCTGCAACTGCCATTTCTTCATTTAGATCAAAACAAAAATTTTTCAGTTAAGAAACTTGAGCTTTTAGAAGTCTTAGACTTCCAGAATGGTAGCAGGCAGGATCCCCACACACCGTTCCAAACATGTCATTCTGATCCAGGTGTTGGCAGATCATCACACCATTCTGTAAGAGTCAAACACTTACACATCCTCATTCTCTGCTGTTGTCTGTTTCCCATTGTGTGAGGACAGAGAAGTGGGGAAAGGGTACATTCTGAAGCTCTCAGGAGATGGAGAAATGGTTAAAATGCATTTAACTCCAGGAAACCAAGACAATGTTCATTCTTCCAGTAATGGAAAGGACCCAGGGCACCGCTCATGCCTAGCAAGCTCTCTTCCCCAGTCTATCCCAGCTAGACAGGCAGTGTCTGGTGAGGACCAACCTCCAGCCCTTCTAGGCCTTGTCCTGTGCTGATTTTGGTCGTTGTCTTGTTCTCTGAGTTGATTTCAGAGGCTTTCCTCTTTCTGGGAGGCTCTAGGCATCTGTCCCTGCTCCCTGGCTGGTGTGTTTGTTCTGAACTCAGCAAGGCCTGGTTGCCCAGAGTGGCTACTGATTGCTCCCAGGTATGTACTGAACTCCAGTTCCCAAATGGTTCTTAGCTAATACTCCTTTCTATTTTTAATTTGGTCTTAAGATTGCTGGATACTGAATAAGCCAGTCTGTGAAGACGTAAGCGCATCCTGTGGCAGCAGTCTCCATCCAGCTCTTCCAAGAGTCCTTTCAAATGCCAACGCAAATGAGCCCCCTGCTTGCTCTCACCCTAAGGAGGTCTAGTTTGCCTGTGTGTTTAGGAATGCCAATCACCCACTGTGAGGGACAGAGCTCTGCTTCTCCCTGGGAGGTGCAGCGAGGGCTCTGAGCTCTCTAACCGGCTATCCAGGTCTCCAAGTCAGGGTTGCTGGCATGCTGGTTAAAAGGTTAATCCCAGGCCCAGTGTGAGCGGATCACCTGACAGGCATGGCGGCAGAAGCTGCTTAAGCTTGCTCATCTAGGCCCTTGGCTGTGCTTAGCTCTGAGATGGGAACTGGGGAGGAGGAGGGACAACAGGAGGGGCTTTAACATGTAGGTCCTGAGATACGGCTTTAGATTCAGGAAATCAGGCCCTTGGCCCAGGTACACGTGTGTTTTTAAAGTTCTATGCCTAAAATGTACAGCCTTCTTTAGGAATAGATGGCTTAAAAATTTTAACCACATTTTGCTCTTAAAATGGGAATTGGGTTGATGTAAACTAGAATAATATAATAGCCATCTGGGCGTAGCAGAACTTTTATTGTAAACTAACAATTTCTCTTTTTAAATTTTCTTTTATTTTATTGGTGTTTTTCCTGTATATATGTCTGTGTGAGGGTGCCTGATCCCCTGGTACTGGACACATAGGCAGCTGTAAGCTGCCATGTAGGTGCTGGGAATTGAACCTGGGTCCTCTAGAAGAGCAGTCAATGCTCTAAACTGCTGAGTCATCTCTCCAGCCCTGACTACTAACTTGTAATCACTTCACAGGGGAAGTGAAGGACAGCCCTGGAACTTGCTCTTGTAGACCAGGCTGTCCTCGAACTCACAAAGATCTGCCTGCCTCTGCCTCCCGAGTGTTGGGATTAAAGGCATGCACCACCACTGCCCAGCTCATAGTTCCATTTTAAACCTGGGCCCAGAAAATGGCCTTGTGACCAGAAGCCTCTCTATTTGTGACAAAGGGCAGAGCAGGGAGTTGAGGCCACACCTAGACACAGGCAGACAGAGATGGTGGAATGCCAGGCTGACAGAGGCAGAAAACACGAGCTCTGGGAAAGGCCCTTGCAGAATGCGGTGCTGAGGTGTGGGCAGGGTGCTCTGAACACGCAGGGCGTCCTCTTCCCAGCACCAGGCTAAGTGGGAAAGGTGAAGAAAAGCTAACCTGTCCCTCGTTTGCGTCTGCACACTGGCTGACACCACATTTCCACAATGCTTTTTCCTTTTTCTGTTTTCAAGTGTGTATATGCGTGTGGGGGCACATATGTATATGTGCATGTGTGTGTGCATGTACACACACGTGTGTTTGTGCATGAGTGTGTGGGTGCATGCAGAGGTTCATGTCAGGAACCCCCCTTCTACCTTATTCACAGAGGCAGAGTCTCTCAGTCAGGTCCAGACCGCCTTATGGCTCACAGTGCTGGCCAGCTCGCTCTGGGGGTCCCTGTCTCTGCCTCCTGAGGCTGGAATTGCAGGTGTTTGCCGTGTGGGTTCTACAGATATGAACTCTGAGTCCCATGCTCTAACTACTGGGCCATCTCCCCAGACAGTAGAATTTTCTGATTCTAAGAGAGTTTAAAAACACTTTTCATATAGATTATCCATATTGTTAGATAAGTTATTGTCTAAAGACTTTATATTCTAATTTTTCCTGTAAATGGGACATTTTCAATATTTAAGATTGTTTATTCTTGTGAAAGAAAACATGATTTTAGGGGCTGGAGAGATGGCTCAGTGGTTAAGAGCATTGCCTGCTCTACAAAGGTCCTGAGTTCAATTCCCGGCAACCACATGGTGGCTCACAACCATCTGTAATGAGGTCTGGTGCCCTCTTCTGGCCTTTAGGCATACACGCAGAAAGAATATTGTATACATAATAAATAAATAAATATTTTTAAAAAAGAAAACATGATTTTATATAAAATTTATAATATGCCTCCTGACTTTTTCTTAAGACAGGATTTCACTGCTCTGTAGCCCTGACTGTTTTAGAACCTGTTATATAGTCCAGGATGACCTAACACTCACAGACCCACCTAGCCACAATGTCCAGCTTCCTATTGCTTTTAATATTCACCTTATGGGCTTTAAATATGCGAGCCTCTATGTCTGCAGCCACGATATGTCTGCCTCTCCCAGTGTGCACCCATCTTAGTTCTCCAGCATGAAGGTCACTGTCACAGGGTTGCTTAACAAGGGGCACCAGGAGCGTGAACAAGGCCGAGCTGAAGGTGAAGACACCCCAGACCCATGTTTCACAAGGGGCACCAGGAGCGTGAACAAGGCCGAGCTGAAGGTGAACACACCCAGACCCATGCCCCTAGACCCATCATCTCTTTAGCAGACCCAGGAACTGAGTCTTGTCACCTGCCATGGGACAAGGAGCCCAGCTGTCTGGGGACCAGACTCTCTTGTCTCGTCTCCTGGGTTGAACCCCCATATTAGGCACAACACTGACATGGGGGTCTCCATCTGCACACTGCCTGAGAGTCCTCAATCTACCAGAGGGTCAGCTTTTCACATGTCCACCTCCAGTTCTCCAGAGACTGTGTGGTCCAAGAGGTGCTGAGCCCAGGTTGGTCCCTGGTCCCTGAGATGAGGTGAGGTGTCTCACTGCAGGTAAATGGCTTTGGGCACCTAGGTGCGCACAGCCTTCTGCTCGCTCTCCTCACAGGCAGAAAATCAACAGCGGTAAATTCAGTGAGCCCCTCCCTCCATTATCTCTTCTCTCTCTCTCTCTCTCTCTCTCTCTCTCTCTCTCTCTCTCTCTCTCTCTCTCTCTCTCTCTTCTCTCTCTCAGCTAGTAAAACATGAAAACAATCATTAGGACACTCTTTGTGGCTCTGCCCACAGGTTTTCAGTCTCCCTCAGTCTGCAAAACTGCAAAATACTATACAGGATCCTGTGTACTGGCTTCCCCTCCCTCATGTTTCTATGAAGAGCGCAGTTAGAAATGGTGGGAGCCGCTCGGGCCTGGTTCTTAAGACACCTGCTCTGCTCTCCTCTCCTCTCATCCTTTCCTGTGGCCTGCAGGCTCCTGCCTGCATTTCCTGCTGACACTGTAGGCTCTGGGTGGGGCTGTCCCATCCTCTGCGGAGCCGATGTGTTTATTTCACTGGCAATTCAATGTGAAGGAAAGCACAGAGAGACCTGACCCCCGCGATAGAAGAATACGGTCTGATAGTGTTTCTAGGCACCTGGCTTACCTGCTGCTTGAGGGCCTCCAAAGATTCGAATTCCAACCTGGCCAGTTTCATCTGGATGTGCCGTGGTTTATCAGGGATAGCAAAGGCAAGGATGAACTTCAGAGCCAAGAGGGCATGCTGTGAAGAGAAAGACCTCATGTTGACACTGTCACCAACCTGTGGCCATCCTAAAGTTCCTGGACCCTTTCTGCTAACTTTTAGGGACTCTTGAATTAATGGCCTCTGACATAAAAGACCGACCAGGGCAGGAGTTTTACTAGCCCACTCTGATGTGGTCAACCCAACAGTTACTAGCTTATTTTGATGTACTCTTTTAAAATAAGTTAATATAATATATTGATACCATGTGCAGCTCTTGGTGCTTTGTAGAAAAGTAAAGTTTATTGCAAAGTCTTGCACAGAATGTTTGACTTGTGCATTGCTGAGCAGTGTGCTGGGTGCACAGCGTCCTCCTCAGTTACAGCACCTGGGTGGGGGTATCCCAGCACCAGCAGTGTCTGTGGCCTGAGTCACAATCAGTGCGAGTGGTGCCTGGTGTGGTTTCTCTCACATGATAATCATCACACACTGATGGGCTGGTTGTCATCTTAACTGCCCTCTCCACACACGGCAGTGAGGCACTGACTACCGTGTGCCCCTTCCCTTTTCCTCCAGCATCATTAGGAAGTAAGTGCCTATAACATAACATGAGATGGAGAGAGCATGGCCTCTATGAACACCACAGGGCGCGCGCACAGCCCTACCGGAAAGGCTTTCTACGAACCCAGCATTGCCTGGTGCCTTGTGAAGAGATCCAGCACCCTCAGCTATCTGAACAACCTACAGGGAAAGAGTATGATGACATCACTCGGTCTTAGAGGGAAGAGAGTTAGAAGGTGGTGAGGATGTCAGCAAGAGATGGACATTGAAGCTGGGTACACTTACTGTTGACAGGAAAAAGATGGGGGAGGGAAATGAATGAGTCTTTCCTGGAAGACTTCAAAAGATGGAGGAGAAATAAACAGTGGCTCCTGGGAGGAGGGGCCCAATCTATATAACATCATTAAACGTGTTACATAAGAAACAAGTTAGTGGATGAGAAGGGACCTTCCGGTGTTTGTAGCTGGAGTTGCACCCACCTCCTGGCCCATCCCATCTCTCTAAAATCTGCACCCTTGTTTGTGCCCCTTGGAGTCCTGGTGGGAATCAGTTCAAAAATGGAAACAAAGTCCCTCTGAGCCTCATTTCCCGTGGGTGCAGAGCATTTGGAAAGGACATGGAGCCAGCTGCCAGCTCCCCATCTTTAGACTTCAACGGCGGACATACATCACTTTAGACTTCGACGGCGGACATGCATCACTTTTATAAAGGAGAAAGTTCACATAAGAAGGAAATGCTCTGCCAGGCTCCTTGCCTTACCAGATCAAGCCTGCCCATTTGCCCAGAAAACAACCTACAACTTGCAGGATCTGGGGCCCAGGAATCAAACAGCTCTGGAGTGGGTACCTGACTAGCTGCTGCTGAGTTTGGGCCTCTACCCCACTTCCGTCCTAATCTGTCAGGGGCTCCCTCCTGCATCAGCACCACAGACATTCTGACTTACTTATCGGAAGGGCTGACATGGAACAGGACACAGATTTGAATGGAGAGCTGGGTGGAAGGCACCTGTCCACAAAAGGAAAAGTGGTCTTAGAGCCACGGCTGTGATTATTCATCAGCGATGTGCTTTGTTTTTAAGTTGGGTGCTTTGATGTTTTAGAGACAAGGTTTTACTATGCAACCATGTTTGCTTCAAACTCATGACTTGAGGGTTTTGAGTGCTGGATAGGCGAGCACCACACCAGACGCCAGAGCATTTTCTTAAGAACTCACAAACTGTACCCTAAGCAAAAGAAAAGAGAGAAGAAGTAGTGTGTGAAGGGGTGAGTGGGAATTTTAAACCAATAAACAAAAGGCCGGTTCAACACAGCAGTTTGATTAAGCAGTGTTTACAGGGAAAAGCAAAGAGAGCAGGGCCACGGGAAATCAGCTCTGAGTTCAGCACCTCCAGGGCGGGGAGCAGGACCTCTGCTGACCACCAGCCAGCAGGTCGCCTCTGTTCACGGAGTCTCAAGCCAGGAGCACAAGGAGAGAAGTCTTTTATTTTGTGACAACTAGGAAGTCTGGGTAATCAAGGGCAGCAGCTGTATTTTTCTAGCAGCATGCGCCCAGCCCTTGGCTTCTGAAACAAAATGCAAATCAGAGTCGAATTCTTAGGATCCTGAGAAGGGAATTTGACTCCTACAGAGCTTGTGTGTGCAGCAGCCTCAACCCAACCTAAGAAATTTCCTCAGAAAAATAAAAATCGTCTGATCATCAGAAAAACTACCAGACAAATGCTAATTTATAAAAAGTCATGGAAAAGAGCTTGAAAAACAACAATAAATGGGTTACTTTTTTTTTTTTTGTTTTTTTTGTTTTTTTTGTTTTTTTTGAGACAGGGTTTCTCTGTGGTTTTGGAGCCTGTCCTGGAACTAGCTCTTGTAGACCAGGCTGGTCTCGAACTCACAGAGATCCACCTGCCTCTGCCTCCCGAGTGCTGGGATTAAAGGCGTGCGCCACCACCGCCCGGCTAAATGGGTTACTTTTTTCTTTACCCATTGGTAATGTTTTGTAGTTATTTTATCTTTTAATTCCATTAGATTTATTTTAACATGTATAAGTGTTTTGTCTGCATAAATGTATGTGTACCACATACAGGTCCTGGTGCCTCCAGAGGTCGGAAGAGGGCATCAGATGCCCTGACACTAAATTACAGATGGTGTGAGCCACCGTGTGGTGCTGAGAACTGAACCCAGGTCCTGCTAGAGCAGAACATTCTCTCCGGTCCCTGGGTTTGCTTACTACATCTCCCCAGGAAAAGCCGCACAGTGAAACATCACATGGTCTGTCTTTGTTTCAGTGAGATAATGCATAGGAGCTCCTCGGGGTTTACAAGGAGTTTGTACTCTCAAGGAAGCCGGTCCTGTGACTCCTGTATCCCCTTCTGCCCAATATCTCCCTTCATTCCAGGACAGGACAGAGCCCAAGAAGCTCGGGAGTGTGCAGGAAGGGGAGCAGGGCAGCCGCCTTTCATGTGAAGCACATGCTGCATGTCTACTGCTGTGTAGGCTGCAGTGGTATCTGAGCTGTGTAGGCTGCAGTGATGTCTGAGCTGTGTGGGATGCAGTGGTATCTGAGCTGTGTGGGATGCAGTGGTGTCTGACCTGTGTAGGATGCAGTGGTGTCTGACCTGTGTAGGATGCAGTGGTGTCTGAGCTGTGTGGGATGCAGTGATGTCTGCTGCTGTGTAGGATGCAGTGGTGTCTGAGGTGTGTAGGCTGCAGTGGTATCTGCTGCTGTGTAGGATGCAGTGGTATCTGCTGCTGTGTAGGATGCAGTGGTGTCTGGGCTGTATAGGATGCAGTGGTGTCTGAGCTGTGTGGGATGCAGTGGTGTCTGGGCTGTGTAGGATGCAGTGGTGTCTGAGCTGTATAGGATGCAGTGGTGTCCGGGCTGTATAGGATGCAGTGGTGTCTGAGCTGTGTAGGATGCAGTGGTGTCTGCTGCTGTGTAGGATGCAGTGGTGTTTGAGCTGTGTGGGATGCAGTGGTGTCTGGGCTGTGTAGGATGCAGTGGTGTCTGAGCTGTGTGGGATGCAGTGGTGTCTGGGCTGTGTAGGATGCAGTGGTGTCTGGGCTGTGTAGGATGCAGTGGTGTCTGAGCTGTATAGGATGCAGTGGTGTCTGGGCTGTGTAGGATGCAGTGGTGTCTGAGCTGTATAGGATGCAGTGGTGTCTGGGCTGTATAGGATGCAGTGGTGTCTGAGCTGTGTAGGATGCAGTGGTGTCTGAGCTGTGTAGGATGCAGTGGTGTCTGAGCTGTGTAGGATGCAGTGGTGTCTGAGCTGTGTAGGATGCAGTGATGTCTGAGATGTGTGGGATGCAGTGGTGTCTGGGCTGTGTAGGATGCAGTGGTGTCTGCTGCTGTGTAGGATGCAGTGGTATCTGCTGCTGTGTAGGATGCAGTGGTGTCTGGGCTGTGTAGGATGCAGTGGTGTCTGAGCTGTGTGGGATGCAGTGGTGTCTGAGCTGTGTAGGATGCAGTGGTGTCTGAGCTGTGTAGGATGCAGTGGTGTCTGAGCTGAGCGTTTCCACAGGCTGCACAGCCGGGCATTGCAGTCCCTCATTCTTCCTGTGTCTTCCTGAAGCTCTGTGGGCAACACCCAGTGGACAGTGACCAGTGATCACAGGAGAGCAAAGGCTCCTCCCACATGACACTGTAACCCAGGAGTCTTCTTTCCCTCATGTGTCTGTCATTCCTACATGGTATAACATACAGATGTGATCATCTTGTCAAATCTGCCCCCATGGCACTTCAGGTCAGTTTGGGCCTCTAGACTTCGGTGACAGTGGCTGGCCTGCCATCTATTTGTAGACGAGAACTACTATCAGGATGAGTGTTTACGCCCTTCAGTAGCACCCCTAAAAATCAGAGCACATCTGCTTATACATAAAGAGAAAGTGGGCCAGAGACACAGCTCACTGTGATTGTTCAACATGCACGAAACCCTGGATCTGATCCCAAGTGCTTCAAGAAAATGAGACGAAAAATCACCTTCTCTGAGTTTCTGTGTGAGAGGGGTACATGTGTGAGCTTGTTTGTATGTGTGCATATGTGTGCTTGTGTGTGCATGTGTGTGCACATGGGAGGGATAACCTCAGTGTCTTCCTCAGACTCTGTCCACCTTTTTTTTTTTTTTTTTGAAACTGTACAGGTCAATGGCCTGCAGCTCACCAAGCAGGCTGGGCTGGCTTACAAGGGAGCCCCAAGGACCTGCCGATCTCCACCTCCCCACTGCTGGGGTAATTCCTACACACCTGGCTTTCCATGTGGGCTACAGGAATTGAACTCGTCCTAACTGCAAGGCAAGCCCCACACTGACTGAACTGCCTCCTAAGCTCCACCTTTGAAAGTCTTCACTCTGGGCATCTGCACACACAAATGTCGATTTATTAATTTTTGTATTCCATACTGAGCAAGGGGAAAACCCACAAGCATCACACAGGAGGACATGCTCACACTACCCTGCATCACACAGGAGGACGTGCTCTAATGTCTTCTGGGCACTGCTGCTCTCAGGAGAGTTTAAAGCACAGAGCTGCTAACTCGTGACCCTGGGATGAGGAAAAGCCGAGAGGTTATGTTTACCATTTTAAAAACCACTTAAATGCCTGCTATACGCTGCAGTAATTAATTTCTTTAAATAGAAATGGATGTGCATCCTTTGCCTGCTCTTCAGATAACCCAGCTGGCTCTCTCCCTGGCAACCTGGTGCTCAGCAGGTGCAGAAAAGCCACCAACACCTGCAGAGTCATTAGGAGAAGAGAAAGGACACTATAAAAATAGACTCACAGACGCCGGGGTTAAAATTAATGGCAATTTCTACCTCACTTCTGAATCCCATCTTATTAAAACATGAATATTTTAGAACTCCAAAATTTTACAACACAGAGGTTCACCTCAGAAAGGCTAAGGTCTGCTCACCAAGAGCATTTCTTCGCTCAGCTCAGAGCTCAGCTCACAGCCGTAAGGAGGCGCACAGGCTGTGCTCATGCAGAAAGGGTAGACACTGTGGAGCACTAACATGGAAATGTGCAATCGAGAGAAGCAGCGAACCAGACATCTACACAGGGATGTGTACACGGTAGCCACGACAGGTGAAGGATGAGCTACTCAGAGCCCAGACCCTGGTCGCACATCCAGTCTTCCCTGCCTCCACAGAACTTAAACAAATGCATGGATGATGGAGAAGGATGTGCACTATGTGCACTGGGGTGGGTACCCACAGGGAGAGGACTGCAGAAGTGGGACCAATGGAGCATGGGTAGAAGTGCCTGTGCCATGGATCAAGGAGCAGAACCAGCCGGGTCAGCAACCTGAGGAGGTGGTCTAAGGGAGCAGTCCACACGGCATTCTTGGGAAGGAAAGAGAAGGGTCCAGCTGTCTATAAGTCTTGCTTACAGTCATTTGTAACATACCATGATGAGGCACACAACAGAACGTCACCATTTTTAAGCTTGGCATGTGTTGGCACCATCATTATCTCTATTTGGAGATGGCATTTATTGGGAACTAGGGTAGGCTGCCAATGGTAAAACTAGCTAATAAGACCCTGGTGTGGGTGTGGCTTTCATCACACTGAAGTAATTCAGGGAGAAAGGAGCCAGGTGGGTGGCTTAGTGGAGAAAATAATTGCTGTGTGGACATGAGAATTCAAGTTCAGGTCACAAACACCCCATGGTCCTGCATATCTGTGATTACAACATTCAATATGCAGGGCAGGTCCTGGGGCTTGCCGACCAGCTGGTCTAGCTAGATCAGTGAGAGACCCTGCCTCAAAGACCATGATGGAGAACGGAGGAGAAAAAGCTCCTGATGTGGACTTTTGGCACACGCGCGCGCAGCGCGCGCACACACACACACACACAGAGAGAGAGAGAGAGAGAGAGAGAGAGAGAGAGAGAGAGAGAGAAAGAGAGGTGGGTGCATCCACAGACACACGTGCACACACACAGGCGGGTGCACCCAGACAAACATACACACACACACAAGCGGATGCGCCCAGACACATAGGCGCACACACAAGCGGATGCACCCAGACGCATAGGCGCACATACAGATGGATATACCCAGACACATATGCACACACACAGTTGGATGCACCCAGACACACACACATACACAGAGGTGGATGCACACACAGAGACACATGTGCATGTATGCACATGCAAATGTATCCACAAACATATATACAAACATATACCAACCCCACAAACCATCACCAACAAAACCCCATAGCTTAGTGTCATATATAAATGGCATTCTGTCACTGTGTTTCCTTTCAAACCAGGAACAAGCAAGGGCATCAGCATTCTGCTAGAGGCGCTAGTCAGTGTGGCCAGGCGAGCAAGGAAAGGAGGAGAGAAATGTCTTTGCATACGACTAGACCTTGTCCATTAGACATTTCACCTCAGAGATCACATGACTCTCGCTGGCTGGCAGGGCCAGCAGAGCTGTGAATTGCAAAGTCAACACAAAAATAAAATCTTTAGCCAAGCAATACAAATTCAAAATTAATATGTACTCATCTATGGAAAGGACTGGTGATTTTATTACCAGTACTGAAGAAAAAACTATAAAACCAAAGAAAGGCTGGTGGGCCAAGGTGCTACACAAGCCTGACTACGTGAGATGGAGCCCCAGACCTCGCTGAGGAAGGAGGGACTCCTCAAAGTTGTCCTCTGACCTCCACAGTCACACACACCCCCTTGCTCTCACAGCGCACACGCACAAACCATAGCACACTCCATCTATGACGCATCGTGTGTGGCTAAGGGCCCTACGGAAAGAGGAACAATTTTCTTGGATTAAAAGATTTGGTATTGTTAAAATGTCAATCATCTTCTCCAAACGGAACTGCTGAATCCATGCAATCCTAAAAGTATTTTGGGGTGAAAGTAGGCATATTAACTCTAAGATTCACATGAAAATGCAGAGAATGTGGCCTAGAGAAACAACTGGAGAAAACAACAAAGTGCAGGAGGGGTTACACCCTTTGATACGAAGACCAAACGCCACAATAACTATAACGCAAGGAAAAGACCAAAACAGAAGAATATGTTAGACAGTCCTAAAATTGGGTCTGAAGAGACTGCTCAGTGGATAGAGCACTATCTGCTCTCCCTGAGGACCCGGGTTCGATTCCCCACACTGTGGCTAACGACAGCCTGTAACTTTAGTTCCAGGGCATCCAACACCTCTTTCTGTCCTCCATGGAGACATGTATCCACACAATATACAGACATATATGCGGGAAAACCACCCATATACATTAAAAAAAAAACTAAAAGAGAGAAAAAGAAAGCTCTAACACTAAGTACAAAGGGTCTTTTCAACAAATGACAGAAATAACCAGATGAAACACAGCCCAACCCCTATCCCAGCTACAAGCAAAAGTGAACAGGAAATGGCTCATAATACAGTTCCTACAACTGTGGGCTACTGGAAGACAGTCTTCAGGACTGAGGGTATAAAGCAAGATGTAATCAAACAATAATCACATACAGAGAATGACAAATTAAAGTTTACTAACAATTAAAAACTTGTGTTCAAAACATAGCATCAAGTTCGTGAGATGCCCAGCCACAGACTGGGGACATATGCACAATGTCTTCTTTGGCTCTGGTGATGCTGGAATCTTCTAGGTGTGTTTAGACTGTCTGGGGAGGGGAATCCCTGGAATCATGCTGAATGTTCTAGGTGTATTTAGACTATCTGGGGATGTGGGGAACCCCTGGAGTGATGCTGGAATGTTCTAGGTGTGTCTGTGGCTATGGTTGTATACGATTATCAAGACCCACCAAAGCGAACACTTGAAGCAGATCCTCTTTATTCTATGTGAGTTATTAGCCCATAAAACTGGAGAAGCTCTCAGGGAACCAGAATGACACAGTGGAGCTCAACTGGTTTCATTCTAACTGCAATCATGGGAACTGTCAGATTGAGATGCTCACCAATCAGATTGCTGGGATAACCCGGGTCAGAGGCAGAGGAAATCCAGGGCTTGTCCATCCACATGATGTCACAGCCCAACCACACGATGTCATAGCCCATCCACATGATGTCAAAGTCCATCCACATGATGTCATAGCATCCACATGATGTCATGACTCCGAGGAGAAATGGCGCACTTCCCTATCCCCTCACAGCACCCGCATTCTGCAGCGCAGGTCTCATCTGTGCACGAGGAGATGAAACACAAGCACGCTAGGCCACAGCTCAGGCTCTGATTGGCTTCCTTTCCACACAAGCTGCTTTTCTCATAGCAGAGTTAACGACTTTCCTGTTCTGGCTGTCATGTGCACTGGTTTTCATGTTTGCAGACATCGTGTGTTGTTTTAAAGTAAACCTGCAGGGTGTGGTGCAGGCAGTTTCTCAGGGATTCGAACAGTGATCAGTCTATCCCACAAGTTCGCCCAGTGATTCCACTACTGCTCTGGTCACCATCGTGTCCAGGGTGAGTTCCAGAGCTAGCCCATGGGCCTCATGTCCCAGGGTGAGTTCCAGTGCTCTCCCATGGGCCTCATGTCCCAGGGTGAGCTCCAGTGCTAGCCCATGGGCCCATCTTTGTTTGACCCAGATACTGGCCTGCTGCTAGTGAGCTCTGGAGGACTGGGGTTGCACTGGGGTGGCACAGGCTGTGTGGAGGACCTGAGTGGCACCTGGCTGATAAAGAAGCAAGAAGATCCTAGAGTTCTGGGAGCTTGCACAGCTAAAAGCAACTGGCAATATCTATGCCACAGCCTGAACTGTGTGCTGACATGAAATTTCCTCTGCCAAATCAATTAACCCATTATGTTACAATTCATTTCCCACAAGGTTTCTGGACGTGGGCACAATGTAGACAAATTCTGCCAGAATGCTTGCTGTGGTCCACCAGCCGTCCCGCAGTGTGGTCCTGAGTGTCTGAGCTGCCACCTTGTCCTGGTCCTTCTGGACTTCCCCCGGATCCACCTACTCAGGGCTCTCAGCAGCCCAGCCATTCTCAGAGCACTTCCAAATCCTCCCTCCAAAAAGGCTCAGGAACCTCGCAGTCTCGGGTTTGGGCACAGAAATGAGCACCTGAAACCTGTTTTCTGTATTAGTTACTTTCCTGCTGCTGTGATATAGGCCGTTTGAGAGAGGAAATGTTTCCTTGGCTCATGCATTCAGGGGCTTAGCCTTCATGGTGGGTCCTTCACAATGAGCCAGCTCAAGCCACATCACAGCCAGTTCAGAAGCAGAGAGTGGAAACAAACAGTGGCCAGGGCGCATGCCCAGGAGCCTCAGTGATCCATGTCCTCCTGTGTGGACCACTTATAAAGGTCCTCCAACCTTCTCCAGTTCCCACCACTTATAAAAGTCCTTCAGCCTTCCACGGTTCCCACCACTTATAAAATTTTCAAGCCTTCCCCAGTTCCCACCACTTATAAAGTTTCCACGGACTTCCCCAGTTCCCACCACTTATAAAGTTTCCACAGCCTTCCCCAGTTCCCACCATTTATAAAGGTCCTTCAGCCTTCCCCAGTTCCCACCACTTATAAAAGTCCTTCAGCCTTCCCCAGTTCCCACCACTTATAAAGTTTTCAAGTCTTCCCCAGTTCCCACCACTTATAAAGTTTCCACGGCCTTCCCCAGTTCCCACCACTTATAAAGTTTCCACAGCCTTCCCCAGTTCCCACCACTTATAAAGGTCCTTCAGCCTTCCCCAGTTCCCACCACTGGCTGAGGAGCATGCATTCAAAACAGGAGCCTGTGGGCAACATTTCATATTCAATACACAGCAGGGTAAGTACTGTTAATCTTCACCCACTGACGATAGTATCCAAAAAATCTTACAGGCATTCACATGTCGGTCATTGTATTACTCTCTGTGTGTGCACATAAACTTATCTTAACCATAACCCAGGCTCTTTCCCAGATCAGACTAGAAAACTCCATAAAACCAAGAACCTGATGGCTAACAGTCTAGAAGTATCCTTCCGCACAGAAGGGCAACAGCCATTGGTGGCTAACAAGTGTGGGTGGTTCTCACCCTGACGGATGATCAACAGGAACAACATACTTCAAATTAAATCATAGTTAACAACTTTATCCACGATTACCAAAACTAGAAACCACCAGAAGAAAACCCTTGCCATAGGCGAGGGAAAACAAACTTCATTCCACTTTGCAATGGGATATTGCCTCAGCGAGAGGAGGAAATGAGTTACTAAGCCATGAAGAGTCACAGAAAGTCTTAAGTGGATGCTGATATACAAAAGGAGCAAAGTATAAATGGTTCCAGCATTCTAGTTCCACCACACATCAGGAACAGTAACAAGCACGGTGATGAGAAGGTACCTTGAGGGGGAGAAGGCAGCGCCAACTGTGACCCACAGAAGGCCGGAGAAGCTTTCAGGTGCTACTGTAAAGGTGAAATGTGACACTCTGAACTTGTCAAAATCCAGGAAGTATATGGCATAAAAAAACAAACCCCCTTGTCAACTGGAGCTCAGCTGGTAATAACGCGTCAACAGAGTCCGCCAGTGTGGAAGCAGACACCGCTTCATAGGATGCAAGCAATGGAGCGGCTCTGAGCAGGGAACGAACACAGGACAGCTCCACTTTTCTGTAAGTTTTTGCAAGAATAAGTTTGCTCTAAAAATGCAAGTTAATTAACTTATTCTGTGAGTCAAGTTTGAAGAATTTTAAGGCTACATCTCTAAACAGACGTACTCTGATTATACAATAATTTTCATTAAGTGATTTCAGAAGAAGCACTAATGGCTTCTCTTATATAACACCACTGGGATGACCTGCGAGTACTCAGAAAAATGTGTTTCCCCAGTAGGAAACCTATTTACAGAAACATCAGCCTCAGGATTAACTAACAGCAGAAGCACACCCAATTAAAAAGGCCATTAGATATAAATACTTCCCCCACTTACTATCCCAAAATAGTTTTTTTGGTATGAGTGCTGTCTGCATGTATGACTATATGCCAGAAGAGGGCATCAGATCCCATTATAGATGGCTGTGAGCCACCATGTGGATGCTGGGAATTGAACAGAAGCTCTGAAAGATCAGCCAGTGCTCTTAACCACTGAGCCATTTCTCCAGCCCCAATATCTTATATTTTGAGGCAAGGATAAAGTTTCAAAAAAATTAATATTCCATGTGTAGGACACAGAATATTGTTTCCCAATCTCAATTTTTCAGACTTGATCTGAAACCTCAAGACCCTTGCACTGCAAGGGACGGGTGGCTGAGGCCTCCGAGGGGCATGAGGGCACAGTCCACCCGCAATCGAGTTCTCCACATTTTCATGCTGACAAAACCCACAGAGGCCTGAAGCTGGGCACATCACTCTGGCTGGTAAGGAGGAGCCTGCAGCAGCTGAGAGAACTGCAGTGCCCGTTACTGTACAGAAACTCGGGCCCTAAGGACACGCCTGTGACCAGCCCTGTGCCACTTTCCCATGTCTACGTGTTGTCTACTCTAGAGGTCTCCACTTCCTTTCCACACCCTACAGGTTTAATCTGCCCATTTGTCTCATCTTTTACTCTGGACCAGTGTGTTCTTTCTACCCCATATCACACATCACTCCCCGACTCTTCTCATGCAGACACAACAAGAATTGACATAGGGAAACCAACTCAAACTCTTCAAATATAAACACAGTCATTTCACTCAAGAAGACTAAAGATGACAAGTATTCATATGCAGGCAAATCCTATAACACACCTACTAGAAAGCTAAAGTAACAGATAGCACCAAGTGCTGACAGGGACTTGGGTCAACTCAGGTGCACATTGCTAGTGGGAACCTCCAGATCCAAGGGAAGCAACAGCTATGCAGACACAGGAGGTATTAACGACCACAACAAACGCCACCAGAGAAGTACCTCTGCGTGACATTCCAGACAAGGTGCCAGGACACCAAGCCAAGACGCGACAGCAGCGGTGGGAGGCAAGCGCAGTATGTGTGCAGACAAACATCAGACTTACCAGACTTTCAACACGACCCTGAGAGCCACGAGAGCATGGACTGCACACTTAAGACAAACAGCTGCCCATAAAGGCCACCATGTCCAGCAAAGACAGGCTTGCAAGCTGACAGGGAAATAAAGCCACCTGACAGGGTGGTGTATTATTACCACTACACAATGATCTCAGAAAGTGCGGCCCACTGACTCAGACGCAGGTAACTGCATTAACATTTTCCTTAGTGCTCTTGCCACTGCTTTCCTCTGAGTACTCAACTCCTGCAGTGCCTGTTTCTTCTTGGAAATCTTCTACCTGGTTACTATGTGATTAATCATATCAAATTCAAAAGCAAAGGTATTCAGAAGAAATCCCCACAAAATAACTGGTAGCAGCGGCGTAAGGGCTCTTGGGCTGCAGTTCCCCATTGAAGCATCCTTCTGCCTGGTCCCTGGGTACCACTGAGCCCTGGGAAGTGTCCTTACCTCTCCTAGACCCATTTCCACTTTCCAGTGAGCAGTCTGATCCACTCATATCCATGGCATTTAACTCTCAGGGCACATACGCAATTTTCTCAGGACGGGAATGTGGGTTGGCTCTTGGTGTCCCCCTGAAGATGAGCTATCTCATCTTTCTCTCCTTTGCGTGTTCTAACCCTAAGGGTGTAAAAGACTCCACCTCTACATGTGAGAAGTCAAAGTAGCATAAAATTTGGTGCTTGGGAAAATTGTGCCTTGTATTGAGAGTTCACACCTGTGCCACCACGGAACCTTGAGTCCCTGGCTACACGAGCTCACCCTTTCGGCCGCTGCTCTGCCGCTTTAAACACAGAGCACACACACACACACTGCACGTTCAGCGGATAGCACAATACTGAATGTGATCTGACATTTGGCAAAGGCTGGAGAAATCAAACCATTTTTTTTAAAGTTTAATAGATCATTAGGAAATCAAATTATCTCCCCCAACCCCTCAACATTAAAGCATTTAAAAGCAAAGCCAAGGACCCAGGTAGGGCTGCCACAGCCTCTGCTGCACAGAAACATCTGCCTGGCTTCTTCACACTTGTCTAGGGCCCCTGACAGTGGATATCATCATGTAAATCAAAGCTCACAGCCAAAGAATTACATAAATGCAGATTTGAGTTTAAATAAAAACTATACTTCTGAAGGCAGTAGAGATGGCTCAATGGTGAAGAGCGCTGGCTGCTCTTCCAGAGGACCTGGGTTCTATTCCCAGCACCCACATAGCAGCTCCTAACTGTCCTTAACTCCAGTTCTGGGGGAGTTGACATCCATGGCAAAATATCAATGCACATAAGATAAAAATAAATAAATTAAAATTCCTTTAAATTGTTAATAATGTGCTTCTGAAGATGAAATAAGCTCTCTTATGGACCTGGAGAAACGTCTCTGTGGCTGGAGCACTGGCTGGAGAAACAGCTCGCTGGTTAAGAACGGGTGTGCTGCTCTTACAGAGGACCTGAATGCTGTTCTCAGCATGCAATGGGGACTCACAAATCCAGGGATCTAACTCCCTTTTATGGCCTTCTTGGTACCTACACGCATGTCACATGCATGCATGCGCACACACATTTACAAAAAAATAAACTCTAAAACAGAAACCCAAGACGTTCCACATTTCTCCTCTAGGCTGGAAGGCAAACTGCAGGCAGAGGCCAGCTCCTGCAGCACTCCACAGTGTGTGCACCCGGCAGCCCTGCTGCAAAGTCCATACTAGGTCACCCTACTTGTATTCGTTCCTTGTTATTTTCCTAAAGCAGGGAAAAAACAAAAATTAAAAAGAATTATTTCCCTGACATCACCTCAGACGTAAACTTCAAAGTTCAGCAGCCAGTAGAACTGACCACACTCACAGGACTCAGTGACTGGAAAAGGAGCCAAAGCCGTGGACGGCCGCTAGTCAAGTGTGAGACTGAGCGTCACGCACACCAAGCAGGAGAGATCCACTGCAAATGCTTAAGGGAAAGTGTGGTGCTGGGACTCGAGACGCTGAGTACACAGGCAAACTTTCTCTAAACTCGAGATGAGTGTTCAGTGCTAACCCCTGGCCACGTGTGAGACCCCAAGGCCACTCTGCTTCCCAGACCATACGGCCCAGCAGGCCCCAGCTAAGACTGCAGCCGCTAGAGACCAGGTGCTTACTCCTGGCAAGGAACTGGGTGGGCACACGACACAGCTTACTCCTGGTGGGGAGCAGGGTGGCACACGACACAGCTTACTCCTGGCGGGGAACAGGGTGACACATGGCACAGCTCCCACAGGAGCCATGAGTACACCATTGCCATCTATGGCGTGGGGGGGGGGCAGTTTCCAAAAAAACCACGGGTAATGGGCAGGCAATCCAATCAACAGGACGCCAGTGTTAAAGACAGAGACTACTTATTAAATTTGTCTCTTAAGAGATTAGATTCTTGGTCATGTTTAAGCACTATTTAATTACATACTCTCCTATAAACTAATAAGGTTTGCATGCTGCTTCCTGACATGGGACCCTGACGGTAGTCAGCAACAGGATGCACAGACTGAGGGTCCAGCAAATCGAGTCCCTTTCTCTTGTCACTCATCTGTGGCTGTGTGATCGCCTGGCCTTCTGTTCTCAGTGACTGCACAGCTTTGTGGCACTTTGGTGATCGCAGGCAGCTCTAGTCCAGCTGCGATGGCTTTGTTATTGTTGTTTGTGCTGAGAAGGGGGAGCCATGCTGCTGGAAAGAGGTTCCCTTGTGAGAGTCTGTCCTGGTGTGGCCTAGGGCAAGGCACAGCACCTGGCCAGGTTCCTAACTGTGCCATAGGCAAGGAAGATTAAAAGCAGGCTGGAGAGAGGGCTCAGTGGATAAGAGTGCTTGCTGTGTGAGCATAGAGACCTGAGTTCGAATCCCCAGCAACTATGTAAAAGGCCAGGCATGGCCATATGCACGTATGCTGTGGCAGGCAGCGACAGGAAATTTTTCTGGGGCTTGCTGGCTTCCAGCTGAGCTCCAGGTTTCGTGACAAATATGTGTGCCTAAACTACACACACACATAAGACAAATTTTAAAACTTAAAAAAAAAAAAGACTAAAAGCAACTAGTCCAGCAAGCTTTCTGCTCACAACATGCCGAAGCCACAGCTTTCTCCGTGACTGTTAGAGGCAGGGTGCTAACCAGCCACACACTTGTGGTTGGTGTGTTTGTGTCCTGCCACAGCGCTGAGGATATGCACTTCGGGCTGACTACCAAGGGAGAAGACACAGAGAGCCCAACAGTTCTCCCTAAGTGGAGACCAGAGTCTGGCAGAGAGGTCTTCACAACTCTCTGGGTGCAGTTCAGCCAGCGGGGATGGGAAATGCACGCCAGAGGAAGCTGGTGTTCTTTTCTTTGAATGAGAAGAATATTCTACAAAACACCACCTTCTCTTGGTGACAAACAAAGGCTGGCTCATCAGGATACCACACGCCTTCAAACAGATTGCTGAACCTAACTTAGTCTATTTTCTCGTGGGCCTGACTTGAAGAGCAAGATAGGGAAGGAATGGGGAGGAGAAAAACCTCACAATAATCAACAGCTGCCTAGCACCTGGGGATGAGACTGCTCCTCAGTTGATGGAGCTTCTGCGGTAGCTCGTACCCTCACGGCGGTCAGCTCCCCGCCTGACTGCCATCTCATCTTTCAGATGGCAGACTGGCTGCCAGCCCATTTACCAACACGACCAAAATTGCCTTGTCTCCTGTTTTAAAAACATTTTCAGATGCAGTGGACGGGGAAAGACAAACCATTCAAAAGTAAAATGGAAAAGTGGCCACTTGACTTGACTGGTAAGAGTTCATTCTCCCTGCAGGTCAGAAATGAACCTAAATGGGCATCTTGCCAAGCTGGTCAGTGCTGGGCTCCATAGGTGTTGCAGTTGGGAAGGACAATGGCTTCCCTCTCTTGGCCACTGCTATGACATTTGCTGGTACCTGGAAGCAAGGGCACAGGAAGACCACCTTCTGGCTGGATCCAGTGCCAAGCACCTGAGACACGTGTCCTGAGTGTGTGGTGTCTTCAGCAACAGGGACTCCCTGAAGGTCATTGAGTGGCACTTGCGCATTGGTGGGAACAGCCTGGTACTAGTGATGGAGCCGTGTCCTGGAGCTAGGGAAGTCATGGCTTTCAGAAGAGAACGTATTGCCGCGACTTTTCTGGACCAACATCATTTCTAGCTACACCTAGGCCTTGTCCTTATACCCACAGATAAATACAGCTACCACCTCACACCAAAGAGCGGCAAATGGAGACGACCTCAGAGAACCACAGCTGGACAAACGCAGAGATCAACAGACCGTGAGGAGCCCAACCCCGGTGGACCCCCAGATACTCTCCGTGGCCGCTCCTCCATCTGTGTCTCAGGGAACAGCCAGAGGAGGGGGAAGAAAGATTGAAAGGGCAAGAATGCCAGGAAATCCGCTGTGAAACAAAGTCCCTAAAAATGGCTGCATAAATAAGACCAGAACAATGGCAATCAGCAGATAAGCCAATGTGGAAGCCAGCAGTTTTCACTGGGTCCCCACCTCTAGACAGAGCTGTAAGCAGTTGATGAATGCTGGGGAAGGAAAGTTACCCTTTCCCAGGGATGAGCCCCCTGATTGGTTCTCCAGGACGAAGTTGTCAGTCATGAAACCAGTTATATAAAAACAAAAGTGCACTTAGCAGGTTATATATATATGTGTGTGTGTGTGTGTGTGTGTGTGTGTGTGTGTGCATACAGATCCATGTGTACGTGTAAAACAATAACCAGAGAAAAGGGGACTATCGATCCGAGAGTGTGTAGGCAAGGGAGGAGCTGAAGGAAGAAAAGGAAAGGGGAATATATATAAGATTATAAGGTACAGGGAAATAGGGCTCTGGCCCAGGTACTTTGTGTACAATGATCTTGCTGGAGCCATTACGGTAAAGCTTGTGCGTATTCTCTGAGCCAGCAATCTTGCTCTGGGACATACACCCTTCGGAAGAAAGAGCAGTACGCACAGGTTAACACTAGGAGTGCTCAAAATACCTGAAAATAACCAGAAGGCCCGACAACAAGGAAGGGTAGGCCTGTGAACACCTTACACCTTGTGGTTGTGAGGAGGGGTGTGTGCGGACGTGTGTTTCTATACAGTCTAACACGCGTGTCCCAGCTATAGCCATAACACAACTCCTGTTAGTCTGTCTCTGAGGGGTGCTAAGCTTCAGAAGCACAGGACAGAACAAATGTACCTCATGAGCAATTCTACCCTTTATCCACACTTCTTGCACAATATTTAACGACTGCTCCACTCCCTCTAACTCACCCTTCACCCTCTCTGGCATCAAGGGCAGGCAGCATCTGTCAAAAACAAGTCCAGCGGAAACCCAGACCCTGCCCTGGGTTCTGCCCTCTGTTTCTCCTGCATCGGAAGACACACGGCTCATGGATCCCCTCTCTGGTTCAGGCCCTGTCCCCTGAGGCTCTACAATCCCACACACTCCCCTGTCTTTATTTCTGGCATCATCAAAGTCGAAGAACAGCCCTGCTTTTCAGATCCTGGGTGGGAGCTGAGACTGTGGCAGGCTTTTCAGAAGACGGACTGTAGGGGTGCATATAAGCTGTTTGCGTGTTTAGGATTCTGTCACGCCTCAGAGGATTTCCATGAGTTTGAATTGAGTGGGGACAACAAGCCTACTGTGGGCAAATGTGTGAGGACAGTTTCTGCTCCCCCTACCTGCAAAGAGGGAAAAGGAGCCCGTGTCAGAATGCGCATGTGCACATGCCTGGGACTCTCTGACTGCAGTGAGCAGGTTAAGTGGGTACAGATAGGGAGCACTGATCAGCAGTTCACAGGATAAACCGAAAGTGTCCCCCAAACACTCAGCCCTTCCTCCCATCATGCCTGTCTGCCACCTCTTCTCCCTTCCTTGGATCCCAGCCTTTGACAGAGTGAGATCCTGCCATGTCCTTCATCCTGGTCATAGAAACCCCACTGGAAGAGAAGGAAGGGGGTCTCCCTTTCCAGCTGAAGTACCCTGGGCAGCAGGCAGAGGGGCTGCAGGTAAGACTCCCCTTCACTAGACCCCCACATGAAGATGTCTCAAGACAGTCCCTCACCCAGGAAGAGGAGGAAATCCTGTCCTCTAGAGGACCCTGGGCACCCCACCAAGATTTCATGGCCCATGTTTTTGTTGGACTGTGGCCAGGGCAGAAGAGACCGGGAGGGCTGCCTGTGGGCTCTTTGGTGAACCACAGCATTCACTCCAAGGAATATTTTGATAACATTTTTACTGTGATATAATCAAAGAAAACCGAGAAATCAATTGATGTTGATTGACTTTGTTTTGTTGTACAATAGCTGTGCTTCTTTTTTCTTTGTTTTGTTGTTGTTTTGATTTTGTTTTTTTGAGTCAGGGTTTCTCTGTGTAGCCCTAGCTGGCCTGGAACTCACTCTGTAGTCCAGGCTGGCCTTGAACCCAGACATGCACCTGCTTCTGCCTCCCACTGCTGGGATTAAAGGCATGCACCACCATGGCCTGGTGCTGGGCTTCTTATATAGAGTGACTCACAGTGCGCGAGCCTCCAGAGTAAATTCCTGGTTGTGAGTCAAGCATTAACAATCTGGTAATACTGTAAAGGATTTAAGTAATGTAGAGACCTCCACGCATGTATTTTCACAGGCACGAAGTGTGGCAGGCTTGTTCTGTGTGTGAGTTGGGGGAGGCATGCAGGATGAGCCCACCACTGATTAGCTGTATATGTGCAACAGGAAGATGACAGGAGCTCTCTTCCTTATGGGGAAGCTACTGGGCTCGCTGGCCAGAGGGGTTTCCAGTGCTCCTGCAGAAGGTCATGCTCTCTCCAAATCCAGCTGATCAAAGGAAAGCGCACAGTGGGGACAATGGGACCTTCCTGGGAGGAGGTGTATCTGTGATAGGGACGGGGGGGCCTTCCTGGGAGGGGGTGTATCTGTGATAGGGACAGGGGAGGCTTTCCTGGGAGGGTCTGTAATAATATCTGTAATAATGCCACAGCTGAAGCCTATTTCTGTGTGTCCCAGAAAGTAGCATGAGCTCTCACAGGATGCATGGCAAGGGGAGGGGAGGAATAAACACCAGAACTGAAAGATTCCAGGACTGTGGCATGGCACAGAGGTAATCAGCTGTTTCCTACACTGCACCTTCCAGCCTGGATGATATGACCTTACACTGGTAATGTCTGCTAATGCCAGTTCTCATTTTCAATACATAAAACCTTGCTTTCATCCTTGTATATATCCAGGGAGAAGGAAGGAAAAAACGATCAACACATAAATCATGCATTCTACAGAAAGAAAAATAAGATGGTGTTCCATTTCTTGTACTCATTCCTATGTAAATAGTTAATCCTTACTAATGTATATAAGACATGTACATATAGAACATACCCTGCACATACACAGCCACACATGCACACACACACTGTACAGGCACACACACACAGAGGGTACTCATTCACCATCAAACTACAAAGTCTGGATGTTGGAGCAAATTCCCCAGCACCTGAACTGTGGTGAGCACAGCGGCAGAGCCTGACCTGGCCGCACAGATGTACGCAGGGACTGGCTCTGGCGTTCTCCATAGTCAGCCCTCACCTAGACACTCAGCCTGGGCTGCCCTTGCGTTTTCTATGATGTGTCTTATACTCCCAACCATGCCGCAAGCAGTATCTGGTGATACGAAGAGTAAGCTAAACCCAGCACATGCTTGCCAGGTGACACCACCACAGCCATTAGGCATTATCGGTTCAGGAGTCAAAAACTGAACAACAGGGCTCCCTCTAGTGGTGCAAAACATACTGCCATCCGCTCCTACCCCTGCCTCTCAGGCCCCCAACCCTGTGAAGTCAAAGGGACTTTTGATCTTGAGGGGAGCAGGGACGGGCAGAGACAGCCAATGAAAAGGCGCAGAGCCAGCAAAGCTGCTTCCTTCAAGAGCCATGGCGAGCTCAGCCAGTGAGGAAGGAATGAAGGGGAGGGGACAGAGCTAGGACAGTCAGTGACCCAAGAGTTTGGGAGAGGAAGAGAGGTGGAAGGCAAAGGCCTCAGACCTGAGGTAAGAAATCAGTCTCCTCCTGTGCTGTGAGACTACATCCGGGAGAAAACAATGACCTGGTTCAGTTTGAGGACAAGTTCTGCCTAGGATTTGGGAAGCCAGGGTTGCTCTGCCAGTGGAGACCCATTAGGCCTTACAGGGGTTCACCTCCGTAATAGGAAGTAACTGCCAGTCCCCAGGCGGTGTCTTCAGAGCTGGGCCTGGAGAGGCTCAAATTCACTATAGATGCAGTTGCAGATGAGTTCAGAAGTGGGTGGGGCCTTGGACGATGTGACCACAGGGCCTACTGTGAAGGGTGTGTCTTGTCTTAGTCCCTAGTTCCACCTCTCTGATCTATGGCCATTTCAGGAAAGTGGTTTCTTCTACCACAGGCTCCTGGACCCATCAGGCTCTGCCTGGCCTCATGCCAAGAGCAGCAAAGCTCAGACCTTCCCTCCTGCCAACTGCTTATGTCACGATGCCACTGCCATGAGGAGATGACATACACCTTGCTTCAGTTTTAGGATATGCAACCTGAACTGGCCCTGATTCCCAAAGGGATCATATTTGTCACCTGATAAAGAGACTGGGGACAGAGTTACAAGTAGGACCCTTTCAATGGAACAGTGCTGTATCTCCAATGTGGCTATGGACACATGGACCCACAAATGCAGTGCCACTATACAGAATGACATTCATAAACACAGGTACACAAACTCAGAAACACAGACACACATTCACAAACACAGATCAGACATGTACACATACAGACACACACAGAGACACATGCACAGACACACACACACAGACTCAGACATACAGACACACATACACACATGTACAAACACACAGAATCAAACATGTACACATACAGATACACACAGAGACAGATGCATACACACGCAGAGACTCAGATATACAGGCACACATACACACATGCACAAACATACAGATACATACACACAGAATCAGACATGTACACAAATACACACACACACACAGAGACGCATGCACAAACACACAGAAACATGTAGAGTACAAGATCAGTGGATTCTATGACTGACATGCCATGGTTCTACAAACATTCCTCCCATTAGAGGAAACTGGATAAAGCCATCCATGCAAGCTTGCACATACAATTATAACCGCATGTGAGTCTGTAATTATTATAATAAAAAACTCGACTTAAAATCTATGAGATACTACACTGGCATGGATGCCTTTCTGCAAATCCTTGATGTGCTGTTAGACACAGGGAGAGAGGGGGAAAGGAGGGAGCTAAGTAAAAAAAAAAATGCACTTGGTTCAGTGAATGCTTAATTAAAACCTATCAAGTTCACATAAAAGCCTGCTAATAATAGTCCTCTTATTAAGGTGACAGTTGGTCGGGGTTTACTTATTCTGTTTGGTAGGTAGACAAAAACATAGGAAATTATCTATCTTATAATAGGAGAAATTATATTTAGGGTTAACACTATCATACTGCTCTCAAAGTAAAATCAACTACTATTCTATCTAGCTTCATTTGAAGACTAATAAGAAGATAGCACTATTTGATTATTGTGACCAATTAGTGAATTTTTATAAGCAACCTGCAAAATTTCATGAACTCTTTACTGATTTCATTTGAGGGTTTATAGCATTCAGCTATCAGAGAGACAGTTAAGGCAGAGTTAGTTCAATACACAAACGGAGTGCAACTCACACAAAATGAAAGTGCCACTGTGCCCCCAGCAAAGCCACTTACACACCATGCTGTCGAGCTTCTTGCTGCAGCTCTCCAGCAACAGAGAAAACAAACAAAACAGAGACCATATGTCAGGGTATTTGCTGACTGAGCAGTGTATGAAGCTTCAGGGAGTCCTGCCTTCAGGCGACACCTCCTTCCGATGGCCTTTTATCTACTCACTCTTATGAGACTGATGTTGGTCTGACATCCAGCACCTGTATCTGCCTAAAACTACCCTGTACTTTATAAAGCCAAATCTCTCCCTCCCTTGGTGTATACCCCATGTCCGAGATTAACAGAGGCAAGAAGAGGAGCTCACTCTTCTGCTCATGTCTTACCCTCCCATCCGAGGACTAACCAGGTCCATCCCTGCTTAGCTTCCAAGTCTAGGCAAGGCTGGTGTGTTCTGGAGGGTGTGGTGATAGACACATGTCCAGTTCTCAGAGGAAGTGGACAGAGACGCTCTGCTCTATCTGCAGGTAACATTGCTGCAGCCTGACTTGTCTGCCATTTGATCCAGAATGTGGTGATGCCAACCCTGAACACAGCAGACCACCCAGTCTCAGAGAACTCCTCAGCAGAAGGAAAGGAGGCTGGTAACGGAGCATCTCATCACAGGGTGGGAAAGGCAGGGAAAACGGGAAATGCCATGTTTGGAGCAGATCTTGAGGAGTAGGTAAGGGGTCTTCAAGGAGTCCTCTGACTAGCAACAATTGGGTGGGAGCGAATTCCCAGCCACAAGAAACCCAACTCAAGACACGTAGGCAGGAGATAAAAATGGTGAAGCCCATGCAAGGTCTGAATGCTACAAGGAAGCTAGTGAGCAAGAGGAAGACTGAGACAAAATCATTTCAGAGGAGGGACCAAAGGGCAGTTCATCAGGAGGCAGAAGGGGCGGGCTGAAAAGGAGCAATCACCAAAGTGAAGAGAGAACTTCACACATTGTGTGGTTTCCAAGTGGATATCAGCAAAACTACAACCAAAGGGAGACCAGGGGAGAGCTGCCCAGCTCTTCTCTGAGGCGGTGGTGTCTGTGGAGGAACCATGAGAGTCCCAAGGCAACCAGGCCAGAGCACTCAGACACATCTTAAACACAGCTACATGCTATAATCACACCAAGCTCATGCCTAGGCCTCCACAGGAATCAGCTACCTGTTTAGTTTTCTAGTTCCAATCCAGTTTAAAAATCTGTTTTCTTCCAAAGATCCAACATTCCATACAGAACAATTCTGCTCAATGTTAAGGCTACATACGTTGATCAATACTCAGATTGAACTTAAAGCAGTCGCTGCTTCAATGCTAGTTAGGGTTGACTGTGCAGCAGTCCTTCTCAGATGGTGTGATGGACACATATAAATTGCTTTCAGTCCACTGGGGTCCTACAGTGCTCCAGAGTGGGCTGCCTACCTCTTCGTTCGTTTGCTGAAGCCTCAGGACCCCGTGTGACTGTGTGTGAAAATAGCCATCAATGTGATTACAGCTACACGCATTCACAGTAGTGCGGCCCTGATACAGTGATGGGGCGTCAGGAAGCTCATGCACTCAGCTTGCTCTGGGGGTGTGAGCATACAGAAGTCAGGAGATGTGCGGGACTGAGACCCCCTGTACCAGCACCTTCACCTCGGACTCCAGTCTCTGGAACAGCGAGTGGATAACTTCCTGTTGGCTATGTCCTGGGCAGCAGTATGTGGCTCACTGCACAGAAGGCCACCCTGGTAGGCCCATGGGCCGATGTGCTAAACATCACAGCAGCCTCAGACTTCAGAAGCTTCCAAAATGCTCATTTTCACCTATGTGCTTCTCTCAAAGCCTTGGAAATGAACACTTTCTGTATGTGTGGACCTGTCTGCAGACTGCGCCTGCAGCAAAGATGGCATGCAGTCCACAGATAGTCCATGGGTGTCTCAGAAAAAAAGCAACATTCAACACTGAACACAGCAAAGATGGCACGCAGTCCACAGATAGTCCATGGGTGTCTCGGAAAAAAAGCAACATTCGACACTTAGCACAGAACCCCAAACAAAGGCATTAATTTCTCACACTAGAAAGCAGACGCGTGCCGTGGGATGAGGGGTAACACACAAGCCCTGCTCTCGTCATTTCTGAAAGAATCCGAGACAATGCAAAGCATGGGCTCTGCGGAATGGACAGCCCTGAGCCTTGTTTGTGGCACCCACGGTTCTGTTTCCCTTCAGCTTCTCCATCAGACTCCATACTGGCAGCCAATGCACACACAGCAATTGGATTACTACCTCACGGCTGGACAATCACATCTCCTTCAGTCGAGAATTCTGCTGACCTCACAAAACAAGTTCCCTTAGGGCACTGGCTCTCAGCCTTCCTAACACTGTGACCCTTTAATACAGTTTCCCATGCTGCAGTGACCCCAACCATAAAATTATTGCTTTGTTACTTCATAACTGTAATTTTGCTACTGTTATGAATCGTAACGTAATATGCAGGATATCTGATGGGTCACAACCCACAGGTTGAGAAGCGCTGCCTTAGGGGTGGACACAGTCAGAGGAACAAAGCCACTCTGCTCATTCTGCCATCTGACCCCTCATGGAGCCTGAGTTTAGTCTTCACTCTGAGTCGTTATGGTGTGCCTTCGCCTCTACTCGTTCTCGAAATCTCCACCCAGTGGGCTTCCCACCTCAGACATCTCTCCTGTCAGCTCGTGTGGAGACAGGGTGATTGGCAGAGCACCTGGAATGCTATTCATTCCTTCGTCCTTCACGTCAAGCCTCTCGGGATTGTACAGCTGATTTCTATAGTTGTGATTATAGTCATCCAGGCCAGTCTGGGCTTTATGGTGAGACACCCTGTCAGAACCCCATAAGGAAAGCAAAATGAGGTGAGAAACTTATTGTGGGCGTTGCTGGCAGGCCCAGTGTCTGGTAGGGCTGCTCCTTCTGAGTCCTCACGTGGGCAAGGGACGAAGCAGTTTTGCTGACTCTAACCCTAACGCTTTGATGGGATAACAGACCCACTCAGGGAAGAGGTCTCAGGACGGTGTCTGCGCCCACCTGCCCCGCTTCCTTTATACCACACTGGTGATTAGGTTTGCAGACCACAGCACCATGCTCGGTGGAAATACAGCCTCATCCCATTGCTCTTTCCCCACTGAACTAACTTCACACTCTTGTCAGGTACCAGTGTTCATAAATGTGGAGCCTTGTTTCTGAGCTCCAAGCCCCGCCCACCAACCAGCTTTATGCCAGCATGCTGCTACAGCTTGCAGAGTTAGAAAATACAAGTCTGTGTACTTTGTTTTTTCAGAATTGTTTTGGTTATTCTGGGTTTCTTATATTTCCATATGAATTTCGGGATGCAAGTAAGTTAGCTGACTCTACAGTTTGGCTCTTGAGCGTCCCCCCAGAGACCAGTGAAGAGCGTGCTCCTACAGTGGGGCTACTGGAACCCCTGAAAGGCAGAGCCCTACAGGGCAGCTGTGGGATTGTCAGATGCCCTTGAAGGTGAGAATGGAACCTGGCTTCTTTCTTCGTGCCCCCTACAAACAGTCTTGTGATGGTGGAGGGACAGGAGCATGGTGAGAACTGCGGCCTTTTCACACCCACCCCTCACTGCTGTCAAGACCAACAAGGCCGACTCTAGCGTGGTCACGTCAAGCCTCAGCTCTTCCAGGAGCTATCTCTTCCAGATCAGGCCTCCTGCTTGCTCGTGGTGTCAGCACAACCTATCCACCCACGGTAATTTATTCTGATATTTTAGGACAGAATTTCTGCTCCTGTTTGTGAACACACAGGCAGTATACACACTCACACGCTCTACCCAGGGAGAAATGATGAGGAAGCCAGCGGGACTTGGCAGTCAGAGACAGCGGACACGTAAAACCATCTCTTCCATTTGAGGTTCGCTTTCAGAATTAGCGACAGTCACTGTCCTGTTCAGCCACCAAGTCTTTAAATCTCCATATAGTCTCACTCATTAACCATCACTTCTGATGGTGTTTTCTCTAGATTTAGAGACATTCTATGTGTGATTATTTCGGGAGCTCTGCCCTCACTGCCAGTCCTGAAGAGCACAAATCACAGGGCAGGACAAGATGATGAACTAACCAGCCAGAAGAAAACCCACTTAGAGCATCTTGGTGGGGAAATAATTCCAACACGGGCTAACTGAAAACTCACAGGGAGAACACACCTATCCTACAGTGCCAAAAAAAACTTAAAAAGAACCCCCAAAATGGCAGAGTTTGGGACAGAATACTGTTGGGTGGTGGTGACCAACAAAGGTACACAGGGGCTTCCAGAAAATGTCTGTTGGACAAATGTGTCCACTTCTAAAATGTATCAAGTTTGACATCCACGACTAGTATATAAGCATGTGGTCTGTCTGTCTATCATCTATCTACCTACCTACCTATCCGTGTTACACTTCAGTTCAAAACAATATGACTATTTACTTACACTGCCCATAAATGTTACAAAATACAGCACTGCATTCTTTTCTGAGCCTCATTTAAGTAATAATAAAGATCTTTATATTCTCTTAGGGGTCTAAAATAAATTCTGATATTTTACTCCAACAATGTGAACAATATACTTCTAAAACACACATAAACATATGCATGCATGTGCACATTACACACAATGAATACACATGCATACACATACATAGCATACACATGAATGCACACACACCCAGTGCTACTCTGATGGCTTGGGGCACACTGTTACAGGATTTAAATCACAGACTTATAAACTCATCTGAATGATGGATTTTGAGGGAGGGTTTTTACATTTGTCAATGGCTGTATATTTATAAAAATTCAATTTCAGAATGCTCTTTATCCAGTTAAATTACTGCACCATGTCTGGCATGTGCACTGTGGACAATATATCTAGACTTACTATGACATTAACAAAAACAGATTTTGAGAAGACCTAGTTAGGCATAAAACAGAGTAAGTGCAATTCATATACCATTAAAAATATCATAAACTAAACAGAAAAGGAAGCACTTGTCTTGATCCATCAGTGAATAAATTATGTTGAAATCAAAATTATCCAAACTACCAAAATAAATACATTTTCCAGACATAAAAATATTGTCACAGAACTCTGGATTGCAGTTGAGATAAGGGAGCCAGTCATACAACTCCGAATGCACAGCCTTGAAAGACAGAAACTCAGAAACAAACCAGACCTACATACAGGAGGGCTGTGAGAAGGCGCCACCCATCGGCCTGCCACAAGACTGAAAGACAGGGTGGCCTGGAACTCTGACTCCCTGCAAATGCAGATCAACACCCAAATCCAGCAAGAACAGCTCTGGGCCCACATTTAAAGGGGAACTCAAATCTGACATCAGCAGCTGCAGAAGTAAGGGGACCCCAGAAAGTCATCCCAGACAGTGACATGCCACTGGGAAGCCATGGGTCACAACCTCCTGGAGCCAGGATTCTCAGAGCCACATGGAACTGAAAATTGTATATGCAGTGTGGCTGAAGACACACAGATGCATGCAGTCTCTGTCTCTGTCTGTCTGTCTGTCTGTCTGTCTGTCTGTCTGTCTCTCTCTCTCTCTCTCTCTGTGGTCACAGTACAGGCATTCTAACTTCTTATTACACCCACCATATTCTACTATTTTGAAGACAAAACAGGATGACAGGTTCCTGGGACCAACATCTACAGCAAACTGTATCCCTACATTGAGAAACTATTCCAACTTCCGCTCCCCCCTATCCTTTGAGACAGGATCTCATTGTACGGCCCCAGGCTGACCTGGGACTCACTATGTAGACCAAGCTGGCCTTGAACTTGCAATCCTCCTGCCTCAGCCTCCCCTGTCCTTGGCTCAGCAGTGTGAAAGCCTCCATCCCTGGCCTGAACTGTCTTTAAATTTTAAGCCCTGGCTTATTTTATTCTATGAATTCAGCGAGATCTATGCATTGCAATGTTAGCTCATACTCAGCCTAGCTTTTCAGCGCTGTTTAATGAGAACAAGGCAGAGTGGGCTTTCACGTCTCGGATGCGCTTCATCTTCCGACGTGCATGCCCAGGGCTTTCCTGACGCTAATGTCTTAAAATGCGAAATCAAAGGTACTGTATGGTGCTTTGCTTTCTAATTTGTATAAATATATATATAGCAGGTCTCAAAATAAAAATATAATATGTGATCTCAAAATTCTGTCGTCTTCATGGTAATTAAAATATAACGGAGGAGCCGACAGCTGCCTAAGTCTGGTGTTTCACCCAGGAAACAGAAACACCCACCAGGAGTCACCGCAGATGTGGCTCTGTCAGTGCCTGCCAACAAGGACGGTGTGACATCACACCAGCCAAGATCAGTGCCAATATTCCACCCAGGTTCAGCACAGAGGCAACAGGCCCCAAAGTCAGAGGGAATGGATGGTCACACTTTACCCTCAAATTCTACCAAGGAGTCAGAGAACACAGTAACCAACCAACATGAGAAGGTAAGTGGTGTGCACCAGGAGAGGGAGCAGTCTCCAGCTTGTAAAGGAGGCCCCGGAACTGCTCAACCCCTCCCAAACAGCTGCGATCACGGAGCCAGTCAGAAAGATCAGGGCATAGCGGAGCTCTACGCTCATCTTGCCCTTGGTGAAACATGCACCACACTCCACGTACTGAGTCCTGTGTCTGGGTGTCCCATTCCCCTGGACGGCATTCTCTGTACTCTGCCTATGTGCCTTGTAGTGAGGTCGGGGGCTGAACCCAAAGGGCTCAAAATGCCTTTGACCGTTCCCAGGCCAAGCCATCATCAAAATGCCTGGGAGGAACAGAACAAGACGAAGGCCCACAAAGGGCACCGTCACACTGGAGCTGGCTGCTCTCAGCTAAGGAGTGAATTGTAGGGAGCTGGGGACAAGCTACAGCAGAGAAGGAAGTGTGGGCGTGGCTAAGAGTGTGGGCTGGGCTTAACGAGTGAGGCAAGAGCCACAGGAAGAGGAATCTGCAGGTCAGGGAGCAGATCCACCGCCCGTTTATTAACCTTGAAGCTTAGCTGTAAAAGCCTCAAAGGCTCCCTAATACAGCACCTTGGCTGAGTTACATTGGGAAAAAAATAAAGGATTCTGGGCCAAAGCTGCATGACGGCCTTGACAGTTCTAAACAGTCTGTTTTTATTTTTTAAATCTAATAAACCTACAAGCAGACTGATCCTTTGCTTTGACCCCAGCCCAATCCTAATGCGGGGGGAAAGCGAGGCAGAATATTTGTTATCCGTAAGCAATTTCTGCTCTTGTCAAATTGAAGGTGCAACTGGCCCAGACTTGAGATGGCAGGTATGCCAGTCACCTTCCTTGGCCTGTCAATCATTCATGGTACAAGAATTTCCTAGAAAAGGTCAAAACTGTTTGGTCCACCAGCATAGCTGCACATTCTAACACTGGACAGAATCAGTCAGCTTGTGCATGTAACATCATCATCTGTACTGGACAATTAGGTATAAAGCAAACCCGCTATGGCCCATTCTCTGATCACCGTGATTAACCGTGCCTGCTATTTGTATTTTAAATACCGCGAACACCCAGACAGGGAGCCAACCACACACGCTGTGTGCAGCAGGGACTCTGTAGCGGACACAAACTCAGCTTTGCGCCTTTGGAGTTCTGAACCACATGACACATGGCTGCTAGTGAAAGGGCACCGTGAAATAAACAAAGGGGGGCCCTCCTGTCAGGAACTGCCACACTAGTTTCCATGCACTGTGCACTAACAGAAAAATGAAATAACAAAAGACAGAGATCAAGAAACATGGAAATGAAGTTTCCACTGTTGTGCAAGTGTGAGCACCTAAGTTCAAACCCCACAACAAACCTAAAGACATGTGGGCACACACACCTGTAATCCCTGCACGCCTACCATCAGAGACAGATCAGCTGGCTCACAGATGAGCTAACCTGAGGTATACAGCAGTGAACAAGAGACCCTGGCTCAAGTGAGGTGGAAGGTAACTGTCTCCTGACATCCACACATGTGCCATGGTGTAAGCCTGCACTCACACATGCAGAGGGTTCCTTTAAGCACATTTCTCTACAAACTAGACTGGAAATACGGTCAAGGCAAGAGAGTTGAGAGAGAATGACAGAAATGGTCCTTTCTCTCAATGGACAAAATGACCAGCTTACACCCTCTGTTATTTCCACTTGTGAGTGTGTACATGTGTGAGGGCTTGTGTGTATAAGTGTGTATGTCTGTGGGGGGGTGTGTATCTGCGTGTAGGGGTGCATGTGTGTATATGTAAATGTAGTTGCAACCTAGACACTTCAACAGTGATGAGCTCCCTGGAACGCTGGGAACAGGAGTGACACAGAAGACCCCAAGCCCAGGATCTGTGCTGGAGACCCAAGGACAAGGTGTACGTGGCAGCACTGCCAGCCTCTGGGGCTCAGAACGCTGCCAGTCGCATTACCAGCCCACGGTGAGAGAGGCAAAGAGCAAATCATAGCAGACAGAAGAGCTGAAAGAAGAGGCACCCAATTCAGGCAGAACAAATGTGACAGCAGTCGCGGGCAACTCTGACACACAGCAGACAATTCGGATGTGAGGCGCTCCTATGTAAGCCAGCCACACACCCTTATGGAGCACCCAGCGTGGGGCAGCCTCTGGCAGTTCCCTCTCTTTCTACGGCTAGTCACACAGAACATCCACAGAAATAACTCCCTGCTCCCTCTCACCCCGACTGTGAGCTCCTCCAGCGAGTACCTCGCTCCAATAGCCACATCATGGGCTTCATTATCGGCACAGATGGTGCCAATTAGCTTCTGTGTGAGACACTGACACGGAAAGAGCAGAGGAAGCCTGTGTGTGGTCACTTAGGCACTCAAGCCCATCAGAAGCTTAGGGACAGCAGTGCCTTTGCCTTCTGCACCTCGTCATCCACCTGGGCTCAATCTGCCAGAAGGCAGTCTTGACTTTCAGGCTCAGCTTGAGCCCACCTTACAATGCACATACGCACACACATACACACACTTACGCACACATGCACACACACTCTCTAGCACACACACACTTGCAGCTGAAATATTCATTTTTTTACCCCATATACATAAATCAAGAAATTCAAACACTTTGCCCCACATGGCACTTAACAACATTAGAAAGATGTAGTCCATTTTTAATAACCCTGAACGCACCAGCCTGGGGAAGCATTTTATTAACTAGGGAGAGATTGCAGCAACAGCTGCAGCAGTTTACACTGCCACTCTCCTTAGCTTCTGGGTTGATCCTGTCTGCATTGTGGCATCTTAGGGACCACAAAGGAAACCAAAGTCCCTCTGAAGCTATTAATGGCTCGGCGAAGCACAGCAAAGCAAACCCAACATGTTCAGCAACGGGGTCATCATGAGTTCCTGAAGTGGTGTCTGACCAGACCCCAACAAAACCCAGTTTAAAGAGCATTTTCAACCAAGATGAAATCCTCAAAACAAGCCCTGAGGTGATCCTTCTGAAGTGCCAGCCCTCCTGAAAAAGGGAAGAAGCTGGTCATCTCTCCTCTAGAACAGAACCTCAGCCGGGTTCTGATGAAATCTCCCAGGCTGCGGCAGGAAATCCCTGCTCTTTGGTAGCCACTCCTGGTTATCAATGCTGTCACAGCAGCTCTGCAGCATGGGTGGCCGGTGCCAAGAGCTGAGACTACAGAAATGGAGCTGCCAGAGAATGGGGTCTCCTGATCTAATGCAGAGGGAAGGGACAGAGCTGGGGAGCCTCATGGCTGTCAGCATGCCCAGCTGCACCTCATGGCTGCACACAGAGAAGGAGGAGAGTGTAACAGGAAGGTGGATGCTGAGCTCACTTTATGAAAAGTGAGACTGTAGGAGGTGGCCCCGCCCACTCCTCATCCCACCTCAGGCCCTCACTGACCTCAGAAAGCCCTCGGGCTCTGATGCCACAGTCCCCTCACTCCTGCCCTTCTCCAAGTGTCCCTGGCCACACAAAGCCCCTCAACACCGCAGCACGACTACAAAGGACAGATCATTCTTGTTGGCCTCAAGCCTTCTTTCAGTTTTCTGAAATAAAAAGTGATTCCTATCCTCAGGAAAAAAAAACCTGAAACCCAAAATGCATTCTTTTTTGACTGTTCCCCAGAATGATACAGCAGGAGAGTGTGGCCAAGACTCATGAGTCCTGTAGTATGTGAAGGAAAGGAAACCAGCGTGCCTTTGTGGATCCTTTACAAAGGTTCTCATAGATGTGACAGCTTTGCTTTAGTGCATGGTTTTCACCAGTTTTCATTTCATTTAATTAAATTATATCTATTACAGTAACGAGAATGCAATCCATAAATAAATTTGGGGGGAGAATCTGTCCTCATAAGCACTCCACAAGCAAACACAGTCCACAGAGCCTACATCCCAACCATTTCTAGAAGCCGGGAGAGCCTGTACCAGCACCCTCCAGAGTCTGGGATGCAATCAGGGGCATCTGACTGGGGATGAGGTCAGGGAAGAGGCTTTCTACCATCCTGGAATTTCTCTCTTGGACAAGTTGGTAGATGCTCGCAAAGCTAGTACCATATTTTTCTAGTATTTGGGAAGGTTCGGCATAAAATAAATACATATCCAACGCAATAACCCTCCCTGACTGCCTTTAATTATCCCCACACCAACCACAGAGCACAGAGTCATATTTTAACTGAATAAAAACTGGAGATGGGGCAACCTAGAGCAAGACTAGGAAACATCCAAAAAAGACCAGCAAGAATAAGCAAACAGAAGCAGAAGAAAGTTGGGTGTGGTAGCTCACACTTGTAACCTAATCCTCAGGAAGGATAGTGAGGCAGGGGCATTCAGAGTTCAAGCCCAGTCTGGGCGATCTCATGACCCCGTCTCAAAACCATAGGCACAAATGTGTGGGGAATCCAGCCCATGGTTCCATCCAGGAGGACCCAAATTGAAGAGCCAAATCTCAAACAATCAAACCACTAGAAGGAAGACCACAAACAGCACCGCCGTTTGGGGGCTCCATCCTGGTCAAGCCTGCAAGGAAATTCTCAGAATTTGTTTCTGAAGAGAACAACATCAGCCAACCAGAACTGAGCGGCAAACTCTGCAGGCCCTGTGGGTCGATACTTCACAAGCAGAGAATGCACCTGAACTCCACACAAGACAAAGAGCTGTGGACTGACAGGGATGCCCAGTGTGGGTGCTGGGAACTGAACTTGCATCCTCCGCAAGAGCAGTGTGTGCTGCTAACCTCTGAGCCATCTCTTCAGCCCCCACATCATATATCTTAACTCTATAGTATAGTCTTAAAAATAATAGAATTTTAAGATTTTTTATTAAAATGTATTTATTTATGTATGAGTGCTCTATCTGCATGCATGCCTTTATGCCAAAAGAAGGCACCAGAGCCCACTATAGATGGATGTGAGCCACCATGTGGTTGCTGGGAACTGAACTTAGGACCTCTAAAAGAGCAGACAATGCTCTTAATCATTGAACCACCTTTCCAGCCCCTGCCAAGGTTTTCTTAATGTACTTTCCAAAAGTATAGCCACTGTTGCAAGGGAGGGGCGCTTGTTCTTCCCAGCTTCCCAGAACCAAAATAATCACACAGAAACTGTATTATTTAAAACACTGCTTTAGAAACACCAAGTCTATTCTTAGTTCATGCATCATCCAGAATCAGATCATGGGTCAAATCTGGGCCAACGTTGGCAGGCTGGAGAAAACTAAAGCAGAAATGAACAAGCAATAATCCGAGCAAACCAAAGACAATCAGGTTCATTAGTAGCAAAGCTAAATACCAACCGTTATTTAAGATGCAAAAGGACATTATTATATCACATACTCAAATATGCATTTATTCATTAGCTTTCATTAGTAGAAAATCATCTAAACATCTAAATACATAGAATCATTTAAATGATAAAGTGTGCTATATGTGGATATTAATATTATTTTTTTTTTTTTGATTTTTCGAGACAGGGTTTCTCCGTAGCTTTTGGTTCCTGTCCTGGAACTAGCTCTTGTAGACCAGGCTGGTAATGATATATTATTAAATAACTTTAAAGCCTTGTTCTCAAAGACTAGTCAATGGGAAAGTGCTTGTATATCGACACACCAAGAAAGAAACAAACCTTTAACAGAGTATCATGGAGGTGGTCGGATTTCAACTACTAGCTTCTTTAAATATTTAAAATATGAGTATGTATGGTTCATGCATTTGTGTGTGGATGGGCGCAGCTGTGCCTGAACCTGTGCATGCATTTGTAGAGTCAGGGGTGGGTCTCAGATGCTTTGTCCTTCTGTCTGTGTGTTGCTTTTATTGGTTAATGAATAAAGAAGCTGCCTTGGCCTGTGATAGGGCAGAACTTAGGTAGGCTGAATGCTGGGAGACACAAGGGCAGAGTCAGCAAGATGCCATGGACCCACTGCCACCAGAGATAGACGTGCTGAAATTTTGCTGATAGGCCATGACTGCGTGGTGATACACAGATTAATAGAAATGGGTTAAATTAATATGTAAGAGTTATCCAGTAAGAAGTTAGAGCTAACGGGCCAAGCAGTGGTTTAATTGGTACAGTTTCTGTGTGATTATTTTGAGTGTAAGCTGGCCCGGCTGCCGGGAAGAACAAGCAGCCCCCTCTCTGTAACAAGCCACCAAGTTTAAATCTGGAATTCCCAAATAACTGTCACAAAGAGCACTGGGGAAACCATGGGATTCGTTTGCTCATGAGCAAACCTTCTGAAAGAATTGCTCCACTGTGAAACCACTCATGAAGTGGCTCATGGTTTAGAGGGTTCAGCTCATGGCCCCCGAGTCCACGAGCTTGTGGGGAGCATCCTGGCAGCAGGAACACAGAGCAGAAGTTGTTCTCCACTTCCTGGTGAGCAGGAAACGGAGAAGGGTCACACAGGAAAAAGCTAGAACAAGCTATGACCTAAGGACATGACCCCGGGGAACTACCTGCACTGACTTGGCCTCATCTCCAACCTTCACCACCTCCAAGAATGCCAGCACATTACAGATCCACTCTTCACACCAGGGCCCTCCTGATCTCATCCTGTCTGGAGACGCCCCCACAGACACACCCTGAGTGTGTGTTACCAAGTCTAGGGGGGGCCCTCACAGACACACCCTGAGTGTGTGTTACCAAGTCTAGGGGGGGCCCTCACAGACACACCCTGAGTGTGTGTTACCAAGTCTAGGGGGACCCTCACAGACACACCCTAAGTGCGTGTTACCAAGTCTAGGGGGGGCCCTCACAGACACACCCTGAGTGTGTTACCAAGACTAGGAGGGGCCCTCACAGACACACCCTGAGTGTGTGTTACCAAGTCTAGGAGATGCCCTCACAGACACACCCGGAGTGTGTGTTACCAAGTCTTTTCTATGCAGTCAAGCTGACAATGAAGTCTAACAATCACTGCGGTAAAAGAAGAGCCAGCAGGGGGTGACAGCCCTGAACTGCACACCTCAAAGAGTGAGGTGTACATGAATCACACTCAGGAGAGTGTGGGTGGGAAGTGTGGGACCCCGCGCTCACACCAATGCTGACAGACTGACAAGGCAGAAGCAGCAACAAGGGGGCGGGGTGGACTGAGGTGTGGAAACAAAGCCAGGTGGAGAGGAGTGGGAGACTGATTTGAGGAGCAAACTGACACAAACCAACCAGGCGAGTGTGCCTGTGGAGACACACAGCTTGGGAGGCGGGTCCATGAGCCTGTGCAGGCCTGTGCACTAACTGCTAAAGGTGAGGCCGCCAACTTCCTGTTCTGCATCATCAGTGTCCCAACTTTACACCTGAGGGCTGGAACTCACAAACCGAGGCTCTCACTCAGCCACACTCTGACTCTGCTATGTTTGCCATGATGAGCTTGGAGCCACAAGAGCTTCACTGTGCTTTGCCACACCAGCCAAGATCACACCCGTGTGTCCCGTGACAAGACTGTCTTGGCTCCACGCTTGCTGTCTCACACAGGGAGTCTCATTCAGACCTCACCTTTGGCAGCAAGTCCCGCTCACCCCGCCACTCGTGGGTTATTTCCCAGGGTGCTCCTGCAGGGCAGGCTGCGGGGTGCCTGAATCTGCAGCCCAAGGACAGCGTGAGTGCTGAGAGGAAGCTCAGCGGTGAACTCCAATCTGTTACCTCAGTCCACGCTCCAGAGCGGGAGAACACATACAGTTACAAAGTTCTAAAGTAAGTCCTGATATAAGGTAAAGAGCAGTTCTCTGCAGTGAGCTTACCATTTTTATGTCTGAGACTAGGAAAGTAAGCCCTGAGAGCCCCATCCACTCTCAGAGGGCCTACAATGCTATTAGCAGATGGCAGGCAGTTCCGTTTCTAACCAGTAGGGGGCACATACATCATATAACTTACTCTCCCCGCACCCACAGAAAAACTGCTTTTAAGGGATATTTTTCAAACTAGTAATTAAACATGAACAGCGCCAACACTCACTGGTCACTAGAACCTTAAAACTAGAAATGCAGGCACACTCCCAGTGAGAGTAGTCGGCTTAGGGACACTCCCCACGCCCCACCGCGCCTCGGTGCGAGGGGAAACGGACACACATCGGAAACGAGAAACGTTACCCAACACTGCATGTTTGGGCTGCGGCCCCTTGTTGTCTTCACGAACTGCACTTTCACTGTGATTTCGCATTCTCTGCTGGAAACGTTAGAGGCTCGAGGGGATGTCTCAGTGAGGTGGCTCCTGAGGGGACCTGTGGATGCCGACTGAATCTGTGGGCTGAACTTCATGGCATTTTTAATATCTAACTTCTAACCCATAAAACTGGCGCATTCGGTATGCTCTCCCCTCATGCTCAGGTTCTTGTCCGTTTCCAATGAATCTATTTTACAAAGCTGTGTCAGGAGCCGTAATTCAAAGGCAACGCTAGGGGGCAGTAAGCACACAGATGCCACAACAGCTTTTTTTTTTTTTTCTTTTTTCCTTTTGCCCTTATTCAAATGAAGGTTGCAGCAAATCCAACTCTAAGGAGGAAAAAAATCAAAGCATCAAGAAGAAGTAAAAATCACTGGCTTTATCTCGTGCTGGAAATTCGACATCATGAGAACACAAACAGCCCCAACTTTAGAAAATGAGGATTATTTTCTAAAGGTCTTTGTTCTGTGACAAATACTGAGAAGCTAATGAGTTTTAAGAGAAATGTAACATTTTAAATTGCTTTTCCCATCAATGTTAAAATCTTATTTAAAAATAATGTATGTATTTTTAGAGTTTACTGTGGCTTTTTGAATTAGCAAAACTTTTCTTCGAGGCCATAAATAAATACACTAAAGTGCAATATGCAGTTATCTGTGAGAAAGACATTTTAAAAACTGGTGAAAACAGCGCATGGTGAAACACCCTTAAAATCCAGCACCTGGGAAAGAGGAAGGAGGACCAGGACTTTGGGCAGCCTCAGCTACATGCAGAGTTTGGGACCAGCCTGAGCTACAGGAGACCTGTCTCAAAGACCAGAGCAGCAACAAAGGTGTAGTGCACGGTAAGACGAGACAGCGGATACTATAAGACATGTCTTCACTTCACAGAGGATCTTACACAGTAAGACGAGACAGCGGATACTATAAGACATGTCTTCACTTCACAGAGGATCTGAGACTTCATTTCCTTTCTTTAAAATGTTTAAGATTTATGAGAAAAACCTTATTTAAAAAATTAGCTTGACCCAGTGATAGTTCTTCCTTGACTAGAACTGACAAACGGAAGCTGTCACACTTGAGGGTCGATGCAAGTCACACACAGCGGTTGGCATAGCCGAGCTGACCAGCGTACCCACCACCATAGCTACCTTCTAAACCTGAACCTCAACTTCAGCATGACTTTATAAATGTTTACGGTCACACACCCAAAACTTATGTTTTCTAATTTATTTCTAAATGCTCCAGATTTTGTTTTTGTTTTAATGGAAGGCCACATGGCGTTCAGCTGAGGTCTCAGTAAGGCTAGAGTAAAACTGGGTAATCACATTTTGTTGTTATAATTTATTTCTAACATTTCTTCTGAAGTTGATTTTTTACTGAAATAGAAAAATACTCAACCACAGCTGGGGAACTCTTGGGTGCTGTGCAGAGCTGCCCTGGTCACACCAGTGGAGCAGGGTTAAACACCAAAGGGAAGCAGCAGCTGTGAGCAAAAGTGACTGAGCCTGGGAGAGACCTGGAGAGAGGCGGCTGCACTCACAGCTCCCGCTCAGAACAGGGCTGCTGTCAGGCTTCCTGTGTCTCGGGACTGCCATCCCTCCTGGTTCTTGCTCAGCTCATACCAAGAAGCCACCTGACAGCTAGGCCCACAAGCCCACAGTCCCTGGGAAAGCATCCCCTGTGCAAACTGCCTGCCACCACTCCAGCCAGTCCCAAAGGCTGGCTAACTCCAGACTCAGTAACAAAAACCAAGTAGCAAAGCTGCGGAACTGCAGAAAACGTCTTGAATCACAAGGCTCCCATAGGCCCTGCCGAATGGCCTCTATAAACCCAGGCAGCCTTTAGGTCTTTTCCCTTACCCTCCTTTCTACAAGTGACTCTCCAAAACCCTGTTCTACTCCCCAAATTCAACACAGACATACTGCCACCCACCAGGGCCATCCTTTCCCTTCCTACTCACTGGTTCTTAAATGAGTCTCCCAAATGCACATTGTACACGCAGCATCCACTATGAGCACAGAAGAAAGGGGACTAGCAGGATGGATCTCTTCTGCCTGCAAGTGGGACATTCAAGTCTGCAGTAATCTGAATGTGATTGGTCCCAATAAGCTCATAGAAATTGACACTGTTAGGAGAGCCTTTGTTGGAGTAGACAAAGCCTTGTTGAAGGAAGTGTGTCCTATAGGGGTGGTCCTTGAGGTCTCATATGTGCCCAAACCACGCCCAGTGCCTCAGTCTACTGCCTGTTGACTTCTGATCAAGACATAGCCAGCACCATGTCTGCCTGCAATGATGATAATGGACTGAACCTCTGAACTGTAAGTGAGCCACACAATTAAGTGGTATCTCTTTACAGCAATAGAAGCCCTAACTAAGACAGAAGTTGGTACCAGAAACTGGGGTATTGCTGTTTTGTTTGGAGAAATTTGGACATTGGTACTTTGGGTTAGGGAAGCAGTAAAATGTTTTAAGTATTTTTAAACTTTTTTTAAAAAAATTATTTATTTATTATATATATAGTATTCTGTCTGCATGCATGCCTACCCGCCAGAAGAGGGCACAAGATTTCATTACAGATGGTTGTGAGCCACCATGTGGTTGCTGGAAATTGAACCCAGGATCTCTGGAAGAGCAGCCAGTGCTCTTAACCTCTGAGCCATCTCTCCAGCCCTGTTTTAAGTATTTTTTTAATGGGCCATACTAGCAGGATCATGGAATACAGTGGTCCTGAGTGTGATTTGATGCACTGGGGCGGGGGGAGCCTACCTCAAGAGGTTTAAAGAAGAATTTTAGTATTTTGCCTAGAGATCATTCTTGTGATATACTGGTAAAGGAAATGGCTGCTTTCTGCCCTTCTCTAAAGAGTCTTCCTAGGCTAAAGTGAAGAATTTCTGATGAATTCTGTTGGCAGAGGAAATCTCAAAACAGCCTAATATAGACTCTGTCGTGTGGTTATTAGTGGTAACTCTAATGAAGATTTATAATGAAAAGGAGCAAGCTGATCAAATAAAAATATAAAATATACAGATGGAAAAGGGGGGCGCACCAGGAAGAGGAATAGAGCTAAATCCTGTGTTCACAGAGACAACTGGATTAAGAAATGGAATAAAAGGAGTGATGACCTCAGGGCAAGGTCCCACCCAGCTAAATTTCCAATTTGTGAAAAGGAACTAAAGAAAAACTTAAAGCCAGATGTAGTGGTGCAAACCTTTAATCTAGAGCCAGATGTGGTGGTGCAAACCTTTGATCCCAGCACTGGGAAGGCAGAGGCTGGTGAGCTTTAATTTTGAGGCCAGCCTGGTCTAGAGATCCAGTTCCAGGACAGCCAAGAGCAGGCAGTGAAGGAAAGAAAGTTGATGAAGATATAATTGAACAAGAGGACCATGTTCCAGCCCCAGTAAGCAGCAGAACTTGGCCGAGTTGGCCATGTGGTTCTGATTGTAGAGTTAAGGATAGAAGGAAGGGGCTATGGAATTTGTCCCAGAGACTACAGAAAGCCACTGGGGACAGGCATGTGTCACGAGTGTCCCTGCATGGAGGCCCAGAGGTTATTATGTGAAGCTGTGAAGGAGAACCTGGATTGCCTTGGAGCCCCCAAGATGGAGATACCAGAGTCATAGGATACCTGCCAAGGAGAGCTGCTAATAGGGAGTAGAACCAGCACAAGAGAAGGAAGTGTGCTGCAGTCAACAAAAGTAAAAGGAGTTGGAGATCTGAAGAGCGTTTTGACGTCAGACATGAAAAGGCAGAGTTTGGAGTTTGCCCAGCTGATTTTTTGTCTTGCTTTGGTCCAGAATTTTTTCACTATGCTCCCTTCCCTGCATTTTGAAATGGTAATGTATATCCTGTGCCATTATATGTTGGAAGTGTGTGATCTGATTTTTGATTTTGATTTTTATAGGTGATCACAGTTAAGCGATTGCATGAATCTCAGAAGAAACTTTGAACTTTGGACTTTAAACATTGTTGAGACTGTGAAGGACTATGGATGTAGGGTAAAAGTGCAGCCAAAGAAACACACCCTGAGACCAGAGCCAAGAAACACACCCTGGCCCTGAACCACTCAGCCTAGAAACCAACCAATCCCTGATCATAAAATCCAGCCAGTCTCTGAGTTTATCCAAGCTCATTGTAAACCTCCAGCTGCCTGGTTCTACTCCTAGACTACTCTGGCAGTCAGGCCTGACACCTTGAGGCTCAGGTCTCAGGAGCTCCAATGGCCCCATCTCCAGACTTCAACCCTCAAGGTAGTGAAGTGACTAAGCCCCACTCCATAGAAAGAGGAAAAGGAAAAGTGCAAGACCAGGCCACAAAAGTTCACCAGTCCCTGAGCTTGCCCCAGAGTCTGACCACAAAATCCCATCAATCCCTGAGCTTGCCCCAAGATCAGATCATATAATCCTTCCAATAACAGGCCACCCTGGAAGGCTCCGTACTACCTGCCCCAACCCCTATATAAGGTCTGTCCTCTGCTCACCAAGCAGAGGCGGCCGCCCTCCTGGGTCTTTCCCCTCCCGGTGAACAGCTTGTGTGACTTTGTGGGACTCCTTGGCTCCTGACTGCCAGGAGACCTTCCCTCAGAGCTGTAACACATCTACAACAAAAGTTTCTTAGGATCTGCTCAAGAAAACAGAGAAGGCATTTTCCTAGAACGAGCTAAAAACACATGCTAAATCCACAGACGTCTATTCCAAATGAATGCATCCCGCAGTGTCTGGAAAGGCCTCTTCCGTGAGCTGGGCAGGAAGCAGAAGTGCACAGACCTCACTCTTTAGTCTGCTGACAGGATTTGTCTTCTTACTACTCAGGCATGCTCATCACCATGGGCTGCAGCAGCAGCTTGCCTGGAGGACAGCAGAGGCCTGCGGTGTGAACACTTTCACTGAGGACAGCAGAGGATTATGGTGTGAACACTTTCACTCACCTCCACGGCCACTACGATCAAAACCAGGTCTGTTTTGGACTCTGGGAAGACTGCATTCACTTGTGGCGACATTCCGATCAGAGCACAGTTAGTGACCACAGATATAACACTCATCGTTTCAAAGGCCAACTGAAAGAGAAAAAGGTGTGGCGTTAATGGCCGCAACAGCCATGTCCTGTGTCCATATCTGAGCCCAAGGGGAGCTTCGCCAGGCTCTATGCGGCCCCCACACTTTAAACCTCTGTCCCTCCTGCAGGGCTCTTCTCGCTTAGAGCCGCCCATTCGCAGACATTTTAGACCCCTCGGCCTGACCCTCCTGAGCAGTATGTTCGGCCTTCCCACCCGAGGACGGCCTGGCTTGGAGTGTGGAATGCCTGCAGCTCTGTTTGTGTTATTGTCTCTGCTTGTTTATAGGGATGGGGGGATTTAAAGACCACCAAAGAAAAGCTCTTCACACCCCAAGCCAGGCAACATCTTCAAGAAAAGCTATTTTACAAGACTGTCCTTGCTTTGATAAGGCACACGCCCCACGTGGCTGAGCTATAACAGTCTCCAGTTATGCATGGTCCCTTCCTGAGGACATGAACCAAAGCCCCTGTAGAGTGTTAGCAAATAGGGAAGCCGGGCTTCCCTGGCACTCACAGAACACTGACGGGGGTCCACAAGGAAGTCCATGTGTCCTACGGTGTGTTGCTGGATAACAGTGGGAACCTCCATGTTCTCCCTCTGCTACTGTGACCTCTTGATGGCTGCCTCCTGATGACTGAAGCCACTCCTAACAAGCACAAGGGCTGTGCCTCTGCCTCTTTTTCCAATGGTCATGGGTGTATACAGTAGCTGCTTTGTCCCATAGAGTAATTTTGTGAGTTACTGTGTTTTCTTGTTACTTGTGCCAATTTTCCAGTTAATTCTCTGGATTTTACAAGGACACTTGTCCCACAGTGTTTTGGGATGGGGGTTGTTTTCTAAGACAGAGTTTCTCTGTGTAGCCCTGGCTGTCCTGGAACTCACTTTGTAAACCACACTAGCCTTGAACTCACAAAGATCCACCTACCTCTGCCTCCCAAGTGCTGGGATTAAAGGAGTGAGTCACCACGCTCAACTGTTTCACCGTTATAATACACAAACTGCTTCAGGTTTTCTGCCATACATGAGAGGTACCATTTGTTCCTTAATTCTCTGTGTTTTGCCATCACACTAATTTTGGCTTCCTACGTATTGAGGGCTAGAGTGACCCGGGGCGCTCTGATGTATGGAGAAGGAGCTATGCCTGGGCCCAGGGCCTTGAGGGAGCTGCAGCTTTGTGATGTGGGATCCCCCTCCGTATTCTGTGAATGTGTTTTGTTGCCCACTGGTTAATAAAGAAGTTGCTTTGGGCCTATTACAGAGCAGAATAGAGCAAGGCAGGAATTCCAAGCAGAGATAGAGGAGAAAAGTAGGCGGGGTCAAGGAGACGCCATGCTGCTGCCTAAGGAGACAGATGCCGGATCCTTACCAGTAAACCAAAGCCTCATGCCAATACATAGATTAATAGAAACAAGCTAATTCAAGATGTAAGAGCTAGCTAGAAATATGCCTGAATCATTGGCCGAACAGTGTTGTAATTAATACAGTTTCTGTGTGATTATTTTGGGTCTGGGCAGCTGGGAAATGAACAAGCAGCCTCCGACTACAGCCTTGGGTCCTGAGAACCCACCTGCTCCCACCCTAGGACTTGACTCCTCAGAGCCAAGGTCACTGTGTGCTGGAGCTGTGATGCTCAAGAGACACCTTGTGTCCCTTGTGCAAGCAGCATGGTTTAGCCTGCTGCTGGCGCTGTCCCATTTCTTCCCTGGAAGTAATATGAAAGATGCTGCATTTCCTAATAAGACTGCATGGCACAACACATGCAAGACCTCCTGAACCCCTGTTCTATCTTCCTCATCAGGACCTCTCACTGAAGAATGACCTGCTGGTCAGGTCACATAAAGGGAAATACTCCCTTTCTCTACTTTCTAGAGTGTTAACGATTGGTGTGACTTCTTTTTAAATGGTGGAACTTGTGAAGGGAAGATCCTCCCCTCTAGTTGTCAAGTCCTGTGGTCATACACACACACACACATATATATATACACACACGTGCACACACTACACACATACACACGTGTGCACACATACACACATAAACACACATGCACACTACACACATACACACGTGTGCGCACATACACACATAAACACGCATGTGCACACATGCACACACACGCATGTGCACACATACACATTCACACACATGTGCATGCACACATATACACACGTGTGCGCACACACACATGCATACATACCCATACACACACACACACACACATGCACACACACCCCTGCCCCCTTCCCCAAGGCTGCAGGCCTGCAGACACTGATCCACTCCTGCTGGACACTGCCACTGTGTTTGTCTTTTCTAGGACCTACATCCTTGATTCAGTGATCTTATTTCTGTTTTCAATTTATCTGATTCGTTCTCTTTCCTGTTTCCTTTCTTCTACTGGCTGTGGGTTTATCTTGCTTGTCTTTTCTAGTTTAATGAGCCCTGGGTACCTGAGGCCCTGCTCCAGCATAAACATCCCTGAGTCCTGCCAGTCTCCTTACCAGCCACATCCCACAAAAGCCTCCTTCGGTTTAGTGTCTTTGGACTGCATCTGGGATTTTTTTTCCCATGGATAGGTCTTGCTGTTGTTACCTCCTGTCACTAACTCTGGCTTGGCCTCATTGGGTGTACTATGTACAGTCCCCACTTGCTGGAGTGTTTTCTGTCCTGTCAGACCCAGCCTGCTGATGGATCACTGAGCCTTGTCCACTCTTGGTGATTTTCTTCTTCCATCTTGGGGAACGGGGTATTTTCATCTCTAACTACAGGGTTCCTCTAGTTCTCCTTCCAAGTTTGTTCTCTCTTTCTATAAAACTGTTGTTTGATACACATACATTTCAGTTTGATGTTTTTCTGAGAATTTGTCTCCTTTTTTGTGGCAGATTGCTCCTCTCTGGTAACCTAGCCTCAGAAGTATCCTTTATCAGACTATCAGACTGTATCATAACCACCTCTGCTTCATCAGACTGTATCATAACCACCTCTGCTTCATCAGACTGTATCACAGCCTCCTCTGCTTCATCAGACTGTATCACAGCCTCCTCTGCTTCATCAGACTGTATCATAACCACCTCTGCTTCATCAGACTGTATCATAACCACCTCTGCTTCATCAGACTGTATCATAACCACCTCTGCTTCATCAGACTGTATCATAACCACCTCTGCTTCATCAGACTGTATCACAGTCTCCTCTGCTTGCCCTCTTTTCTCTTCCTTTCAGGAACGTTTCCTTATCCCCCCCCCCTTGACTTCCACCTGTCTACATCCCCCCTTTGTGAACTGTTTCAATCACTCTGCCAATCTGTCTCTAATCTGTGGCTTTAGGCCATTTATAGTTAATGTAATTGGTGACATGCTGGGACTTAAGTCAGACACTTGTTTTCTACCTGATCCCTGGTTTTACTGTTTGTTTTTCTTATTGATAATAATTTTGAGGTTTTTTCTGGTAACATTTAGGGGTACTCTGGGTATACACATTTTCTGCTCTTAGAGTTTTTCCTTCCCCCAGCAATGACTAATAGCTTTTACATTATTCCCCGTGTAGTTACCTGCCACACACCAATACTGGCTGAAGGTTCTGCAAACGGCCGTTTGAAGACCCTGCACATTTTCAAGGCATCAGAGTTGACTTCAGTGAAGTTATTCAGCACAGCAAAGGCAGCTGCTAATGGGTAGACGCAGGAGAAAAGGCTCACATAGCCAAACTGCAGGAAGAGCTCCAAGTAATCATCGAAGGTTCCCTGCAATGTGGACAGAAGGCTCAGAGTCACACAGAAATCCGCAACGCTTGGAAAGGGTGGTCTTCAGCTACTAAACACTTGGGGTCTACTCCAATCCCTTCTTCCAAACCACGAGTTCAGACAAACTGAAAGATGATTCTGCACTAAACTGCTGAAATCAGGAATCAAAAGTTATTTAGCTGCCTATTTTCCTCATGTACAAATCACTGAACTAATTAATACCCACCTCCATTAACTACTACTCCAAGGCAAACAATAAAAAATCTAAACATAGTTGCTTTTAATGATCCAGTTAAGAGATCTCCCTAATGGGTGGTGGTGGTGCACACCTTTAATCTCAGCACTCAGGAGGCAGAGGCAGGCGAATTTCTGAGTTTGAGGCCAGCCTGGTCTACAGAGAGTTCCAGGACAGCCAGGGTGACATAGGGAAACAGTGTCTTAGAGAGAGAGGGGGTATCCTTATCTGTAGGCACCAGGATGCCCTGGCCTCGCTTCATCGGGTAAAGGAGACTGCTGCCAAACTCAAAGACCTGCATTTGATTCCCAGATCCACATGGTGGAAGGAGAGGACCAACCATGAGCACACACACGCATGCATATACAATAAAGTTAATAAGATATTAAGAGGTCAGAATGATTTTTTAAACTGAAAATAACGACACCAGTAAAATGGTAACAGCTCTCCACGGGAGCAGCAACAGTTGTCATGATTAACTTTGGCTGCAGTGGTTCTCTGGAGTCTAACTGTACGCTGACAGCATTTAGCAAGGAGAAAACTGCATGTTGTGGCATTTTAGCTTGACTTCATCCCTACTCATTCATGTAGTAACATGAAGTAGAATAGCTTGCACTGTTATCAGTCATAAGGGACAAAGTGACTGCAGCTCTCCCAAAGCCTTGTCCCAAAGGGAAGTCACTGTCTGACCTGGCTGGGTACTCTGGAACACCCCACACAAAGCCTTTTGTGGACTTCCAGAATTCCTTCCAGGTCCAAAAACTCCTCCTGGGTCTTTGTTAAATGTTCTTACATCATGTCTGTCAGGGACAACGGGTGGACCGGGAGCTCAAGGCAGGATTGAGCAGCAAGACGCCCACAGGCTACGGAAAGCTGCAGTATTGCCAGGAGCCTACACCAACGTAGGCACCAGGAGTGAGGAACCTAAAGGTGAGGCAGAGCTGTCAATGTACTGACTGAGCACCAAATGGTTCCAACCCAAAACAAAGACAACACAACTCAGAGGAGACTCAACCACTGCAAAACATCGTGTGGTGTGTGTGTGTTCACATCTGGAATTGTGTTTTTATGATCACAACAGTCAAATCTTCATACAGATGTGAGATTTCCTTCAAAAGAGCTAATTAGGTGGTCTCTGGTATGCTAGGGTCCCTGCTCAGGGAACTCCCTCCCATGCCACAGTGGGCTGGGTGGACCCCGGCATGTGAGTCTACTGCAGGGAGCTCTTCCTCACATCCCAAAAGGCTAGATGGGAGGGCCCCTTCCAGCCCTTCCTGCCTCACGAGGTTACTCTAGGTGGCCACACACTCACCACCAGTATGTTTACACTGAGGAGGCTGAGTCAACAGGCTTAGTCAGCACCAGGTGAAACCCAAGAGCAAGAAAAGAAAATGCAATCTTAGCAAAGCAAATACAAGCCCAAGACACCCTTGACCCCATGAGCTGAAAGCCAGCAAAGATCACCTGATGGCAGTCCTGTGAGTCCCTGTAGCAAACCTTAGGAACAGAACAGTTATGTATGGTATGGTATGCCAGTGAAAATCATAATCTCACATACCTAATGCATTAAGTATCTGAAGACAAAGTTCAGGTTCCAGGGGACCACACCACCTGCTCCTCCTGGAACATCACAGAGTGTATTTACCTAGGGCCAACTGAATGCCAAGGAAAGCAGGCACTGGATGGAAACAGTAGCCAGGGCAGAAACCGTGGGACTCTGAAACTGCTCGTGATGAGAAACTATATGTAGTGGCTGCTAACCGCCAAGAAACTAGGTTTCCATGACGAATGAAACAGGGTGCAGTCGCTATTACAGGGAAGAGAAGATTAGGAGCTTATGGTCTCAACACTAAATAAAATCTTAGCATGTTCCCACCGAAATGTAGCAACATGATAGAACAACTAAGGAGATAGTAATCACAAAAAGAAAGAAATCTTGATAAAGATCAGTACCATTCATGATTTAAAACCCCACAAAATAAACCATTTTAAAATAAGAAAAAAAATGTCTCCAAAACAGAAAACAAACTTAACAGCCAGCAGTGAGAAGATGGGGTTACAGAGAAGGTGAGACAAAGAAGTGGACATGGCAGTCTACGCAGAAAGTCCAGCAAGGCTGCTGGGTAGAGACAAAATCTAACACTGCCCACGCACAGTCAGCAACAGTTAGAGCTGGACCTGAAGGAGAGGCCAGGTGCAAGGGACAGTTTCAGAGCACAGGCCCACAGGGCAAGGCAGCTCAGCCCCGACCCAACATAGGCAAATCAGCAAATCACTCTGGGTAAAATCACAATGGGGGCGGGGAGGGGAATTCTACGCCCACTGCCGTTCTCCAGAGCTCTGGTCCCAACTCCTAGGTGTTACTGCAGATGCTAGGATCATCCTTACATGAGTCTTATCTACTGAGGCTCATCGTACTAGAAATTAAGACAGAAAATGTCTCTTTGACTCACTGAAGTGATGACCCAGTAACATGAACAGAATACCAAAAAAAAAAAAAAACACATTTTCCAAATCAGAAAATGTTTAAGAGCAAGAGAGACGTCCAGGCAACTCCTGGCGAGCCTCTTCACTCTCTTCACTGCTCATTTAGTGACGATGGCCCTGGCTGGGTGGCAGCTGCTGGCTAGGGCACTGTAGATAGAAATGCCTCCTCTCACAGATACGTGGATATGATGCAATGGGACGGTAGTGGACAGGGAAGCTCTGAGCAGCTGCACAGTCATGGCCTGGGCAGGGCCGGGGGTCAGAACACCCAGAGGCTGCCCTTCCTGAGGAGACAGAGGCTTCACTTTCCTCACTTCCTCTGTCTGTCATTTCTCAGGTTTTTCTACAGTGAAAGTTGTGTTTCACAGTAATTCTGCAATCTGACAAACTGACTTCTTCCAAAATTTGTCCACGTTTTCAGACAGCGGAGCATGCAGTTCCAAGACCATGGACTTCAGTGGGGAGCAAAGGGGCCTAGAAAGGGCAGGGCTCCAGAGACCGTCCAGAGAACGTGACTGCTGGGCTCTTCCTTCCCAATGCCTGCAGATGTTTAGAACCTGCCCCGTGTCACCTCCGCGGAGACAGTGAACAGAGAAACTGAAGATTCTTGCACAAATAATGAAAACCCAGAGACAAATATTAAAGCTCAGCCTGAAGATCAGAAAAGCAAAACAGCCAAGCACTAGAGAGTCCTTTTACCTCTCCCAGATCTTCAGACCGAAAGGGCGAGATCCTGTCTCCACAAATCCTCAGACTCCACACTCCACTGAGTTCCGTTTATATATTCCTCTCTCCACCCAGCCACATGACTCCCTTCTTCACCTCCCTAATGCTGGGATTAAAGGCTGTGACTCCCAAACACTGGGATTAAAGGTGTGAGCCACCACCACCTGGATCAGTTTCTGGATTGACCTTGTGTAGCCCAGGGTGGCCTTGAACTCAGAGATCCGCCTGCCTGTGTCACCAGAGTCCTGGGATTACAGGTGTGTGCCACCACCGCCTGGCCTGTGTGCCTGACTAGTGTGGCTGCTTTGCCCTCTGATCTTCAGGGAAGCTTTATTTATTAAAACACAAATAACATAACCATTATAGTAGGTGAGGAGAAAGTGGCTGGACTGTGTAGACAGCTCGAGGGGTGCTCTGTTAGCACAGCGCTCACCCACAGTCCCCACACCCACCTACTAGGCTCTCACTTCATTCTCAGAGCTCAGGCTCACAGCACGACTCTGGGCCTGGGAAGGAGAGCCGACCAATAACACCGCACCGCCTGCTGCTCAGACCGACTCTAGAGCTGGTGCTGTTGCACACAAGAGAGGACTGTGGTCACTGCTGCCCCTCTCATGCTTCACAAAGGGAGAGAGAGAGAGAGAGAGAGAGAGAGAGAGAGAGAGAGAGCGCAAGCATAGGAAAAGCAGTAGAGAGACCCGGGAGGTAAGTCTGACTTGGGGCTCATCAGCAGCTAAGACTGAAGGAAGAGTTAGGTTTTCATTACCTCTAGTAATCCATGTGTATTTCCTCAAATTAACTGAGAAGTCTTCTAGTCAAAAGAAACGTCCTGGTGCAGACAGAGAGCTCAGCAGCAGGGGAGAGCACAGGCTCTATTAAACACTCAACCCCCAAAAAGTGGGACGCCATGACACATATCTGTAACGCAGGGCAGAGACAGGAGACTCTAACCTGGGGTCTGCAGAGCAGTGGGTACGAGACACTCTGCCTCAGCAGAGTGGGAGGCAAGAACTGACTTCCAAGTGGCCCTCTGACTCCATGAGCACAGGCTCTCACACACAATAAATCATTCTAAAGGAACCGACTTACAGCTATAATAGCAGTAATCTGACATTCAAGCCATCTTAGGTGGGCTGCCTCAGGGACCAACTTTCCTGTGTACTGTCATGCTGGGACACACATCCGGGCACCCATCTCTGTGAAAAAGTCAAACAATCCTCCACCCTCACCTTCTGCTGTGAAGGAATCATGACAGAGGCATCTTAATTCATATCATAGTTCTCTCCTCAACTTCAAAGTGGTTCGCGCTGAGGGAACCTGCTGCAGAACGCTTACAGCGCACACAGCACACACATGAACTTGTGTGACCCTTACACACACACACAACTCACCAGGTAAGTTCCCATTTCCTTCTCCAGGAGGACTTGCTCATACAAGGCTGTATCAACGTCCACCTTTAAAGCCTGCACCTTCTTCTTTACTGCTGCGCAATGCTTCCGTTGGAGCCAGTAAGGAAGAAGAGATTCCACAGCTTGGTTCAGGATCTGGGAGGTGATCAGGAGTGTGGCCAAGCTCTGAGGAGAAGCATAAGCGTCACGTTTAGAAAGATCGAAACAAAACCACAACACACATGGTCCTTCGGCACTCAAAATGGAGTCGTACGATGTCATAAACACAAACATTAGAAAGCTGGGTGTGAGCGCAATGTTCTAATTCAAGAATAATATCAGAAGAAATTAGCCGGGCTGGATGTGGTAGGCCACACTTTTAATCCTAGCACTCTGGAGGCAGAGGGAGGTTTGATCTACATAGTTCCAGACCACCCAGGACTCTACATGGTGAGACCTTGTCTTTAAAGATGATGGACGGACGGACAGACGGACAGATAGACAGACAGACGGACAGACAGACAAAGCAAGCTCGTCCAGCGTCCTTCAGAGAGGAAGTTAACCTGACACTGTGACTGTGATCTCATCATCCTACTATATTGTGTACGGTACTTACTCCATTATATATTTTATAGCATGTTACTATAAAACAGCACTGCCAGGCTGGGCGGGGGAATCACTGTGACATTTTACAGCCTGGAACTGTGGAGACGACTCCGTCAGCAGAATGCCGTTCACTATGCCAGCACTGAGTTCCTTTACAGCACCCACGGAAAGGTAGTTAGTAGGTGGTTGCTGCCTGCATCCCAGTGCTATGGAGGCAGACACTGGGCAGCTGGTCCTGCTGAACTGGCAAAGCCCCAGGTTAGTGAAAGAGCCTGTCTCAAAAACCAAAGTAGAGAGCAATCAAAGACAGCCAACGTCATGTGCATGTACACACACGAGAAGGAATGGAGAGATGGCTCAATGGTTAAGGCCACTGGCTGTTCTTCCAGAGGATGAAGGCTTGATTTCCAGCACCCGAACGTCAGCTCAAAATCTCTAATTCTGGCTCCATGAAATCTGTGCCCTCTCCTCCCACCCATTGGTATCAGATACTTGATGCATAGTCATACATGTGGGCAGAACACCCATCACATAAAAATACTTTTAAGAGAAAAGTAATTAATTCTTTGAATTAAATTTATTGGATACTGGTTTATATGATCCAGAAACTATAGTACTACAAATGCAGGCAGGACTTTCTCAAGCATTTCAGACATGAACCTGCTAGTCTCTCAAGCATAACATGTTATCATGTAAAAATGAAATTTGCAAGACCTATTAAAGGTTATCCTATAACCACCCGCATCACTTGTAAACATAACGGAAACTGTTCTTTCATTTCCTGGCTTCTCAGACCCGAATAATCACATAGAAACTATATTAATTACAACACTGTTTGGCTTATTAGCTAAGGCTTATTATTAACTAACTCTTACAACTTAAATTAGCCCAAAATTCTTATCTATGTTTAGCCATGTGGCTTGGTACCTTTTCTCAGTCAGCATTCTCATTGCTTCCTTTGTGTCTGGGTGGTGACTGCAGACTGAATCTTTCCTCTTCCCAGAATTCTCCTAGTCTGGTAGCCCCACCTATACTTCCTGCCTGGCTACTGGTCAATCGGCATTTTATTAAAAAACATGAGTTACAAATCTTCACAGTGTACAGAGGATTATCCCACAGCAGTCACTGGTGGACGTCCACAGACTGCAGGCACCTATGCCGTCAGAACTGCCTCGGGAGAGCAGGTCAGCTTTGCCCCTTGCATGACTCATTTTGGAAGAGAATTCGAGTTAGCTAACTTCTCCATTGAGCATGACACATTATTCAGGTGTGAATGCTTATTATTTAAAGGGGGGAAAATAGACAAAGTAAAGGCATAAAGCACACTCATTTCTTTTTTTAAATTTATTTCCTATGCATTGGTGTTTTTGCCCTGATATATATCTGTGTGAGGGTATCAGATCCCCTAGAACTGGAGTCACAGACAGCTGTGAGCTGCCATGTGGGTGCTGGGAACTGAACCTGGTCCTCTGGAAGAGCAGCAGTCAGGGCTCTTATCTGCTGAGCCTTCTCTCCAGCCCCTAGCGCAGTCGTTTCTAAGGCTGGAAATCCTCTGTGGGACCCTCGGCATTCTGCTGGCACACTCACCTGGCGCAGAAGCTTCATGTCCTTCAGGACAAAGGCGATGTAGAAGAGCGAGGCGAAACAATTCAGAAAGTTGAACTGCCAGAGAAGATGACAACGTTAGCAGCCTGCACATTTAAAACTGAGGGGCCACTGCTGCAGACCATGGCTTGGAACTGCTTCCCTTCCCCGAGGCCTGAACTCAACTATCAACTCTGGAAGTGAGAGGAGAGGCAGCAGCCAAGAGGAGGAGGAACTGCACAGAATCCCACACATCTTACAGTCCCCATGCAGAGGGAGATGCAGCCCTGCATCCCGTCCCACATCAGGACAGCCAGGCTCCCCACCTGTACCAAGACTCACATGCAGGGGAAGGGGTCTCCTTTTCCTTAGGTCTCCATGGAGAGCCTAAGGCTGACTGCCCCATGGAGATGTTGGTGCCAGGCAACCACAGCAGAAAGACCCCACTACATCGAGCAGCCCAGACCTAGAAGACTCAAACCCTCACCCCACACCAGGAGGCAGCAGAGTGGCACTGACGAAGAGATGCTGCCACAGCACAGAAGATGCCACTTACCACCAGCACTTTCAGGACAAGATGATTCTGGTAGGCAGATTCCAATCTGTGATTCTCTACAATATCAAGGGGGAGAGGAGACATCTCTCAGACAAGAGGCAGCACCGGTGTGCTGTCACGGGTAAATCAGTGGGACTGTGCTCGGCAGAGGCACCCAGCACCAGAACTGAAGTCTCTGGACATCTCAGCTGTCAGTCACAGCCATCCCCTGCTACCAACAACACCAACAAGAGAGCACTCTCCTTCACTGCAATAGCACTGTGGTTGGGAACAATTTTTCTCTAAATACGGAAAAAAGAAATCTGGGAAGTGTCAGCAAATGAGCCTGCACCCAGCCGCCCCAAAGAAGAGGCTGTGCCCTCTAACAGTAAGGTGGTTAAGGGGAAATCAACACAGATTCTGTGCAGGGCCCTAGACAAGGATTAGCCTGAAGAGAATTCAGATTTGAGCCTCATGTCGAAATGGGGACACAGTGCAGTGACCCCAAGACAGCAGGAGCAAGAGCAAAAAGTATCATGAGGCTCCTGCAGTGAGGACTGGTCTGCACCGGTGCATGCTACCTGACCTCAGGCCACCATGCTGCCTCCTGTCCTACTGTAAGGACTGGCCACTGACTGCGTGGCTGCGGAGATCAGAACATATGACCCAGTACAAAGAAAGCCCTCAGCAAACTGGCTGCTCTACCACAGAACAGATAAAAAAAATTAAAATGTTAGGTCCAATGAAGTAAAGGCCCAGGCTTCTTCCCATAGGATAACACAACATATTTGTTTGAATGGATGAATGCTGAACAGCCTATGAACTCCACTTTTTTTTTTTTTTTTTTTTTTTTTTTTTTTTTTTTTTTGGTTTTTTGAGACAGGGTTTCTCTGTGGTTTTTGGAGTCTGTCCTGGAACTAGCTCTTGTAGACCAGGCTGGTCTCGAACTCACAGAGATCCGCCTGTCTCTGCCTCCCGAGTGCTGGGATTAAAGGCGTGCGCCACCACCGCCCGGCTGAACTCCACTTTTAAACTCTACTCAGGTTGTCTCCACAGATGCAGGCATGAGCAACCATCCTTGGGCCGAGGACACAAGCCTCGGTTCCTCTGCAGTCTTTCTATGTACTTTACCCCAGCATGGACACATTGTTACTGTCCTGAACCACCCTGACTGTACTTACTATATTGTGGGTCCCTTGGTGAGCATCACTGCCTCTAGTCATAGAAGAGTCTGCTAGCTTATGGTGCCCCAAAAGGTGAAAAAAGAAACTGGAGTAGTGCTGGTCAGAGCTGGTGAGCTGACCTCAGGCCTTAGTAGCAGGCCCAGAAGACTGCCATCTACTCTGCAGGACAGTGGCCATGTAAGCCTAACAATTTAAGTAACAATTTTTTTTGTGTGTGCTGTGTGTGTGTTGAATATGTGTGCATATGTGTGCATACATGTGTAGGTACATAGGTTCCACTCTGTGTGTGTGCACATGTGTATGATGTCCGTAGATGTGTGTGCGTAGGTCAGAGGTGGTTCTCTCCTTCAACTATGTAGGTCTCAGGGACAAAACTCAGGTCCTCAGACTTGAGGGCGGGTGCCTTTACCAGCCTTGAGCCAGCTCTCTCTGACCCTTGAACTCAAGCAGAACTTCTTACAGGCAAATGAGACATGTCTAGGCTTACCCCAAGACGTTAGAAACTCAGCAGCGTAGCGGTAGAGGCGGTTCATGACCTCAATCACAATGGCATACACAATACTGGGCACATACAGCAGGAGGCTGGTCCACACAGACTCATTGTCCTCGTGGAGACTCAAGACCCAGTCCTCCATGTCGAAGTAGATCATCATGACGTAGAGGGAGAAGTAGAGACAGAGGCACACAAATGGCAGGGAGACCAGGTAGATGCGCAGCTGTCTCTTGTAGCTGGAGTAGAGGGGTTCTTCTCTGCCTGTGACAGAATTGATGCCCAGGACCCCATGAAACCCAGGCCGGGGCTCCTCAAACTGCCTCTTCATGACCAGTGTCCCCCAGCGGTAGGTCATGTTGGCACACCCACGCTTCCACACCTCCAGGATTACCGTGGACCAGATGAGGTTGAACGAGGCAAAGATGACGTACTTGTCGTAGTCTTCCCACACAAACAGGTAGTAGGGCAGCCCGATGACAGCCATGGGGATTAAGGCAAAGGTGAAATACTCCAAAAACCCAAAGTATAGAGCAATCGTCTCCCCAAAGTAGCCACGAATGCTGTCTGCAGGGAAAGAAGGAAGAAATGAGGCATGGGCTACCAAAGACTGCCATTTAACCACGGCACACACAGGAGCACTTTTCGGTGGTTGGGGATCTTTAATTCCTCCCTTTCCATCCCATGTAGGGTACCAGCTCTGTCCTGCACACAATACTAAGACCCCACCTGTCAGTAGGACAAGCCTTGCATTCCCCCAGCTCACAGTTCAGGCCTTGGCTGTGGACGTGACTGTCGGGAACCGTGGCTCAGTTTCCCCCTTACTTTCCATTCATCTAACATACTTTACTGCCAAAGACAGATCATCTTGGGGTCGGCTTACTCTCTCAGGTCCTAGGTCATGGACACTGAGCTCTGTGTGGCCATCATGTGTGCCCTGCTTTCCTCCCCATCCATGTTACTCTGTGCAGCTGTCTGTAAAGATGACCCACATCCACAGATCTTCATCTCCTACTAAAGTCAGACATCAGTGAGACATGACAACTTCCCAGTGCATTCAGCACAAAACATTCGTAGACTTGAAACAAGACTCCACACATTCACTTCCAGCTCCAGCACATCCTACTGAAAACATCCATGCATACCTTCATGTGAACAGAAGACAGCCCGAGCAGCCTGCTGACAGGCTGCGGACTGCAACACACCAACAACACACCAACCAAAAGGCCATTTATACGGTACCTCCGCTAACCTTGGTCACACGGGGACTCCCTGGGCCTCAGAGCGGCCAGGCTGGGACAAGAATGGGACGAGGGGACAGGAGGGACAGGGGACTAGTCAGAGTAACTGGTTCTTAATTATACATTAGATTTTAATTTATTTTAGTTTATTTATGTGTGTACCTGAGTGTAGGTATGTTCACTACATGCATACAGTTCCCACATAAGTCAGAATAGGGTATCAGCAGATCTACTGGAACTGGAGTTATAGATGGTTGGAAATCACCATGTGAGTTCCGGGAGCCAAATCCAAGTCTTCTGTAAGAGCAGCTAGTACTCTAAACTGCTGAGCCGTTTCTCCAGAACCACTAGTATTTAAAAATGTTAGTATTTTTAAAAACTTCTGGGTATGTGTGCATGTGACATCTGTGTGTGTGCATGTGACATTGTGTGTGTATGTGACATCTGTGTGTGTATGTGACATTGTGTGTGCATGTGACATTGTGTGTGTGCATGTGACATTGTATGTGTGCATGTGACATTGTGTGTGTGCATGTGACATCTGTGTGTGTGCATGTGACATTGTGTGTGTGAATGTGACATCTGTGTGTGTGCATGTGACATCTGTGTGTGTATGTGACATTGTGTGTGTGAATGTAACATCTGTGTGTGTGCATGTGACATTGTGTGTGCATGTGACATTGTGTGTGTGCATGTGACATCTCTGTGTGTGCATGTGACATCTGTGTGTGCATGTGACATCTGTGTGTGCATGTGACATCTGTGTGTGCATGTGACATCTGTGTGTGTGCATGTGACATCTGTGTGTGCATGTGACATCTGTGTGCATGTGACATCGGTGTGTGCATGTGACATTTGTGTGTGCATGTGACATCTGTGTGTGTGCATGTGACATTGTGTGTATGCATGTGACATCTATGTGTGTGCATGTGACATCTGTGTGTGCATGTGACATCTCTGTGTGCATGACATTGTGTGTGTGCATGTGACATCTGTGTGTGCATGTGACATCTGTGTGTGTGCATGTGACATTGTGTGCATGTGGCATCTGTGTGTGCATGTGACATCTGTGTGTGTGCATGTGACATCTCTGTGTGCATGTGACATCTGTGTGTGTGCATGTGACATCTGTGTGTGCATGTGACATCTGTGTGCATGTGACATCTGTGTGTGCATGTGACATTTGTGTGTGCATGTGACATCTGTGTGTGTGCATGTGACATTTGTGTGTGTGCATGTGACATTTGTGTATGCATGTGACATCTGTGTGTGTGCCATGTGCATGCAGGCACCCATAGAACCAGAAGACGCTGGGCTCTAGGAGCTGGAGGTGCAGGCAGTTGTGAGCTGCCAAACATGAGTGATGGGACTGAACTGGGTTCTGCAGGAACAGCGAGCACCCTTAACCAGGGAGCCATCTCTGAACCCTTAACTGTTTTTGAAGACATGTTCAGATCTGCCTATGAGGACAGGTTGGCGTCATCATGAACTATTTCCTCCCACCCTAGTTTCTCCCAGCTGTTCTGGGAGGGAGGGTAATAAGCAGAACTGTGATGCAGTCATCTTAAATGTGATCAGGCTGCTGCAGGCCCCCTCTGCATAAAACACGAGGACCCGTGTGTCCTGGTCTCCAAGCCGGTGGCTTTCCCCTTTGCCAGCTCTCTCAGCAGGCCCCACCTTCCCAGAAAGTTTAGTATGCCTCACCCCAGGCTCGTTCCCTTTCTAGGACTAGTTAATAGAGCCAGTCACCTATGGTCCCACAAGCAATATCTAAATTACGCCACTTAAATATCATTCAGTGAACAAAACCTTACGTGCAACATAAAAATGAGTGCTGTGTACCTGGAATTATCAAAACAAAGCTTTTTCTTTCAGAGGCTACAAGAAAATCTTTAAAATATTAAAGAAGGAAACAAAACTTTAGTGTGTGTATGTATGTGCGTGCCCTCAGAACAGGAAGAACAGGAAGTGTCAGATCTCCCAGAAGCTGGAGGTGCAGGTGGTTGTGAGTCACCCGATGTGTGCTGAGAACTGCACTCAGTCCTCTGCAAGAGCAGGAAGGGCTCTGAGCCCTGAGCTGGCTCTCCGCCTCCAATCTTGCTTCTTGTTCAACACTGCAACAATTAGTACATGTTAACAACGGAAATTAGAAGGAAAATATAGAAAGAAGGCTTCCTTTAAAATAAAAGGAAGAAAGAAATAAAGAAATGTCCTTTAAAGAAAAACTATGGCAGCAACACTTAGTGAAGTTCTAGTTTGAATATCATCCTTACACTTAAAAACTGAAAGAAGGCTGGGGTGTGGCTGAGCGGAAGAGCACTTTCCTAGCAGGCTCAAGGTTTGGTCTCCAACACTGACAAAAAGGTTTTTTAAGCATTTAACCAACTAAGAATGTTTGAACATTAATATTGATGTAACTTTCAATAAAGTAACATTCAATACCAGTGAAATTATTCTTATAAGTATTCAGAGAAAATAGATGGATCCCTCAGAAAAGATGTTTGGGTCATTGAGTCTGCCTCACCTCAAGCCTGGTTTGGCCAGCTTCATGGGAACAGAAGATTTCAAGCACAAAATGTTCACAGACAAGCTACACTTACAGGAGGATGCGGATTCACCTGTGCTGGAGAGACGGCTTAGCAGGTGGGAGCCTGACTCAAGGTCAACCAAACCACCTCAGGCAGCTCACAACTGCTCTAGGATGCGATGCTGTCTTCCGGTCTTTGCAGGCACGCACACTCACATGTACAACCCTCAACCCCACTGCCACACGTACTTCACACATGCACGTAACTAAAAACAGGTAAGATCTTTTTTTAAGAGACATGTATTCACAAAGGCTACCCTCGACAACCTGTTCTGTAGATCAAATTTAGCCAAAGCCTGAATGAGGAACAAGGTCATCAAGCCATCCTCTTGCCCTTGCAAGAGCTGAGTAGTGGCCATGAGAGCACCGAGTCACAGGACAGTGACTTCGTCAGGGCTCTCTCTTCAGTGGGGCGCTGGAGTGACACATACCTATGGGCTGGTACTTCAGAGCAAACCGAGTGTACCAGGAGTCCTCCAGCTTCTTCAGGGCCTCATTGTCGTGCAATGGAAACACCTGGGTCACGATGCCGGATGTGAGCAGTCTCCTCACTGCGGAGAGAAGCATGAGAGCCTAAAACACGGGGCTGGCTGAGGATGGTCCAGAGGACAGTGCAGGGTGCCCCAGCATGGGAGTGGTGCAGGGGTATTTCATTTTCATTTTAATAAATAAAACATGCCTGAAAATCAAATAGTAAAACAGCCCCACTGGTCAATCTTACAGACCAGAGAGTGGTAACTTTAATCCCAATAGCCATGCTAGTTTGCCAAAAAAAAAAAAAAACAAAAAAAAAAAAACAGGCAGTAGTGACATATGCCTTTAATCCCAGCACTACAGAGGAATATAAGACAGGAGAAGACAGCTCTCAGACACAGACTCACTCTGAGATTCCTGGAGACAGGATCACCATTTCAGACTGAGGTAGAGGTAAGAGCTAGTGGCTGGCTGCTTTGCTTTTCTGACCTTCAGGTTGAATCCCAATTTCTATCTCTGGGTTTTTACTAATCGTGCTACAGAGCGGTGGTTTGGTACACGGGGTCATTGTCATAGCTTTCCTACCAGTTCTGAATATGGACAATGTATCTCAGAATATAAATATCTTCACTATTTTTTTCTCAGTATGAAAGCAGTGCAAGTTGAGTGAAATTCTAAACCATACAAACTGTACAAATCAGAAGCATGCAAATTTTCCATTCTTCTCTCTCTATAAAAATAACCACTACAAACAGTAATTTAATGTATAACCAGATGTCAAAATATACACAGAAATTTACACCCAAATACACTGATGCTTAAATACAAACCAGGAAGCATCATATACACTTCATAGTGCTCTTGATCATTGAAGCCATGGTATCTGCTATAACTTTTCAGTGTTACCATGTATCTAGAGGGATTCTCCTTTACAGCTGTAACGTCTCCCAGAATAATTGCTTCTGGTTTTTGCCACTGCGAATAATACTTAAATTCTTTAGATATCTACTTTATGTGTGTGAGTATTTGCCTGCATATATGCACTGCGGCATGTGAGCACCTAGGACCCTCAGAGGTCAGAAGAGGCTCTGGATTCCCTGGAACTGGAGTTACTACAGATGGTTGTGAGCCGCCATGTGGGTGCTGGGAACCAAACCCATGTTCTAAGAGTAATGCGTGCTTTTAACCTCTGAGTCATCTCTCCAGTCCCCCCAATACTGAAATTATTATACACATACATTATCTCACCTCTTCAACTTTTCTCATTTGGGGTCAACATCAGATGAATCTGAAATCTGGACCCATCTTACATTGCTGCCCCTGCTCTAACCCCCCTGTACTGCGGTTCCTTCGTCTCTGGACAGCAAGCACTTTCACTTGTTTCTTTCTTACCAACAGAACGACAAAGACAGCCACAAACAGAACTTCAAAGATCACATTTCTATGCAGCTGGGTGGCAAACATGGTTGGAAAATCACACACAAAGTGGAAAAAACAAACACAAGCAGAGCAGCGCTTCCTGGCAGTGCCCGACAGACCCAGACCTCTGATCTGCTGTAGGTACTGAGACTGACCCACTGGTCTTCCGTCCTAAGGGCACACTGGGGAGCTGGGGGGACTTTTCCCATGAGTTTCTTTAGCACGGCTGTTTGTACGATGGAATTTGCATTAAGAAAGGCAGGCCTACGGTAGGCTGTGCTAACTGGAGGGAAAATAATCAGGTTCCCTTACAGTTATGTCACTCACATAAACTCTACCCAGAGGAAGAGAGGATTTAAAAGGCGGACTGTGAAGAATAAGCCTTCTTAATGACTGGAAAAGGTACCAGCCCAAAATACCAGCCGCGAGGGTGAGAAGACAGATGGTTTGAGTTACATCAGCTTTGGGTGCCGTCAAGGCCATTTTGTAAGTTCTTTATGTTGGAATTTCTGAGGACTTTCCTTTGACCAATATGACTTAAGTCAGTTGCCCACAAGCCCCCAGTCCTGGCCCCAGTGTGGGGGTCCACAGCTGCAGCAGGGCCTCCCCATCACAGTTTCCTCCCCGCTGCTGCACCGGCGTTTAAACCCTGGGCTGGCTTGTGGCACTGAAGTCCCAGGTTCTCCTACAAGAGGTGACTCCACCGTGCCAGGCCCCCGCAGGCAGAGGACTCAGCTTATATATCTCTAAAAATAGGACAGTAAACGGAGCCTCTGGAGAGGCTTCGAGTTCTAAATTGCCAGCTTCTCATCACCATCAATGACAGACCATGGTTCTGGTTTCAGCTCTAAAAATAGAGGCTGGCTTCTTTAAAACCCTCCAGCCTCCTTGTGTCTGCTTGACTGTAATTACAAGGAAGGACTCTTACCTTGGAAGGAAAATAGGAGGGTGCTTGGGCCTAACAAAAGAAGGCAGGGACTTCAGCCAGATTCCCTCCTTCCAGGGTGCCAACAATGCCCATCAGTATTGGAGTGACTACGAGAGCCACTGAATAAGTAGCAAACAAACAAAATCTGACCCAGTCTGCAGGACACTTCAGCTAGGTAAGGCACAACAGGGCTAATGGTGCAGCTGCTTTTGGCTGATGCTGGGGAATCCTGACAGTGGCTCTGTGCAGGGGGAGCAGCAGGCCACTCCTCCGGGATCTGACCAGAGAGCAGATGCCAGAGGAATGGAGGGTTCCACGGCAAGGGATGACCAGCACAGCCCTTGTTCCCTGTGGCTGTTGGGTATCAGGGTGTGGAACTTTGACCCCCAAAATCTCATAGGGAATGGTACTATTAGGAGGTGTGGCTTTGCTGGAGTGGGTGTGGCCTTGTTGAAGAAGTGGGTTACTATGGGTGCAGGCTTTGAGGTGTCCTATGCTCAGGATACTATCTGGTGTCTCAGTCAACTTCTGGTTGCTGCAAGATATAGACATGTGGCAGCTGCCAACAAGAAGCAATAGAACAAAGGATGCTGGGCTAATAAATTGCCTCAATCTTAAAAAAGCAAAACTAAACTAAAAAACACTCACCATCAGACAGAGACAGAGGTGCCGGTGTGTGCCTTCCCAGCAAGTGGGAGAGAGGGAAGAGCAACCAAACTGTACAGCAAGTTCTAGGCCACCCGAGAGTACAGAGTGGGACCCTGCTTCTAAAAGAAAAAACTGAAGACAGCAGGTAACTGCCGTGTGGGCGAGAAGAAAGAAATGCTGCATTCCACTCCTAAGAGCCACAGAGACCAGCGAGAGCAAGAAAATGCAGCTGTCACAACAGCCCAGCGTGGCTCAGAGGCCAGAGACATGACACACAGCAGAAGGGACCATGTGGGGCAGGGAGGGGTCAACATGGAAAGGGGCAAGAAAAGGTCACGGAGTCAGGGGAGAGAGCAAATTGGCAGAAACATGATGAAATTCCCGTAGTTGACAACCTCTAGGATTATGATTGATCAAGAAAATAGCAACAAAATACAAATGATAAAAAATGAAAAAAAATGCCGGGCGGTGGTGGCTCACGCCTTTAATCCCAGCACTCGGGAGGCAGAGGCAGGCGGATCTCTGTGAGTTCGAGACCAGCCTGGTCTACAAGAGCTAGTTCCAGGACAGGCTCCAAAACCACAGAGAAACCCTGTCTCGAAAAACCAAAAAAAAAAAAAAAAAAAAATGAAAAAAATAATTATAGACCAAATAGAACTAAATGGTCAGAAACACAATAATAATAAGTATCCTTATCATCTGAAAAAGCAGTAAGTAGTGTTCTGCAGGAAAATTAATTAGATGGGCAGAGCTCGGCAGAAGGCACCAAGAGTGGCTCACACTAGAGCACCATTCACCGTACCCACAACACAGACAAAACCACAACCTCACAGATGCTGAGAGTCAGGTAACAGCCATGGCCCAGACACACAACCTAAACTGAGCAGGCGCACAGATGCTTTCTAGATCTGATGAAGATGACCTCACATAAAAGCCAGTGTGTGACCGAAGACAATGGGCACAGGAAGGACAGCTTGTCAGTGTCTATCCCAAGACCTGGGATCTAAAGGCCACTCCTGGTACTCTCCCTACTTTCTCTATGATTCAAAAATGGAGGAAATGTATTATTCGGCAATAGGATGACAGACACACGGTGGAATACCAAGTGCCCTACAAAAGGAACACACAAGAATTAACTAGGAAATCTAGATGAGCAGACATCCACAACAGTTAAGATGTAAGATGGCGGGTGTGGCTCTACAGTCCCGTGTGTGAAGAGTGTTCTCTTGGGGCTGGAGAGATGGCTCAGTGGGTTAAGAGCATCGCCTGCTCTTCCACAGATCCTGAGTTCAATTCCAGGCAACTACAGGGTGGTTCACAACCATCTGTAATGAGGTCTGGTGCCCTCTTCTGGTCTGCAGGCATACATGCAGACAGAATATTGTATACATAATGAGTAAATAAATGAATATTTTTTTAAAGAAAGAAGAGTGTTCTCTTGAGATGACGAGTGTGTCTCTACAGTCCCCGTGTTCGAGGAGTGCTCTCTTGAGCAAAACTTTTGGAGGGTGTGCAGTAAGGAAGAGAAGTGCTGGGGAGACTGCACCATGGGGCAGAAAGGATACCTAACGAAAATTCAACCCATCCTCAAATTCAGACACAGAAAAATTATGTCTCTCTTCTTCTCATGATCCCCCTTTAGAGAAAATAAACATGAAATGTGTAAATTGCCCCAGGGAAGTGTTTTCTTGCTTTATGTTGTGTAAATTTTAAAAGACTGTTTTAAGACTTTAAAAAGTATAAGCCACCGAAATCTGAGCCAACAACCAGGGAGCATGGGACTGACTGAGGCCCTCTGCAAATATGTAACAGTTGAGTAGCTTGGTCTAGATGTGGGACTCCCGGCTACAGGAGCAGGGGCTGTCCCCAGTTCTTTGACTGGCTCTTGGGAACCTGATCCCCATACTGGATGCTCTGCACATCCTGAATACAGCGGGCCAAGCTCAGTCAGATAGCAGGTTGATACACCAGGCTTTGCTGAAGCCCATGGGAGGCCTGCCCTTTCTATGGAGGACAGTGTCACATGGGTTCAGAACAGAGGCCGAGGCAGGCAGAGATCCAACCTCTGAATACTTTATCCCAAACAGATGAAAAGGCCTGATGTCCGTAGAAATCAATACTGTGAAAACATGCAAATGAGAACCTGTCCTATTCACAGAGCCTGAAGGTGCACAGCAGCAAACCAGGTGGGAAGGCACACAACAGCAAACCAGACAGGCAGGCACTCAGCAGCAATCCAGGCAGGTAGGTGCACAGCAGCAAACCAGGCAGGCAGCCTTTGCCTGGACCTTGCTTTGAACAGACAGGCTTGAGAGCACAACTAGGAAACATGGAGTGGGTCTTGAGGCTCTGCTCTCTTGCATGGAGGCTGAAACCAAGCCAGGTGCAGGAACTCACGCCTGTAATCCCAGCTCTTGTGACACAGTCAGGTGATCTCTGTGAGTTTGAGGCCAGCCTGGTCTAGAGTGAAACTCTGCACCATGAGGTTAGGGGAGTTGGGGAGTGGGAGGGTGGGGGGTGGGAGGTGGGAGTGGAGTTAAAAAGAAAACCAGATGCAGGGACCAGAGTTCCAAGACCTCGCTGAAGTACACTGGTGTGCTCCATTCTGAAGCCACCATCCCCATCATGGGACTGTTACACCAATGCTCACCCATGCTACCTGCTTTGTTAGGATGCCCTACGCTACTCTGTTTAAGGTCACCTCCCTGAGGTCTGGGAGAACAAGAGCAGGACTTGTTCAAGAATGAGACCATGCCTGCCTTTCATGCCCCGCCCACACGGATTTTCATCAACTATAAAGTGAATTTTGCTGACTTGACGGGGCCAATAAAAGCCTGATTTACATGCAACTTCAAGCTGGCTAGATGCTGCAAGAACCTGGTGTGTAGCAACAGGACAAAGCAGGCGACTTACAGGCAACAGGAGGCTGTAAATTCTCTGAACAATCATGATTAATAAAGAGTGTTAAGGGAGGGGGAGGGAAATGGGAGGCTGGGAGGAGGCGGAAATTTTTTTCAATAAAAAAAATTATAAAAAAAATAAAAATATAAATTCAACTCAAAAAGAAAAGAGTGTTAAGAGTAGATAGGTGAGAAGCTGGCTGGCAGAGACTTACTCAGTGACTTCCCGGGATACAGTTTGGCCTGGGGGTAACCAGGGATCATCTTCTCATCTCTAGCTCTAAGATTCTCAAGTTCATGTTTGATAATGAACTGGCACTCGGCCATTGTGAGGAAGTCGTCATTGTTATCTAAAATACAACAAAACTTTCTGGTTACTTTCTAGTAGCAATGTAAAATTAATAGTGTTAATTACGTTATTAACTTAGGCTTGTGGTTATAGAAATGCCATAAATATAAAAAACAACCTACGGAGCTGCCAAAGTACAACTGGAAAGTTAAAATGTGGCAAAGCACTTTAGATATGAGGGTACCGTGTCCGCTCTGATTTCTAACTCTGCCTTCAGTCATTTCAAAGTTTCTCTGGCACCAAAGTCCATTAGCACACATTGCCCTGGCCTTACTTGAAGCCAATGGTCAGAGGCCACACTCTGAATGCAGGACGTGTTTAATGGGGGAGGTAGAGAGTGTGTGTGTGTGTGTGTGTGTCCGGGGGAGTTGTCTAAGCTTGCACATTTTGAACTGTACCAATGTTTCTAACGCAGGTGGACAAGAGGGCTTAAACGGGAAAGCCCCAACCAAACTGTCACATTGGCCTCACTCCATCCTGGAACCAAGCACTGTGGAGAATAAAGTCTGTAAGAAAACAGCAGCTCTGACAGATAAATCTTTTTATTGAGGAAAATGTTACCCAGATCACAGTATCACTGAGGTGAAAAGCTTTACAGTGAGTTAGTACCAAAGGCCTAAGTCCATGTCCTAACTCAATCAGCGCTGCCAGGAGCCCACACACTTGAAACAAGCGCCCCTCCTTCAGACAGCCTGAGGCCCCGGTTCTCTCCAGAATATTCTGAGATGCCCTTAAATGACAGGACATACCCATCATCCCACCACATCAGAAGGAGCCAGAAAACTTAAGAAGTGAGGTTCTTAAATCCTGAACTTTCATTTGCCCATGCATATGTATTACTGAAATTAGAACAATGTAAACAAGGCATCCATTCTAACTTGTGTTCATCCACCCCAGGGAGGTAAGTTACATACGGCTCAAGGACTCCACACAGCCGGTTCATCATCTCCTTATGGTCCAGGGCTACTGTTTTGCTCAAAACAGCAGAGCAGAGTAAGGCCCACACAGCCTAGATATCGACTACCCGGTGCTGGTAGACCCCTGATCCCATCAAACACGTCTCTACAGCAAACCAATCCTCTGCTTACCATGGAAGCCTTTGAAGCTGTGGCGGGTCCCATAGGTGAAGGCCCGCATGGCCGCATCTGTACATTCCTTCACCAGCCCCACCGCTTCTGCCCCAAGCAACAGTCTGATGTTGGAGGCACCAACGAGGTACAAATTCTGGTTTCCTATTGTTTCCTTCTCACACTTATTTAACAGTGGTCTAAACAGCAACTGGGCACCTGTCAAACACAAGACAGCGCAGTACAGAACAAAGCAGACACAAATTTTCAGAAAATCTATAAAGATACAATGTTTCTTCTTGGTATAAGGAAATGAAATTATATTAGCAATTTAAATCTGTTATCCAAGTAAAAGGGAAGATAAGGAAGTTGGAATAGAAGTTAATGCTTGTGTTTGTGCATATGTGTGCACACGAGTGCACATGTGAACAGACATGTGTGGATGTGCACATGTGGACGAGAGGTTGGTGTCGACTGTCTTCTTCAATTGTCCTCCTCCTTACTTTTTGAGACACAGTCTCTCACTGAACTGAAACTCAGCAATTTAGCTAGACTGTCTAGCCAATAGCTCACAGGGATTCCCCTGAATCTGCAGCCCCTGTTCTGGGATTACAGAATCTCACCAATGTGTCAGAGATAAAAAGATGTCCTCCTGCTTTTATGCCAAGCACTTTTACCACTGACCCATCTCCCCAGACACCACTGACCCATCTCCTTAGATACCACTGACCCATCTCCCCAGACACCACTGACCCATCTCCTTAGATACCACTGACCCATCTCCCCAGACACCACTGACCCATCTCCCCAGACACCACTGACCCATCTCCCCAGACACCACTGACCCATCTCCTTAGATACCACTGACCCATCTCCCCAGACACCACTGACCCATCTCCCCAGACACCACTGACCCATCTCCCCAGACACCACTGACCCATCTCCCCAGACACCACTGACCCATCTCCCCAGACACCACTGACCCATCTCCCCAGACACCACTGACCCATCTCCCCAGACACCACTGACCCATCTCCCCAGACACCACTGACCCATCTCCCTAGCCACCACTGACCCATCTCCCTAGCCACCACTGACCCATCTCCCCAGCCCCTACTGACCCATCTCCCCAGCCCCTACTGACCCATCTCCCTAGCCCCTACATGAACCATCTCTGTAGCCCCTACTAACACAAGCACTAAACGGAGGTGGGCAACAAGGCCATTCCTGTGAGCAGAGTCCCTCTGCCTGATGCTTTCGTAGAGCTGGACTGTGTTCAAGGCTTGCACAAGTGTTATGCTTACATGGGGTTGCAGCTACCTACACACTCTGCTCTGTGCGTCTTTCCCCAATACACCTTCAAGTCCTAGCTGAGTGCCATTTGCATGGAAAACCAAAGCTGATCCTGAGTGTGAGCAAGGCCCCTCTATGGGAGGAGACGTGGTGCAGCCTCCAAGACGACCTGCCTGCCTCTGCTGCTGTGACAAGTCAGGCTAGCTGGCGACCCTCACCAGAGTCTCTGTCTTACCCACTGTCTAGCCTACTGCACTTAACAGTCCTATCTCCTGCGCTCTGCTAAGTCTCCCCTACACACACTGCTGTAAGGGGACCTTTGCTGGAGCAGCCCCTCTGTACTCTGCCCTTCCACTGTTGGCTAGGAATGTCCAGAATTCCTTCAGAACTGAGAGGATTCCACTGCTCTGCACGAGACTGGACCTGACTTTGCTCTCTTTGTTACTGTAGGACTGTTGCATCTTAATCACCAGGGCTCTGGAACTTTCACTGGTGCAGCTGGTCACAGGGCATCTCTCTCCCTGAAAGCCAGAATGGGCCCTGAGTCCATCTCTACTGAGTTCTCCCATACCCATCCTTCTATGATGGAGGAAGGTCATTGGTTAAAAATAAAGAAACTGCTTGGCCCTCATAGGTTAGAACATAGGTGGGTGGAGTAAACAGAACAGAATGCTGGGAGGAAGAGGAAGTGAGCTCAGATGCAGGGCAGCTCCTCTCAGAGACAGACGCAATGAAGCAAGCCGCCAGGTCAGACATGCTGAATCTTTCCTGGTAAGACTGATGCTACATAGATTATTAGAGATGGGTTGATCGGGATATGAGAATTAGCCAGTAAGGGCTAGAGCTAATGGGCCAAGCAGTGTTTAAGTGAATACAATTTATGTGTTGTTATTTCGGGGCATAAGCTAGCCAGGCGACCAGGAGCTGGGGCGGCAGGAACACAGCCCGCAGCTCCCACTACACTTCTAGGTGGTGTCAGCCTCTGGGCTGCTGGTACTTTCTTTGCCTGCACATTTTGCTCTTTGTTCTTGGAGGTCTTACTAATGTTACCTCAACCACTTTGATTTTTCACACAGGATTTTATGTTTTCACTTTGTAAAAGCTGCTTTTCCTACAAGACGGACTTTCTAACACATTCTTCATTTGTGGGTGACATCTCTTTCTGTCTCTGAGGGCTGAGCTCTCCATCCTCCTCCTGGCACGTGCTACCCTTCATCTGCTTCTCCATCTCCCTCGGATCAGACACGTGACAATCTTCTTTTGGCTCTTGTTTAAGAAAGGGACCCCAAAGGGCTGGTTCAGAGCTCAGGTGGATTCATCAGGCACTGCCTCAACAGGTCATTTCCAAGATAACCCCCTGGATTCTTAACAACTTACTCTTCGTTCCTAAATGGGTCAGATGCCCCGAGGAATTCAGTATGCCGCCTGGATTATTGGAAGCCCTGTTCTTGCACTTTATAAACTGAGTTAGATGTGAGGCTTGGGGAGGGATCTCCCTGCAGACCTCCACAGAAGCCTGGCCCCACCATCTCAGCACCCAGCCTTCCACCGAGAGTGAAGCTAAGGCTCCTGGGAAGCACTGGTGGAGGTTGGGGAGACCCTGCATTTTCTTCAGGAGCCCAGTGCCCTCCCATTTGGTCTTAGCCCTCTCAAATCTGACAGGCCCCTCATTGTTATATCACCACAGTTAAAACAGCAGTTTAGAAATAATAAAATGATAAATAACCTAAATATAAATAATGATAAAATAGTAAATGCACTGCACATCCTCCCCAAGGGATCCACGGTACTCTCTCCTATAACTGCCCAAGTGGGGAAGTGCATCTGTCCCTTCCTTCTCCTGAGAGTCCCTGAAGACACAGGGCGAAGCAAAGGAAGCTGGGACTCTCTGGAGTTACTCCTAAATCACAGAAATGTGACGAGGAGGCTCCAGCCCAGGTGGAAAGAGTTCAAACTGCAGCAAGCAAGTAGTCTTTCCTTTTGGCTCAATTACTTCTAAAAGCACTTTAATTTGAAAAGTCTATTCTGAAGACATTGGTTTACAGCACTGTTCAGGGCCTGACTTCAGTCCTCAGCTGGGACAGCTAGTGGGTCTGTGTATTCTAGGAGCTGTCTGGTTAGTCAAAGCCCTCGACTTTTTCTCCAGCCCAGTTCCTGCTAAGCCACAGTGTCAGAAGTTGTCAGTGTCCCCAACGCCTCGCTTTCCCTCCCTCACTACGGCAGCCACGTTTAAGGTTCACGTGTTCACGTGTGTGTGCTGTGCACAGCTCTGACGATTCATCCACTAACAGCATGTTCACTCCACAGTCTAGGAATCAGCGCTCATTTCCCCGTCTGGACAGCAGTGTCTACAGGAGGTACCAGATGCACCCTTCCCTTGGGGTCACAACAACCCATGGCGCTCAGCACGTCATGTCTGCTCACATGAGAAGTACATATGACACTCCTACCACACGTGTGCCAAGTGGTAGGCGTGGCCTTTAGAAACACGAGGAAAGCCACTTCCATGGCCCACAGTCTAGTGGGGTTTTTAGTCTAGTGCTGATTTAAGATCTCCTTTCAAGCCACAGACAGCCGATAGAGAGCCAAGAGATAGCATGTAAACACATCTGCCAACACACATCAGGGACTGACCATGGCCAGGCTGGTAGAGTGACTGTTGCACTAACCTCCATCTTTCTTTTTAGCGACAATTCTGTTTTTGAGCCATTCTTTGGTTTCCTCTTTGACATCCTGGGCAAGTTCTATGACCACCAGGGGTGTGAAGGAGCTTTCACAAGTATCCAAAGTTGATAAAGTCACTCTCATCTTTGACAAGCTTACTGAAAATTAAAACAAAAAGCAAAAGTCAGTTATTCTGGAAAGAAAGCAACATGCTAGCTGCTGCACTATCCCTGCTAGGCAGAGCCACTGCAGAAACTTTTGCTCAAACTACACATGCTAAAAGTGGCACCCGAGTAAGAACCCAAGCCAGGACTTCTACTTCCAGGACGGCGGATGAGGGACTCAGACAAAGGCTTCTGCTGAAGACCAGACAATGTGTGCACGCACGCACACATGCATTTTCTCTCTCATATATATATAAAAATGCTTCCATATAATTATATGAATTATAAATTTACTATATAAAAGTATATATAAAATAAATTACATAAACTTAATATATAATTAACCTTATAAAAATATAAATTTATATAAATAATAAATTTTATATATATCATTTTTTTAGACAAGATCTCACTACATAGCCCTGGCTGACTTGGAACTTTTTATGTAGATAAACCAAGCTGGCTTCACACTCATTAAGATCTATCTCCATGGTTCTGCCTCCTGGGGACTGTTAGGTCCAAATCACGGAGTCCCCCAAAAACCAACAAGGAGATCAAGTCAAAAGCAAAGAGTCTTTATTCTTTTTCAAATTTGAACTTGGACTCTCCATGTGTCCAAGGCACTGGCACAATCAGAGAGTCTCAGGCTCAGTTGGGGTAGGGTTTTTATAATAGCAGAGGTTGGGGTGAGGGATTTCTAAGGTTCAGGACCCCGGGTTGGCTGGCATTTGTCGGGATGAGTGTGTGCTGGTAGGTGATTTTATCTATAATGGTTGGTGTGTAAGGAATTTCCTTTGTCTGATCTATTCTTAGGTGGTGCCTGGGTGGTCTCTGTTGAGCCTGTCGTGGTTGGACCCTACAAGGGCTGGGACTAAAGGTGTGCACTGAATGTCTATACACACAATTGAAATAGAAATCTGTCTGAATTCCACTGCTAATGATGCAGCAAGAACAATGACAACCACGGGAAGCAGGGTAGAGCTGTGTTTCCTGGGAGCAGCTGCCAAACTAGGTTAAGGACACACAGAGAGGCAGGCAGGGCTCCTATCAGCAGGGAAAGGCTCATTTTACTGACGGCCCACTGCACAGGAGGGGCTGGCCTAAGCATCTCCTCACCTAATTCTACTAAATCCTATTTACTAATAGATACACAATTTATTACTTTCTCCATCTTGGTTTTTTTTAAAAAAGAACTAATTAACTTGTATGTATCTGTATGACTATATGCATGCGTGTGTACATTTGCATGTGTGGGTGTGTTCGTACATGTGTGTGTGTGTTGTACTGTGCATGAAAGCAGGTCTTTGTATTGTTTGTATTCTTCAGAGTTACAGGTGCTCATGAGGCCCAAGTTTGTTATATTGTAGATGCTGGGGTCTGACATTTAATTCGGCAAAATTAAATGTTTCAAAGATAAGAGAACAAAAGCAACAACAAAAGAGAGAGAGAGAGAGAATAAAAAAAACTATTCAGCAGTCACAAAACAAACAACCTTGATCAGTGTTTCCACTTTCTCTCCAGTGACAGGTGCAGAGGAACTGTATCAGATTAGAGATCCGACAGAACCAGGGGGTCCAGGTGAAGGGATCCTGGGCTTCTCTTAAACTTTTTATTGCAAGGTAGGAACAGAGAAGCAATGGTAAACACAGTGGTTCTCATCACTTTCCCTAGATGTGCTGAGAGGCAGCAGGTCTCACAGTGTGGGGCTGAATGGGGGCTGGGTGCATGAAATCTTTGAATGTTAAACTAGAAGCCCTTGCTGAGGCATTCCCTGGGCAGGAAGAGATATTCCTCCCAGGGGAGTAAACAAAGGGCTGAGGGGCAGAGTTCACACTTCAGGATACTGTAGGGAGTCTGTAATTTATGCAAACTTATCAGCTCTGACAAAAGACCAAAGAACAAGAAAGTAGCCACTGGCAGGCCTGTGTCACACACTGAACGGACACTCCCTGCCTTCATCATTGCAGTCACTGGACTGCTTGCCCAGTCTACCTGTGTTGCATGGACACAGACTAAATTCCAGGTATGTAAGAAATCAGGAATTCTAACTCCAGGTCAGCCCCTCAGGGGAAGAACCAGCCCTCCCCCATTCTTTCTCCATTTCCAGGGCCCCCTGGGATGGTAGAGACAGGAAAGTCTGGTCTCCTAGAGCACAGAGAGGGGTTGCACTGCCCAACACCCCCTGCACGGCTACTGGCCACACACGGAGAGCTTGGCCTCTCTCCCACTGCTGCAGCCTGGGCTTGGCTCCTTAGGTAGGACTGTGGGCAAAGCGATGACTTCACATTCTGCAGCAGTCATTTTCCCGCGGCTGTGACTGAGTGTCTGACAGGAAAGAACTTGAGGGAGAAAGTACTGACTCTGGCTCCCAGTCCCTCATGGTGGGAAGGCATCAGCTCCATGGGCACAGGAGCCTACACAGCACTGGTCAGTCTCTGCGTCTGGACTTGAGATGGTGTGTGAGCCCGTCTCATACTCCCACTACCGGACCTCCCAAGCATGGTGTGTTGTCTCCCTTCTTCACCGGTGAGCCGGGATTCTCCAGGGCAGACCCAACACTTTACTAACTCTTAAGACTGTGTGTGCCTCCATCAGTTTCAAAGACTCCAAAGTCTGAAAGCATGCACGCACACAGCACTGCTCCAGCAGGACAGCTTCCTGCCCATGAACCTGCCCTCCAGCACCAAAGCATCCGAACAGACACAGATTGTCTGGTGTGGACTGATCAACCTCTCTCCCTGCCCTGGAAATGGTGTAGACTTTGTTTGGGTCAGGCCTTAAACAGGCTTTTGAGATCAATTTAGGGTTTAAATTATACACTCTCTCCCGACTGGAGCTGTCTTCTCCATCGATACTCAAATACTAACTTCCATAACAATGTCTTGGATTTTGTTTGTTTTTCAGGTTTCTCTATGTAGCCTTGATTGTCTTAGAACTGGCTTTGTAGACCAGGCTGGCCTTGAACTCACCACCACTGCCTGGCTAACAATGTCTTGGAAATGCCTGTGTGACAGTTTTAAATGTCAACTTGCCACAATTCAGATGCTGCTTAGAGAAGAGTCTCAGTTGAGGAAGTGTCTGGAAAGGTTGGTGGGAGATTCACAACTGTAAACTGGTGTAGGGAGATGCAGTTCATTGTGGGTGGCACCTAGGCTGGGCCATGAAATGTACAGAGTGAAGAAAGCTAACTGAGCTTAAGCGGCTAGCAGGCGCTTGGGCCCATCTGTCTCTCTGTGCTCTTGGCTGTGGATGTCATGTGACCAGTTGCCTCAGGCGCCAACCTTGGCCTCCCCTAAGCTGCTCTGGTCAGGTGTTTGATCTCCAGATGCATCAGGATGCCCTGTGAAGACCTATGGAGACCAAAGGTCACCATCACTCTTTCATGCAAGGTTGGACCTGCTCAGCTTCTAAGATCAGAGCAGATGGGCTGTGTTAGCAATGGTCTAGACCTGCTCGGCTCCTAAGATCAGACCAGATCGGCTGTGTTAGCAAGGGTCTAGACCAAGAGGCTGACATCTAAGATGGCATCAGTTCGTGCTTCCAAACAGCTATTAATGGCGGCTGGGGAATGACAACCTCTGTGCATCACACATGACCACAAGGCTTCCCACTGGAGTAGAGGAGAACTCCGGGACGAGAAAGAGCAGTGTTCAGAATGTGTGGACATGCATCAAAGGTCAGCGCAGCTGAACATGTCTACACTGACATGGTTAATAGTCTATCTTATTCATAATTATCAGGTCATAAAACAATCTTGCCGAGAAAGCCAGAGCAGGCTTCCCTTCAAGCAGGTATAGGAGAACTCATAGAAATCCATAATGAGGAAGAGACCTGGCCAGTTGTCCTCATGAACTTAGACCATAAACCCAACATGGACAAGTTCAACAGAACCACCGTATTCAGGCTGCCCACGCATACTTCAGCATTGCCAGAGCATAAATTTCATTTTTTTTCACTCAGAAATCCATAATAAACATTGCTCACTACTTACTCTCACTTAGGAGACTCTGTGCCATTTACTTTCCAAAGCAGACCCTCATCAGTATCGGCAACATATGGCAAGCAAGAGTTAACATCCCTCAGCTGCAGAGTTACCAGGACTCAAGGGGCAGGGGACAAACCAACAACAAACCACCATAGGCAGCAAACACAACTCTCAAAAGAAGCACACCAACCACATCGGAAAAGATGTTCAAGGCCACTAAGAGAACAAGTAAAAATTAACAAGAGACATCCCTATTTCCAATTTACCAAAGCTGAAAGACGGGAAGAACTCAGCTGTGAACACATCTGGAGAATCAGGCATTTTCACACACCATGGACAGACTCAGCAACCCACCACCTTCCAGAAAGCAAACCAGCAACAAGGAATGCAAATGTCTACACACTGACATCACAGTATTATTTTCATGAGTTTGTCCCAAGAAGAAAATTAAACAAAATGTATCTAGATGATCATTGCCACTTTACTAATACTTGTCTCTAAAGGATCTTTGAATCAATGTGAATATAAAAGTCGTTACAGATTTTATTGTATTTATTTGTGTATTTATGAAAAACAACAAAAGAAACAACCTACTATCCAAACATCCATCAACAGACGACTGTATACCATGTGGTACGACAGGACCACCCATAAGCAGACACAGATCCAACTACATTCATTAAAAATTATACTTAGGGCTGGAGAGATGGCTCAGTGGTTAAGAGCACTGTCTGCTCTTCCAGAGGCCCTGAGTTCAATTCCCAGCAACCACATGGTGGCTCCAAACCATCTGTAAAGAGATCTGGCACCCTCCTCTGGCGTGTGGGTATAAATGGAGGCTGAAAGTTGTATACATAATAAATAAATCTTTAAAAAAAAAAAATTATACTTAGTCATTAATACAGATGCTAACTCCTCACACAATTAAGAAAACTATACACACTGACTCCATATAAAATGTATACTAAATACACAGTAACACCAGAAGATGTGAGCTGAGTTCAAATCCCCAGCACCCACATAAAAAGCCAGATGTGAGCTAGGCAGTGGTGACTCATGCCTTTAAGCCCAGCACTCAGGAGGCAGAGACAGGCAGATCTCTGTGAGTTTGAGGTCAGCCTGGTCTACAGAGTGAGTTTCAGGACAGCCATGGCTGTTACACAGCAAAATCCTATCTTGGAAAAAAAAAGTTAGGTGTGGACATGAGAACAGAGAGGGCATCTCTGGGGTTTGCTGGCTTCCCTCTTAGGTTCAGTGAGACCTGTCTCAGAGAAGGATAAAGTCAGACTCCCAGTGACCTCTTCCGGCTTCAAAGTGTGAGTGCACAGGAATGCACACCTGCCATACATGTGTGCGCACGTACGTGCATGCATACACATACACATACACACACACACACACACAATTTTAGTTCTATCACAAGTGCCAGAATTGCCTAGGTTCCACTGTGAGCAATGTAAACCGTAAGAGAAGGGAAGGGAAGCAGGCAGGCTATGGTGCCTGCAGTCCTCTGAGGACCAACTACCTTTCTGGGCCTCTGCTAAGTCACACAGCAACTGTGCCATCCAAGGAGATGCAGAGTGCCAGGAGAATGGTTTCCTATGGAGCAGACTTTGTCTCCTCCCTCTCCCCACAGCCCACCTGGGAGTGCCCTCTCTTTGCCCAACACTGCAATAGCAGTAATGTGTCCTTGCCTGACCTGACCCCTTCATTAATAATCCCTCTTGGGTGACCCTGTCTGGGGGTCCCCACACCTCTGTGCTCTGCATGCAGCGGGGACTTTTACACTGTAGTAACTGCCAGTGGGATGGTCTGTTCCACCTTGCCACTGGCAGCCCTGACCAGTTGAGTGAGGGGTGCGTGGGGAAAGGCAGCCTCTGCCTAAACTGAGTTCTGTGACTCCCTTTCACCAACCGTTGTAGCAGGCGTTTGCTCCATTACAAGATGGAACAGAAAGGTAGACCCAAAATACCAGACGGGAACGTGATTAGTGTATGACAGGCGTGGTTGTGGCAGGAGCAATCTAAAACGTATCCGTGATTCAACAGACCAACCTCCAGGGCATTAGGGGGTAGGATGATCTTCCATTCTGTGTTCAACTTCCTCCCGGTCAAGACTGTAGACCCAGGCAACGGTGAGGTGAGTGACCAGCAAGCTGAGCATCCAGGGCTCGCCAGAGGCCCTGCACAGGCTCCAGAAAACTGTGCTGGGTGGGGGTCTCTTCCAAGGTGTGAATTCCCAAAAGAGCAGAGGCACTTACTTGACAAGAGGATACACCTGCCTTTCACATTAGTCATGGGATCCCTGGCCGACAGGGGTAGATCTGAATAGTGCTTAGGATACAGAGAAACATAGTTCACTGGGAGAGGCTGTGCATGAAGACAGCAGAGGGGATTCTTCCAAACAGACACTCCTGTGTGTGTGTACATGCATGCACGCACGTGCACGCGCACACACACCACCTTATTTCAGACTCGGAGAAACAGGACCCCATTACTCTCAATGGTGAAGCAGAACAGGAGCGTCTGAGTGAGGGGAGAATGAAGCACCTCTGAACACGCTGGGAATGAGGAGAGGAGCCCAAGAAAAAAGGCTGTGATTTTAATCGTCGGAGCTGAATGTATCTGGAGGAAAGAGTGGGCACTTGGCACATTGCTTTCAAAGGGACTCCTGTTGTAATTCATATCCTAATAAAGACGACACCTGGATTATCTGATCAGTCTTTCTATTCTGTAACATGTTACATCTGTCTGTAAACTGCTTGCCATTGCAAGCAGGAGGACCTGAGTTCAATCCCCAGCACCCACATTAAAATACTGGGCATTGAAGCCTAAGCTTCTAATACTAATGCTGGTCAGGTGGAGAGAGGTGGGGCCCTGGGGACTCCCTGTTCAGCCAGCCGAGCCTAACTGGTGAGTTCTGGGTCAATAAGGGATCCTGACTTAAGAAAGGAAGAGAGAGAAAGAGAGAAAGAAAGAGAGAGAGAGAGAGAAAACAAGATTAGAGAGTAATTGAAGATGCGTCCTGAGGCTGACTTCCTGTCTTCAGACATCCACACAAGGAAAAAAAAGGGTCCCCTTGTGTGTAATTTACTCAAACAGCAGCTTGTGTGCACAGGAAAGATAAGCATCCTTTCTCAGACAGTGTTCAGGAGATGGGTTCAGGAAAGGTTGTTGACTTCCTGCAGGCCTGCCCTACTGCGCAGCTCTGTACCCGGTCATCTTGTCTGGGACGACGCCTTTATTCAAAGCTAAGGACTGGATCCTGGAGTGTGTGGGAGCCTGGTGCGCTCCGACCAAGATATGCAGGTCACTAAGGGAAAGGTGTCAGTGTGGTTTCTCTGTTCAGGAATAGTACTAAGAACACGGAATTAGCATCAGGGAAGCTGGCATTGGCACATGAGAACTCAGTATTTTTGCAGACTTTTAAAAATCCAAATTATTTCAAAATAAAAATCATTTAAGATATCTTCTCCCGCCCAAATCCCTTCTTTTCCCCTTCCCAACAGTACACATAAAAACTCCTGCGCATTCAACACAACAGCTTCAGATCACATGGAACACTGTCTCAGAGTTTCTATTGCTCGGATCAGTACGGTGACCAAAAGCAGCGTGGGTAGAAAAGGGTTAACTTGGCTTCCACCTTCAGGGAAGAACTCAAGACAGGAACTGAAGTAGGGACCATGGAGGAACACTGCTTCTGGGCTTGGTCAGTCTGCTTTTTTATACAACCCAGGGATAGTTCTACCCCTCCCCCATTATTCATTAATCAAGAAAAACGTTCCACAGACTTGTGTGCCTATCAATTTGATGGAGAACAGCTTGTGTCAAGTTGAAATCAATAACCACAAAAAAAAAATGAAAAAAAAAACCCAACAACCAGGTCAAATGCTCAGCATTCCAAGCAGGCATTGTCCAAAAGAAAAGGTGTTATTCTGTGTAAAAGCAGAAAGGTACAGATAATTTATGAATATATGAATATACTGATAAGGAATTGGCATTTAAACACTTGGAAAATATAACTGCCTTGATCAGCCCTAATTTTTCACTTCCAAGCATGTATTAAACAGAGTTGAAATATTTTTAAAACGAGTAATTGGTTGTTTAGTGTGAATTTTTAGGGATCAAGGAAAATACTAAGTGAGAAAACGCTAAGCTGGAAGAGTTACACTTCGGGAACATGTGTACCTATAGACACAGGGATTGGTTTGGTGAGACAGTGGATGCAGATGGTGGTGGTAAAAAGTGCTGGGTATGCAAACTTGACTGAGTTCTATCCCTCGGAGCTCACACGGGGATGAAAAGAGAGAACTGGCTCTGAATCCTGCACACATTTAATGGCCTGTGCACACTTATATTCACACCACAGTAAGAATACAAATTAGGAAGGAAATCATCAGAATGTCAGAAGCCATACAAATCAGAGCATTTATAATTTTCAGCTTCATCCTCTTTGTTCAACTTTTCTAGTTTTCCTCTCTCTCACACACACTAGTTCACCCAAACACATGCAAGAACTCACAAATACACACTCACGCTACACTTTACCAGGTCTTGTCTGGGTCTGTCCATTATTCTGGATCTCTCGTGTCTCATCAAGGGGACCTAAATTTGGACCCCCAGAATGCACCTTCAGCCAGGCCATAGAGCACTTCTGTAATCCCAGCTCTTAGGGTGAGATGCTGTAAAGCCCAATAGCCTAGCCCCAGAGCAGGCAGCACAGCTGCCAAGAATGAAAAGACTCTGCCTCAAACAAGAAGGTAAGGGCAGGCACCTGTGGTCCTCCGACCTCCACAAGTCTGTGTGGCATCCTCGTGCCTGCACTCATGTGAACACGCGCAAAGTTTAAAAAAAAATAAACAATATGCCGGTGAAGTCACAGCTTGTTAGTCTGTGTGAGTGTACTGGGCTGTTCACACCAGGTAGAGACGCCTCAGGGAGCATCTCACAGTTGCTTATCCACGGCTGCAGTTAAAACTGTTGAAAGACAGAATGCGCCTTTAGAAACGTCTGCTCCTCTGAGGTTAGTGTGACTTTAAACGAAAACCAGGCGGCTCGCAATGCGCTGGAAACTTTTAAAACGCACAGGATTCGATTACACACCCAAGGTTTAAAGGCGTGCGACACCGCAGTTTGGAGTGGAAAGGAACTTGAAGAGCGCCCAAGTCAGGACACCCACGCAAACCGCCCCAGCTACGGGAAGAAGCAGGGTTTTCAGGTGGTCGGCCAGCGGGGACAGGGATCTCTACCCATTCGCCGGAGTCGTGCGACAGCAGGCCCCGGGGTCAGAAAAGTGGAACCGGATCTGTCAGCAACCCTGGAAAGCTTCCAGGCGTCCTCCCTAAGAGTCAATCAGAGCCGCTTGCACCCCCGGACCCCAGGCGTCAAACAGAACGGGCCCCGTCCCAGGCCCGACGCCGACCAGAAGCCGGCGGCATCCCCCTGCCTCCGCCGGCCCTCGGCCTTGCAGAGCTCCAGCCCCGCCCCGCGCAGCCGAGTCGCTCTTCCCCGTGGGCGGAAGCCCCGGCAGGCCCCCCGCACCGGCTGCTCCCCTCCCCACTCACCGGCCGCCCACGTAGCGTCCTCGGGGGCGGCCCGAGCAGGGGTACCCGGCTGCGGCGCTGAGGCGGGGCAGACCGGACGCGCGACCTGGGCGTGGCGCTTTAGGCCACCAGGGGGCGTCAACGACCGGACGGGACGGGGCGGGGCCTTCCGGCTGTCACTCGGTCGGGGTAGGCAGGACTACGGCGAAAGAGGTGGGGCGGAGGTGCGCAGAGCGAAACCTCACTGGCAGTCGCTCGGTAGGGGGCGGGTCCTCGGCGGGATGGGCGGGGCCCCGAGGGCTGTCACTATGGCGGGGTGGAGCTGAGCTAAATGGGCGGGGTCTGGCCAGCTGTCACGGTGAGACGGGGGATGGAGCCACTGCGACAGAATGGAGGCGGGGCCTCGGCGGGTGGGCGGGGCCGATCTTGGGGCGGGGCCCGGCCTGCAGTCATTCGAATAAGGCAGAGGCGGAGCCTCGGCAGGAGGGGCGGGGCCTGACTGGCTTTCATTGTAGTGGAATGGGGGCTAAGACTCGCTGTCTTTGCCTTACGGGGTCAGGGAATGGAAGGGACTAGGCTCCTTGACGCCTCCTTTTTCTTCATCTCTTAGACCCAGTGTGAGCACAAAATCTCGTTTCAGTTGTACAAGGTAATGAGAAGCTCAGATCCGATTTATAACTGAAACCTCACCTTCAGGCATCCATGGGATTTCCCAACCCCTTGTTCTTCCCTGAACTCTCCAGACACCCTCCCACCTCCACTCTCCTCCGACCTCCACCCTCCACACCCTTCCTGTTTCTGCCCCAGGCCAAGCAGGGTTGCATTCCTTGCTTCTAGCTAAGGTTAAACAAAGCTGCCTTCTCCCGGGGACAAGCCTTCTCTGCCTGCCCCCCACCGAGGTGTGCAGGGTTGGAGGCTGTTTCTCCTAGCCCCCTCTCTGCCCTTAGGAGCAGTTCTTGACTGTGTTTCAGCAGGGCCCTGGTGCTCTCTCCTCTCTGAAAACCAAGGCAAATCATTCACGAACATAAACAATTGGAACCAATTGATGACTCAGTAGGCTTGTTATGGTTCTTGTTATCGTTCAAGGTTCCTGTTCGCTCATCCCCTGAACTTATTTATATTCAACCTTGTATATAACTTCATCTTTTGGTATTTGATTGGAAATATTCGAAAAAACATCGTTTGAATGGAGTATTTTTTTAAATCCACTTTGCTCAGATGATCTTTACACTAGAAATTGATACCAGGGCTTTGTGCATGCCAGGGAAGAGTTTTTGTGAACCTGACACAGCTGTAGTTGCCTGGGAAGAAGGAACATAAGGAGTGACCTCCATCAGACAGGCCTGCATTTTCTTGATGATGTGGGAGGGCCAGGCTCACTGAGTGGTACCATCAAGCCACTGAGCAGTGTTTTTCTATGGTCTCTGCTTCAGGTCCTGTCCTAGGATCCTCCCTCAAGCTCTTACCCTGGCTTCCCTTGATGGTGGATCGTTTTCATAAACTGTTCTCAAGTTGTTTTTGGTTCGTGTTTTATCAAAGTAGGCTAGGACAGGCATGAACCATAGTCTTAATTATCCTTTGCTACATAACAAACAGTCCCCCAGAATTAGGCCCCTTCAACACCCCTTTCAAAGCTCCATTCTCTGCAGCTCCCAGGAGCCCCCCTTCCCAGTTCCTCCCACTAGAACAGTGGTTCTCAGCCTGTGGGTCACAAATCAAACAACCCTTTCACAGGGATGGTGTAAGACCATGAGAAAACACATATATTTACATTATGATTCATAACAGTAGCAAAATTACAGTTATGAAATAGCAATGAAAATAATGTTATGGCTGGAAGTCATTGTAAGGGAGGGCAGCCCCCTCAGAACTGGTACAGTATGCACTCAGACACCAAATTCTCAGCACAAAGGAGATTTGTTACCCGTGAGGGGCAAGCAGGGGTGTGGGGATGGGAGTAGGGATTGCAAACGCAGACAGCAGCAGCAGCAGTAGCAAACTGGTGTGGATTTTTAAGGAGAAAAGGGCGAGTCTGTGCCAGAGTGAGCTGGTAAGTCCTGATTGGACATGGTAGACAAATAATGAATTTTGATTTTTGGACCTTGCTACTTAGTCTCAGGAATGAGTGAGTCAGTGTCCAAATAAGGGGCTGTACCATGGGGGCTAACTTTAGAAATGTAATCTAAGGGCTTTCAGCAAGGAAGAGGGAAAGGGAGAAGGGCAAACCTGTCAGTGCCACATTTGCCATGCTCTGGCCGTTAGAGCCCTTGCGTTCACCGCGGCATGAGGAACTGTACCAAAGGGTCCCAGCGTGAGGAAGGCTGAGGACCACTGCTATAGGACAGTTTTGCTCTCCCTGCCTCAGGTGTCAGCCTGTAGACCAGGCTAAGCTCAGAAAGGAAAACCATGAGCAGTTCACGGCAGCTTCTCTTGCTCCCTGCAGCCTAGTGTCCTCTCACTGTTGCTGGACGCTAAGGTTTCTTCAACCTGTTTTCTGATCATCTCTGATTACAGGTTCCCCGTTCAGCCAGCCTTCAGATCAAAGCCAGAAGGCAGTGCAGAGGAAGGAACAAACCAAACAAAAAATGAGGAATCTCATGGCCCCACAATGGTGTCCCTTCAACTTTTGAGCTCCCTGTCCAGTTTGCCTGTTCTCCTTGACTTCTTTGCTGTTATGTTTTGCCAGATGTTTTAGCAATAAGGCACAAGCTGTAGCGAGTGGGCTTCCTCTAGTTTGGTCAGTCAGAAATGAAATCTGTCAATCCAATTAAAGAACGTTTTAAGGGTTGAGGGGATGGCCTAGTTGCAGTGCTTGCCACACGAGCATGAGGACCCGAATTCAATCCTTTTGCCCACATGAAAAGGTAGGAGTGGCAGTACATGCGTGTAATCTCAGCACAGCAGAGGCAGACAGGAGGACCTGGGGCTTGCTAGCAGCTAATCTAGCCAAATCAGGAAATCCCAGTTTTACTGAGAGATTGTTTCAAAAAATAAGATGGAGAGTGAGTAATGTTGACATCTGGCCTTCACAAGCATATACACAAGTGCACAGACAGGGATGCACACACACACACATACACACACACACACACACACACACCTGGCCTCCACAAGCATATACACAATACAAGTACACAGACAGGAACGCACACATACACATATGCTCATAAAAATATAGGAATAAGCCGGGCGATGGTGGCGCACGCCTTTAATCCCAGCACTCGGGAGGCAGAGGCAGGCGGATCTCTGTGAGTTCGAGACCAGCCTGGTCTACAGAGCTAGTTCCAGGACAGGCTCCAAAGCCACAGAGAAACCCTGTCTCGAAAAACCAAAAAAAAAAAAAAAAAAAAAAAAATAGGAATAAAAAATTTAAGCAATGTTAATATATCCTAATGTTATTTGTGTTTCATTTTTTATGAATTTTCTGTACAGTATGCCCAATTCTCTTCCTAATTATGGAAGTTCTTATAGAAGAGTAAAAAGTCTTTTTTCCTAAATGCAGGTTTCAGTCTTTCCTCAGCTCCTGTCTTCTGTCTTCTGAGTTTCCCTGTGCTGACTGAGCATTTGGCTTTGGTTCCTTCTGTGTATAGATGTTCTTCATTTCTAACTAGCCAATCTTACCACTTCACTTTCACCTCCTCTTACTGCTACACGTACAAAGCCTTTGCCTCACGTGTGTGTGTGTGTCTGTTAGTGTGCTGTGTGCATGCGTGCATGTGCTCATGTGCATGCAGACACACTGCATTGTTGTAAGAGCGGCGGGGCTGCTTCCCGCCACCCAGCTAGCTTTACCCGAAATAATTACATGGAAACTGTATTCTTTTAAACATTGCTTGGCCCATTAGTTTTAACCTCTTACTGGCTAGCTCTTACATATTGATCTAACCCATTTCTAATATTCTGTGTAGCACCACGAGATGGCTTACCAGGAAAGATCTTAACCTGCGTCTGTCTGGAGTGGGAGAATCATGGCGACTGCCTGACTCGGCTTCTTTCTCCCAGCATTCTGTTCTGTCTACTCCACCTATCTAATTTCTGCCCTATCAGGCCAAGCAGTTTTCTTTATTAGTTAACCAATGAAAGCAACAGATTAGAAAGAAATCACTCCCACATCACTGCATGCATGTGTGCATGTGTGTGCATGTGTATGTCTGTGTGCTCGTGTGCATGTGTGCATGCATGCATGTGCATGTATTATTATGGCTGGGACATGAAGTATCCCCTACAAGGCTCGCGTGTTGAAGGCCTGGTCCCCAGTACAGCAGTATTGAGGGGAAGAACTTCAGGGAAGCCACTGTGTCGTGAGATTCTGACCCACTGTATGAATGAATCCAATGGTGGATCATAATTTGGTGGCAGTATTGGGAGAGGGACAAAGGAGGAGATGGAGACTAGTTGGAAAAATTCCCTGCTGTCCCTGGCCCATTCCTGTCATCCCCATTTCCTCTGCCCCCCCCCACACACACACACACATACAAATCAGGGTTTGGGTAGTGAATTCCCTGAGCTTTCACCATCTGGTATTGATATTTCATTGCATTTTAATAAATAAAGCTTGCCCGAAGATCAGAGAATAAAATAGCTAAGCCACCCTGGTCAGCCTTACAGACCAGGCAGTGGTGACACACCCAGCCCTAGAGAGGAATATAAGACAGAAGGTAGCTCTCAGTCTCATTCTGAGGATTCCTGGAGGCAGGATTGCCATTTCGGACTGAGGTAGAGGTAAGAGCCAGTGGCCAGCTGTTTTGTTTTTCTGACCTTCAGGTTGAACCCCAGTCTCTGTCTCTGGATTTTTATTAGTCATGCTGCATTGCCTAAAGCCAAACTCTAGGCTACACAATGGTTTTCTTGCTGGCAAACTGAGATCAACCTACAGATGTGCGCTTTCCTGAACCCCCAATCTCTGCAGATTGCCCTCTGCCTTTTCACCCTCTCCTCCAGGCTCTTACCGTGGGTGTCCATCAGACTTATCTGAAATCAGCAACTGTGAACACACCCTTCACTGCCAGCCTGCCCACCGGGACCCACGCCCTCTGCAGCTTGTGTGGCTTGAGTTTCCCCTCCTGATGCCAAAAGTGGTTCTTGCTCTTCTGTTTCACAGTGTGCTTATCCCTTCTGGGTGATTCCTAAGAAAAAAATGAAAAAAATTGTCTAATATCCATCCTTCTCAAGCTGCCACTTCCAGCTCTATAAGTTGGGGTTTTACTAGCAAAGATTGAGGCAGGAATTCTGGCTTTTTAAAAGGTTTTGTACTTGGCATACCCATCGTAATACATTTTTCCCCAAGAGTTATTTTATAATATTCTCATCGTATAAGAATGACTCACTAAATAACCTCTGGTTGTTTCCAGCATGGCAACTCAGATTCTACATGACTTCCAGCTTGCCTCAGTCCTCATAGGAAGTATTAAGCTTTTTTTCTGCCTGATAAACCTCTCCGCTGATGCAATAATCCAAATTAGACCAAATCAGACCAAATTAAAAGAAGCCCAGGTTTAATGGATGCCGGCGCTCCCCGGTGGCCCTCCAGAAAAACACAGAAAGGGTACAAAAAAAGGGGGGGACCATGTGTTCGTTCTCTGGGGGGCAGTTTAAATAGCCTATGGGAGTGGTCTTGACCCTCCCTGGGGAGGGGTCACCATTTGGCGGGCTTTCTTGGAGGTAGAGTCTGGACTGAGGCAACTCCTAGGGGGATGGGGGCTTGGAACTTTCCACCAAACATTCCAGACTCCTTGTATATATGGATGCCAGGGGGGCTGAAATGATGCTTTGAACCAAACAGGGAGCCCTTGATTTCTTTCAACAACAGGAAATGTCCCTTAAAGAAATTTGCGAAATTGAGACTACCCATTCCTTGTGTGAGGCACTCATAGCTGCAAATTAAACAGGTTCTTTGCTTTTCTTCCTCTTTCTCTACGTCCCAAGAAGCTGATTCACCCCATGAACTACAGTGGTGATTTCCTTGTCCTCTGCCTCTGATTGGGTTTGGTTGCTGAGGCCTAGGCAGGAGACGAGTTTGGCTCTCTCTGTGCTGAGTCACTGTAGATTGGAGAGTTGATTGTGTCACCCACTGATGGCCACAACTGTGACCAGGAAGCCTTCCATATGGTTGAGTAACTCTTCTGCTCCTTGGCTCTAGGCCTAGCATGGGGGTGTCACATGGCGGTGTCCCCGTGTCCCAGCCATCACTATTGTCTTAGCCACTGTCCTATCACTGTGAACAGACACCACGACCACTGTAACGCTCTTAAAAGAAAGCATCTAACTGGGGCTTGCTTACAGCTTTATAACTTTAGTCCATTGTCATCACAGTGGGGAGCATGGGGGAGGCACATACGGTCCTAGAGAAGAAGCTGAGAGTTCTAATCTGATCATACTCAGTAAGACAAGAAAGCGATACTGGGCCTGACTTGAACATTTAGCCCACGCCTACTGACACACTTCCTCCAATAAGGCCACACCTAATTCTTTTAATTCTTTCAAATGGTGCCAATCTCTGATGAACCTATGAAGGCCATTCTTATCCAAGCCGCTACAACTAGACTCAGAGTGCCAACCATCCTCTATGTTCTCCCTGCACGCTGCCCGTGCCTCTTGGAACAGTGTCTTTAAAACTGTGCTTAAAGGGAACATACTCCTGGGAAGGGCCATATTTGCTGCCCTGAGCATCCTCTGGCCTCTTCAAGTAGTTCTGTGGTTTTTACAAATTTGCCTGCTGAGTTGAACTCTTCCCAACATGACTAAGATATGCATAAAATTCCATTGGAGCATTTGTGTTTGAAAATCTTGGAATGGCATCAAGAAAATATCTTAAAAAGTGGAAATCGGTGCTGGAGTGATGGCTCCATAATTAAGACACCTGACACTCTGCGGAGGAGTTTGGTTCTCAGTACACACATCAAGTAGCTCACAACAGCTTGTGACTCCAGCTCCAGGGAACCCAATTTCCTCCTCTAGCACACCCACACACAAACACACACACACACTTAAGAATCCATAAGCTTTAAAGTGAGGATTTAGGAATTCGGGCTGGGACACAGTCCAGTCAGTAAAGTACGTGACTGTCAAGTGTGAGGAAGCAGTTCATTACCATAATTCACATGGAAAAGAAAAGAAAAGAAAAGAAAAGAAAAGAAAAGAACTGGCCTGTTGTTGTGGGTTTGTAATCCCAGCACCAAAGAAGCAGAGAAAGGCAGATCCTGGCCCATGACCAGTGTACCACGATGGAGTTTCAGGCAAGTGAGAGGCTCCATTTCAAAAAACCAAGTTTCAGGTTGTGGCCTCCACATGCACACATACACACGTGTCACTGTGCACACATGAACATGAACACACATAAAATGCAATGTAAAATAATATTCTAGAGTGATGGACAAAAAGTCTATATAAATAGCAATGTTGGTGGAGATTTACCATTCTGATTATACAAATTTACATTTAAAATGTAACATCTCACAGTAACCTTTAAACCGAATCAATTATAGTCAAATATTTTGCACAATGTTTAAAATGTCTCAACAGATCAAATAGAAATAAGTAGAAAAGAAAATGACCTTTAAATTTTCATTAAGTTTTTTGTGATTTTTGCATGTCGATGTTGAGGAATGAAAAGCATGAGCTTATTTTCATATTTTAAAGATATGTTCCATCTGTCTGGAAAGGAAGAATGTAAATTCTTTGTGCCCTCTTTGTTAGGATGGGGCTGTATCATGTAGGTGTCTCTACTGTCTGACTAAATGTGCTCCTTTAGTTCTGCTGTGTTTTGACTAAAAGCTTTTAATGTAGAGTGAAGACTATTTCTCATCTGTGGAATAACCAGAGACACAATTTGGTTCCAGTTGCCTTTTCAATTTCTCATCTTAGCAGGGAACAGGCTAAATGGCTCATGGGTGTTTCTCTTTTTTTTTTTTTTTTTTTTTTTTTTTTTTTTTTTTTTGGTTTTTCGAGACAGGGTTTCTCTGTGGCTTTGGAGCCTGTCTGGGATTAAAGGCGTGCGCCACCACCGCCCGGCTCATGGGTGTTTCTCATCTTCACTGTGTCTAACACATTGCTGGGACCGTGCCTTTGAAGTGATAGAATCCCCCGGAATAGCTCACCTGAGTAGAAACACACACAGTCGATGCTAGGTTTCCATGCAGTGCGTAACTTAACTAGCAGAGTCTGCTATCAGTAGGGCCGAGAACCACACAACGTTTATAATTTTATCCACTTGTGAGCTAAGAAGCTGATCTGTCTCTGCTTCATGGATGCTGCCCAAAAGCACAAGCAGACAACCGGGTCAGAGACTAAGAGCACTGTCTCACTTTGCTGGTGGCAGTCACCAGGGGCTTTGTGATAGTGGCTCCTTTATTGCCCACAGGGTCCCCAGAGCACCTAGGCAGCTTCTCATAGTCATCCTGTTGGCTGTGACATGGACAGACACACAGTTCTGTGCTGTCATCCTCAGCAGAAGACTTCTCTTTTAGGAACTGAATGCAAACTGGGGTTTGTGGCTTTGGAGCACAATTAGCCAGTGGGAAGTAGAGTTGAAGTTTTATTAAAATTAGAAAAGGCTCAAGAAATGACTGACAGGCTCTAGAGTCTTACAGGAGACAACTCTTGAGGGCATCTGTGAGGGGTTATCTAGGGCAGATTAATCGAAGTGGGAAGACCCACCCTAATTGAGGACAGCACCATCCCAAGGCTGAAGTCCTACGCTGAATAAAAAGGAGGAATAAAGAAGCTCATCATTCATATCCCCCAACCCCACCAACCCCCCACCTGCCTTCCTAACTGTGGATACAATGTGACCAGCACCTCAGGATACAATGTGACCAGCACCTCAGGATACAATGTGACCAGCGCCTCAGGATACAATGTGACCAGCACCTCAGGATACAATGTGACCAGCACCTCAGGATACAATGTGACCAGCACCTCAGGATACAATGTGACCAGCGCCTCAGGATACAATGTGACCAGCACCTCAGGATACAATGTGACCAGCGCCTCAGGATACAATGTGACCAGCACCTCAGGATACAATGTGACCAGCACCTCACATTCCTGTCACCATCACTTCCCACTATGATGGACTGTACCCTCGACTGAGCTCCAAAGTTTCTTAAATTGCTTTAATTTTTTAAAAAATTATATGGTTTTTATCCATAGAGTAATGTTCAGTAGCAGGAAATATGATTGGCTGATAGGCTGATGCTGGGGTTTAAGTTGTCTTTGTGGGAGGGATTTTACCCAGTGACAGGAAAAGTAGCCGACAGACTGTCACCTTAGGTTTTTATTCTGTTTTTTAACTAAAGGACATGAAGGGCAATCTGTCACTGTTTTCCTCTTGCCGTTTACCTATTCCATTCAGAGACTTTGGATTTCCTTCATTCCTTTCTGATGACACCTTAATGAGAAGAGTTACATCACACAATCACACAGACTGTCTGGTCTAGGGATCTGGGGCGTATAAAGCCAGTCTAGGAAGAGGAAGGGCACACAGCATGTGTCCATGGAGGGTGGTGAGGAAGGGAGGACCTCAAAGTGGGTGCTGGGGCCAGGGATTCTCTCCCCGGGATGTAAGCAGCAGCCTGATCTTCTATACTCCTGCAGAGAGCAGGGAGCCTGTGGCGAGCTACTCAGTCTTTGGGCAACCTTCTCAATGCAAGAGAGCCAGGGAGCAGGGAGTCTTTGAGGCAAGCCATAGCCTTTGGGCTACATTCTCATTGTAAGTGAGCAGGGAGCCTTGGCAAGCTACTCAGCACTCGGATAACATTCTCTCAGCAAAAGAGCAGGGAGCTGGAGCCCGTGGTGAGCTACTCAGTCTTTGGGCAACCTTCTCACTACCTTCCTTGTCTCCCTGAACCTCCCTGAGCATCTGAACCCCAGCCCGAAGCACTTAGGGAACACCTGAGCTTTTTCTAACCCTGTGTTCTCGGCTCCCTCTCCCTCCCCTGCTATCAGGAGCTCCCCCCCACAACTGAAAACAACTGGTTTATGTCTGGGTTGAGAAGGGGCCCCCACCCAGAAGAGCAGCTGGAGAATCAGGACTGAGGGTAGCCCTGCGGTAGGTGAGAGGTCCAGCATTTTATTCTCATTGGGAACCTGGGTGGAGTGGTTCCTTCCAGTATGAAGCACACTCCGTCAGTGGTAAGAGATTGACTCTCAGATGCCCCATTTTATGGGACTAAACCAGCTCGACTGCACCCTGCATCTATTGATTTTTATCCTTTGTGTCAACAAAAATGACAGAACAAAAGATAAAATAAAATCAGCATCATTGGCTGGTAAGCCCGGAGTTGCTACTTGTTCCAATTACATTATACATTTAAAGTTATTAATGAGGTTACTTTTGGAACTCAAGCTCAAATTATGCTTGGTGAGAATGGTTTCTTTTCTAAAATGAAGCATTTAACTAATCCTTCGCTAAATGGACTACAAAGTATTTGTTCATAACCTTCCGGTTCTCACCACAACATTCATTTTTCACCAGCAAGAAAGTGGTGTGTGCTGAAACCATATTTGTGTGTGTGTGTAAATCTTTGTTGATCACAATTGAGGAGAAAGTTAAGGGGAAAGCTTGCTTGTGATATCTTAATACCATGCTAATAAGAAGGACTACAAATCAGAAATTTTGAATCACAAGTACTCATTTGAAAGCATATGTCACTGTGGTGTGATTTTTAGCTGTCAAAAATCAAAGCAATTAACACATGTCATGTGGGATACTCAATCTGCTCTATGGGATGTGAATGGGATATTGTGACAAACCTTACTATTCCTGAAAATTGAATTGTATATTTACAAGGTAAAAGTACTTAACTCACAAGTGTCCAGTGACAATTTGATGGTTTGCAGGCGTGAGTCCCATGGAGGTATTTCTCGGCCTGGTGAGGAGGCGTTCATAGGTTGTGCTGCTGTACGACAGCGCCCCCAAGTGGAAAGGTGAGCACAGTGCCGCTCCAAACAGTTCCTGGGGCTTTACAAAGTCCTCCTAGGTAAAGCAACCAAACAGTACATCTATGCTTCCTTTACGGAGTTTGAGAATCAGGGCAGGGTGGCTCAGTCTGGTGCTTCAGGCTGAGTTTTCCCCACTCAGATTGTCACTTGAGGCTGCTGTTGCAGAAAGCTGTGTGGTCTGATTGCACATTGGCGGGCACACATGACTTGGCAGGAGGTCTCAGCGGCCACTGGGCACGCATGACATAGTAGCTGATTGCCTGTAGAGGGCGAGAGAGGGGAGAGAAGGGGAGCAGCTCTGGCAGTGGTAATGCTTTTGGATTAGCTAATTCTCAGTCACCAGCTAATCCTCGAGTCACGCACCATCATTTCTGCCTCTTTCCCTTTGGTAAAAACAACTCACTAAGTCCAGCCCACATTCCAGGGCTCCATTTTTTGAAGAGAGCATCAAAGACTGGCACTTCAAATCAAGGCTGCAAGGCAGGAGAGCTCAACACAGATGACCCAGCAGGCTCCATTTACACCTTCCCAGTGTTCACAGGGGTCATGGTTCAAATATTAGACCCCAAGGCCATGCCTCTCAAAGGAATCTGGTGTGTGCTGAAGGCACCGATGACTCTATTTCCATAAAATAGAATCTGATGTGTCAGGACTTCCCTGAACAGGAGGCATTTCCATGGCAGCCCTGTTCCTACAGGGGACAGTTATGTTATTATCATCGACACAATGGTTGGACTCATGGCGGTGCCAATGGCCTAAACAAACCTTGTGCTGAGAACTGGGCTTCAGAAATGTGTGGTAGGACAGAGTTCAGCAACAAGAAGAGAGGATTTACAGGAGCCTACAAGCATCTCTGGGCTGCACCTCAAGGTAAGCCCCTGGCTGAAGCTCCACCAACACCCATGGCTGTCTGTTGACCTTCACACATTCCCTGTGGCCTGTGGGCATGATGGCTAATCTTGGTCATCACCAGGACCTACCAGAGAAGAAGAAACCTCAACCGACAATTGCCCCCATCAGATTGGCTTGTGAGCACGTCTGTGGTGTTGTAATAAGAGCGGCGGGGCTGCGTCTCCGGCACCCAGCCGCCCACATGGCTAGCTTATGCCCCGAAATAATTACACGGAAACTGTATTCTTTTGATCACTGCCTGGCTCATTAGTTCCAGCCTCTTATTGGCTAGCTCTTACATATTGATCTAGCCCATTTCTAATATTCTGTGTAGCACCATGATCTGGTAATGAAAGTAATTCCTCCATCACTGTGGAGCATTTTCTTAATTGTTAATTGATACAGGAGCGCCTCCCATCCCTAGGCAGGGGGGTGTGGGCTATACAGAAAGCTGCCTAAGTAAACAAGAAGAACCAAACCATTAAGGAGAGTTCCTCCACAGTCTCTACTTTCGGTTCCTGCCTCAGTTTCCCTTGAGGATGTTAACTGCAATAAACTCATCTGAAAATTCCCATTGATCATGCTATTACAGTAACAGAATGCAAACTAGAACACACACACACACAGAGGGAGAGGGAGAGGGAGAGGGAGAGGGAGAGGGAGAGGGAGAGAGAGAGAGAGAGAGAGAGAGAGAGAGAGAGAGAGAGAGAGAGAGAACAACATATAAGGTAAAAGTGTACAGTAGCTTTTATTGTGGGAAGAATTTAATGCTCCCCCCACTGCCTCGGTGACTCTACTGTTCCCAAACCAGCACAGAACACGGCACAGACAGAGGCACCTGGTCACTGTTGACTGAATCAGAAAATCCCTTGGAAGGGGGCGGAGTACTTTCCGCCATGGCTCCAGCTTATTCCACTTCCTGCATCAGCACCCCAGTGCACCAGGTTTTTTTCCACCAAGTAACTCCCAAGTCATGACTTATTAGTTATGAATGTTTGGCCTAGCTTAGGCTCATTTCTAGCTAGCTCTCTTTAACTCAAGTTAACCTGTTTATCTACCTTTTACCTTGGGGCTTTTTACCTTTCTTTCTTTCTTTCTTTCTTTCTTTCTTTCTTTCTTTCTTTCTTTCTTCTTTCTTTCTTTCTTTCTTTCTTTCTTTCTTTCTTTCCTCTCTCTCTCTCTCTCTCTTTCCTTTCTCTCTTTCCTTCCTTCCCTCCTTCCTTCTTCTCCCCCTCCCTCCCTCCCTCCCTCCCTCCCTCCCTCCCTCCCTCCCTCCCTCCCTCCCTTTTCTTCCTTCTTTCTGTATGTCTTACTTTCCTGCTTCCTCTAGTGTCTGACTGGCTGGTGGTTGCCTGGAATCTGGTTCCAGGTGCGTCCCTCTCTTTCTCCCTCGTCTTTTCTCCTTCTTCTCTTGAGCCTATATTTCTCTTCCTACTTATTTCCTCTGGCCACCAGCCCCACCTATCCCTTTCCTGCCTAGCTATTGGCCATCCAGCTTTTTATTAGACCAATTAGGTGCCTTGGGCAGGCAAGGTGAAACAAATGTAACACACCTTTACAAAGTTAAAGTAATATTCTGCAGCACAAACAAATGTAACACATTTTTACACAGTTAAAACCATGTTCTGTAACAACAACCCAGTCATCAGGCACCTCTCCCTCCAGGTCTCTGTGCAGGAATTCTTGCAGGCTGGCATAAATTCCAAGTGCCAAAAAGACTCTATAAGGTTTGTTTCCCTTTTTTTCCAGTTTATAGTAAAATATAAATTCACAGTCACTCAATAAATACATTAATTCTTTTATCAGTAGCATTCTACCAAATCAGAACTTTTCCAATATATGCTTCCCTATTTGATTTCCACATTACAATGATAATGTCCAAGTGATGACCTTGAAGGGCTGTCCAGCTTGAGAAACCTAATGAATGATTAAGAGAATGAAATGGTTCTCAATGAGATTTCATGCTTACTGAGTTTTGGATCCTAAGGTTTTTGATGGATGGTCATGGATGTTGTCTAATTCCCCAGTCATGCAAGTAAACCGATTTGCTATGCTTTAGAGGCACAGCTTTGGTGTCATCTGAGATGTAATACAAGTCCAGGCAGTTCTAACATGGCTATGTCACCATGTCCAGTATCAGGCACAGGGAGATGGGAATGGCTGGAGCCACCCAGAACCCATCTCTGCCCTGGCAGGTCGAAGAACAAATAACTATTTACAAGGCATAATCAAAAGTACAATATTTTAATAGTAGCTGAAATAACTTAGTAATTGAATTTAAGAACGGTTATAAATACATACCAAAATATTGTTCTTTAAAAAATTATTTCTCTTTATTTGTACATGTGTGCTTGTGTCTATGTGCCACACAAGTGCAGGTGCCTTGGAGTACAGAAGAAGGGGTGTTGCAGCCACTGGAACTGGAGTTAAGGTGGTTGTGAGCAACAAATGTGGGGGCTGGGAACTGAACTCAGGTCCTCTACAGAAGCAGCGATTATTAACCAGCAGGCCATGTCTCCAGCACCACTCTTCCCTCAGCACTGCCCTTTGAATCAAGGAGTCACGTGCTGGGCTTACCTGGACTGCAGGGCTCCTTTCACCCTGCAGACACAATCTCTTAGTCTCTCCTGCTGCTCCTGTCACCAGCAGACATGTTGCCCTACTTAGAGAAAGTTTCAAATCACCATTTACAGACGCAGAAAATCAACTCTCACACCTATGTTTGATAGATTCTTATGGGGCAATGGTCTCTACCCTGTCACTTGTATTCTAGATAAACTCTGACTGCCAGTAACCAGGCAGGAAGTATAGGTGGGGTGAAACCCTGTCTCAAAAAGCCAAAAATTAAAAATAAAAAAGTTTAAAATAAAGCCACTTAAAGATGAAAAATACACAGAGAGTCTGAATACTGTATGTTATTGTGTTGTTGTTAAACTGTTTGATGGCTGAGGAAAGAGCAACACCTGTTAAAAGACATTTAATTATAAATGCTGCTGAATTAATCATATATATATATATATGTATATAATTCTTTGACTTTAAAATTTAAGTCAAAAGATATGTTACTTTGGAGAAGAGGTTTTGTTTTTGTTTCCACAAGAAATGAGAGGCTGTGGATTCATTCTGGGCTAAGAAAAATCAGGTTTGATCAAGGAACCCTCCCTGAAGAATCTCTGATAGGAGTGAATGGCCCAGATGTCTGAGTTCTACATCCAGAACAGATTCAAGACTGCTGGCTGAAATGATCAAGCCTCACAGAATACTCCAGTCAGAACTTGATCATAATTCTAAATTTTCTTAGGTCCCCATAAGATTATCAGTGTTCTCAATCAGCAGGAAGTAGCCTAGAAAACTATGCCCACATTCTCAAAATATGGATTATGGATGTTTGCCTTTGTTTAGAATGTTGGTTACAAGTTGTTATGGATAATGGTGGTGTAGGAGGTCCTTCTTTTTATGTGTTGCTTTCATTGGTTAAATAAAAAAACTGCCTTGGCCTTTTGATAGGACAGAACTTAGGTGGGCGGAGTAGACAGAACTGAATGCTGGGAAGAAGGGCAGAGTGGCAGATGCCATGGTTCTCCTGCCTGGGATGGACGCTGGTTAGAATCTTGCCAGTAAGCCACAATCACGTGGTGATACACAGATTTAATAGAAATGGTTTAAATTAAGACGTAAGAATTAGCCAATAAGAAGTTAGAGCTAATGGGCCAGACAGTGTTTAAATGAATACAGTTTCTGTGTGATTATTTTGGGTGTAAGATAGCCGGGCAGCCAGGATGGAACAAAGGGCCCCGGCTTGCCATGCAACATAATGGTTAGGAGGAAAGCTAAACAAAGGAGCTTCGATTTAGAGTTGTTTTTTTTTTTAAAGGGGGGGGTGCTATGGGACAATGGTCTGTACCCTGTCACTTGCATTTTAAATAAACACTGATTGGCCAGTAGCCAGGCAGGAAGTAGAGGTGGGGTGACCAGGCGGAAGTAGAGGCAGGGCAAGTAGAATTTTGGGAAGAGGAAACAGTCAGTCTGCAGTTGACACCCAGCTGCAGAGGAAGCCAGACACAGAGCAAGCAAGATGTGACTACCTCGCCGAAAAAGGTACCAAGCTACATGGCTAACACAGACAAGAATTATGGGTTAATGTAAGTTATAAGAATTAGTAATAAGAAGACCGAGCTAATGGGCCAGTCAGTTTATAATTAATGTAGAAAACTAAGGTCCAAAAAAGTGGCAAGACTTTCCCTAAATCTATAGAACGAGCCTGTCACAGGGCCTTGTAACACCCATGTTTCCCAATCCCAAGCAGAAGCCTTTATGTAAAGTTCACTGTCACTGCAAGCTCTCTACCTATGGTAGCCAGAGAAACAAAAGGGAAAATTAAAAATGCTGAGGAATGGTATTTCGATGAAGCATTCAGCTGACAAGGCTGAAGTGCCACTGGTTTATTAAAAATAACTCATTTGGAAGGATTCTAATAGTCTTTATCAGATCAGCACATGCCTGGAGTTGTGCACCTTGGTGGCCTCTGCATTTCAGGGCTGAAGAGGAGGCTCAGTGGTTAAGAGTGATGGCCGCTCTTTCATAGGACTTGATTTTCATAGGGGTTTGATTCACCAACCCCACACAGCAACTCACAACCACATGTAACTCCAGTTCCGGGGGATCTGGTGCCCTCTCTGATTTCTGTGGAAACCAGGCATGCATGTGGTATGCAGACATTCATGCAGGCAAAACAATACTAATAAAAATAAAATTTAATTTAAAAGATCTCCATATGTTAAGGAGTGGGAACACAGCCATTTAGATCTTCCCATAGTGTTCTCTTGGCTTTCCCTTCAGGAGGAGCCCGTGTGTATAAGGGAGTGTGTACAGCTCGAGTCACACCAAGCACAGGGCATGGGCTGGTTTGCTTGCCACTTGTCCATATCCACAGTGCAACTGAACCACTGGGAAATCGGTCCTAAATGGCTCAGCACACATCTCTTACAGGCAGGAACATGTTCCCTGTTGGTGAGGAATGATACTTTGATATTAAGATCTGGAGTGAGGTGTGTTGTCAATGAGTTGTGTTTGTTGTACTCTGTTTATTGTTTTGAGGGCCCCACCATCCAGCTCCCAAATAAACACACAGAGGCTTATCATAGTTATAAATGTTCCGCCTTAGCCTGGCCTGTTTCTAGCCAGCTTTTCTGAACTTAAACTATCCCAACTGCCTTTTGCCTCTGGGCTTGTATCTTTCTCATTTCTGTATAACTTTCCTCTTTCTCCATGACTTGCTGTGTGACTGGGTGGCTGCCCCTGATGTGCTCCTCTCCTTGTTCTCGTGCTACCCCTCATTTTTCCTTCTGTTTGTCCTCTCTGCCCGCCACCCCGCCTGCTCCTGCCTTGCTATTGGCCATTTAGCGCTTTCTTAGACCATTGGGTTTTTAGACAGGCAAAGAATCACAGCTTCACTGAGTTAAACAAGTGCAGCATAAACAAAAGAAACATATCTTAAAATAATATTCCCCGTGGTATCATTTTTGCAGGTCCTTCCAGTAGACAGATCTAAGAAAAGCAAACAGCCTTTAAAGATGGTTTGTATAGAATGACTCCATTCAGATTTCATCAAATAATGGCTTATTTTATTTTATGCTTATTTAAGTCAGAAGACAACTTGAGGAGTTTGTTCCGTGTGGGTTTCCTTGATTGAACTCAGGCTTTAGCCTTGGCCCCTAGTGCCTTTACCTGCCGAGCCATCTCACCAGCCCCCAATATTTCTTTTTGGCATTTGTTTCCTCTTACACTGATAATCTGGGTTTATGATTATCTAACATTTCTTCCATTTCCGAATTACATATTTCCCTACTAGTTTAGAACTTAATACTGTGTTAATAATGAACACCAGAAACGCCATGACTTTCATTGATCCTTAGACCATCCTCTATCGAGGTACATAATGAAACTTCTGAAACAAGGCTTGTCTGTTAACTGCCACATTTGAGATGACGTTAGGCTCATTCGGACCAGTTTGCTTTCCATTTTAGGATTTTATTTTTATCTTTTTAAGTTGCGAATATATGAAATGTTTACACAGTGCCAACATTAAAAACTGAGCAGAAAGGTAACCAGATTCAGAGGTGTCCCTTTCAACCCTCTCCCTTCTCATCCCCCCCACCCCACCCCCCATCTCCGCAGAGAACCGTTTTCAGTGGGAAGACCTAATTCCTGCCTTTCTCCCTCTAGGCCCTGCTGTGTGCTCACATCTTAAATCTAAAAATGAGTTCTGGAAACGATGTGGTTAAGACATTTTCCCGTCTGTCCTACGGTATGGCTGGTGCCTTCCCTGTGGGGACTCCACGTGTCTTCACCTTGCCCACACTTCTGTAAAGAGGCCTCTCAAGGTAGGGTGGGGTGGGAGGATACACAGATGTTGTAGCTAGAGGGGGAAAAAATGAGGTCACTACTGTTCCTAGGTGTGGTTGAGGAGGTTTATTGTAGATAGGAGGGAGAGCACAGTCAGGGGCATCTGGAAGGGTCCAGAGTGAACAAGGCCAGCAGACTGAAGCAGGCCATGGGGGTGGGGGGTGGCAAGCAGACCAGGAGAGATCCAGGAGTGGAGCCAGTCGGAAGTTAACAGACCAAGAGACTGCTAGCCGACAGATCTGACCTACTTGGTGAGCTCCAGGTCAATGAGAGACCCTGTCTCAAATGAAGTGGGCAGCCTCTCAGGAATGACGTCTGAGGTTACTCCTCTGGCTTCCACATCCATGCACATGCATGCACACCCACACATATGTGTGCGCACACCCAAATGGTGCTCCCAATCCTCTCTTGGGTACATCTGCTGGAGTTTGACCCCAGGGGTCACAAGCACACACTTGTCTATCAGAATAGTCTGTAGGCTCTTCCCTGCCATCTTCAAAGGATGTTTACAGAGCAAAGGAAAGGGGGTGGGGAGGGTGTGTCAATGAGGAGAGAGAGTCCGTGTAGACACACTCCTCTCAGAAATTTGGGATTATTGATTACCTATCCGTGATTAGAGCCTTGGCTATTTATTCACTTTCTCTGGTTATCCTCCCAGCTCACTCGCTGTGCGCGGTTTTGGGTGATTTACGGCTGACTGTGGAACTCAGGCCCTTCCTCGGAGGTCCCAGGTAGAACTCCTGGGATGTCAGGGGTGCTGCTTTCTGCCTTGAGAACAATCCATCGCCAGCGTCCAAGGTCTTCACCTGGTGTAGTTCAGAATGTGGGATCCCATGTGTTTGCCAACAGAAATAATCCACAAGCCCTGCATTTCATTCCCAGCACACAGCATTACTTGGAACCTGTCTGGGTCACCCCACCTCGTCTCTGTAGGAACAGAGGCATCTCTGAAAGACGCTACATTCTGACCACAAGGCTGAAATCTGATCAGCCTTTCTCATATAGTGTGTGCCTTCTAGACCCTCAGTTCTACATCATCAGATCTGCTTTTTACATTGTTGAAGTTGTCCCAGTTATTGATAAGAGTTTGAATTCCCAATATCAAATAAGAATAAATTAAAATTAGATTCTCCTTCCCTGCGACTCTCCTAGATGAACAAAAACCTAGAGACTTGATCAGGAGCAGACCTGCCTTATAAAAAACACTCAAAGTGCCCTGAGCCAGGATGAAGCACTGTCCATGAGCCTGACTCCAGATGAAGTACAGAGCAAGGTCAAGGTGAATCCACTCAGACATAAGGCACAGTATAAATCTGTTTGTGGCTTCTGACTCTTTCCCTGATTGTGGTGGTTTGGATAAGGATGGTCCGAGTGCTTGGTCATCAGGAAGGGACACTATCTGAGAAGGACGAGGAGGCGTGGACTTCTTGGAGGATGTGTGTCACTGGGGATGGGGTTTGAAGTTTCAAAAGCCCATGCTAGACCTAGTTTTCTCTTTTGATCTTTTGAGGACCAGCCTCAACAAAAATACTTCTTACCAAGGTAGGGGTGTGGGAATTGAAGCAATAAGTAAAGAATATGAAGACACATAAAAATAATAAGACAGAAAACAAAGAAAGTATCAGGAGAGCATTCCAGTGACTGAAATCCTGAAATTTGCCCACGTTTATTTTTCCACAGCTTTTATACCCAATGTAAACTGGGGGAGAGGGTAACAAAAGACTTTTATTTAACATGATACAAAAGGATAACTCACACAGTCAACTCTGAGACATCAAATCATTAGCATTCTGTCGCCTGGGTAACTAAGGGGCTCTAAGTCATGTAGCTGAAGACCGCCCTTCCCTAGATGACCTCATAGCTACAAAAGAAAGGAGCAGAAGCATATTTGCATATCCTGTCCACCCCTCAGGATGACACCGAGCTATCTTAACTTCAAAAGAGCCAGGCAACCAGCTCCTGAGTTAGGAGGTACAGTTAAGCCTGTCAGTCTCCAAACTCTCTGACCGGCAGATCATGTGGAAAGGGGCCTGCACTTTTCAGCCTCCACAGTCTGTGGACCAGGATGCAGCCCTCAGCTACTGCTCTAGCACATGTATGCCGCCACAATAAGAAATGGAATAAACCTCTGAGACTGTGAGCAAGCCCCCAACTACGCTTTTGTAGGAGTTGCCTTGGTCAAGGTGTCTCTTCACAGTAATAGAATAGTGAATAAGTTGACTTAAAAAGACAAAATTATTTTTAAAATAGAGGTTGGAGGGATGGTTCAGGGTTTAAGAGCACTGGCTGCTTTTTGCAAAGGATTCAGATTCAGTTCCCAACACTCACAACTGTCTGTGACTCCAGCTGCAGACGATCCAATGCCGCCTTTTGGCCTCTGGGGGGCACCAGCAGGCACACGGTGCACAGACATTCATGCCAGCACTGTCAACTGTCTTCCTTGCTCAATATGCTGGAAAAACCGGTCCAACATTATGAGCCAAAAACAAACCTACCCTTCTGTAATGATCTAAGGGGTAATTTTAAAAATAGCATCACAAGGTTCTCACTCACATAGACAAACATTATCCTGGGATGTAAACACCTACAGGAAGACTGCGAATGTCACAAAAGCACCGGGTCCTGCATAGGTGGGAGGGTGCAGAACTCACCGGGTACAATGGACCCTGGTACGATGGAACCTGGGTGGGAATGGGAGGCACTAGAAACATTTTGAGAACCTGAACGGGTTTATGTGTGTGATGTGGGGAAAGCGTGGCTGAAAAGAAACACTTAGAAACCCAGGAAACTCACCAAGTTACTTAAAAGAGAAAAACCAAAGACACCGAGTCTGGTGGCTTTGTGGGTATCAGAAGAGAGAGATCGTAAGAAACCTAAAAACAACACATAGTAACTTGACAGGGATGGGACAAAATTGTAAAGAATCACCTTTGTAGATGTTTTTAAACAACCGATTGACAGTAAGCCTGTCATCAAAAGGCTTGGGGCAGGGACTAAGATGGGCTCCAGGAAACGTTCACAGTCAAGAATTAAATCCCTGGACCGTTCTTAGGGTCTGAGGCTGTTCTGAGCTTCTCCCAGCAGCCGGCTGCTGGCTTCCTGATAGTTCAGGTTCTCTCCTTTGTTACCTGATGGGTTGTGGTGTTGTCTCTGCACTGCTGTAATACTGTATCTGAAGAAGTCACCTGCCCCAAACATGCTCTCATCCTGCCTCTCCTTCCATAGCCTTACTCTCCTTTGAGGAGAAGGAATCACCAAGTGTGCCTCACACTCTTTTCTGCCCTTGATGGGCCATCAAGCACGAGTTCTTTCCACTACCGTCTGTTTCCCAGCGATTGCACTTTAGAGAGGACAGTGATACTAGACGTGACGGATGAGAAATCACAGGAAATTTATGGTGAAATGACGACTCATGATGTCTTTCAAATGAGTTCATTCTTTCTGCCCAACCTGAGCCTACAAATAATAAATGTCCATAAAGTGACAGGCTTTAATACTGTCCACAAGAAACCTAAAATGGAGTTATTAATTTGGCACGCAGGCTCCTGGGTCTTAGCTTGGTTTTTATTGCTGTGATGAAACACCATGACCAAAAGGCAGGTTGGGGAGGAAAGGGTTGTAATAAACCTGATTAATGGCTTACACTTCGGCATTGCTGTTCATCACTGAAGGAAGTCAGGACAGGAACTTAAACAGGGTAGGCAGAAGATGATGCAGAGGCCATGGAGGGGAGTTTGCTTCTCCTGGCTTGCTCAGCCTACCTTCTTATAGAACACCACTTACTGTAGGCTGGACCCTCCCCCATTGATCACTATTGATACAATGCCTTACAGCTGGATCTCATCAAGGCTTTTCCTCAACTGAGGTTCCTTCCTCTGATGATTCTAGCTTGTGTTGACACACAGAACCAACAGGTTCATCATGCAAAGTCCACAACATCAGGACATGACACCATCGAAAATGCTTCCTCTAAGAGGAGTACTGCGGCTTGGGCACAGTCAGCACCACTCTGAAGGGGACAGGGTTTGTGTGGCACCTGCAGTAGAGTTGATCTTGTAAAAGATGGGTGTAAAATGTCGAGGACAAGAGATTTCTTCTGCCTGTATCATTAAATCCAGAGGGGTGCAGGGTTGCAGCCAGGTGTGGGTGGGATGATGAAATTCACAGGAGGAAAGCATCACTCTCAGCAAACAGGTTTCGGATGGCTTGGCCTGCTGAGTTGCACACACGGAAACCAGTATAAAGGTTCCAATCTCCCTTCCAGACATTCTACGAGAGCCTCCTGCCAGGCACTTAGTAACACCCAGGACACTCCATCCTGCACCCCTGCTTTTGTGCAGCAAGACCCCAAACCCAGTGTCCTTCCTGATCAGTCACTTCCTGCCTTTGTCATTGGCTCTTTGGGGGTTGAGAGGGAACTGGAAGTGGGGGAGGGCTGGGGGGGGACCTGGAGGAGGGGTGAACTGCTTTAGACAGTGTTCCTTTTAAGGAAGGTCTTTTTTAAAAAATATTTATCTATTTATTATGTATACAATAGTTTGTCTACATGTATGCCTGCAGGCCAGAAGAGGGTACCAGACCTCATTACAGATGGTTGTGAGCCACCATGTGGTTGCTGGGAATTGAACTCAGGACCTTTGGAAGAGCAGGCAATGCTCTTAACTGCTGAGCCATCTCTCCAGCCCTTAAGGCAGGTCTTAAAGGAAAGATACCCCACTTCCATGAGTCAGGAAACTTAGCAATGCCAGGATGTCAATAACCTCAAATTGATCTATAGATTTGGTGCAATATCTGTCGAATCCCAGCCACTTGTTTTATAGAAACTGAGAAACAGATTGTTAGACTCGTAAGAAAAATGGGGGGAGGGACCCTGGAGAGGCAACCTCCTTTTGTTTGTTTGTTTGTTTGTTTGTTTTTCAAGACAGGGTTTCTCTGTAGCTTTGGAGCCTGTCTTAGAACTCACTCTATAGACCACATAGACTCTATAGACTCACTGGCCTCAAACTCACAAAGATCCACCTGTCTCTGCCTCCCGAGTGCCAGGATTAAAGGTGTGCGCCACCACTGCCCGGCTCAACTTCCTTTCTTACTGAGCCTGTGTTTTACATATGTATGAGGTATAAATGGCGCCCAAACATTTGGCAAGAAGAATTAATTTCCACATAAAACCTGAGAAAGCTTTTTTCTTTTTCTTTTTTTTAAAGGATTCTAGACAGACAAGAACAGAGTCAAGCACAGCTTCTTGGTAACCGTCTTTTCTCTGGTAGGCTCTGTGTACTGGCAGCAAGCAGAGGTGCAACTCTTTTAAGAGAGACTTCCTGACACCGTGTTAGCGTGTTAGTCACAAAAACCTCCCAGCTCTTTTTTTTTTTTTTTTTTTTTTTTTTTTTTCGAGACAGGGTTTCTCTGTGGTTTTGGAGCCTGTCCTGGAACTAGCTCTTGTAGACCAGGCTGGCCTTGAACTCCCAGAGATCCGCCTGCCTCTGCCTCCCGAGTGTTGGGATTAAAGGCGTGCGCCACCACCGCCCGGCCCTCCCAGCTCTTTTAAGAGGCTCTGCCACCGAACAGTTAAATGGTGTTTATGGGCAGCTGGCATCAGGCTTCTTAGTGGTGGCATGGACCAAATGTGATTCCTGTCAGTACCTCCTCCATGAAGCTAGACTCTCAAAAAGTTAAGGAATGGGTGGATGCAGTCATCAAAGCTGCAGCTTTAATCCTAGCCATATTGCTTAGTATATTAAAAAATAGAGATATACAATAAAGACAGATTCAGATGAAAAAACCTCTAATCAGTTTACAGTGTGTTTAAAAATATGTGTACACTTGGGAGAGAAAAGAAAAAGAATAGAAAAAGTCCCCTTAAAAATAAAAAAAAGAAATAGAGTAGTCAGGTGTGGTGGTGCACGCCTTTAATCCCAGCACTTGGGAGGCAGAGGCAAGGGAATCTCTGTGAGTTGGAGGCCAGCCTGGTCTACAGAGTGAGTTTTAGGACAGTCAAAAATACACAGAGAAACCCTGTCTCAAAATCCAAAAATTAAAAACTAAAAATAAAATAGAGTAAAAAAAAAAAAAGTCACCTAAAGGTGGAAAATACACAGAGAACATGGATACTGTATGTTATTGTGTGGTCTTTGGATTGTTTGACTGCTGAGTAAGGAGCAATAGCTGCTAAAAGACATTTGATTTTAAATGCTGCTGGATTAATCTAAACTATATATTTTGAAAATGCCTTGTCTTCAAAAATTTAAGTCAAAATATACGTTACTTTGGAGAAGAGGGTTTGCTTTTGTTTCCACAGGAAATGAGAGGCTGTGGATTCACTCTAGGTTAAGAAAAATCAGGTTTGATCAAGGAAGACCCAGTACAAAATCTCTAATAGGAGCAGATGGCCCAGATGATCCAATATTTTCAGAGTATTTCTGTTGCAATTTCTTCTGAGTTCTGCATCCAAAACATCTTAAGCCTCACAGAATACTCCACTCAGAATTTGACCAAAATCTTATATTTTCTTTGGGTCCTCTTAAGACTATCAGCACCCCCAATCAGCAGGAAGTAGCCTAGAAAACTATACCCATGTTCCCCAAACAAATGGATTATAGATTTTGTCTTTGTTTAGTGTGTTGTTTATAAGTTGTTATGGATAATGGTCAGGGAAAAAGCTAAACAAAAGAAGATTAGATTCAGAGTATTGTTTTGAAAAGAAAAAAGGGGAAATGCTGTGGGATAATGCTCTTGTACACTGTAAAGATTTGTCACTGATAAAACACTGATTGGCCAGTAGCCAGACAGGAAGTATAGGTGGGGTGACAAGACTAAGAGAATTCTGGGAAGAGGAAAGGCAGAGATGAATCGCCAGTCTGATACAGAGGAAGCAAGGTGAGAATGTCTCCATGAGGTATCAATCTACGTGTCTAAACATAGACAAGAATTATGGGTTAAGTCATAAGAGCGAGTTAATAATAAGCCTGAGCTAATAGGTCAAACAGTTTATAATTAATATAAGCCTCTGTGTGCTTCTTTGGGACTGAATGGCTGTGGGACTGGATGGGACAGAGACTTTTGTCTACAGGTTTGGTGATCTGATACCTGCACACAGTGTGTAATTGCTAACCCAAGGGAACAAGCCCTTCCACCTTTTTAGACATATGTCATTCTGTGCTGGAAATTTTGGGTATTTCCCTGTCATTTTGAAAATATCACAGAGGGTTTGAACTGATGTTATTCTGCTGTTCTTCAGAAAAACCAGAAGCTGTTCTTCACCTCAGGGTCTTGGAACCCCTAACTGAGCCCCCTCTGCTCCTCACTGCCCTTCCAGGGGCTGGTCATCACTGTTCCATTCAGTTCTTGGATTAACACTGTGCAGAAGTGAGTGAGATGTGGTACTTACCATTCTGGGACTTGTTTGTTTCATGTAACTTTTTGCTCCATCCAATTGAGTGCTGCTGACAGGATTTCATTCTTCTTCTATAGATGAATAGTATTTCATGTGTGCATTACCACACTTCCTTTAACTGTACATATATTGGTAGGCATATAGGCTGACCCTGTGTATCGGCCTTGTGTTAGTGCTGTAATAAACATGTACTGTATAGATATGTTTGGTAGGAGATATATTCCCACTGGTAGAACTGTTGGATCTCATGGTAATTCTTGTAGTCTGTATTTTGTTTTGTTTTTCTCTTTTGGGGCCTGCCACCCAGCTCCCATATAAATACACCGAAACTTATTCTTACTTATGAATGCCTTGACCTTAGTTTGGCTTGTTTCTAGACACTTTCCTAACTTAAATTATCTTGTTTCTCTTTAACTACATTTTTTCTCTGGGTTCTTTATGTTTCTTTATTCTACAAATATATCTTTCTTCCCTTCTTACTCCATGGCTGGCTGTGTGGCTGTGTGGTTGACCTCTGTCATCATTCTTCTCTCCTCCTTCTATTTATTCTTTGTCTGGCAGCTTCACCTGTTTCTCTCTCCTGTCTAGCTATTGGCCATTCAGCTCTTTATTAGACCATCAGGTGTTTTAGGTTGGCAAAGTAACACAGCTTTACAGAGCCAAACAAATGCAACATAAAAGAATGCAACACGTCTTTGCATCATTAAAAAATATCCCACAGCATAAACAGATCTAACACATCTTAAACTAACATTTCACAACAAATTCTATAGGCCTATTTGTTTTTCAAAATGGCTGAACTAGTTTACACTCTTATCAACAAGACAAAAGTGTCCTTATCTCTGCATCTTCACCAGGACAGAACAGCCAACCATATTTCAAAAGAAAACCAAAGGTAGATGGCTCGCAGTTCCTGGTTTCTAACTTTAAGTAGCAAACAGTGGCCTACAGGGAGATATATAGGGCAGGGGCATAGAAGTGAGGCTCCTGAAGAATCCTGTAAGCTTGGCAGCATCTGACTGTCAACAAGAATGCCCACACAAACTAATAAAGGAAAGTGGGCATTTCAACAAGTGATATTCAAAGTAGATATCCATAAGCAAAAGGATGAAATTGGACCACTTCCAAACATCCTAAATATAAAATGGAAAATGAACCACAGATTTAAATGTATCCTTTGTGGTGATGAAATTGTTACAGTTATCATTCACTGTCAACTTGAAAAACTTACCCAGGCTGGTCTGTGGGCATGTCTGTGAGGGCACTGTCTTGACTGTTAATGTAAGACGATCTGGTCCTCTGTGCGCAGCACCATTCCCTGGCCAGGTGGTCCTGGGTTGCAGAGGAAGCTGCACAACATGAACCTGATCTAGTCAGTCAGCAAGGCCACAAGGACATTCCTTTCTGGCTTCTGTGCTTCTTTGGCTGTGAGTTCCCTGGTCAGTGAAACTGCTGTGTACAATAGCAAGCAGACCTGATTTCAGGTTCCTGCCTTGACTTGCTTCAATGCTGGACTGTGTGACCTGGAAGTGTAAATCAAATAAACTTCTTCCCTAAAGTTGCTGCTGGATTTGTTTTGTTTTGATTGTAGCAACAGAACAAAAGTATTCTAGGGCAGTGGTTCTCAACCTCCCTAATGCTGCAGCCCTTTAATACAGTTCCTCATGTTGTGGTGACCCCCAACCATAAAATTATTTTTGTTGCTGCTTCATAACTAATCTAATTACTGTTATGAGCCATAACGTAAATATCTGTGTTTTACAATGGTTTTAGGTGACCCCTGTGAAAGAGTCGTTTGACCCTAAAGGGGTCATGACCCACCAGTTGAGAATCCCTGTTCTAGGGCCCAGAAAATATATATAACACCTAGGGTTGGATCACCAGCAGCAATAACATACACAAATCTAAAATTAAGGTGAAGTTGACATTTGTGTAACTCCATGGATAATCAAAACCACTGTGTATAGTACATTATGGGGAGATTTTGTGGTTTATAAATTATAATTCAATAAAGATTAGAGGGGATTTAGAGATTTACCATAGCTCCTAGAAAGAAGGAACAGTTGAATATTCATATTATCTAGAATCAAAGGCTTTTCTAAACAAGTCACTACAGAAAAAAAAAAGTGTCACAAAGAATATCAGTAAACCTGGTTATAAATTATGCCCATAATTTCCATATTAAAATCATTTTAAAAGCCTACAATACATATGAAGAACTGTTCAAATATTGTCTTAGCTCATCTTCCTTCCATTGTTACAACAAAATAAGCCCTCTCAGGTTTTACATGGATTTAGTCCACCACGTTGGCACCTATCTGTTGCAGGGGGCCGCTTGTTTGTCCCAGCAGCCCAGAACAAAAATAACCACACAGAAACTATATTTATCTGCTATTAAATTGCTGCTTGGCCCATTAGCTCTAGCTTCTTATTGGCTAACTTTTACATATTAATTTAACCTATCTCCATTAATCTGTATATTGCCTCGTGGCAGTGGCTTACCAGGTAAAATTCCCAGTGTCTGTCTCTGGTGGTTCCATGGCCTCTCTCTCTCTCTCTCTCTCTCTCTCTCTCTCTCTGCCTTCCTTCTCCCAGCATTTAGTCCAGTTTTCCCTGCTTACCTAAGTTCTGCCCTATCAACAGGCCAAGACAGTTTCTTTATTCATTAACCAATAAAAGCAACACATAGATAGAAGGACCTCCCACACCATTGGACAAGTTAGGAAAGAAAGAGATTCATTTTGGTCTGCAGTTCTAGAAGTTGGGAAGCCTTGGGTTAGCCTTTTTCAGCATCTAGAGAATGCAGATAAGTGGGAGAGACAAGAAAGGCAGCTCTTGCAGAGGACCAGAGTTGGGTTCCCAGAACCCACATGGTAGCTCATTGCCATCCATAACTCTAGTTCCACGGGATCTGCACCCTCTTCAAGCCTCAGCTGGCAATACATGCATGTGGCACACAAACACACACTCAGGCAACACACATGCATAAAATACAAAATAAACACATATTAAGTACTTTTTAAAAAAGACTTCGGCTGTGGCTTCTGTTTAACACGAAGGGGTCGAAGCTGTCTCCAGACGGCAGTGAAGTGTGAGTCAGGATACCAAATCTCTGACAGTACAACCACCAGGGAATAATAAAGCAGAGAGTGGAGAGAAACAGAACAACACGGGGGAAAAGTTGCACACAGCTCTAACCGCTTGGCTCCCTAGTGGGCAGATGGTAGCAGAAGCCTCATTAAGTTGCACACAGCTCTAACCGCTTGGCTCCCTAATGGGCAGATGGTAGCAGAAGCCTCATTCAAAGCTAAACCAGGGCTGGGTGGTGGTGGCGCATGCCTTTAATCCCAGCATTCTGGAGGCAGAGGTAGGTGGATCTCTGTAAGTTCGAAGCCAGCCTGGACTACAGAGTGGGTTCCAGGACAACCAGAGATACACAGGGAAACCCTGTCTCAGCTCCCACCCCACCCCCCAAAAAGCTAAGCCAGACAGCTTGGGTAAAACGATGCTGGAAATTTGTCCCATAGCTTCTTAAACCTCAAATCTGGCTGTGGGTTTTGGTGAAGCAATGGCTCTTTAGGTGGGATGGGTCATCAGGAGAGAAGAGTTGTATTTTGCTACAACCCATGACTCAAGATGGCACCACGACGCTGCCATCTTGAGTGGGAATCTTTTGTTTAAAACCTATTTACCCTGAGGCTTAAGAACAGGCGTAGTCACAAATGCCAGGAGCCAGAGGTCAGTCTTCGCACAGTCCCACAGTGAGAGATAATCTCAGGAGGAAGGTGTCACACTGAGAAGCCTAAGAGTGCTGGTGGCAGCAGGCTCTGCTCAGGCAGTGGCTTGGGGCTGGTTTCCTCACTTGAGAGTAACTTTGGACTTTGATAGTGTGAGCCTGAGGTCAGCAGCTGCAGACTCTGGAGTTGCCTGTCTGTCATGAGGCTCACGGATGCAGAGACTGAAATCTCCCACGTTCAGGAGGACTTTTGGTGTGCACAGCTGCGTGCCCCAGCATGGTGTCTAATGTTTATCAAGTTCAGACGGATCTCTGTGGTTGTTTCTCCTGCTAGGACCAGCACCCCCCACACACACCCCAGCTAGAATATAGAGTTTACAAATGTGGGGATCCTGGGAGGGTGGGAGGTTCCGCCCAGGCCACAGACTGCAAAGCTAAGGATGGTCAGCAATGGCCCCTGGTACTCAAAGGTGAGAACCAATTAAAATGAAGGCAGCTCTGGAGGACATCTGGGTTCTTCCAGTCCAGGCTCAGCGGCAGCACAGACCGTAGGACAGACAAGTCTACAGCTTCAAATGAGGCCCCACACACATCCACATAACAGGGTCTAATTGTGTTATTATTTTCTAAAAACAAATTTCATTAATTCATTATTTTTTGTTGTTGTTTTGTTGTTGTTGTTGTTGGTGGTGTGTGTGTTGTACCAGAGTGTGGGCATATGCATGCCATGGCTCACATGAATGTGGAGGTCAGGGACCAGTTTTTAGGAGTCGGTTTTCTCCTTCTGCCACGGGTCCCAGGGATAGAACTCAGATCCTCAGCAACAAGCTCCTTTATGAGCCGGACTATCTCATGTGCCCCAGCTCCAGCTTTGAAGGGTTAGGACAAAGGCTCCTCCAAAACATCATCTTTTATTTTCCATACTGTGCTTCCCTTTCCTTTTTCCTTCATTCCTCTTTCTTTTTCTAACTATACTTTTAGTGGTATTTTGACCTTATCTTATTCTTTGAAGTTTTCATGGTTTTATTATTTATCCCCACTCTCACATTTACCTAAGGCTGTGTATTTCATCATTACTGGGAAATGTTTTTTTTTTCTTTTTGGGTAATGTCTTTATCACTTGATTGTCCCTTTTCTTTTTATTATACTTTTAGTGATTTTTTTTACTTCATCTTATTTTTTTAAAGCTCCTGTGTTTTAGAATTTTTTCCCTCTTGTTATATTTACCTAACTTTGTCTAAGCACCTTTTTGTTCCCCCATTCCTTCCTTTGCATTCTCCTCTATGCTCCTTCTTCCCTTCCCTTTTATTTATTTAACTTTGTTTCTTGCTCCTGCCCCACCCTTTCGGCTTATGGATCAGATGTAAGCTCTCAGTTATTACTCTAACTCCATATCCACTAGTCTGTTGCCATGTTTCCAGACATGATGGTCCTGAACTCACTCTCTGGATTCATAAGCCCAAATAAACCCTTTCTTTTGTAAGTTACCACTGTCTTTGTTACAGTAGCAGAGAAGTAACTAAGACACGGAGTATACTTCTACATGGTATTTGGCTCAGTGTTGCTACTGTTACAATACTCTCTCTCCTGTCTGAGCATTCTTAGGGGCTGAGCCCTGAAGGGCTGATTGCTATCTGAGAAAAATTCCCAAATAAACACAGAATGGATATCCAAGACAACATATGTGTGTGGTGGTATGTGCCTCTAATGCCAGCACTTCGGAGGAGGAGCAGACAGATACCAGTGAGTTCAAGCTCAGCGTGGTCCACAGAGCAAGCTCCAGGACAGTCAGGACTACACAGAGAGACCCTATCTCTAAAAACCAACAAGAAAAAAAGGAAGGAAAGAAGGAAGGAAGGGAGGGAAGGAGGGAGGGAGGAAATATCAAGGAAGCAGAATTTTAGCTAAATATGGCTAACATCTAAATTTATAAGTTCAAAGATACTGAAATGGGTGAGATATCAGATAAGGAATTTAAAATTTTACTTGTAAAACTATCAATGTCTTCAAAGAGGATACAAGTGGGCTGGAGAGATGGCTCAGAGGTTAAGAGCACTGCCTGCTCTTCCAGAGGTCCTGAGTTCAATTCCCAGCAACCACATGGTGGCTCACAGCCATCTAGAATGAGATCTGGTGCCCTCTTCTGGCATGCAAGCATACATGGAAGGAATGTTGTATACATAATAAATAAATAAATCTAAAAAAAAAAAACTTAAAAAAAAAAAAAACAAAGAGGATACAAGTAAGAACACAAATGAGGCAAGTAAATCAATTCAGGACATGAAGAAGAAAGCCTGCAACGTGAATAAAAAAGTCAGTAAGGAAATTAAAATTTTGAAGGTGTAAAAAGTACTAATGTTTGGGATAAAAAAATCAGTGAAACTGGGCTGGAGAGATGGCTCAGCGGTTAAGAGCATTGCCTGCTCTTCCAAAGGTCCTTAGTTCAATTCCCGGCAACCACATGGTGGCTCACAACCATCTGTAATGAGGTCTGGTGCCCTCTTCTGACCTGCAGGCATACACGCAGATAGAACACTGTATACATAATGAGTAAATAAATAAATATTAAAAAAAATCAGTGAAACTTTCTAAGAAATGGGGGAATCATCATTAGATAAACAGAAGAAAGAATATCAGGAATGAAGAACGAGGTCAAGGGAAAAGCAAGCAGCAACAGCAAACACCAGCATGACCACAATTCCAGGAACTCTGGGACATGATCACGAATCTAAACGTAAGAATCCATGTCAAATACGTAACTGAATGGTATGGCTCAAGGTCTTAAGAACACAAGAACCAGTCAAACCTCCAAACAACAGACAGGAAGAAATAATAAAGATATTAGCAAACTAGAGTCAAGAATAAAATACAAAGAGTTGCTGCTTTGGGGAAAAAAGACTGAAAAATTCTTAGCAAAAAGAAACCCCAAGAATGAGAGAAAAAAAGACTCAATTGAAAAAAATAAACATGAATAAAAAAGCATCAATAAATTCAAATGAAATCAAAAAAAGTCATTTGGGAATATTTTGAAAACTTACATTTTAAAAAAACCTGGAAAATCTAGAAAAACAGAAAAAGCCTTAGATAATCTGTCCTACTAAAATGAAGGCAAAATGATGTAAAAGCTTCAACAGATGTATTCCAAGCAGCAAAACCAGGACCGAATGATTCACTGCCACACCCTACCGAATCTTAAAGAAGACCCAAATGCCCCTCTCAACCTGTCCCACAAAGCATAAAGTGCCACAGATGTCCACGTGGGTGCAGTCCAGTACACAGACGAGAACATGGAAAGCTGGTCTCAGGATGAGGAAGGACTGAATGCAGGTGACTGGCGGGAGTTATGGAAGAGGATACAAAGCTAATTGTTTTCCTAGTTCTAATTCTGTCGTGGATTTTCTAGCTTTGGTGGTGGATAAGTGCATAAACACAGATTGGATAGTAAAAGCCTAAAAACAAGAAGCTCTACAGTGTCAGAACGGCTGTTCTAACTACACAAGGTTATAAAGTTATATAGGCTTCGGGTCTGTGGTTATTTTCAGTGTGTGATATTTTATGTTTGCAAGTTCTTTAAAATAAACTTTATTAAAAATAAATACTTGAGCTGGGTAGTAGTAGCACACATCTTAGGTCCCAGCACTCGGGAGGTAGAGGCAGGTGGATCTCTGTGAGTTTGAGGCCAGCCTGGTCTACAAGAGCTAGTTCCAGTACAGGTTCCAGAGCTACAGAGAAACCCTGTCTCAAAAAAAAAAACAAAAAAAAAACCAAATATTCTGACACAGGAAGTGCTTATTAAAGTTAGATGGAGAGTCTATCTCACCAGCCAAGAAAATAAAAACCAATTTCTGGCCAGGATTGGGGGTGGTAGCGGAGGAAATCCTTATTGAAAACTCGACTACCATGTGACCAAGCTGTCCGCTCCTGAGGAGTCTAAGTCAGTCCGTATAGCACAGAGACCCTTGTAATTCGGTCTTGTAATTGTTTGCCATCTGGAGATCTTTTCTAGTAAGACACCTTTTGCCCATTTTCAGTTGGATTGTTCATTTTCTTATTGTTATAGCTTAAAAGATTTTTTTAAAAAATTGAATACACATAGTTTCTCTCAAATTTTTAACATTTATTAAATCTATGTATGTGTGTGTGTCTTAACATGTTTAAGCTATGGGGCACATGGAGAGGACAGAGGTTAACTTGAAGGAGTTGGTTTTCTTTTCCGACCAAACTGATTTGGGTATTGAATGTAGGTCCTCCAGCGTGGTAGCAATAGCCTTTGCCATCTTGCCGCCTCTTAGGAGATGCTTTTGTATCTTGGATAATAGTCCATTTTTCAGACGTGTCTTTTTAAACATTCAGTCTGTGGTCTGCCTTCTCCTTCTCTTGATACCATGTTTTAAAAATCAGAAATTTCTGATTTTATGGTAGAATTTACTTTTAACATAAAAACATAATTACTTTGGTTTCCTATTCCAAAGAATCCTGTAAATATTTGCATGCATCTTCTCATAACCCCTAAAGCCTGTCTTAGTATAAATCAAACGCTTCATCTATTGCCATGCTATCATCTTAAACGAGATGGGAATGAGAGACCTGACTCCAAGCTCCACTGTTCAGAGACCTGGGGTGACCCTTAGGCCTCCTGACCTTCCTTTTCTAAACAGAGATCACGCAGTCCTCAGTCCACCTCTCCAGGCTGCTGGGACACGTGACAGTAGAGCCTGGGGCAGTGCAGAGATCAGAGAGAACCTCAGGAGCATTGGCTTGGGGTGGTGATGTGTGTTTTTCATTTTAAAATAGCTAACTGGCCATTATCTTCATATTCCAGGTACAAGGTGTGACTTGATGCATATATGCCGTGTAGTGTCTTATAAGGGAAGCAACTTGCTTTGGTTCAAGATTCAAGTTTATAGTCCATCCATCATAGCGGACAAGTCAAGGAGCTGGAACTCAAAACACCACCCATAGTCAAGAGCAAGAGAAAAGGATGCAGGCACGCTTAGGACTCAGCTAGCTTTCTTCACAGCCTAGGACCCAGGCCCAGGGGAGGTATCACCCACTTTCAGACTGGGTCTTCCCACAGGCCATCCTGAGCTGGACGATGCCTCTTTGAGACTCTGTCATTATGTCAAGTAAGGAGTTAAAAACTAACCATCACAGATGGGTTCACTACCGAGAGCTTAATTATTTTGGAAAGTCGCTTTGAAATAATTTCATGCTACTGTGCAAAATTGGTTTATGCTAAAAATGAACTTTTATAAGAAATGATAATCTAGTATAACTGCATGTGCTGATTATCACCATAATTGTCATGTTTATTCAACATACGTCCCTCCAGGCAAAGCATGCACATATAAAGAAACACTGTGTAGGCTTAGGAGAGTAAGGAGTTAATATCACAAAAGCAACAGCAAGACATATCCTGTTTATACTTCTGAATATAAAGTTCCTGACGACAGCCGGCTGCTAGCACCTGCAGCAGCAGAAATTACATGAGATCATAGACTACGCTAAGAAAAGGGGAAGGTAGCTAAGCAACACCTTCCAGTTTCAATGAAGAAAATGTTTAAAATAAAAGTCCTAAATATAGCTACCAAATGTATATTCATCAGCACAGTTAAAGATGTCTTCATGACTGATTTGCAGCATCTAATAAAGCTGAAAAAAAAATCTGGTTCCGGGCACGTCATACACCTCAATGCCGGAAGGTCAGAGATCTGTTCTTCCACTGGGAGCCATCCTCCTGTTTGCACACCTTCTGTTCGCATATCCTCCTGTTTTCTCCTTTAAAACCAGCTCCATATTCTGATGGTGGTCACGTGGGCGTGCTCCCTGGGTGGTGACCATTATGGTTTGTACTTCATGCTCCAATTAAAAAGGAAACAAGGTTTCATTTGAGTGTGTTGCAATCAAGTCTCAATGTCTTTCGAGTCTGGAAAGATGCTTATCCTCATCTTCATAGAGAGGTGGTCTGCTTGGTCCTCCATCTTTCTTGTGTTTTCTGTTTGCTCGTGTTCTCTTTGTTCCTCCCTCCCACACCCCACCTCTGTTTGGGGTGCTGAGGATGTAACCCGCTAAGCCAATGTTCCACAGTGGAGCTGCACCTCCAGTTCCCGCCATTTGGTTTTCCCGTAAAACTTTACGTTCTTTGCCAGCCAGGGTCTTGGTAATTTTACATCCATACTGAGCAGACAATGGTATTCAAAAATCAGGCCACAAAGGAAAATCTTAAAGGCAGTCCTGGTTTGAAATGATTGACAATTCCTGTAACATACATAACTTCCGATTTGCAAGTTCCAAGGCTCAATAAGCAGTTGATGTTGTCACCGTTTAACAACCGGTTCCCCCAAAGAGACAATGAAACAAAAATCTAACAAAACAACTCTAGCCACACAAACAGTGTGAGTGGCAGACTACAACCAGCTTAGGACTGCATCTCCAAACAGCCCAAGCATCTCCAGGACCGCATCTCCACTAACTAAAAACCAGCTTAGGACTGCATCTCCAAATAGCCCAAGCATTTCCAGGACCGCATCTCCACTGACTAAAAACCAGCTTAGGACTGCATCTACAAATAGCCCAAGCATCTCCAGGACCGCATCTCCACTAACGCTCCTTCTCACATAGCACAAAGCACCTCCAGCAGTGGGAGCAGACAATATTTCAATTGTCTGTTCGATGAATCGATGGCTGGTGACAAGCGCTCCGCGTGCATCCCTATGGAGCTGAAGCCAAATAAGCCAATTGGCGGAGTTACTTAGAACCTGGCATTTGCGGCACTGACAACAGATTATTTTCCACGTCTCAGGAAATGTAACGGAGTCAAGACAACAGCTTTCACTTGTTTCCCACCACAAGTGCAGACTGAACTTAACGGCTTTTCAATAACCCACATTACACTCTGGGCTTCCGAGATGGTGAGGGGGCAGGGGAGCTGGCAGCACTGACGTCAGGGGGAGTGGCAGGCACGAACGTTTTCTTCCTGTTAAAAACTGTCCTGTGGCATACATAACGTCTACATAGATGAGCTTTGCTCTTAAAAGTGCAAATACAGGAAAGCAATTGACGTTTTTAATGCTACCATGTGGAGGGCACTGCTTTTTTTGATTTATTAGGATATTCATTATTTCAGCATGGACTTACCAGAAATTAAAAAATCATAACAAAAATGAAAGACAACAGATCTAAAATATGGTAGGGAAAAATGTAAAAGCATTAATTTTACTGAAAATAAAAATCCAGGCTCTTCTACAGATTCAAACAGGATATAAGGCAGAGGAAAGGAAGACTCAAAGCCTTTTGTTAATCAACAGGACTTCAAAATTTCTGGGGCCAGAGGACACTGAAAGCAAGTTAAAGGTTAGGCTCTTGTGGGTGTCCACATGTGACTCAGTTTCCATCTGGAGTCATTTCCGACTTAAATCATTTGAGTTCAAGCTTGCCTGCTCTGCTTCTTGCAGTAACTCTGAGGGCTGTGGGTAACATCTGTGTTAGCCCATAGAAAAACATTTTTGCCCAGTTGAAAGAGCACAGTTTTCTATTAAGATTTGGGCTGGTGGGGCTGGAGAGATGGCTCAGTGGTTAAGAGCATTGCCTGCTCTTCCAAAGGTCCTGAGTTCAATTCCCGGCAACCACATGGTGGCTCACAACCATCTGTAATGGGGTCTGGTGCCCTCTTCTGGTCTGCAGACATACAGACAGAACATTGCATACTGTATACATAATAAATAATTAAAAAAAAAAAAAGATTTGGGCTGGTGTGTGCCAGCCAGAGGCACGTGTCATTAGAGATTAGAAGCTACTTAGCTGAGTAAGATAAGGCACCTGCTTGAGCTTCCTCCTGAGGACAGTGCAGGGAGGTGGTCAGCTGACTGGACGGCTCCTTGTTCTGCCTTTTGCCTGAGAAATAAACTCGGGGCTTTTTAGTGTTGACCTTCAGTCCTCTTGGTCTACCATGTGTTTCTGTCTTCATTTCTCTTAATCTAACTTTTCCTCAGCCTCGGTGCCCGCCCCCTCCGCCCCTGGAACCCCAGCTGATTTCTGCCCTAGCAGCTCCAACAGGCCCTCTAGTCTCTTCCTCCTTCTCCCGGCCACACCATCACTACCACAGCCATCGTAGCTTGAAATCAGACAATTTTGTGGCTTCCTTCTCAGGAAAATTAAACCGTGAGACATCAGGATTCGAGCTGAAACAAACTTGGGTACTGGGGATTGCATTTTAAACGCTCCCATCAAAGGGCCATGAGCTAAACAAAAAGGCTTGATCACTAGTCTGCTGAAGAATGATGCAATTGGGAGGTGGAGCCTTGAGGTGGAGCTTTAGAGAAGTGGGCCCTCGTGGGAGGCGGAGCCTTAAGGAAGTGGACCCTTGGGGAGGTGGAGCCTTAGGGAGGTGGAAATGTGGGAGGCAGACCCTTGAGGAGGTAGACCCTTGGAGAGTGGGGGACCTTTGGGAGGTTAAGCCTAGCAGAAGGAGGTGTGGCTTTGTTGGAGTGGGAATGGCCTTGTTGGAGGAAGTGCTTCATTATGGGGGTGGGCTTTGAGGCGTACTCAAGCTATGCCCAGTGTGGCAGGGGTCACCTCCTGCTGCCTGTGGATCAAGACTAGACCTCTCAGCCCCTTCCCCAGCACCATGTCTGCCTGCATGCTTCCAGGCTTCCTTCCCACCACTGATGATAACGGACAAAACCTCTGAACTGTAAGCCAGCCCCAATTAAATGTTTTCTTGAGTTGCTGTGGTCATGGTATCTCCTCACAGTGATAAGAAACCCTAACTAAGACTCGCAGATGGCACGCATTCACAATGGAGCTGCTGGGTTTTGTAGCCCTACTTGGGCTCAGGGCTTTGTAGCCAATCAAGTACAGTTTCTTTATCAGTAACAAGTAAAGTCAAACCAGGTGTCCCCACAGTTAGGGAAGGTCATCATCGCCCTGGGCACAGCTCCACCAGTTTCTACACACAGCCCAGCATTAGACAATGAAGTGGCTTTTGTTTCACGATGTAGCAACCGCACTTAATGAGAGAGTCTTGAGGTCCACAAAGACTTCCAAGGGTACATGATTGCAGGTTCAACTTCCTGGTAGTGGCCTGGGAATTGGAGCCTCACTTTGGAGTTTTGTTACTGAACTCAACACCACTAGGCTGTAACTGTGTGGGCAGTAGAGGCCCTGACAGTCAGGCTAGCCTAAAACAGCAGAGGGCCCCTACCCTGGACATAACCTTCAAGGCAGAGATGGTCAGTTTCTGCAGGCACATTACAAGCTGCTGGCAACAACCAAGAGTTTCTATAAAAGTATTTTCTTGTGGCTTCCTGTGGTTGTTTGAATCTAATTGACCCCCATGAGCTCATAGGGAAGGAGTGGCCCTGCTAGGGGATGCGGCCTTGTTGGAAGAAGTGTGTAACTATAGGGGCAGGCTTTGAGGTCTTATATATGCTCAAGTTATGCCCAGTGCCTCACTTCACTTCCTGTTGCCTACAGATCAAGATGTAGGACTCTCAGCTCCTTCTCCAGCACCACGTCTGCCTGCATGCCGCCATGCCCCACCATGATAATGGACTGACCCTCTGAACTGTAAGCCACCCCAATTAAATGTTTCCCTTATAAGAGTTGCTGTGTTCATGGTGTCTCTTCACAGCGATAGAAATCCTAACTATTCCCATCTTCCTAAAACATGTTACGAGCTGTACCAGACACAATGAGAACAATTAAATACTATGTTCAAGAGGGTTATGGATGGTTCCCCCTGTCTTTAAAGCACAGAAGATAGTAACATCTTCGGAATGCTTCTGCTGTCATTGGAAGTGTGTTTAGTAATATCAATTAGAAACCTGTAACCATGTGCCAGCAGGATGGCTCCGTGGGTAGAGGTGCCTGCTGCTGTGACTGGCAGCCTGGGAATCAATTCTGGCAAATTGCCCTCTGACTTCTACAGGCTCATCATGGCATGTGCACCCCCCCACACACACACACACAAACACATGCTCACAAAATAAACAGAATATTTCTACAAAGCTGTAGCCATTATAGAATATTGAGAACAGGGAGTAGGACTCAGAGGAGGAAAATGAAGGCTGCCGCAACGGAGGAGCACCAGACATTTAAGTGTGTCCCCAAAGTTCTTATGCGGGGAGCTCAACCCCAATGTAGTAGTGTTGGAAGGCAAGGCCTCATGGGAAGTGTTTGGGTCACAGACACTACCTTCATGGGTCAATTAATGCCTTCATTTCAGGAATGAGTGTGGGGTTGTGGGTTTCTTATAAAAAGAGGAGTTTGGCCCCTTTCTTGCTCTTCTCCTTGCCCTTCTGCCATGAGATGAAGCTTCACCAAGATTTGTCACCGTATACACATTCCCATGGCATTCCTCACGGCCTCCGGCACCATGAGAGATAAACTGGATTGTTACAAATGACCAAGTCGAGGTGTTCTTCTACAGCAGCAAACACGGGCTAAGACAGGGAGCCATGAGAGGGGTCTAAATTACATGGCAGTACGATAGTGTGGGCTTCATGAAGGCCAGAGTCCCAGTAACCCAGCCCCAACAACAGAGAAAGGACTCACTGACCGCGAGTCAGTACATAGTGTGACTAGTACAACCACAAAAGCAGGTTGGAGCCAACGGCTGAAAGGAAAACAGATAATTGTATCGTGTTCCCGTGGAGAGGGGGACAGAGGCACTCTGAGGATGACGGGGGACCAGCCTCTGGAGGGCTGACCTCCTGTCGCTTAGCAAAGGGCTTCTATTGTTATACAGGTCATACCTTTAGCCGTCAATCTCTCTCTGGCTACCAAATCCTCTTATCTAAGCTCCCCAAAGAGACAATGCCAAATGCAAATTCTCAGTTAAGAGAGGGCTCGGTTTGCCAGTCTTTCCCCAGCCACGTTTTGCGTAGGCTTTGAACCTTTACGATTTACATATTTCAAAGGGAAGGTACAGGAGACAAGAGGTAGTCGCCATAGAAGGTTAAAGCAGGTGCTAACACTTCAGAATCAAAGCAGTTGCATAATTCTGCAGAACTCCTCTAGCAGGTAATAAAAAGGTTGATATTTACATGACCCATTTGTCTTTTAAAAAATTAAGAGGGAACATTTCTGGTCAAACCTAAATTCACATTTGTTAGCTATTTGTTAGCTCCGTGGGAATGAGGAAAGGGTCACATATGTGTGGCTTTACCACAATACGGTTTGAAGATTCAACCAATCCGCTTACATCAGGCTACTGAGCAGCCGAGGCGTCAGTACCATCCAGGTGTGGCATGGTGTGGCGGAACCAAGTGAGCAGACTGCATAGTTAAGGATCCTTTTTTTTTTTTTTTTGAAGGGGGTTGTGTTGCGGCGGGTAATAGGAATTGAACCTAGGGACTGATGCGCAGAAGGTCCGCGGAGCCACAGCCCTAGCGGTACACAGTTGGTCAAGAACGCAGAGTGAAGCTGCTCCCTATCACTTTCCCCTGACCCTAGGGACCTGGTCCTAGCCAAGGAAAACATCCCTTATGCAACCGCGAGATGCCTCTGTTTGTTTAATCACAGTGAGAGTGTCACCCTTCTGAATTCTATTTTTAAAACACAACCTGGGGCTTGGTTGCTGGCTGCTGACTTCTATTTCCCTGTTCTGAGCCTGGCCACTGGTTTTTACCAGCTTCATACATCTGCCGATGTTCCTTGGTCAAACAAACGAACAAGAGTAAAAATCATCCCGCGTGTGAGGGAATGCATTAAGGTTTAAAACAAAGATTAATTTTAAAAAATTATGTGTATGCGTGTGTGCCTACTAGCCTGTATGTGCATCATACGCTTTTGATCCCCTGGAACCGGAGTTACAAGCAGTTGTGGGGCCCTATGCGGGTGCTGGAAAACAAACCCGTTCTCCTCCACAAGGAGAGTGTGCATCTCTCTGGCTTCCATTCCCTTTAAGTTTATTTTAAAGATAGGGTCTCACTGTGTAGCTCTGGCTGGCCTGGAACTCCTTAGGTAGATCAGGTTAGTCTTCAACATCCAACTCACACAGACGGACCTGCCTGACTCTCAAATATGTTATGAAGGGCATGTCCCAACATGCCTAGCTCATGAGAATATTTTATGAGCCAGCCATCGTTTCAGAATGAATTCTAGGAAGTTCTCAGCTCTCTAGAGACCATAGTGGTGATAGAGGGGATGGTGGTGCCTGTGTGTCCAATTCTAAAGTACTCACACATAGGCTCTCAGGCTTCCCATGTGTCTAGAGTCTGGGTGGATGAAGTGTAGGTTAGGGTCAGGGCAGTGCCCACTTAGACTGGGGCTGGACTGGAGGGTCCAGGGAGCAGCCCTCTCCCGTGGCCACTACCGTAGCACGCCCACCTCTGCCGCGTGTCGCAGACCCAGGCTCTCTCAGGCTGGGGGTTCACTTCAGGCCCCTTGGCTGCCGACTGCTCGCCTAGCGCTCCGCCCGGGACTGTCCATCCAGGAGGAATGACGCATTAATGGTCCTGACGCAGAAGAACGACCACCGAACTCGCCCAGTCGCACCTCCCGCAGCGCCGGGTTGACCTTCCCCGTTAGCGAGCCAGCCGCCCCGAGAGGGGCGAGCGGCGCATGCGTACGCGGGAGGCCGGGCGGCGGGGAAGCGAAGCGAGCCGTAGCGCGGCCGCGCCCTCGAAGCGGACTACCCCGTGGACGACGCATGCGCGGGCGGCGCGGTCTTAAGGGCGGCCGCGGCCCGGGGCCGCCCAGTCGGCCTGTCAGCCGGCTTCGAGGTGTGCTCCTGCGCTTGCGCGGCGGCGGTGCCGAAAGCGATGGCGGCGGAGGAGGAGGTGGACTCGGCGGACACCGGTGGAGGGTGAGGATCGCCCGGGACTGAGGGACGACGTGGTTTGGGGGCGCCCCGAGGACGAGTCACCGCTCCGGCTTCCGTCGGACGCGGGCGCCACCCTTCCCGGTCCGTCGGGGCTGAAGGCCGCGGGGCTGCGGGGAGAGCGGCGGTGGACCGGACGCCCGGCCCCGGCGACCCGATCGGCGACCCCGCCCGCCTCGAGCGCGCGCGGAGATCGGAACCCGGCGCTGGCACCCGGCGGCCTCCCCTGGATGGGGAACCGGGGGTCGCCTGGGTGGGGCGTGGGCATGTGGTCCCGGAAAGCGTCGGGCTTCCGGGAACCTCACCGGGAGGTTGACAGTCAGCTGTGCGAGAGCGCGTCCCTGCGTGGCCGGGCGCCTTGCACTCGCCCGCGTCACGCCTCCCCGGTGCCTGGTGCGCCCCTGTGACCAGGCAGGCAGGAGTTCAGGCTTTGCTAGACATGCCGGCCCCAGCAAACTTTTCGGCAGCAAACTTTGTGGGAGTTGCAGGGCAGATGCCTAATAGGAAGCCCTTACTTTTTGTTTTGTTTTGTTTTGGTTTGGTTTGGTTTGAAACTGTGTTTGTAGCCCTGACTGGTCTGGACATCTATGTGGACCAGGCTACCTTCAAATCTGCAGAGATCTTATCCTTTTGCCTCGGCTGCTCAGTGCTGGAGTCAAGTGTGAGGCACCACACCCCACTTTTTGGTAGACTCATTTTAAGTTATTCTTGTCTTTCATATATGTCACGCCGTGTGAGCAGAGTAGTAATTGTTGGAAAAGTTAAACTACCGTGAAGGTTATTGCATCGATTCTCAGAAGTCTGCTTTTTTGTATGGACAGAACTATACACATCTCCCTTAAAGATATGATGAATAGTTCCACTTCAGGTATTTGGAGACGTTTGCATAGGGAAGATAGGTTATATGGTGCTATGAAAGCAAATATTTTGGAAAGATGTTAGGGAAGGAATATCTAGAGATATGAGGAACCACATTCTTCTAGTTTTGCTCAAGTGATAACAAGTTGGGCTCACGGTTTTTGGTTTGTGGTTGAGCTTCCTAGTTACGTTGATATGAAACGTGAGTGTCACGTGGTACAGCTAGAACCTGGCAGCTTGAGTTCCTATCAGATCTGTCAGGACATGTTTTGGCTCTGAGACTACTAGCTTGTGGACCTTTTTGGTCTTGATGGCATGAGGCTCAGGAATCCAGAGTACAAGAATGAGAGCGACTTTTGGCTTGGGTGATGGCTCGAGGCCATTGAGGGTAAGACCAGCCACAGTCCTAGGCAGAGGTAGCCCTCTCTGGCATATTCTTGGCAGGACATCTGAGCAGTCCTGAGTATCTACACGGAGGTGGCCTTCTGAACTGTAGCAAGCAAGCACAGAGTAGGCTAAGTTCCTGCTGGGCGTTCCCCCAGTGCGTTCATAATAATCCTAGTACCCCATGTGTTAGATCTGACTACTCCCATTTTCGTCTGGAACTGCCAAGTAGTAGAACTAATTGAAACTTACGCCTTTAGGTCTCTGCATTTAGTTTTAAGGCCTTTTCCTTACAGTTCTGCTGCTTCTCGGTTGGATGAGGCCTCACGGGGTATTTACCTACTGTTCTGAGTCAAGTTCCTCAAGACATTTGGACTTAAACAGCGCCGTAATTTGGCTCTGATCTGAGTGTCCTAAGAGGCTTCCCATGTTGAAGTTAACCTGATGATAGTGCATAGAGGCAAGGCTTTGGGAGGGATTAGGACGAGATCGTCCGTAGGATGGAGTCGCGGTGACTAGATCCTTGTGGCTCATGAAAGAGGAGGCGAGATCAGCATATGTGCCAACTGTGTGTTCTCAGCTCCCTTTGTCTTGCCGTGTGCCTGCCACCCTGGGATTTTGCGAGAAGTCCTGCACTAGAACTAACCCCTCTATTTCCTACCTCCAGACTGTGACCTAAACACCTTGTTTCTTGGTAACTTGTTAGTACAGTGGGGAGATGACATTAATAAGGCAAGCAGATACAAAGCAGACCCTCACGTGGAGACAAGCGTACTGAGAAGCTTTCAAAATCTAGTCCTTTTCAGTCGCAATACAGTTGAGGAAGCCAAGTATAGTGAGAACAGGGTAGATTTCTGCGTGTTGCTGTAATGATGTCCCAGAGAATTAAGTGCTGGTTGAGTTTAGGGGAAAGATATCACAGAACTATGCCATTGCAGAATAGATTGTAAAATAGGTGGCTTGCAGGGCCTTCTAGAGTGGTGTGTACCATTGCCGACGTCAGGAATTTTTATAGCACCAGCATCCTGAAGCCAGTCATTGTGAGAGTATTAACGCCATGAAGTCATCACATGCTACTAAATAAGACAGGATTTCTCCCTTACTGCCTTGGTTGACTTGTCAGCATCCTGCTGGGTGTATGTTAAAGTCTGTGTATAGTCCTGTGCTTTGGAGATTCAAGAGTGAGCTGCTTTATCTTCCCTCCTAAAGAACTGCCAAGGTCTTCCTACTGCTACTGCTCCGTAATCTTTGCCCATGACTTCTTCAACATCATGAAACTCTGCAGTGCCAGTACTTAACTCGGGTCTAACACACACACACACACACACACACATACACGCGCGCGCACCAGCACACACTGGCCTCAAGACCTCATGTGAGCACTGTCCACTGAGCTACATCCTCCAGCCCTCTTGAGTACTATAGTGAAACTCTTATTAGACAGCTAACTCTCCTAACATTTTGTTTTCTCTCTTAACTGAGGCCAGCAGTTACTTTTATTAGGGTCTATTCTTTTAACTGTTTTCTAAATACAATAATTCCCTAAGAGTTTATTACCTATGAACAGTCTTGAACTGTCTTGTCTCTGAAGGACTGAGGTCTCACTCTCTTCTGTACTGTAGTGTTACTGTTGTTTGCCAGCTGTTTGTGTCTAGTTTTTCAAGTGTGTGATGTCTAGACATAGCCTTGTTTGTGTCTCCTTCCTTTAAATGGTATCAAGTGCACAGTCTCCCCCCTGCTCTGATTTTTTAAGACAGTTTCAGTCTTCTGGTTGTCTGCATCTTAACTGACCTCTAAGTATCAAACCTGCCCTTTATTGTCTCTGGATAACAAATCAATTATCAAGTCCCCACAGAGCCTAACAGCCAGCCCATCATTGTCCCACTACTACCCGGGAGCCACTTAGTTCACAACCTTCATATTCTTCTTCCCTTGGATTTTTGCAAACTATTCCATATGGCTCCCATTCAGGTTTGGAATCTTACTTCCTTTCTCTGCACTCCTCCCATGCTTCCTAAACATGTCTCCTACTTCCTGTCATTCTCGTGGTTCGTTTCACACCGTTTTCTGTAACCTTCTTTCTCTAAGGTCATGGTACTTCATGTGTTTGTGTGACGCATGCATGTGAATGTACATGTGTATGTATTGCATGTGGAAACCAGATGAGGACATCGGGTGTCTGTCACTCTCCACCTTATTCCCGAGAGACAGGGTCTCTCACTGAACCTGAAGCTTGCTGTTTTGGCCAGTCTAGCTCCTGGGGTCTGCTCCCCATGTTGGGTTACAGGCACACTAGGCGGTGTTTCCTTACATGGGTGCTAGATCTGGACTTGTGTCCTTTGCTTGCACAGGAAGTAATTTTACCAAACCACCAAACATCTCTGCAGCCCCCATGGTAAGATCTTTAAAGACAAGGTCTTACTATTGTGACCTTCAACTCTTGAGTTTTCTGCCTTTACTTCCCACATGCCAGGATTGCAGGCACGTACACTCAGCTCTAAAGTTTCTTTGTCTCACTTAAATACTGTTATTAATAGACTTATTTATATACTTATTTTGTCAGCTTAGAGAAAGGCTTTTGTCCTACTCAAATGTTTGGCAGAGTCCAAAAGGGCTTTATAAATTATAATCTTCAATAATTTCTTACTAAGCCTTTAGCTGTTGTAAACTTAGCTGACACAAACACGGAGCTTACAAACCTGGAAGTTAATTACTCTTGTTTATTTTCCTAAGATATTCAGAAATCCTTGTATACGAGCAGAACAACAATTAGAATCACATACTTCAATTTTCCTGGGATGTTGGAAATAGGATTCTACTTCTTAACCTTAGATGAACCAACCCAGACCTCTCTGTCCCTGCACTCCAGAATGCCCGTCACAGACCAGCAGATGCAGATGTCAGCCCTGTGACCAAAAAAGATTATAAAATCAGGGTGGGCCACACATTCAAAACAATGCTCAATGGTATGTTTCCAGACTTGGAGGTGTGACCCGTGCTATTGTAACACCTGTTTTCAAACATTGTTGCTTTTTAAAATAGCCTTGACTAAGTGTTAAATTTTTAGTTAAACTTAATGATCACCTGATTGTGAGTTACAAAAAAATGTGCAAAGATAATTTTACTAAAAGTAATTATTAACTTTGAGACCTAGGACTTTTAGTTTTATTGTCTTCACTGTCTGATGGATACGCTTATTTTAGAACTGACTTAAACATTTCTCCCACTTGTTAAGTAGCAAGTATGAGCGTTCACATGTAACGGCTTCAAGTGTGTCCAACATGAGGGGTCTGACTCTCCTCCTGAGTGGTTGTTGACTGCGTCAGGGAAGGTAGGACATGCTGTAGGAAGGATGGGCATATGTGCACATGTGTGTGTGCATGCGTGCATGTGTGTGAACATATGTGTGTGCTTGTGGGTATGTAAATTCTTGGTTTTACAAGAGAGGGTATTTCTGTGTAGACTAGGCTGGACTCACAATCTTAATTGTTGGTTCTGCTTCAGCCTCCTGAGCGCTTGCATTATAGTTTGGAGTCACACTACTCAGCTTTCAAAATATTGCAAATTAACATGTAGGTCTATCAGAGGGCACTGCTCTCGTAGATATGATGGTCAGGGATGGCTTGAACTGTTTTAGTATTGTGTATCTAAAAATGTTATGTTTGTCACTTAAGTTGTACTTGCATGTGGTGTATTCTCTTTCACAAGAATGGGATTTGAAGCCGGGCGTTGGTGGTGCACGCCTTTAATCCCAGCACTCGGGAGGCAGAGGCAGGTGGATCTCTGTGAGTTCGAGACCAGCCTGGTCTACAAGAGCTAGTTCCAGGATGACAGGCTCCAAAACCACAGAGAAACCCTGTCTCGAAAAACCAAAAAAAAAAAAAAAAAAAAAAAAAAAAAAAAAAATGGGATTTGAAAATTCTGTTTCCAAGAAAGGAGGCCTTAAGTTGTATTGAAATTCCAGTGTGGAAGTTTTAAATTCTTCTTTGAATTATTTCAGAGGAATCTGTTTATTGCCTCAAATTCGTTTATTTGTTGAAGGAAAGGAAAGATTCATGGTTTATTTAAGGCAGAATTCTGTGCTTGGATTACAGAGAGCAAGAGTGAGCACACTTTCTCCTCTTGATTTACCAGCAGAGGGGTGGAGGCGATTCTGAGCCACACTGTAACACAATGAAACCCTGTTTGCTTATGACCTAATTACAAATGTCACGTTAAGTGACCAGAAGAGTGTGTGGAAATTGGCCAGACATCTGTATATTTTCTTCAGAATACTTTGAAACCTCTTCCACCATTTCACAATATTTAGATTGTGCAATTCAGGTTTAGTAACACTATAGATAGTCAAATGCCTCAGAGAGCAAAACAGGAACTACCAGGAACTTAAATGTTCATGGCATGAGGTGCAAGTGCATTGTTAGTGATAGTCACAAAAGATTAGGTGGGAGCTTCAGGGAAGATTCAGAATACTTAAAATCATATTTTTTCACAAATATACTCTAATATGTCAATGACAACCTCTTGGCTTTCCTGAGAGTTAGCACTTGTAGTATGGTCATCTCAAGCCGTTCTAATTGGTTTGTTTGTTTCCACTCCAGTGGTTATAGATCTAGATCAAGAATCTTCTATTTTCTTTTTAAAATCAGATGCTCCAGGGCTTGTACGTCCTGCCTTACCAACAAGCTCAGTGCCTATGTCATAGGGCTTTTGTTGAAAACCTTTTGGCACAGGCTGGCGTGCCAAGCCTCCCTGTGTTGTCTGTGTTTCCTTTGGAGACGTTAGTCTTTTCAGTGAAGGGCTTTTCTTCCTATTGCAGTTGATTCTTCCACCTCTTCTAGAATCAGGTTTGACTGTGGCTAATACAGCTTATTGATTATTGCTTATTGATTATTGCTTAGACAGTTCATACATTTCTATTTTACAAAACGTGTAGACAGCTATCTCTGATTGCTGGTCTACAGCTGTACTGTGTACATTTTTGCCTTGAATCTGTGACCTCAGAAGAGTGACTGAGTCTAACAGCTTTAGATCCAGTGTCCACATGCCATGCCAGACAACGCAGTAGGAAAGCACAGCCTCTTTGGAGATGTGGTTAAGTTACTCTGTAGACAGAAAAGAAGCTTGGCCAGGGAGTAATAGAAATAGCAAGAAAGGAACGAGGAGTCCTGAGCAGGAGAGGCTGACAGTCAGACCACGGCCTTCACTCTGCAGGCGTCTGCAGGGGATGCTGTGTGTGAGGTGCTTTATCTACAGGTGCAGTCCCCTTCAGCAAATCCTTACAGGTCATCTGATTAAAGCGTGTTAGGCTCAGGAAAATGCTGTCTTCACAGTTCTACTAGGGATAAAAATATGTGGAGTTTTCCCACTTCAAATATTACATAGAACAAATTCATTTGTGAAAACTGGCCTTATATTGATGAAAAGAAAGCTATGAAAATATGAGAATTGGTGCCCTTAATTTTTCATATAACCCACTAGGCTTACAAACACTAAATTGAACTAAGAATGACTGAAGCAAATACTGCATTTGTATTTCTTTGTCCCAACATGTGTATGTCATTTGGAGCAAGTAGATTATAGATCACATCGGGTTTTTTGTATTAATCTTTGATTGTCTCTGGCAAAGAACCGTACTATATGATCTGAAGGATATTTGTTTAAGAAAAGTAATGAGATGATATTCAATTATAATAAGTTCCTGTTCATAATTTTATGATCAAATAGAAACAAGCAGGCATGAAAGAGTTTCCGTTTAATGGTAGTACACAAGGAAAACCACATTACCCTCTTTTTGAAAATTAAAAAATTATTAATAAATTAAAAAACAGGTTGCTGAAATAACTTTCCCTGGTGAGTTTGCAGACACACTCAGCAGTGGACTAGTGTGAATACCTTAGGTTCACACCTCAACAGTTGGTAAGGTGCTAGTGTGAATACCTTAGGTTCACACCTCAGCAGTTGGTAAGGTGCTAGTGTGAACACCTTAGGTTCACACTTCGGCAGTTGGTAAGGTGCTAGTGTGAACACCCTAGGTTTACACCTCTGCAGTTGGTAAGGTGCTAGTGTGAACACCTTAGGTTCACACCTCAGCAGTTGGTAAGGTGCTAGTGTGAACACCTTAGGTTCATACTTTGGCAGTTGGTAAGGTGCCAGTGTGAACACCTTATGTTCACACCTCAACAGTTGGTAAGGTGCAGCAAGTGTGAGGGCGCCCGCAGTCTTCCTCTCCTGTCTTGTTAATGCACAGTGTGAGACTGGTGTTTTAGTGAAGGCCTTTATATGTCTTAACTATCGGCTATGAAAAGCTGGCCAGATGGATCTGCTAGTATTTTTGTATTGATTCTATTTGTGTACACACACACACACACACACACACACACACAGCTACTGAACCTACCAGGAAACTTGATCTAAAGACTGAGACGAGAAGAGAGTTAACTGAAACTATAAAGGGATAGATAGAGAGCGTAGGTGTTAGTTTGTCGTCCTCCTCCAGCCTCTGCTTGGACTACATGCTGACGACTCTATCTTGGACTTCTCCTTTGCGTCAATTTCCGTCATATTTTGTTTGGAAGTTTCAGGCCCTTGCCCTGCCCACGTACCTTGTTGCCGTAGAACCTGAGGTATACTACGTGCCCATTGCTGATCCAGAGAACCCAATCTGCCTTTGCTCATCACATGCTAGTTAGGCTGCTGACATCACAGTTCTCAAGGGCTCACGTGACCCCCAGCTGGTGTATTTAGCATTGGCTATGAAGGTCAGCCGTGAGACAGACTCAACTTTTGGTGTGTTCGCCAGGCAGTAGGTGATAAACGTGTAAACGGACAGCCAGTGACTGCAGCATCTGCAGTAGGGACCACGCCTTTGCACCCTAGCATCAGGAACAGTTTTCTGGGAAAGGGAGGCGTCAGGACCAAGGGAAGAGCTGGGCAAACCGTAGACATGCAGTAGTAGATGAGGCGAAGCAGGAGAAAATCTGAAGGAGCAGACTGGATAGGACCAGAAGAGCGGGCCACCTGTGGACAGTAGCCAATTTCTCAGGCATTTTGAGGGAGGTACTCTCCTGTGGACCACAGGGATTTGGGGGGCCTTTTAGAATTGAACTCAGTGATCTACTGTTACTAGCTGTGTATCCTCTATCCTGGTGTTAACTGAACGTCAGCTTCCATACCTGTGAACTCAGCCTACCTTGGACCAGACTACCCTAGATTGTGAGAGACCTAATCATTCACCAGACATTAGTTCCTCAATGCCTCTTACATATAAATTATTTTATAGGAAAAGGAAATGTTGTAGGAAGAGTATATGAGGTTTAGAAGAAGCTAGAGGCCAAATCTTCCCTCCCCGAATTAGCCTAATTCTCTACTCACACCAGTCTTTTGTTTCTCTTAATGTTTGTTTTATTCTGTTTAAGGTAAAGGGAGTCGAACCCAGGGCCTCCAGAATGCTAGACTAATGATTATTACAAACTGTGCCCTTGTGTGTGTGTGTGTGTATTGTATCCCCATGTGTATTGTGTCCCCATGTGTATTGTGCCCCTGTGTGTGTCCAGTCCCTGTGTGTATTGTGTCCCCGTGTGTATTGTGTTCCTGTGTGTATTGTGTCTCTGTGTGTGTGTATTGTGTCCCTGTGTGTATCCCGTGTGTTGGCAGTGGTGATAGTGGTAACTGGAGGCAAAGCCCCGGGATTCTTCATTGCAACTTCTGACCACAGATCAGATTCAGCTTGTTTCCGTTTTAAATATTCTTTGGCTAAATCTTCATGCCTGTATTCCTCTTGCCAGTGCTTTGGTTCAGGCCCCTAACTTTCTTCTAGAATTGATCCCTTTCTCAGGTCCATTTTTCTTCCATCAGGAATATCTCACTACCACTACAGAATCCTCGCCTTAGATGGCCGCTACACTCTGTGTTGCATCAAATTACTGCAGTAAGGTTTTGGTGTACTGCCAGGCCTGCGGTTGAGATCCTCCCACCTCGTGGTTGGCTCCCAGCAAGGGTCAGTAGCAGCCTCCCTCCGCACTTGCCTCAGCCCTGCCTGCCTTGTTCTCCCGGTGCCGTGTTCAGTCAGGTGCGGTCTTCTTACCTGCTGCTTATTGGCGGCAAGGCTGCTCCGACATTGCGGTAAACCAACTGTTCCAGGCAGGCTGAGCACAGGCCACCAGTCCTTTGCACTTTCTCGTGATGTCTGAAGCTTTTCTTTTTCCTATTTTTAGTTTAATAAGAATTCTTAGTAAGTTTCTTCTCACTTTAGGCTACTGTTGGGGTAGGAGAACCTGTTCACGTGTAGTCTTTAGCTCTTGTACACTTGTATCCTGTAGAGACTGCCTCACTTCAGGAGTGGGGTCCCCCTCTTCTTCCTCCCTCCCTCACTCCCTTCATAATTATTGGAACTCGACTATCCTAAGAGATAAGGTGGACTTACTGCCCTGTAGGTGCCCAGCGCCTATCCCACTGACTTGTGGGACTTGGAGCTTGCCCTCCCCCGGGGGTGGGGGAGACTGGGGAATGGTGGGGTTCCTCTGGGGCTCTGTTTTTCAGGATACTGAGGGATGACAAGAGCATGGCCTCACCTATTTGTATTTTGCTTTTGGTGTTCTAGGTCAGGATGGCTAACAGGGTGGCTTCCTACCTGGTGTCCTACGTCCACATCACACCTTAAAGAAGCTGAAGAGAAAATGTTAAAATGTAAGGTTTTCCTCTCGTAAGTTACACGAACTGTTTACTAAAATAGATATGATATATTGTGTTGTCCTGAAACTGAAGGTGAGATTCTGCGGTGTGTTAACTGCTGACGAAAGAGCCCCTTATTCTTCTGTACCCACAAGTGGCACAGTGTCTTAGGGGGCAGTGATTATCAGGTTTTTGGGTCTTAGGTCCCTATTAAACCCTTAAAATAGTAAGAATCCCAAGGAGCATTATTTATGGATTGTAGTTATTAATATTTATTAGTAGAATTAAATTTAAATTGGACATATTTAATGTTAATTTTTTAAAAATAATAGTAATAAGCCATTCCATGTTAAAATAATGTTTGAAAAACATTGCCTGCTTGCCAAGAGCTATAGTTAGAGGAGTAACATTGTTTCCATGAGTACAGGTCTCTCCAATGAGCTGGATTCTCTTATCTGTTTTTTGTGCACTCACTTGTCATGTGACCTGCAATAAAGAATGAGGGTAGGTGGGGCGTGGCAGTGCCATCTTTAATCCCAGCCCGCAGCGGGCAGAGGCAGATGGATCTCTGTGAGTTTGAGGCCAGTCAGGGCTACGCAGAGAAACCCTGTCTTGATGTGGGATTCCCCTCAATACGGAACAGCACAACACACCACCAACAACATAACAACAACAACAAAAGAACAAGTATAGAAGGGCGGACAGGGTCTAGAGAGCCGGCTCAGCAGTTGAGAGCATGTGCTGTTTTTACAGAGGGCCAGAGTTCAGTTTCAGCACTCATGCCCAGTGCTGAGCGACCTGTAACTCCAGCTCCAGGGCATCTGATGCCTCCGCGGGCACTGCGCTCACATGCTCCTACTCTCGTGTGAGATTGCAAGTGTGCACACAGGCATGTGCGTGCACACACACACATACACAGTATTAAAAAACAAAATGTTTTTAAAAGAATGGCAAATAAAACTTTAATATTAGTGTTAAAAAGTTCTAATATCCTCAGAACCTCTAGAAAACCCTCCTGATACGCCCAAACTATATACTTGAGAACAGAGTCCTAGTGTTCCAGAGTCTGATCAGTGAAACACTCTAGACTGCAACCAAGAACTTGGCCCAGGCCTGCCGTGACGTGTGCCAGCTCTTGGGCAGCTCACCTTGCTCAGCTTCCCATTCCTTAACTGTGCAGTGAGAGGTGGAGCGCTCCTTTGCCTTGCTTTTGCCTATCATTCTTTACATCCACATTAGTATTGGCACGGATCCTTTGCTTTTCTTAGGAGCACTGAAATTGGTCCAGACTTCTGGTCTTTACTGTACAATTTTGTGCTGCTGATAGAGTCTACAGGAGTGGGTAAATCTAGGGCTTCCTGCTGTGATTTGTTACATCTCTGCTTCTGTCTGTCTACACCTGATTCTCACCATCTTTACCATCAGTGAGTTTTCTTGTTTGTACACCTGGCCATTGCAGAGCAAGTGATCATAACTGGCTACATTCTTAGGAATGGATACTTAGCGCTGTTATATGGGGTTTAACACAAAAATGTTAAATACCTAGATAATGTTGCTCTATACAAGACTAGCAGAATTTTCATTGTGCTTTATCAAAATAAACTTTTGCTTTTTTATTTGTTTGTTTTCCAAGACAGTGTTTCTCTGTGTGGTTCTGACTGTCCTGGAACTTACTTTGTAGACTGGTCTGACCTTGAATTCATAGAGATCCACCTGCCTCTGCCTCCCAAGTGCTGGGATTAAAGGTGTGCACCACTACTACCCAGTAAATAAAAAACTCTTGCTAGGAGATTTATTAAAAATGCTAGACCCTTAACATACATGTGGATGTCTGACTGAGAATTGGTCCTGCTCTGATGTCAGACCTGAATGTAAGTGATTTAACACGGGGACGAGCTCTCTACTTGATGTTACAGTTTTTATGGGAATTCTCCGGCCCATTTCAAAAAGCTGAAGAGATTTGGCTTGTTGTAAATTCTGTAAGTGAGGGCATTTTCCCCAGTTAAGGCAGGGCGTCTATTAAATCTCTAACTGCATGCTGCCTTCCTCTTTCCTGCCTCCACGAATACAAAACCTAAAGTTAGTTCTTTGACAAAGGGAGGAAATAAGTGGCTGTCCATATGTCTGCCTCCCATGTCCATAAACAGATGATGATATCCCTAGAATGTGGCCATTTAGTTGATAATATCAGCCAACTTTAGTTTTCTCTTTGGTCAATTTGAGGAGTTTAAAGTACTTAGTTTTATATAACTTAAACACAAGGATTTTGATCTATAAAACTGTATTATTTTTATTTTATGGGCAGTTGCTTGAACCCAGGTTGCCTCATGCTGAGGTGTTCTTGGCATGCCTGTCCTGTGGTCCCTCTTTTCTACTACGCTTCAAGTGACCTAACTCACTGGCTGTGTGTTAGTGCAGATATGGTGAGTCCTTCCCCAAGTTTCTAGTGACTTGCCATGGTCCTTTCCAGCCTGACTTCAGTCTCAAATGCTAATCTTCCAAGTACTCTGCAAATTCAGGATGGTATTCTTTTGTTACTGTCTGCAGAGCTAGAGACCTTAACATAATGGGTTCAGGGACCACTCAGTTCTTCTCCAGTTCTAGGCATGCCTTCCTATGCTAGAGTGCAGAGAGGTCAGGAGGTCCTATGACTTGCCAGAGACTTTAGCCACAGATACTTGAGGCTTGTTTAGGGTGAGTCTTCCCACGTAGGTTCAGACATGTCGTTTGGATCGCTTGCTTTAATCAGGGCTGACGCAGTGAAAACTGACTCGGTGTGACTGCGGTTCCCCATGTTCGCTCTGGGAGCACGCAGCAGCCGTGGACTGAGCAGAGCACTCTATTTCTCCAGGTGTCCCCTGCACTTACAAGAAGGAGCCCGTCCGCATATCCAACGGGAACAGGATCTGGACCCTAATGTTCTCTCACAACGTTTCTGATAAGACCCCGCTTGTCCTCCTTCATGGTTTCGGAGGAGGTCTTGGACTTTGGGCCCTGAATTTTGAAGATCTAAGCACTGATAGGCCTGTCTATGCCTTTGACCTGTTGGGCTTTGGCAGAAGTAGCAGGCCTACGTTTGACAGTGACGCAGAAGAAGTGGAGAATCAGTTTGTGGAATCCATTGAAGAGTGGAGATGCGCCCTCGGGTTGGACAAAATGATCTTGCTCGGACACAACCTGGGAGGGTTCTTGGCTGCTGCTTACTCTCTGCAGTACCCATCAAGGTGAGTGTCCACAGAGAGCAGAGGGCCAGTCTCTAGCCCATCCTGCTAGTCACGGTTAGTCTGACAAGACAGACCCTATAGATAGATGACCACAACTGAAATCAGAGTGGTAGCCAATATTGTAGCTAAAAGGATGAAATCAGAGTTTTCTATCACATGTACTATATGTTGTTAAGCTTGACAAAGGACATTATATCTGTTATTCATATTATACAAAATCTGATCTGTAAGTTCTTTTGAGACAGGGTCTCATTGTGTATATCTGACTGCCCTGGGACTCACTATATAGACCGGGGTGGCCTCCAGTTCACAGAGATCGACCTGCCTCTTCATCCCTAGTGTTGGAATTAAAGGTGTGTGCCACAACACCTGGTCTGATTACCAAGGTGTTATCACTTATTTTTACTATAACAATTAAACCTTTGGATCCAAAAGGCTTTTCCAGACCTTTTGCTGAGTTACATTTATAATGGGAAGCAGGCTATATCTGTGCGACTGAGCAAATCATGTGAGCTCTGAACTTGGGTTTCCTTCATAGTGTACCTCTCATGGTTTTTTACTACATCATTCCCTAAACCTTGTCATCACAGAGCTTTTAAAGAAATAATAGAGACCGGATCCTGCTGGGTGCTAGGCTGACCTCTAACTTACTGTGTAGTCCACGCTGACCTCAAACTTCAAACTCAAGCCTTTTTCCTGCCTGAGTCGTGGGATTGTAGACTTACCCCACTGTGCTCAGCCAGAACTGTTTTCCGGTCCTTGAATTATGGGCATTTTGCTTTAGAATCTGCCTACTTTCCCCCCGCTGTTCCCTGTCATGTTGGTGTTCCAGCAGCAGTCACATTTCAGTCTGAAGAAAATGAGAGGAAAACTTAGCTCCATTTTGAGCTTTCTTGTACAGAAGAGAATACCCCTGTTTTTGTGTTGCCAGTGGGTTCTTCCACTGGACTGTATTTTAAGTCTAGAATCAAAGCGGTTGTGGACATTGAGGGCTGTGGGTGAGGCATGGGATGGTCATTTTCAGAGTGTCTGTACCCTTCCATGGGCCATTCAGTTTCACAGCTGCAGGCATGTGGTCTGTACAGTGTTGGGTACGTGGTACAGTAGACTGTGTTTTGCCCTGCCCCAGTTCCTTTTCTCCACAGATTTGGTGTGCCAACTTCAGCCTTTGTTCCTAAATTCTTCATATGCTTGAAAGAGACAGCCTTGTCAACCAGAAGACCTGTTCATTAAAAAAAAAAAAAAAAAAAAAAAAAAAAAAACAAAAACAAAAAAACCCATCACACTTCCTTTTCTTTGTGGGCATTTTAAGGCCAGCCAGTATGAATGCATCCTGCTCATGGTAACAGAAACTTAATGATATTTGTGAGGAATAAAAAAAGACACAGTTAAGACAACAGCTGTTTGTGGCATCTCTGGAGCTATGACAAAAGGCTGTGGGCTGGACTGTCTTCAATGCTACGTTGTAACCCTCAACCCTTCCTAACTGTCTGCTGGATAGCAGAGCTGGTGACATTTCCATTTACAGTCGTGAGCTGCTCTGAAGAAGCAGAACTTGGTGAATGCTTAAAAAAAATCCATGGAGAGAATCACAACAACTGATCCCTCCTAGAGCTGACTGCATTTCAGAGAGTGTGTTAAGAATGTTTGTGCTGAGCACTGTGGAACCAAAAGCACTGAGTAGTGGTCCTAAGTGTAGCCTGGCTGAATTCCTCCTCTTAGTGTCAGAAGATGGCTCTAGGATTGGACAGCCAAGAGTGGATTCCTTTCTTCTTTCTTTCTTTTCTTTCTTTCTTTCTTTCTTTCTTTCTTTCTTTCTTTCAAGATTTATTTTATATTATTTGAGTTTGGTTTTGTTTTGAGATATATAGCCTTGGCTATCCTGAAATTAGCTGCGTAAACCAAGATGGCCTTGAACTCTGAGATCTGCCTGTCTCTGCTTCCCGCATGTTGGAATCAAAGTTGTGTGCCACCATGCCTGGCTTGTCTTTTTTTTTTAATCTCATACTTTTGACTTCATAACATTGGTTAGACGTGGGTGGATTTCCAGGCATCCCAGCCATCATGAGGAAGTCCCATTACCAGTGGGGTTCGCATTTGATGTTTCTGGATATGGGACTGCCTCCCGTGTCATCTTGAGTGTTTCAACACGGACTCTGTGTACACTGTCAACTTTGGTGGTGGTTTTCAGTCACAGCTTCATTTTCCCCGATGCTATTATCATCCCTACCCAAAGAAAGGCTTCAAAATTCGTCATACCTTGTTGGAATGTCGGCCATATGCCCAGCTGTGCAGTGTGCAGAAGGGCATGTGACTCAGGGCTACGTGTACATGAGTTTTTATTGGAACGGCATTTTAAACACCCGTATTAGTGGCTCAACCCCGGGGATGAGTGCTGTGAGCAGGAGGCAGACAGTGCTCTGAGAACCCAGTCTGGTCTCCTGTCCAGTGATGGTCTAAAGAAATATTCTTTGAGCTGAGGTCTAAAAGAGGCATGCTGGGTGGCGGGAGACAGCTCCAGATGAGGGGCACAGGCATCTCGGTTCATCTCAATCTTTCAACTATAGCGCGATGAGTGGAGATGCCGCCAGGAATTTCACTAGTAGATTAATAGAGCTACTTGCTGCTTGAAGAGTCCTGCGCTGTCTTCCCTTAGGAAGAGTGAAGCTCGCCAGTGCTGTAACCAAGATATTTGCCTCTTCCTCTCAACTGTTCAGATTTCCCTTTGCAAAGAAGTATCTGTGTTACAGGTATTTGCTGCACACTAAGAAAGGCTGTGATGGACGCTTAGAAGGATGTACTGTAGTGCAAACTGCAGTCCCAGTACCCGGGGACAGAGGCCAGGAGCGCAGAACTTGGAGGTCACTCTGGAGCACACAGTGAGATCTCGTCTGAGAAAAGAAGCAAATAGGCACGAACTGGTAGAGAGCCGTCCCAGGTCACAACAGCACGCTAGAACTGTCTTCACCAGTGACAGATTGTGGACAATATTATCTTGAGCTTCTGCTGCTCTTGCCTGACTGCTTCCTGACAATGCAGACCTGGGCTGAGCAACTTCCTGGTTCCTCCTAAGAAGAAAATTTCTTGCACTTGACCTGGAGCTGAATGTGCTGAAATGTTTTCAGGTTCTCACTTTCTCCCAGTGGTGTGGTGTCAACAGGAAATACCCCAGGCTACCTCTGGTCTGAGAATGCTCCTTTGTGTAGACTGGAGTTCTTTCTGGTTATCTCACTTGCTCCTTTCCTTGTTTCAAGGAAGCCCTGCAGATTTCTTGGTGCACCTTAGTTCTGGACTGCTTGTTCTGGTTGTGTCATTGTAGCTGGGCGCTGACAGCTTCTGTAAGACTCAGGTGTATAGAGTCATGTGCTCATTAGACAGATACCATCCTGCCCAGTGAGCCAGTGCAGATGTGACCCATTGCTTTGCCCTTAGAGGTGTAAGCTGTTTATGGGCTGCAGACCGAAACTCTGCTGGCCACCATCGAGAAGTGTGTCCTTTTGTCTCCTTCTTCCTGCTCTTCCCGTTCCGTGTTTTCCTGTAGTTGTTGAGGGAGGTGTCAGCTAGGATGGCTCAGGTGTGCCATCTTTTCAGACTCATTCCTTACCCTACCTGTGAGCTGACAGCCCTGTCAGGGTGGGGCCAGTACTGTGGCTCATGTCTGTAATTTTGGCTCTCAGGAGGCAGAGAGGGAGGAGGAGCTTTACAAATCCGAGGCTGGTCCAGGCTACATAGCGTCTCCAAAAGATAATAAATAAAACAGAAATGTAAAAACCCTCCAGTTTATCCTCTGTGGGATACACTTTGCTAAGACAGCTTCTCTACTGGATACTTAACCGCAGCAGCTACCAAGGGCGATGCTTTGTGTGCTCTGTTGTATTCAAAAGACTTACAATGAAAAGCAAGGAAATTATTTTATGAGATCTTTTACATATAACTAAAGTGGATGCAATCTAACTACATTTCTGATGTTGGAGGCTTTAAAACTTTATTTTTAAACTTTTTTTTTTGCTATAAGTGTTGTAAAGAATTTATGTGCGTGGGGGGGGATAATGCTCATGCTGGTTGTATTTTTTAATTCCAAATAATACATCTTATCAAAAATAAAACAACACTTCTGTCCCTCTGTAATATCATAACCAGCAGCAGTATAATCCAGGGCCATCTGGGGACCACAACAGTCCACACCATGGAACAAAACAAAACCTGCAGGCCTTACTGAGAACTGCCACCTTTGCCACGCTGGTCCTGAAGACAGGCTTGAACAATCCTAGGTCAATTTTACTGCCTTTCAGAAACAAGCAAATAAAGATTCTTCACCCTGGTTTATATACTTCGCACAATGTATTAAGCTGACATTTTCCAGAGGATATTTTGAAAATTATATTAAACAAGGCAAGCAGAGACAAATTCTTACCTAGAGCAAGGTGAGACTTCCCTCCCTGGAGCACAGCGGGGTGTTTGGATGGAGAGCTCATTTCTTTGTTTAGGAAATTTGCCGGTAGTGAATACTGCCAGCTGCTTCCTGCCATGAATGCTTGCTGTTTTCATCAAGGTGGCCATTCCTTTAATTCTGCTCTCAATGCTGGAATGTCTCTCCCACTCTCTGAATTTAAAGGACTCTGCCATTTTGTTTTCAGAAAAAAATCTATTTTCGATCTTTTTCTTGTACACTATTAAAAACTTAGACTTGAAAACACACTAGGTGTGCACAGGCGTCCGCGGCACATAACTCCTCCACACCCATAGCTCCACCCACAAATGTCGCAGGGCTCTTCAGTTGGGAGACAGTGTTTGCACTGACTGAAGGTTGGTAAATTACAAGGCACTGTTCCGCTGCTGTGGATGCTTCTGGAATGAAAGCCTTAAGGGGAGGGGCTGTCCCTGTGAGCACACTGGAGTGGGAAATAAGGTTCAGCCTTACTCTGCGCTAACAACCGTTGCGTGCTGGTGCGTGCCCACTCTGCGTCTCCACTTCCTTCCATCCGTGATGAGCGGTTAGACTGAGTTTTCTCTGTTCTCTGCGGCTGTCCTCACACGTGCTGACAAAACACTAAAGCAGATTTCTGTGTAGGAGATAAAACCACGTGGACAGTTTTCAGTGGCTCTGCCGCTGTTTCAGGTGTGGCTGGGGAGGCGGTCAGACACTGTCATCTGCTGGGGGTGGTCTGGCCATGGGGGACTGCTGTGGTACAGTTGGAAACGTTCCTGTGTTGGGGGTCAGTGCTTCAGGAAGTCTTTATGATAAAGAGAAGAAATCGCACCTGTCACATGGTGGCAGTTCACAGTTCTTTTTCTTTATCAGGATAAGTTTCATAAGACAGAATTATACCTATTAATGTTATAATGAGTCTATTTGTATGAAATTAAATGAAAAAGTTGCCTAGTAAAGAAGTTGTTTGGGGAGAATTATAGCTAGTTTATTGTGTTGCCGTGGGCGGAGTGGACAGACGTGCTTCTTTTGCCACACTCAGACTCCCACACGGGAATGTCTTTTGTGAGCCCAGGATGTATTATTGCCATGTTTGTGGGGAAATCCTAACTTGCCTTAAAATTTTAGAATTATTGTCCCATAAGAGATTAACCATTTCGTCAGTGTAAAGCAGATCACCCGTCGTCAGTCCTGCAGCGCCCTCTCCTTTTTCTCACCCCCCCCTTTCTTTTTAGGAAGCGCAGTTATATATTCTACTTTGGTGTATATTTTGTTTACATATAAGCAAAGCCTTCCTTTTACCATGAGCTCCTCAAATCCTTCCCGTTTTAAGAGCTGACACAGTGGGTTATCAGTCAGTTCTCCCTTTAGGAGTTCAGTCCTCCCTTTAGGGGGTTCAGTCCTCCCTTTAGAGGTTCAGTCCTCCCTTTAGGGGGTTCAGTCCTCCCTTTAGGGGGTTCAGTCCTCCCTTTAGAGGTTCAGTCCTCCCTTTAGGGGGTTCAGTCCTCCCTTTAGAGGTTCAGTCCTCCTTTTAGGGCGTTCAGTCCTCCCTTTAGGGGGTCCAGTCCTCCCTTTAGGGGGTCCAGTCCTCCCTTTAGGGGGTCCAGTCCTCCTTTTAGGGGTCCAGTCCTCCTTTTAGGGGGTTCAGTCCTCCCTTTAGGGGGTCCAGTCCTCCCTTTAGGGGGTCTAGTCCTCTCTTTAGGGGTTCAGTACTCTCTTTAGGAGTTCAGTCCTCCCTTTAGGGGGTCCAGTCCTCCCTTTAGGGGTCTAGTCCTCCTTTTAGGGGTTCAGTCCTCCTTTTAGGGGTTCAGTCCTCCCTTTAGGGGGTTCAGTCTACTTGAGTTTGTCCAGTTAGCTCTTTACAGATAAAGGGTAAATTCACAAAATGAACTTTAACTTGTTTTTCTTTCCTCAACAGGGTTAGTCACCTCATTTTAGTAGAGCCGTGGGGTTTTCCTGAGCGACCAGACCTTGCTGATCAAGAGAGACCAATTCCAGTCTGGATCAGAGCCCTGGGAGCAGCCTTGACTCCCTTTAACCCCTTGGCTGGCCTCAGGATTGCAGGACCTTTTGGTGAGTGTTCCTGTCCTGGGAAACAGTCATGTTTACAGATGGACAGTTGAAGAGCTCCTGCTCCCCACTTAGGATTGGACGGGCCGCACCCATTAAAGCTGTTGTCAGCACAGAGCCCTTGTGTGCGGCTGGTCATGTGAGTCACTGTCCACACATCAGCTCAGGAAACCATCAAAATTCACACTATGATTTTTGTGAAGATCCGTTGTGTCTCTCACCATGGTTACCTTTGCTAGTCACAGTCATGGATAAATCAGGGCTCTTGCTTTTCCTGATTCTTCTGTAGTAAGGGTCAGGCTGGATAATGATGAGGTGAAGCCCATCACTTTCCTTTTATATTGTAACACATTACAAGTAGGTAGCAAAGCAGAGACAGGGAAACACTGGAGATAAGGTAGGTCGGTCTCAGCACCCTAAAACCCGAGCAGATGCTGTGTGGGGTACGGGCAGGAGTGAAGCATGATCACCTCTGTGGTCATTTGAGAGGCCATGGCTGCCGGTGAGAAGCCGGCCATAGAGGCCGTGGAGCCGATTGGTGTCGCCACACTCAGGTCTCTCCTCTCCTCCCTCCTGTCCATGTGATGAAAGGTGACATGATCCTTTATGTGAACGTTCTGGGGACTCCTGATTATTTACTTTGAGTAGTGGTGTTTAGACTCTCACTCCAGCGTCTTAGGCGATAGCCACAAAAATGTCCTTCCCTTATTGACTCAGATGATGGCGATCTGAGCCCCTACTCTGTCCCCTTACAATCTGTGTAAGTTGGGAGTGCTTTTAGCAATAAATAACTGAATATCTGATAAATGGCTTAAACCATGAGCCCTTCTATTAATTTCCCAACACGCAGTCTGGGGTGAGTGGCTCTAGCACTTTCTAGCTTCCGCGATGTTGTGCTTGTTCCCGTGCCTCCGATGATGATGACATCAACCTGAGACAGGGCTCCACTGTGTAGCCCACCTGACCTGGAACCGAAAATGCAGATCAAGCCAACCTCAAATTCACAGAGATCACCTGTCTCTGTCTCCCAAGTGGGGGGACTAAAGGTATGCCCCACTATCCTGGCCTGCGTCTGTGATCCTTTTAACAATCTTACATGTTTCTGTGTGCATGGATGGGTGTTTTGCCTGCACTTATGTCTGTACACCATGTGTATACCTGGTGTCCTAGGAGGCCTGAAGACAGCATCAGATCCCCTGGAACTGGAGTTGCAGATGGTTGTGAGCCACTGTGTGGGTGCTGCGAACTGAACTCAGTGCTGCTAACTGCTGAGCCATATTATAGTCTCATATCTGTGTCTGGGGTTTTCTCCCCTCCCCCTTTGTTATCCAGTGACCCCCGACATGAAGCCTCACTCATAGAGCAGATCCTGGAACAGGGAAGGAGGCTCCCAGGCTGCCCCTTCGCTCTATGCCTACAGAACAGGGAAGGAGGCTCCCAGGCCGCCCCTTCGCTCTCTGCCCACTGCTAGTTCTTTGGCGGGGAAAGAATAAATTTCTGCTCCTGAAATCAATCTGCTCCAAATCTCAAGGGAAGGCAGCCTTCCTTAGCCATTGCTACGTAAATCAGTACTAGGAAAGGAAGCCACATTCTATTAGCAGGAAAGGGAGGGAGACGTGGGAAGGTAGACACAGGTATGGAGTGACCACTGTCTGGCTGCTAGATCTGCCCCCTTCTTTCCAGTCATAGAAACCTCCTTGCCCTTTGGGTGAGAATGGTTGAGTAAGGGAGTCATAAGAGGCCACAGGGTTGAGCTGGTGAGCACGTCACACTTGTCACACTTCTCTGGGGCTCATTCAGGGTCACACTTGTCCAGCGCTCACTCAGGGTCACACTTGTCACACTTGTCCAGGGCTCACTCAGGGTCACACTTATCCAGCGCTCACTCAGGGTCACACTTGTCACACTTATCCAGCGCTCACTCAGGTGTGATTTGTTCTCCTTCCAGTCCTCAGTCTCTCTTGAAAAATGCCTTTCTGGCTATCTGGTAGTCCTTTGGTAAGCTCCTTGGGTTCTCATGAAAGGTTAGCAGATTGCAGGGCATCACAGGCATAAAATAACAATTATGGGGAGAGAAAAGTGGGAAAAGAAATTAAAAGACTATCTTAGTGAATTTCCACATCACCAACCAAATACTTGACCAAAACAGAGGGCGGAAGATTTATATTAATCCAGTTCCAGGGGCGTTCGAATCCTCGTAACTGGGAAGGAAGATGCATCCTGGTGGAGGCTGTTCACAGCCTTCAGACCAGGAAGCGTCCATCCCAGTGGCTGGTTTCCACCAGCTCAGCCCCGCCTCCTCAGTGCTCTGTCGCCTCCCAAAACAGTGCCACCAGAGCCTGTAAGGAATGTTCAAGGTTCAAACCCCAGCAGGCAGTGGAGGGTGAGGGAAGACATGGAGGCATGGAGTGAGGAGCCAGTTCTGTCTTCTGCTCCTGCCTGTGCTTGGGCATGGCCGAGGTGGCACAGAAGAGGGAGAGAAGAGCCATGTTGCTAGGATAACGAGCGGCGAGGGATCCAGTAGAGAACAGCCATGGCCTACAACCACAGCGATGCCCACGAGAGGCCTCTGCTCTGCCTTCTGTTCTCCTGGAGGCCTTGTGCCATCAGCACGACCGGGATCCTGGTGTCCCAAAATTATATACCCTAGTTTGCTTGTTTAGACTCTAACATAGTCTTATTATGTTATTGTGGAGGGAAAGAATACAAGCCAATAATGTGATTTTACATGTCGGCTACTCTGCTCAGTGGCCTCACTTGGAAATACATTCTGCAGAAAGAAGTCCTAGGAGCCCAGCGTATTTGGAGCTCCTACAGCACAGCTGCGGTCAGTGTGGGCCCTTCAGGTCTTACTCTCCATGTCCTGGGGACTTAGTATCTTCCAGGATGTATGCTTTGTTCCAACCTAAGGTGTATATTTAAGAACATGAGTAGATGTGTGTACGTAGCACTTACAATATAAACAAACACATTTTAAAGCTGTGAGTAAGTTAATAACGTAGTAGATATGTGTTTCTATTTTCTGTCAAATAGGGTTAAGTCTAGTGCAGCGCTTAAGGCCCGATTTCAAGCGGAAGTACGCGTCCATGTTTGAGGATGACACCGTGACCGAGTACATCTATCACTGTAACGTGCAGACCCCAAGGTAAGGCTCAGACTCCGACTGTCCCCTCGTCTTTTTTCCTTCTTTGAAAATTCTATACTGTCTATTTGATCATAGTTACCTCTCCCACACTCCTCTCAGAATTATCCCCTTTCCCTGCTTAACCAGCTTTGTGTCCTCTTTTTTTTCTTAAACCCACCAAATAAAGTTGGTGCTGCTCATATATTCTTGGGTGAGTGACCCTCTGCTAGAGGGTGGCTGACCTACAGGGAACACACCTTAAAGCAAGTGGGTCTTCCTCTCCCAGCAGCCGTCAGTTGCCAATAGCTCCTACCCCAGAGGTAGATCTCCCTCCTCCCGCCCCAAGATGGGATTTTTGTGCTGTTTGAGCTCGTGCAAGTCTTGTAAATGCTGTCAGAGCTGCCGTGAGTTCCTGTGTGTGTGTGTGTGTGCACGCTGTCACAACTGCCGTGAGTTCCCGTGTGTGTGTGTGTGTACTGTCACAGCTGCCGTGAGTTCCCGTGTGTGTGTGTGTGTGTGTACTGTCACAGCTGCCGTGAGTTCCCGTGTGTGTGTGTGTGTGTGTGTGCTGTCACAGCTGCCGTCAGTTCCTGTGTGTGTGTGTGCTGTCACAGCTGCCGTAAGTTCCCGTATGTGTGTGTGTGTGTGTGTGCTGTCACAACTGCCGTCAGTTCCTGTGTGTGTGTGTGTGTGTGTGCTGTCACAACTGCCGTCAGTTCCCGTGTGTGTGTGTGTGCTGTCAGAGCTGCCGTGAGTTCCTGTGTGTGTGTGTGTGTGTGTGCTGTCACAGCTGCCGTCAGTTCCCATGTGTGTGTGTGTGTGTGTGTGTACTGTCACAGCTGCCGTGAGTTCCCGTGTGTGTGTGTGTGTGTGTGTGTGCTGTCACAGCTGCCGTCAGTTCCTGTGTGTGTGTGTGCTGTCACAGCTGCCGTAAGTTCCCGTATGTGTGTGTGTGTGTGCTGTCACAACTGCCGTCAGTTCCTGTGTGTGTGTGTGTGTGCTGTCACAACTGCCGTCAGTTCCCGTGTGTGTGTGTGTGCTGTCAGAGCTGCCGTGAGTTCCTGTGTGTGTGTGTGTGTGCTGTCACAGCTGCCGTCAGTTCCCATGTGTGTGTGTGTGTGTGTACTGTCACAGCTGCCGTCAGTTCTCGTGTGTGTGTGTGTGTGTGTGCTGTCACAGCTGCCGTCAGTTCCCGTGTGTGTGTGTGCTGTCACAGCTGCCGTCAGTTCCCGTGTGTGTGTGTGCTGTCACAACTGCCGTCAGTTCCTGTGTGTGTGTGTGCTGTCACAGCTGCCGTCAGTTCCTGTGTGTGTGTGTGCTGTCAGAGCTGCCGTGAGTTCCCGTGTGTGTGTGTGCACGCTGTCACAACTGCCGTCAGTTCCTGTGTGTGTGCTATCACAACTGCCGTCAGCTCCTATGTGCAGCTCCCCTGCTGTGTCTAGAAAACTGTTATTCTTAACTTACTGTTTGTGCTTCAAAGTTTTGTTTTTATAAATATGTGTTTATTGGTAGTTAAATATATTTTAAAAGACATATTTCTGCTACATAATTCTCCGTCTATTCATGAAGTGGCTATAGTGTAAACATTGTGTATTGTAGATAAATGGGCATTGTAAATAAAATACACTTCCTTCCCCGCAAAGAGTATGGCCAATCCTAGGATGGCTTAGGTTTAGGAATCTCAAAGAAGAGGTCTAGGTTGACAGACAAAAGAATTTCACTTCAAGCTTATTTCCCAAACTGAATATGAAGGCTCCATACACAGGAGGTACCCAGTTTAACAGAGGCAGTGGCCTGCAGAGGTGCTTCTAGAGTCTGGCAGGCTTATAAAGGTGACAGACTGGGCAGCACTTTTCGGTTCACTTGGCAGTTCCCACGCCCCTTATGGGTATCTCCTAATGTCTGCACATCAGTGTGAGCAGCCCAGCTCCACTGGGTGAGGACTGAGAAAGGGTGAGTGAGGCAGCCTTCTGCTTGCTAACTTAGGACTAGAGGGGGAGACGATACTCAAACAAGCTCAGGGCAGCCAGAAAAAGCAAGGGGAACAAACACGTGGTTTTCTAAAACAGGGCTTTTGAGCACCAGGTGCAAGGTATCTGTAGAAAGCCAACTCTGAAGATGTGGGGTACTGGGAGGAGCCTCCAGAAGGGGCTTCCAGTTCTGTGGGTCGTGGTATGTCAGCAGTGTGGTCCCTGCTGGGCATGGGCATGGAGTTCAGGGACATGTTGGCTTCACAGCCTGGGGTACAAGCAAACACGATGGCTCCCGAGCTCAGGTGAAGGCTCTGACCTGACTCAGCAGTTCTGGGCTGCATCAGTGACAAAGGCTGGAGACAATCCTAGTCTGCGTAGGCCAGGGTTGGGCGCTGTAAGGCAGGGCTGGCAGAACTGGAGCCAGGCCAAGATGCCCACACAGCCCCCCCACATGGAAACCTCTGGTTGGCGGGGCTGCAGCAGTGTAGGTTAAAGCAGTTAGATTCTCAGCCAGTAGAGGAGCTGGAGGCTGCTGAGCCTAAGACATGGGCAGTTTTGTGACTGGCTGGCCGGTGGGTCCCTAGGTCTCTGTTGTCTCTGACTTGCTCAGCAGTCCAGGGACTTCTCCAGAGCATCCATTACTCCAACTTCAGCTTCTTATTTTGAGTTAGCTATGTCATACTGCAGCTACGTTTATCTAATATCTAGATACTTACATTATCTAGTAAATTGTTCAAAAATTTAAATAAACATTTCTCTTAAATGCTGGGAGGCCGAGTGTGAGTGTGTTTTAACTGGTGGGACTGTAGTGCAGACTCACTCCCAAGGTCATGCTTCTCTCTCCGCAGTGGTGAGACCGCTTTCAAAAACATGACAATTCCTTATGGGTGGGCGAAACGGCCAATGCTTCAGCGGATAGGAGACTTGCATCCTGACATTCCAGTTTCTGTGATCTTTGGCGCCCGATCCTGCATAGATGGCAACTCTGGTACCAGCATCCAGTCCCTGCGACCGAAGTCCTATGTGAAGACAATAGTGAGTATGGAGCCATTGTTTCCTTTCACAGTGAAGTGTGACTGATTAACTCCGTGAGTTCCCTGTCTGGGCTCCACTCACAGCCCCGTTCAGAGACCGAATGTCGCAGGGATGTGGGCGGCTTTGAGCCATGCACATTTTTATGTCCCATAGTGAATCACCCCTCTGAGGACCTTCCCGGGCTGTGGAAACATTGAACGACTGGCTCATGGGCTCCCACCCATCTCCCAACGCAGTACACACAGCTGAATTGTGTAGCCCGGCGGCTGAGAGTGTCTTTGTGTTAGCTCTGGCATGGTGGAGTTACTAAGATTCAGGAGATTTTCCTGTTTATCCCAAAGCCTCCAGATGGAAATCCTCAGTAGTTCATGGGGGAGTCTCTCTTGTCTTTTTAAGACTCAAGGCTCTTGTTTCTGAGCAATGTTGCTTACCCCCTGCAATGTCTCACTTCCCTAGTCACACCTCTCTTCCCTTCCCAGGCTATCCTGGGGGCCGGCCATTACGTGTATGCAGATCAACCAGAAGAGTTCAACCAGAAAGTCAAGGAGATCTGCCACTTGGTAGACTGAGCCCACGGAGCTGTGGGAGTCCCTGTGACTGACGCCCCTCTTGAGCAGTACCCTACACCCACGGAAGAGCAGAAGTACATCTCAAGAACCAGGCCGTCCCCTCGGCTGGACTCTGCACTGTTGTCTTATGAAGTCATTTCCACGTTTAAGCCAATTAGTGCCTTCTAGAAGGACAGCTTTCCTTTCCCCTACACAAAATGGAAGTACACAAAAGTCTTCCAGTTTAATCGTAGCCTTAAATAAAGGTTATTTGTCCTTCTGATGTACTGAAAAATTGTGGTTTTTCAGCTGAGACTTTTCTCATTTTACCTAACTTTGCTAATTAGGTGCTTATCATATTGCAGTCTATATGCCAATTTAGGGCACTTCTAGGTCTGTTACGTTAAATACTGTGACGTGCACTTTATTTTGTTTGCATGTATTTACCGTCTCTAAGAACTAACATCGTTAATCCAAGTGTTTTTAAGTAAATTCTTTTCGATTTAGAATACTTCATTTTTGAAATGGAGTTTAGAATATTTCATTTTGAAATGGAATAAAAAGATAAGTTTTGATTAAAAAGATGGGAGTGGATTGCTAACGTTAACTCTTATGTTTTCCTGTTGGATGCTTAAGGCTGCAAAGCTGTGGTCAGTGTTTTCCGTGTGCTCCATGACGACACACAGGCTGCAGCAGCACAGTTCCCTGGGACCTTCTGTGTGTGATCTAGGCCTAGGATTCTGTCAAAATATTACACACACACTCAGTAATCCAAGTACGGAGAAGCCTGAACCCAAAGCCTTCCTTTCCTTCCCAGGCATGCTGTTCTTCTCCAGGACCCAGGTTTCCTCAGTTACAGGGATATTAGGGCTGTGACCTCTCAGTAAACCAAGGCATACTGTGTTTTCATGAACAGCTAACTTAGACGGTGCTTAAACTGAATTACAATTTTACCACTAACATCTAAAAATAGGTGGTGCTGTTATGTCTCATGGCACCAGAAATGAGCTAGAACTTGTGTTTATTTTTTATTGAATATTATATTAATCTAATTTATATACTTGAATCAGGATTATAAAAATCTATAATGTTGCTTGAACTGTTTGGCAGAAATCACCATTGAATTTATAACTTCCTCACAGTTAAAGCGACGGAAACCATGAAAAGCTCCGCGTGGTTACTGGACGCTAGGAAAGCCCCGTGTGCAGAGGACACGGAGGATTGTCACCAGCCCACTTTGTCCAGAGAAACACAGGCCCCAAACTGAGGACCGGACGAGCACAAATCATGGCTTGGTAGTTTGGGCTACTGCGTTTTTGGTAGCTAATTAGGAGATTTTTTTGGAAAATATAAGATCATATCACAGTTAATTAACCGCCCGAAAGATAAACCGTCCTTTGTCAACGCCTGTACCTGGGGAGAACACGCCAATCATACTAGAGCAGGAGAAGCAGCTGCCTCTTTTTCTGACTGGCTAACGGAACTAGTTAGTACAAGAAGCCAACACGAGACCAGAAGTCTCTCCACCTTGAGAGTAAAAATAGCCTTTCCTTTGTAGTTCGTGATCTGGATGGCCAAGTTCAACCTTGAGGGTGGTACAGAATCAGGGCAGTACTTTTGTCTGACGCCCCCCAGTCTCAGTCTCTGCCAGCTGACGGAGAAAGTTTCTACAGAAACAGGTCCACCCAAACGTCAAGGGAAGCTGACCTTCCCACTGACTGCTTTGCTTTATTGGAAACATGTCGTGATGCTTCTTAAAAGCTAAACTTCTCTTGGTAAATGTAATTTTGTAAAGACTGAAGCAGAGACATTTATAAATAGTTGAGAGTTCTTGAGAATACAGTGGTTGGTAAATGTTTTTCTTATAAAAGGCCTCTTAACTCTGTTTGATCTTTGCTGAGTTATTTGTACCTTTGCCTTATTTTACAGAATAAACCTGACAGTTTGAGCATCTTGGGGGAGCTGTGTGTTTCCTTGACTCTTTGGCGTGGGCCCATCTGTTAGAGTGGTTACGATAGGACCATGATCCAGCCAGTGTCTCATCAGTGCTGTGGTTCCCAGGGCTGGCTGCCCTGTGCCATGCTGGTTCTGTGACTGCCATACACAGCTCACTCATGTCCGTGCAGGTCCTCGAAATACGTCCCCGCTCCCTTCATTGTAGAGGTCACTGTGCAGCGTAGAACTCTTTGATTAAACAGCCATGCCGGGTCCCAGCCGCGCACTTGTAGCAAGTACAGGAAATGAGAGCCCCAGAGGGGAGCAGTGGAGAAGGTAGGGTGACAGCTGCAAACAGCGGGCCCGCATCTCACTGGTGTGGTCACACCTAGAATGGCACAAGTGTGGACAGTCAAGTGAAAATTACAACAGAATCCATCCTTCTTGTGCACGGAGATAAAGTCCGAATGGATCGATGACCCAATTAGAAGAGTGATAGCTTCTGAGCACTGTAAAATTAAAAGCCTGGGACCCAACGCGATCAGTTCAGCCATAACATGACCATCATATTAATTTCCCCATTGCTGAGACAAAATATGGGACGGAAGCGGTTGAGAGAAGAAGAAATGATTTCATTTCAGCTTTGTAGTGGGCAAGGCGTGTCAGAATTCAGGGCGGTGGGGGCGGCAGGCTGCTTGGTTTTTTTTTTTTTTTTGTTTTTTTGTTTTTTTTTTTTTGTTTTTCGAGACAGGGTTTCTCTGTGGTTTTGGAGCCTGTCCTGGAACTAGCTCTTGTAGACCAGGCTGGTCTCGAACTCACAGAGATCCGCCTGCCTCTGCCTCCCAAGTGCTGGGATTAAAGGCGTGCGCCACCACCACCCGGCCAAGGCTGCTTGTTCTTATCTCACTGACCAACCAGGAAGCTCAGGCAGGGCTCAGAGCCGGCTCTCATCCCGTAGCCTTAGTCCTCCATCTGCCACTACGGCCAAAAGCTTGCGTGACCTAAACCAGCTACCAGCTGAGAACCAAGCCATATCTGAATCAGTACAGCCATGCACGGGACTGTTATACAGTCTTATGAATGAGGTTGATGTATACGTGGCTATATAGAAAATTCTAAAGCATTAAACTTTGAAAGCCAGAAAAAAATGCAGAATACTTTATGTATATGTATGCAGGCACACAAAAATATGTGCCTGCACACAGAAGCGTGTGTCTGAAGTTTCCGAAAGTTATGCTCAACACACATATGCTCACAGATATGTATGGAGAGTTTTGGGAGAGGAATGTTTACTTGAGTTTGTTAACGGTGGTTAGCTTTGAAGGGGGCACTTCTGTGTATAAAGATATATAAACTCTGGAGCCTTGTACATCCATCATGTTTATAAAGATACATAAGCTCTGGAGCCTTGTACATTCATTATGTTTTAATAAAAGCCACATAAAAATCACCTAAGAAAGTAACTACAGGGTTTTACTGGCTGTGCTGATTTCTGTACGGCCATGTAGATCCATATTTGGGCCAAGGGTCAGATTCAATGTGTGGAAGGCTGTGTGCCAGTTGTTAAAACTTGAGCTGTGAAGTCATAACTTGGAAGCACAAAAAACTTTGTGGTTTTGAAACAGGATCTTGCTGTATCACCCGGGCTAGCCTCAAACTCATGAGTCCTCTGCCTCCCAACTGTTGGAACTGCAAGCATGTGCTAACACACCTGGCCCACTTTCCTGGCTTATTTGTTGAGAGGTTCCTGGCACTGGGATGCACGTTTCTTTATTCAGCGGGATGTAGTTCACTTTAAGTAGAGTGTTTGCCCAACGAGGGCTTGATCTCCAGCATTAATGGCACCTTCCTTATCAATTTTTTTCTAAGTGATTTAGGTAAGTTTTATTACAACACATTTTTAATCCTTAAAGACTCGTGCATTCAGTCAGAGCTTAAAATGATTCCATGAAGCCAGACAGTGGTGGCGCACGCTTTTAATCCCAGAACTTGAGAGGCAGAGGCAGGTGGATCTCTGGGAGTTCAGGGCCAACCTGGTCTACAAAGAGAGTTCCTGGATATCCAGGGCTACACAGAGAAACCCTGTGTCAAAAAACAAAAAACAACAAAAAATGTTTCCATGAAGTGCCTGTTAATTGAAGGTTTAGAATAAATCAGGCCTTCCTTTTCTCTTCCTTTATACTGCATTCAGTTAAGAAGGAAGAGCCCCTTGGCTGACATTGTCTGATCCTGGACTGTGTGGAGATGGGTGTGAAAGCCAACGGAGAAGCCTGTTTTCTTCCACGGCAGAGTTAGGAAGGCGTTAGTCATGGCAGGGTAGGGGTTGTGTCCTACACAGACCACCACAGTTTACAGCTTATCGTGAGCTTGTTTGCCAGTTTAGACATTACAGCAACAAAAAGAACTGGGCGTAGAGTCTAGGATGCCAGGCGCAGTTGGACCCCAGTGACCATAGATCTCTGTTTTCCCTGAGGCAATACCTGGTTCAGGAAGGGACGCAAACGGAGATTTCCCAGGAACAGACATCCAAAGGAAATGCCTAACGTTCCAACCATTGTAGATTGGATCACCTGCCAGCACACATCCACCAGGACACCCCTAGACAAATGTCGGCCAATCAGGGGTCCTGAATCTTAGAAATCCCTCACCCCCACCTTTACTACTATAAAAACCCAACCCCAACTGAGCTCGGGGTCTCCGATCATTCTAATAGGTTGGACACACAGAGGGTCCGAGTTTGCGAACTTGTGTAGAATAAAGGCTCTTTGTTTTTATGTATGGGACTTGGTCTCCTTGTTGGTTTTGGGGGAACTTCATAGATACCAATGACTAAAGGTATTTCCCTCCCCGGTACTAACCTGCTTAACGCATTTCTGCTGACTATAAAATCCCAGCAGATCTTCCACAGATAACTGTTCAAATGATGGTGCTGGGTTTTTGTTGTTGTTGTTTTGGTGGGGTGGGGGGTATTGAGGCTAGGGCATGTGGAGAGTGAAGAGAAGCCAGGACAACGTGGAAGGGCTGCATTCCGGTGAGATAACCGGGAGTGGGGCACAGATGATAAGACTGTCTGCCCTCTGTGGGGCCCCTCCCTGATGGAGGAGGGTCATCTGTCTATCTGTTTCTTTCATTGGTGAATTAATAAAGAAAGCTACTTGGCCTGATAGGGCAGAATTTAGATAGGTGGAGTAGACCAAACAGAATGCTGGGAAGAAGGGAAGTGAGGCAGATGCTATAGCTCTCCTCTCCAAGATGGACACAGGTTAAGATCCTTCCTGGAAAGCCACCACCTTGTGGTGCTACACAGATGAATAGAAATGGGTTAATCAAGATGTGAGAGTTAGCCAGTAAGAGGCTGGAGCTAAGGGGCCAAGCAGTGTTTAAAAGAATACAGTTTCCGTGTAATTATTTTGAGTAAAGCTAGCCGGTGACCAGGAGCTGGGAGGTGGGAAGTGGTCCTCCGCTTCTTCTACACCTCCCATTTCACAGTGTTTCAGTGGCTGCTGATACCAGAGTCTCTCGTTCTCACGCATAAGCCTGCCTCAGGCGGAAGTCTGAGCACGACATGGGACTATGCCTACCCTCAGAGCAACCTAAGTGCAAACTCGGGCACCTTAGAGTCCTCACGGCTGTCTGGTACAGATGCAGTGCCGAGGGCTAGCTACTTATAAAAGGGATATCACTCTGAAGGTAGTGGACAAGGCCTGCATTTTCACAGGCCCCAACCTGGGGATGCTCAAATGTCTCTCAGACAGTTCATTTGATCAAACTCAAAAACTACGGATGCTGAGACAGCATCTCATCCTTAGCCCAGTGCTCCACGGAGACAGGCAGAAATCACATTGAGATTCCGGGACATCCCTCTTGTTCTCCTCTCATGACGCCCCCTTCATTTTACAAGGGTCGTGAGATGCCCTTTGGCTCTTGAAGTCAGCGGGTTTCTGGTTTATTTCCCAGAGAGTGGGTTTCCTCCTCACTTCCTGGAGCAGTGGATAAAAGACGTAATATTTCCCATTTCTAGTCCAAGTGTTGGCCCTTCCCTAAAGCTCCTTGCTTTGTTCTCTCCTCCAGTTGTCATTTCTTGACCCTGTTATAGTTGAGTGGTTTGGCCCCAATAGGCTCTCACTTTACTGTGTTGGAGGATGAACTCCTGAGTCACCCTTCCCTGTGTCCCAGAAGGACAGACAGGCTTGCACCGCTTCCGCCCTCCCCTCTGGCAGCCTGCTAGGGCACATCTGACAAGCTCTGGCTGCTCCAACCATGCTCTGGGTTTGGAATCAAGAACTAGCCACGCAGTGGGAGCAGCATGGTTTTATCGCCGCTTTAGAGAACAGGCTTCTTTCTGTCAAAGGGTGGCTCGCAGTCCACATCCTGTCTGGAAGCCGTCGTTTCTGCTTCATTCATGCATTTGGGCCTGTTGGCTTGACTAGTTGGGCAGGCCTCCAGAGGCTGTGGCATACTGCTGGACTTTTGCCTCTGGGGTTCTGCTCACCTTAGCATGGTGCTGCTGAGGTCAGAGCTAGCTCTGTGTCTCATTGCTGTCTGACAGTTCTTATGCTGTGGATTGAGCTGTGCAAACCAAAGCAAATGGTTAAGATTTGGGGAATGCCAAATTCTTACCAATGGGGGAAATTCGGGGGCTTCCGGACAACCTTGGATCCCAAGGCACCTCAATGTGCTGTTTCAGTCAAAAGCCCAGAGGGTCAACTAGAATCGGTGTACAAGCCAGGAAGTCAGCAATGTCAACAGATGAATGTTTTTCAAACTTCTGCATTGCTGATGGAAAAAAAAAATTAAGACATCAAATTAAAGGGATGTGGAGAGGGGATAAAGGTCACTCACCCCAGAATCTGGAATGTGGTCTATATTTCCAATTGAACCAGAATTTCTACACAGCTGACGAATCAAGACTGGCAGAGACCTCAGAATTGTGTTAAGCCAGCGGGTCATGTTTGGCTGGAACAGATGTAACCTTTGAGTTTATCAGGATCAATAGCCTCTCTGCCCCCACCCCTGAACAACGTGCCTCACAGTTTGTTTACAAGAGAAAATTCTTTGAGAGAAATAGTAAGCCAGCTCATGTATTTTTTATTTAATACTTAAACTTTGCTTAGTCTTTGAACGGATTGTAAACTGTGCACCCTCTGAGCCCTGTGCCTTTATAAGACACAAATCTTATGGATGCTACTAAAGTTTACTCCCGCAGGATCCCTTCCCCCGTGCTCTGCTGGATGAACTGTCTCGTTCTTATTCTGCTTTGTGAGCCCAGGTCTGCTTCACACTGAGTCCTCCCGAAATTCTTTTCTGTAGTAAAACCAAGCTCCCAGTTAGATGTGAGTGTATGTCTCTGAGGGGGAGAGTCCTCCAGCTACAGGTAGCTGCCATTACCCCTGTACCCTCCCTCCATGCCCAAGAGGTGGTGCTCATAAAAAGATTCCTCCACACTTGAACCTGACCTCATGAGATGATACCAACAGGGCCTGGAGCCAGGTTTCCTCGGGTGAAATGGGCCCTGTAATCTGAGAGTCAACATCACTTGACCTACTGACTGCTAACCGCCTCATTATTGCCTTCTGACTTACGGCCCAGAAGCCAGTCATCAAGTCAGCCAAGTCAGAGCAGTTTTGGCTGTCAGGCATACCTGGGAATCCGGGAAGGAAGAACAAAGGCCCTCACAGGGTCAGTATGGGCTCAACACCTCTCTAGTGAGAACCTGCTCTTTACAATGGGCCAGGAGACCCTCCCCCAGCTGGTGAGGACCTGTGTTCCCCTTGCATTTCTGGAAGGCTTTCTAATCTGCTTAGTGGGTTAGAATTCCTTTGCTAAGTACAGGAGCTCCTTTACTGGGAAACAGGTGAGAGCAAGCTGGTTGCTTTTCAGAGGTCTTGTTCAAGTTTGCAGGGCAAGTGCCGCCATGGGGTATTGATTGACTGGGCATACACAACAGCAGTGACCAGAATTCAGGCTGGAATGTGAAGAATGATCAGATCGTCTCAGGCGATGGGGGAACCACGACATCCTGACAGTGAAGATGGGCTGTACCAGGCTTCTTTCTTTTGGGCCACCAACCAGTTCCCACATCATGGCGTGGAGATATAGTATTAGTTATGAATGTTCGGCCTGGCTTAGGCTTATTTCTGACTAGCTCTTTTAAGTTAACCTGTTCCTATCCACCCTTTGCCTTGGGGATGTCTACTTTCTTTCTGTATATCTTACTTTCACTACTTCTTGCCCCAGATGTGCCCCCTCTCTCTCCTAGTTCTCCTCCTCCATTCCTCCTCTCTCTCTTGAACCTAAATTTCTCCTATTCTCTCTGCCCGCCAGCTCCACCCACCCTTTGGGTGGATAAAGTGAGACGGGGACCAGGTACAGTCACAAAGGGAAATGACGCCCACAACATACAACCAAAATTCTTCTCACCCCCTTTTAAATTCTTTTTTGTGTAGTGTTGCAAGGGATTACAAATAACAGGGTCAGGTTGGCATGCTGTGGGCTATAGTGGTCGGAAAACGACAGACATGACAAGGGCAATCGCTTCATTATTCAGCCAAGGTTTGATCAAGATCTTACGAAGCTGCCAGTGCCTGGCAAGGTGGGGCGGCTGTGTTGAGGGTGATTAAAGCTGTCCTGCATTCAAAATGGTAACAGCAGCACAGCCAGGGCTGTGGGCCCTGCCGCAGACCTCACTCGAGAACACACGCAAGGCGTGCGAAAGGTGTGGATGCCTTCCTGCCGGGTCACTGCCTGTACTCAAGCAAACATCTGTCCCTAATTCCCTTGTGCGCTTCCTGTTCAACTCGGCCACAAGACAAAGCCTAATGTCGAGGCGCAGAGACTGAATCTGACCTGGAGATTGGCAAAGCTTAGGCAAGAGGTGGCATCAACCAGAAGAGCTGGCAGTCACCCCTACTCACGGGGAGTAAGACACTCAATCACCAAGCCTTCAAACCTTTCATTATTTCATGGTGGAGGATCTAGAGACACCGGGCGTTTGCTGGAGGCAGATGCTGATGGAGAGGGGTGGGGGCAAGGTGCCAGCTCCTGCTGCTGGTGGCTGCGGCTTGACCTCCACCCACCTTCCCCCCAAAGGGGGCCCTTGGAGTATTCCAAAGGGAAAACTTGCCTGGAGACGTAATATGGAGGACAAGATCAAGGAGACCTCCTCCCTGACAGAGACAAGAGGTGAGAAGCAGCTGAGAAGACATTTAAACACAAACAGGAATAAACCTAGTCTGTCTTTAAGATGGCTTTCAAGCCTAAGATGGAGGCAGGCTGGTTCGTCAACAAAAGACAAGAATACTAGGTGAAATCACCTGACGTGAGTGAGAAGGAACCACAAAACACGCCACAAACCCGCTTAGGAGTTTATTAGCGGTGTCGTGTACAGGCCTGGGGAATCGGTGGAGGAAGATGGCGCTTCCAGTTTTGAAAACCTGCCTAGCACCTGCGCACAGGGGGCTGATGTGGCTTAGCTGAGTCATAGTGGCTATAACCACGCCAGCGTGCACATGGGTCATGCGGGGCCCTTTAACATTTAGGCACTTCTGCCTGAGGGCTTGTCTGCTCAGCACGGCTCTAGAACCTGTAACTGCAGCCTTATTTGTGGCTGAATAACTACACTAGGCTGCCTGGTTTTCACTTTGCCTGATACGCGTTGCAAATAGAGAGGCCGAACACTTTCCTATCCATTTATAAAACAGATTACTTGAGATGTTCTCAAGGTGTAAGCAGGAATAGTGGAGGAGGTCCAATAGACATCACACAGGGAGACTACCACCCAGTATGGGAGGAATATAAGGTGGAAGAGACAGGAGCTCAGTGGAGTGTGGCAAGTGGAGTCTTCAGGATTTGTGAAGACAGAATCTCACCCATTTTCGGTCTGAGGTAAAGGTAAGAGCCAGTGGCTCGCCACTTTTATTTTCTGATCTTCAGGTCGAACCCCAATATCTGTCCCTGGGTTTTCATTATTCATGCTATACCTCTGTGGTAGGTTGAAGTTGCCAAAATAATATTTTCCTCCCATAAACCGTCTATGTGGGTGTTTGCTCACAAAAAATGCGAAATAACTAATATGTAAGAGGGGAACAAAGATGGGCATTCTTGGGCATACAGAAGCCCAGCGTGGCATGTGAGGTGCTGGATCCCAGAGCAAAATGAAGATGTGAGACCTCTGTTCAAAAGTGTAAGGAGGGTCAAGACAGCCACCGTAGAGCACGGTAGTGTGGAACCCTCCTGAAAATGGTTCAGTTGTCCAGGCCTACACAGGTCACATGGCTGGGAAGCTGACCCCAAACCCAGAGCGCTCCATACCCGTAAATTCCTGCGTAAAAGGCTTTGTATCACAGTTCATGTCTGGCTGTGCGAATGGCACCCCCGCCTCCTTATTGTGAAGGTCTTCATACTACCATGACAAAAAGAAAAAAGACTTACAATCTAGAATGTTCTATCTGGGGATGGTTGACCCTGGGGCCCAGAAAGGACCCTGCTCTGTGGTGGGGTGACATCATAGACAAGCCTCGGAAAAGGAAGTGGGAGGACAGTCAGGTTCCTGTGGCCATCAGAAGGGTCTGGTGATGTCCAGTTTCCCAGAAGTGGAGGGAGGGGGGCCCACTACCTGGTGATTTGACTTCATGGCACTTAGCCACCTTATCTCATAGCACTCAGCCACGTTGGCATTACATCACAAGCCCTCATGGGGCAAAGACAGAGGAATGGCCTGTCTAAGAAAAGACCTGGCAAATGACAGATCTTACTTCCTTGGAATTCTGTTCCTGGGTCCCCTGAGCTGTTGGAGGTGCAATTCCTTGATAAAATCAATTACCTTTGGTCACTGCCTCACCACCAGCTGATTCTACAGATCAAGGGCTGAACAAAGTGTAGGTGAGAGCTGACCATGTGTGCTATCGACATTAGATAAGACAGAAAACTCACTTACCAGATGTGTTTCAAACTATTGGCAGAGACCACCCATGGACAGCCTGCTCTGGTCAGGGGATCTTGGTCAGCAAAGGCTCACGAGCAGGATGCCCTGGGGTTCAGGAGCTGGGAGGCTAAGGGGACAATGCTGGACAAACAGACTTGGAGACAGGAAGGCACAGGCCAGGGAGAGCTCCGGGAGGTGCCAACCAGAGACAGAAAAGGTATTTCTGGGGCCTGAGAGACGGCTCGGTAAAGTGCTTGCCAGACATGTATGAGGGCATGAGTTCAACCCCCTGCACCCACATAGCCAGGCTCTGAGAGTGGAGTCAGAGACGCTCGCCTGTCTCAAGCTCGTTGACCAGCTCACCTAGCTTATTTAGTGAGCTTGCATTCAGTGAGAGACTGTGTCTCAAAATAATGAGGTGGCCAGGAGCTGGAGCGATGGCTCAGAGGCTAAGAGCACTCACTGTTCTTGTAGAAGACTCAGGCTTAGTTTCCAGCACGCACGTGATGGCTCACAGCCATCTGTAACACCAGTTCTAGGGGCTCCCACACCCTCTTCCGGCCTCCCAGGGGCACCTGCATGCATGTGATGCACAGACATACATGTGGGCAAGGAGTTATACGCATAAATCTTTATTAAAAATAGGGCAGAGAACAACATGGGAAATACCTAATATCAACCACTGATATCTATGTGCACCCCACATTTTTACACGTGTACAAACGGGTACACACACACACACACAAAACTTTTTTGAAATAGAAAAAAATTGCTTTGTGAGAGTCTAGCCTGCTGTCCTGAGAGGTGCCAGTCTCAGTTCTAGAGAGAAATATCAGCTTCTCCTCCTGTCTTCCAAGCTCCCAGTCTTGGTTGTGGATAGAGCTGAGGATCCCAATGCTCATCAGGAGATAGCAATAGAGATAAACTCTTGTTTCTTGTTTTTCAGGAACGAGCAATGAGAGAGAAAGTTCTACAAAAGCATCCAGAAGAAGCCTTCCTGTGTTCCCCAAGGTTGTCTTAGGCCTGCTCTGGGAGACCAAGAGATGCCCAGAGTACAGGTTCCATGCAGTAGCATGACCTGGCCCCAAACTCAGGAATTAGTCTCCTGGTATCAGGAGAACATTCCCTGGGTGAAGCAGGTGCACAGCCTGAGCCTTGGGATCCACCAGAGATGTCTACTGTCCTAGAACGGAGCTGCTGAGTCAGGCCCCTGCCTTGCTCTGCTATGACCAAGAGAAAGAGGAGGAGTTCAGGAATAAAGTCCATGACCCCACTATGCAATGTTAGTGCCTTCTCCAGCCACATAGGGACCCTTGGTGGGGGCAAACGTAACTCAATGAGAGTGATGGACTAGCGGGTACAGATGACCAATGATAAACCCACAACCCGAGTTCAGTCCCTGGGGCCTGCGTGACTGAAGGAGAGAGCCGACCCCCACAAGTTGCCCTCTGACTTCCGCCTGTGCCCTGTGGCACCCACGCCCACAAACACCACCAATCACTAGATGAAAGTTTAATACAAAGTTTTAAAAGTTGTTCTGCATCTCTTTTCTTTCATATTAGGGAAAATCAGATTCGCCATCTCAGACAATCCTGGAACTCACCGTGTCTCACGAGCTGGCCTTGAACTCTCCATCCTCCTGCCTCTACCTCTTCTATGCTAGGATCGAAAAGTTTGTCACCATGCCACCTCTACCTGCCTGCTCTTCTGTCTGGGTTTCTCTTCTCTCTGTCTCTGTCTCCCCCCCCCCCCCCCCTCTCTCTCTCTCTCTCTCTTTCTCTCTCTCTCTCTCTGTGTTGGCAGAAATATGACACACTGCGCCATGCTTCTCTCAAAGGCAATTCGTACAGAGGCCAGTCTGTTTCTGTCTCCATGCTTCAAATTCCATCCACAAAGCCACTGTGGGGAGAGAGGGAGGGGGGAGGGAGATAACATCCAAGCAGAACAGTAGGAAAATGAGCTGAAATGTGAAGTGAATCCTGTAGCTGTTTCAGGAGCATGCAAGCCTAGAATATTATAATGTTCCACCCTGAAGACAAAACTATACAGATAATCAAAGTGGGAGCACATTTTAGGCTACAGTGATAAAGAGAGGATTACATCTTGAAGTCATTCAGACGGAGCGTTTAACAAATGTCAAAGCTTCAGGACTATTCAGTGTTTGGTAGAATCCTCAGGTGAACCTACCTGGGCCCAGAGCTTTTGTTTCTGAGAGTCTTTAACTACAAATCCAACCTCCTTGATGGTTGATAATCCTGTAACCATTCAGCAATCTGAATGCAGAACTTTTTTAACATAAGTTTTTATTGGTTCTTTGGGAATTTCACGTTATGCGCCCCAATCCTACCTATTTACCAGTCCTTCCATATCTGCCCTCCACCCTTGTAACCCCCCCCCAAAAAAGAAAGTTAAAAAAACATAAAAACAAACAAACAACAAAAATATCTCGCTGACCCGTCTGGGCCCAACCTGCCCTTCTATCGGCTGGAGCCGTCCCTCTCTCCTGGCTCAGCAGCCTCATCTACAGCTCCGCGGTGCAGGTACCATTCTGCTCCTCCGTCTTCATGCCTCTCCATCCCATACTCATTTGTTGCAGTAGCACTGCAATCTGCAGGGTGCTGTGCAGTCTACTTCTATGTCCGGACAGCTTTACTTGCAAATATTCATCGCAATGAACCAGAGGTCTGGTTCAAGGCCTCTGGCTTCTGCTAGTATGGATGCAATGTGACCAGCCAGCTTCCTGCTCCTGCCACCATGCCTTCCCTACCTGTGGCCATATCCTCCCAGGCATGATGGAATATGTCCCTCTAAAACTGTAAGTCTGAATAGCCCTTTCTCCCTTAAGTTGCTCTTGGGTGATCTGTCAATCATGGAGACTGGAAAGAAATCCAGGCACTTGCTGTGGGTAGACAGCTTTGACATACACCAGAATGTAACCTATGCAACACTCAGCACATCAGTGAAGAATATTACTGCTGGGATATAGTTTTAAAAGCCATTTGAGAAGGAAAATATCCATGGAGAGCTGCGTGTTCGTCTGGATTTGCAGATGCATTTCATAAAAAGCAGACTACGACACTCATGTGCACCTTCCTGCACTTTCTATTCTTTTTTTTTTTTGGTTTTTCGAGACAGGGTTTCTCTGTGGTTTTGGAGCCTGTCCTGGAACTAGCTCTTGTAGACCAGGCTGGTCTTGAACTCACAGAGATCCGCCTGCCTCTGCCTCCCAAGTGCTGGGATTAAAGGCGTGCGCCACCACCACCCGGCTTGCACTTTCTATTCTTTACTGGAAGCTTTGGTGTCTGGTTTTTATACTATTCTTTATTGTTTGGCTCATTTCAAAAGAAAAGATTGATAAACTACTGTCCACTCACCAAAAACTTCATAAAGAGGGAAAGGTGTTTGTTTGTCTAAGATGCGGCAGCAGACAGGGTCTGGAGAGATGGTGCTGCGGTTAAGAGCGCTGGCTCTTGCCGAGGACGCAGGTTCACACGCGTGGAGCACTTAAATCCGCGCTCACACTCATAATCACTATAATTAAATGAATAAAAAATTGGAAGTTGTAAGAGATGAAAGGATGCCTAGCAACTTACCACCATGGGCAGGATTTTACAGCAAAATTCACGGAGAGTTTGGGGACAAACCATCACGTAAAACAGCAGGGAAGGATGCTCAGATCACCAAGAGAGACAGAAGAAACCCGCGAATTCTCGAAGCTCTCACCCCGCAGAGCCTTGTGCAGACACCATGGTGGCTACTCAACTCTTCCACCCCTTTTGGAAGGCAATTTAGCAACTGGTATCGAGAAACTCCGAAACACGAGCCTGTGCCCTTTCACCCAGGAACTTGGATTCTAAGAAGCTGCTGGAGAAAACAGACATATTGGGGTCAGAGGTTCACACAGACATGTTTGTCTCTGCACCCCAATAAGGAAGAGCATGCTAAATGTTGGGAAGTTAGGGTTGCCTAAGGAATTCACCAACATGAAGATGAATGCTAAGGAGCCATTGAAACTACACTTAGGTTTTCTAATTATGTTGTAAAATATTCATGGTGTCAAGGGATGCTAATGTGCATAAATCACACACTTTCACTTATATTTTTAAAACGAAATACACAAACTATTAGGAGATGGACATGTGGGTGGTAGCTGGTGCCCTGACTGGAAGATGCAGGTTTATCTTTTTTTTTACAGCTCAAACTTCAATAGCAAATACACTCATTTTGTATTATTGACTCTTAAAAAACCATCTTTCTTGAGCTTAAAAACCCTTTGTGACTACAAAATTAAATCAACTCTGAAAAGTTAATTAACTTGAACAATGTGCTGAAATAATTAAATTGATAAGGAAAGTCATTGAATTTTTTAACAGTGCTAAGACTGCTGTGAGTGTGGAAGTTCTGTATACAGAGAAAATTATTAATTTTAATGAGAGGAAGAGCAAGGGGATGGACAATTAGCCCAAGTAGAACCAGTGCAACTGTGGGGGCTGGGGAGAGAAAGGAGAGGGGGAGGAAGAGGAGCTGGCTGAGACAGAGACAAAGAAAAATAGATTTTTTGGGGTGGGGGGGACTAGGTTTCTCTGTGTATCTTTGGCTGTCCTGGAACTCACTCTGTAAACCAGGCTGTCCTTCAATTTACAGAGATCCACTTGCCTCTGCCTCCCAAGTGTTGGGGTTAAAGGTGTGTGTCACCACACCCAACTACTCTCCTTCCTTTTTTTAGGGACTTTATCTTTTTTCTTTCCTCTCCCAAGCCTACATATATTTTTAAACACATTGTCAATAATTTAGAGGTTTTCTTCATCTCAGTCTATTTTTTACTGTATCTCTCTCTCTTTTTTTGACCACATTAGTCTTTAATTAGCTAAACAATATAGCTAGGATTAGAGATGTGGCTTTGGCAGCTGGATTCACCCCATTCCTTAGCTTTCTGAGAGTCAGCCTCATGGCAGAGGTACCAGCTGGAGCCATGTTTATTGCCACAACTCTATGGAGATTTAAGGTCTGTGCCACCACCACCAAGAAGCATGCTGTCAGCTATTCATAAACACCATTTAAGTGTTTTGTGGCAGGGCCTCTTAAAAGAGCTGCAAGATTTTAGCAGCTAAAGCTGGGTCACGAAGACTCTCTTAAGTGAGACACACTTGCCTCTAGCAAACAGAGCCCACCCAAGAAAATGCTGCTACCAAGAAGCTGTGCTTAACTCTTCTCTTTTTTGTCTAATATTACTTCCCAAGCTCTCCCCGGTTTTATGTAGAAGCAGTGGTCCCACATTGGGTGCCATTTGTAGACTTTTTATCAGTGAGGCATTCTCATCTTGCTTCTTCTCTGTCTGGCTTCCTGTCAACTGCAGACTGACTCTTCCCTCTTCCCAGAATTCTCCTGTTCTCATCACCCCACCTCTACTTTCTGCCTGGTTGCCCCGCCTACACTTCCTGCCTGGCTACTGGTCAATCAGTGTTTTATTGGAATAACACAAGTGACAGGATACAAGACCACTGTCCCACAGCATTTGTGTGCTCATGCCTGGGACTAACCCTGTGGGAAGAGATGGGCGGTGAGTGAGAAATGACAGTTTATCCAGGATGGAGGATGGCTGACTGCCTGAACTACCATCTGTGGTCTGGGAGTCAGAAGGAAGAGAAGGACCAAGGAGACTTGGCAGTGGAGACCAGGCTAGATGCTGGAAAGACCGCAAGTCACAGTGGGATGTGAAGTTAAGAGAGGTGAGTACTTTGTTTACCCTTCTAGATGGCCAGAGACATAGTGAAGGGTGTCCCACTATTAGCCGCTGTCTCCCTCTCTGTCCATTTCCTCTTTCTCTGCCACATCAAGTTAATAGCAAATCTGATTTCTGAGATGACATAGGGATGAAGGCAGAGGGTGGGGCATCCCATCTGCAGACTCAGGATTCCCAAGAAATGAGAAGCATCTGGCCGAATCTGGAATACACAGAATCTAAGCTGAGGAGATGAGTGCGTGTAAGGAACCCAGATTGGTGCTCCAGGGTAGGAGTGGGCCGAACAAAGTTCCTTGGGTCTGAATAACTCAGAATTAACTCTGATATTGCAGGGAGACCTCTTGGAAACTGAAACTCCATCAGCGATTGGAGATGTCACCTCTTGTCAGAGCCCATGTTATCTCTGTAAAGCTCCGGCTTCCAGGCTAACAAGCACAAACAGCCCAAGCTCAGAGAAGGAGAATTTACCCAAATAAAATAAGAACTGTTTCAAACCCTTATCCTCGTTAGCCAGGCTTGTTGTCCCCAAACCCTGGATCCCTGGTCCTCCTCATCTACAAACCAGGACAAACTCAAATCCTTGCCCACAGACCTTCTCCAGCTGTGTGTGGGGTTGTGCGGTGGAGAAGCTGGGCTGGGGAGGTTGGAGACTGGGGAAGACTGGGGTGGGGCCATTGCAGTGTTCAGCCTTGCAGGGGAACGTAGAATAGTGTGCTGCTTCTGTCTCCAAGAGACCACACATTAATTAGCAAGCTATTTGCCTTACCTATTCTGGGATGAATTCCCCAAAATAGTAGAAGAGGAAGAGAACTCTCCAGCCCTCCTCCCTCCTTGGCCTGCACCCCCAGGCAGTTTTTGCAGCTGTAAGTGCCTTGGCAGTTCTTTACCCTCTGCTCAGGGTGAGAGGGAAGATCTGGAGGGAGGGGCTGAGGAAGGTGTTAATCCACACACATCAAAGATGCGAGCTTCCATCCAGCTGCCAAAAAGAGAACAAGGGACTCACACAGCTTTAGTCTGATCAATTAACTTACATCCTTCGCAGAGAGGTTTGAAAAGAAGAAAAATTACCAGACTAAAAAAAGCCTCCCCAGTGGCTTCTACAATTCAAAGGGCCTTCTCCACCATAGTGCCTGACTTAAGGGGCCACACACTGATTTTGGCTGGACTTTAGGAGGGGTCCTGGAACCCCTGGTGGGCAGCCAGCAGGTCTCACAGTCAGACCACAGTTGGGCCTGAGTTCCTGAGCCCTGGGAGGGGTGGGAGTTGGGAGTTGAGGAGCAGGAGAGGTCAATTCCAGGTCAGAACTCCTGTCTATCCTTAAATTGTTATTGCTGGAGTGCAGAGACTCTACCTCTGGAGGATACTGACACAGCCACAGTGACACAGCACATAGTTGAATATGATCATGAATCCAGGCCCTGCTCCTGACAAGGATGAGCCCTGTGGTATGACTCCCTGCCTACAAAGACGAGCCCTGTGATGTGACTCCCTGCCTACAAGGGCGAGCCCTCTGGTGTGACTCCCTGACTACAAGACGAGCCCTGTGATGTGACTCCCCTGCCTACAAGGGCAAGCCCTGTGGTGTGACTCCCTGCCTACGCGGGTGCCTCTTTCTGGATGCTCTATGCTCAGAGACCAGCTGCTTGCTTTGAAGATGTGGACACTGCTCAAACATTTTTGGGCTGAGCGAAGTGACCTACATCTGCCCAACACGTGAGAGGCAGAGGTAGCTGTATCTCTGTGAGTTCAAAGCCAGCCAGGAGTCCTCAGTGAGACCCTGTCTTCAAACAAATAACTATTTTTGGCACTTTTCTCCTGTTTCCCTTCGGAGCCCACCAAGCTCATGGAGTGCACACAGCAGGATCATTGTTTAGCAAGCATGTACTATCTGTCACATTCTGCTAGAGGCTTGAGCCGCATTAACTACTTGTCGTTCACAGTAGTATGTTCACAGGTACCATTATCACCATTTAGACATTCTGGCACAGTGAGAACCTGTTTGAAAAACCAAAATATTTTTAGCATGTCTTAGTAAACATCCTGAGCCACGTGAAGACAAAGGAAACACAGGTGTTGCCCATCCATCTTTGCTGCCTGACTCCCCAGCGATGACCTGGACTCCTCTGGGTCTGCCCTACTGCTGGATACCCACAAAGGTTCTCCCTTTGGAGCCAGCGCCAACGCTGTGTGAGATCACCCTGTGCCCTCTGGCTTACACTGCTCTAGTGTAGCTTCATCTGCCCTGTCCCTCCCAGATGGAAGCTGGTTTCAATTCGCCCCGTCCATGTACACTCTGCTGTTGTTAAGGTGCTGCCAAGACCCGGGTGCAGCGTGAGAGGGTAATGGCTTGCTTGACTGAAGCTGCAAGAGCAGAGGAGACAAAGATACCACAGGGGACGGTGGAGTCAGAGAGATGGCTGAGGAGATGGGTGTGATCATGTGCTCCAATCTGAGCGCCTCTCACTGGTGTGGTGAGCTGGGAGTATTGTCAGGTCGACTGCATTGGCCCTTTTAGGTCTTGACAGACAGAAGAGGTTTTAAAAGTTTTCTGGTGAAAAGATAAATAAACATGGCACCTGGCAGGAAATATGGAGGACCAGAGACCCTAGGTTTGCTGACTTGTCTCAGCCACTTCTAATGAAGCCACCTCACCCACTGAACAATAGGCCAGTCGGTATTGATTTCTCCAGACTGGGCCAAGGACATAGGGAGAGAGAGGCCTGTGTGAAGGGAAGGAGGATCAAGCCAGCCTACAGAGCAGGCGGGCAGAGCGGGGAGGGAGCTTGCTGGCTCCCTGAGCCGCCTCCCCCAGGCCTTGGAAGCTCCCCACCTTGGTGCTGGAGCACCCCGCACCCCACACCTTCCCTGATGGCAGCTCTGGGACACAGGTGAGCCAAGTCAGGACACATCACTCCACCTGTGACTCAGATGCTGCCACCTGAGCAGAGTCCAACGGAGTCCCGCCCTCCTGACATCCTGAGCAATCTGGTATCAGTCCACTGTATGGTGTAATGCAATCTGGCGTGTGTGTGCGTGTGTGTGTGTGTGTGTGTGTGTGCGTGCGTGTTTTTATGGTGTGTAGAGAGCGTTATGTGGTATGTGAGTGTGTGGGTGTGTATGTGTGTGTGTGCGTGTGTATGTGTGTGTGCGTGTGTGTGTGTTTGTATGGTGTGTAGAGAGCATTATGTGGTATGTGAGTGTGTGCGTGTGTATGTGTGTGTGCGTGTGTGTGTCTGTTTGTATGGTGTGTAGAGAGCGTTATGTGGTATGTGAGTGTGTGGGTGTGTATGTGTGTGTGTTCGTGTGTGTGTGTTTGTATAATGTGTAGAGAGCATTATGTGGTATGTGAGTGTGTGGGTGTGTATGTGTGTGTGTGCGCGCGTGTGTGCGTGTGTGTGTTTGTATGGTGTGTAGAGAGCATTATGTGGTATGTGAGTGTGTGCATGTGTATGTGTGTGTGCGTGTGTGTGTGTTTGTATGGTGTGTAGAGAGCATTATGTGGTATGTGAGTGTGTGGGTGTGTATGTGTGTGTGGTGTGTGTGTGTTTGTATGGTGTGTAGAGAGCATTACGTGGTATGTGAGTGTGTGGGTGTGTATGTGTGTGTGGTGTGTGTGTGTTTGTATGGTGTGTAGAGAGCATTATGTGATATGTGAGTGTGTAGGTGTGTGTGCGTGCGTGTTTGTATGGTGTGTAGAGAGCATTATGTGGTATGTGAGTGTGTGGTGTGTATGTGTGTGTGTGTGTTTGTATGGTGTGTAGAGAGCATTATGTGGTATGTGAGTGTGTGGTGTGTATGTGGTCTGTGGTGTGTGGATCATGACACCCGGTGTCTTTTAAAGCCCGTAAGAGCCTCCTGTTGTCCACAAATACAGAGCTCATGATGACTGCACAAATCATAAACCCGCCCCCCCCCCCATGTGTAACATCTGGACCAGAGATCACTGGACACATGAGGGGTGTGGGCCCAGAGCCGCAGGACTGTCTGAGTTCAGAGAGAAGAACAGCATAGGACATGTCTGTCTACACCACAGAGCAACAGCACGCACTGAAGGTGCTGGGCCTCCGCCTCCCCACTGGGGTTCTTTCAGAGACACCTCTGCCTTTTATGCAAATTCTCAGGGTTCTGGGTGGTTTCCATAAGGAGCCAGGCATTGGGACAGGAGCCTGTTGTTCCAGCACTTGAGAGAGGGGCGATCAGGAGTACTAGGCTGTCCTGGGCTGTTCCGTGAGTTCAAGGTCGACTTGGGCCACGTGAGCTGCATCCCTCCCCTCCTCCCTCCCCCAACACACACAGGCACACACTACAGAAAGGGAGGAAGGAGTTGGCCTGAGAGATGCCGCAGGAAGTCCAGAATGTGAGCCAGGCTTCCCATCCCACTTGGAAGGCCTTTTGACGATTGCAGTTGTGAACCGCACCTGTTATTACCGACGACCAGGAAACTGAGGGTCAGTGACCTCTGGGACCTTGGCTTCCCTCTGAGTTCAAGGGTGGACACCAGAACAAAGGGTGACTCACAGCAACCAATGAAGGCCTGTGAGGATCCACGGCCAGTTAAGGTTTTCATCTTCACTCTGCTGCTAATCTCTCCACGTGACCAGTCTTCAGTGCCTGGCCTCTGCAGGCCCTCCTCGAATATTCAATGATGTTCAGAGACCATACATTTTTATTTATGTAACCTCTTAAGGGTTTTCAAAGTGTCTGGCTTATCTTTTCATTTTTACGTGATTTTTTATTTTTATTTTTTTATTTTTTTGGTTTTTCGAGACAGGGTTTCTCTGTGGTTTTGGAGCCTATCCTGGAACTAGCTCTTGTAGACCAGGCTGGTCTCGAACTCACAGAGATCGCCTGTCTCTGCCTCCCAAGTGCTGGGATTAAAGGCGTGCGCCACCACTGCCCAGCCGTGATTTTTTATTTTGCAAATGGTTTAAGTTCTGATATCAGATTAGTGAGTCTTTTCCTTTAAGATGTGTGCTTCATGTGTTTTTTTTATTATTATTAAAGATATTGTGTATTGAATGGTTACTTTATAATATATCTGAATGAATTTACAATTTGGGATTCCTGACCCCTGACACGATGGAATTTGAATCCAGGGCTTTGCAAGTCAGATAGGCACTCTGTTCTGAGCGACACCCCTGCCCTACTTTGCAAGGGTTAGTTGACATCTTCCCCACCCTGCAGTCCTTTGCTCCTGCCAATCACCCTTTCTGATCTCTCTGAGCTCCCTCATAGCAGGCCTGGCAGAATGAAGATATTCTAAAGACACCATCAGACCATGGAAACCATTACCCCAAAGAAAGGAGAATTTCCCCAGGAATTTCCTACTGGGAAAAGGACACTGCGGCAGCCAGAGAGGGAGCTTGTCTCCTGGAAAGACGGAGCTCTAACAACTCCAGGCCACCTGACAGGGAAGCCCCGACAGTGAAGAGTCAGAGTGGCGGCAGGACCCCATCTTGACCAGGACTTCTCTGATGTGCATCGCCTTGGCCTTCAATTTAAACTTCGATCCCACTTCAGGATCCTGAAGATGAACTCTGAGGTTGGCTAGATCTTTTCCCCTTCTCAGTATTATTGAATATGTCTCCTTCCCCGCTATCAAAAATTACACTCTTTTCACTGGCTTATGGAGGACAGGTGACCAGACCTGATTGGGGACACAGGCTGTGATTCCCTCAAGTTCTCTAACACCCTCCCACTCCACTGCCCACAGCTCCTTCAAATCTGTTTGCTCTACATTCTTACACACACTCTGCCTTGTGTCTGTTTTTACTTTACATAATGGGATTTTTCTGTAAATCCCATTCTGGTTCCAGCTCCTGTTTTTCTCCCTCTGCCTCTTGTGCCATGGACTCTGTTTTATTCCCTGGTACTGTGTGTTATTCGGACGGCACTATCTCAGCTTCCAAATCCACCTTCCAGGGGAACACACCAAGGTAGCTTCCCGGGATGAAAGCACAGCGTGAACCCCTGGTGCTTTGTGAGCATTGTGTGGGCAGACGGAGACTTTGATTGACTTTGATTGTGGCTTAATGCCACCAGGAAGTTTTCCAGGGGACTGACTCCAGCTTACACCCCACCACAGTGCACCACCCCCACCCCGTGTTTCTCTTTGTGTCCTAGTGTGGAATTCTGTAGTTACCACCGACTGGCTGGTCTCTTCAACACACTGCCTCATGACCACTCATCTCCTGTTGAAAATGGAACTGGCTGCTTTGGGAGACTCTGCACACTTGAGAGCAGAGACAGTCATCCTTATCCTTAGATTCTTAGAGCACAGATGTCTTCTCAAAGGGAGCTAGTATTTTTCTCTGTGGCCCTCACTAAGGTAAGCCAATGCCTATGTGTGCACGCGCGCGCGCACACACACAGTCTAAGTGTTAGCTGAACGTGTGCTGCATGCCAGTGCTGCGGTGGATATTTGTCTTAGTTTGGTTCCCCTGAAGCTGGTCCTGACACAAGGATTGGCATGGGCAGTTTATCTGGTCAGTGAAGGTGGCACGTTAGGGTCGTGGGGAAATGACCTGTGGAATGGGGGCCAAGCTAATAAATGACATACGATCAATCAAGCAAGTTGACAATGCTAGGTACACAAACCTTATTCCTGTAACCCTGCAGGGAATTCTGGGAGTTACTGTGGTGCTTGAGATACATTTTCTGGGAAGCAAGGGAGTGGGGAGGGTTAAATACCCAGCACTTCCTGTTTATGCCAAGGCAGAGAAAATTCTCCAGGGGAGCTTTGTGGTTGCAGACAATCTCTTGCACTCTAGACTTCAGGCAGGCTCTGAAATGGTGGGGTGGAAGAGGCCTCGGGGGGCGGGGGCGGATGGTGTATGCTTCATTGCTTAATGTATATCATCCTAAACCCAGAAGTCAAATAAAACAAAACCCTCACAAGAAGGTGGAAAGTGATGACATCGTACTCATCAATGGGACTGGATCTGGAGGCTCCTAGGAGACACACCTCTGGGCATGGACATTTCCAGAAAGGTTTCTCTGAGGACGGAACCCTCCCTGCATGTGGATGGCACCACTACATGGGCTGGGGTCCCAGACCGAAAAGAGAAAGACGAGTAAGGAGGCCAAGCGACAGCATTTATTTCTTTCTGCTTCCTGGTCCTGCCCAGATGTGAAGTCCCAGCACAGGCTTCTGCTGCCATGAATCTTGGGTAGTTTTTAGAGCTATCTGAGAAGAACCTCAGTTGAGAAAATGCCTCCATCAAAACACCTGTGGGCAAGCCTGTGAGACAGTTTCTTGATTAGCAACTCACACAGAAGGGCCTAGCTCACTATGGTGAGCCGCCAGGGGGCTTGTGTTTCTTGGTGGTAGACAAAAGCAGGCTGAGCAAGACAGGCAAAGCAAGCCAGTGAGCAGCGTTCCTCCAGGGCTGCTGCTCCAGTTCCTGCCTTGGTTTCTGATTGTGGCCCTGGGGTGTGTAAGACAAAAACATCCTTTCCAAGTTGCTTTTGGTCATGGTGTTTACGACAGCAATAGAAACTAAGACGCAGGTGCGTCATAGTGATAAACTGTAACCACTTAGGCCATGAGCTAAAATGAGTTCTTTCCCTTAGGGTTCTTTTGTCCAGTATTGGTTACAGAGGTGAGAAATGTAATGAACCATATGGCTACACCCATTTTGAAGGGTCAGCAGGGCTAGTCGAGTAAAGTAAACTGCCATGTCAGTGGTCAAGCTGGGATTAAAAATAAAATATGCATGGCCGAGCTGCCTAGGCGAACATCAACAGCACAGCACAGGTATAAATGTTGCTCTGAGATCTGCCTATCTTTTTAATTAAAAATATTTTAAAAGATTTTATTTTCATTTTATTTTTTAAGCATTTATTTATTTGTTTATGTATACAATGTTCTGCCTGCATATATGCTTGCCTTTTATATTTGTGCCTGTGCTCTGGGTGTCCTGAGTGCCCCGTGTGCTCTGTGAGCCTGTTCCTGTGTGTGCTGCTATCCTCAGAAACCAGAAGAGGTTTGCCAGCTTCCCAGGGCTGGAGTTGACGGGCAGCTGTGAGTCACCTGACCTGGGTGCTGAGAACCACATTCAGATTATCGCGAAGAGCAGAAACACTCCTAACCACTGAGCCGTCTCTGCAAACCAGATAGCTGCATTGTTTTTTTTTTTTAAGTTAAAGATTGGATAGAAGCACAGCTTGAACACCCCAAATCTGAAAATCCAAAAAAGACTCCAAACCTTCTGAGCACTAACGTGGTGTGGAAGATTCCACCCCTGTTCTCGAGCAAGGTCTGAATCAAAAGGCCAGCACACTCAGAACGTAAAACAAAACTGTATTTAGGCTCCACACATGTTTATCTGCACACAAATAAGCGGATGGACCCGAGTGTCATCCCTACAGTGCTGGGCTGGGACAAACAGCTCAGCTATTAAGAGCACTGGCTGCTCTTCCAAAGGACCTGCTTTTGATTCCCGGAGACCAGATGGCGGCGCATAACGCTCTGTAACTCCAGTTCCTGGAGATCTGATGCCCTCCTCTGGCCTCTGTGGGTACTGCATACACATGGTTTACTTAAAACACATGAAAGCAAAACACTCACATTAAAAAAAAAATCAGGGGGCCGGGCGGTGTTGGTGCACGCCTTTAATCCCAGCACTTGGGAGGCAGAGGCAGGCGGATCTCTGGGAGTTCGAGGCCAGCCTGGTCTACAAGAGCTAGTTCCAGGACAGGCTCCAAAGCCACAGAGAAACCCTGTCTCGAAAAACCAAATAAATAAATAAATAAATAAATAAATAAATAAATAAATAAATAAATAAATAAATAAATCAGGGACCTGGAAACCCTGCCTCGAAAAACCAAATAAATAAATAAATAAATAAATAAATAAATAAATAAATCAGGGACCTGGGAGATAGCTCAGCAGCGAAAAACACTGGCTGCTCTTCCAAAAGACAGGGGTTTAATTCCCAGAACCCACATGGCAGCTCACAACCATCTGTAACTCCGTCCAATACTCTCTGCTGGCTTCCACCTGGCACAAAGCACACATGTGATCCACAGACATACTTTCAAACAAAACACTAATACAGAAAAAAATTACAAATAAAATATATCGATACATATTGGCTTAAAACAAAAGTTAATATGTCCTATAGTGTGTGAGGGTCAGGAATTCCATGGTTTAATCACACAGTTGTCCAGTCCATTTTCAGGTTCATGTGTAAATCCTTCCCTTGTGGTTGTTAATGAAACTGTTGTGCGGTCGGCTGCAGTGGGCTGTATGACCACGTTATAGGTGATAGAAAGAATAGAATTCAACACACATGTCGTGGGAATCATGCTTCATACCCGCCTGGTCTCTTGGTGTGATATTTTACTACAGCTTTATAAGATGTTGTAATTAAGGAGATTCTGTGTGTGTGCACGCGTACACACACACACACACAGCATATCTCTGCTAGTCCATACAATCACGGAAGCGCCTATGACTATTTCAAAGTTAAAAGTTTAAGTTTTAAAAAGGATTGAAGCATGGCTTCTCAGAACGGCTTTATTTATAATTACTTTATTAAAACCACCCCTGGGCCCATAAAACATAAGCCTGGATAAGAAAGCTCGATACGCTTGCACAGAGGCTCAGTTAAAACTGTGAACGGCGAGAGAGCACAGCTACACTCACTGTGAACAAATCTCGAGTGAGTGATGCTGGGTGAAAGCCAGGCACGAGAGTGTACTCCTGAAATACCGAGCAGGAAAAAGCAGGCCCAACGGTCGGAAGACGGCAGAATAGTGGCAGCAGGTGCCCAGGCACTTTGGGGACCTGACTGAGTCCCCCTTAGTCCTGGGCAGGATGTGTATCAAGTACCCTGTGACGGTGTGAACATTTTGTGCACAGGTACTCAGTAAAAGCTTTGTGCATGTGTGTTCAAGTGTGCACTACTGAGTACATATATTTGTGTGGTCAATGTTGAAGGTCTCCACCTAGTTATTTATTTTATATTGATGTCTGTGTGTATACGTGTCTTATGTGTGCAGTGCCTCCGGAGGCCAGAAGAGGACATCAGATCCCCCGGGTCTGAGCTCCAGGATGTTGTGTGTGCCCATGGGTGCTGGGAGCCAAACTCGGGTCCTCTGCAAAAACAACACCTGCTCTTGCCACTGAACCATTTCTCCAGCCCTCTACCTTATTTTTTGAGACAGGGTCTCTCACTGAACCAAAGTTCATCCACTTGGCTAGACTGGTTGAGCAGCAAACCCCAGAAATCCTTTTGCCTAGAATGGCTTCACCGCATCCGCTTGTGTGTGTGTGTGTGCTGACTGGGCCTTCACCCCAGCCCAGTAAGGCTTTCTCGATGTGTCTAGCCCAGGGATAATAGTATTGAGTGCCGCAGGCTGGGGTTCCCCAGGCACTTCACACCGGTGTGTCCTATATTATTTCCGTTGTGCAGGTGAGAAAGCTGAAGGTAAGGGATGTTTTTAGGGTCACCCAACTGCCCTATCTGACACCTGGAAACCACTGACATATGATCTTTATCACCTCGAGGCTGGGGCTAAGCCGTTATTAGCGTCCATGGAAAGAGACCTGTCCGTCTAGCAACAGGCGGAGCATGGGTGCTGCAGAACAAACCTTCAGATGGAATCCTGTGTTGTCAGAGAGAGTAGGAGCACCCTGCACTACACAAGAGTGATGCGATGACCTCATTGCTCTTCTGACAACGAATAGGATCCTCTTGTTCACGCCACGCATGACTCTCTGCCTAAACGAAAGACCCCTGCAGAGAGCACTTGTGGAATCCAAGCCCTTTGTCTTTCAGGGAAGCCAGGGAAGGGCTAGGGTAGTTGATGAACTGTTAATTGCTAAACACTGTAATTAAGTGGGGAGGCCCCCCTTTAAACCACCAGGATTGTAGCGGACCATGGAAGTGCGAAAGGGACCGTGGTTAATAACTGACACTGTGTCCTGCTAATGGCCTCCTTTTATGTCTTGGGTGGGGACACACGCAGTGATTACAAACTGGTGGAGTGAAAGTCCACGGAACCACAGAACCTTTCCTCTCTGGGTTTCTCTCACTTCTGTCCCAGAGTCCCTCTCTGCCTGAGGGCCCAGGCCCCAGTGGCGCTTAGCAGGGCATCTGGTTCCTATTGCCTCTGCTCATACTGGCCTTCCGATGTGACAGGGCTTGCTGTCACTCTGCCCCCTGTTTCTGCCCCCTGGTATGCCAACCTGTGTGCACTGTTCTCTTCCAGGCAACAGACTCTTGTCAGTCCCTTCATGGCCTTGTTAGAGGGGTAAAAGGCGTTGATGCATTGGCTCCCCACACCCTTACTTTGGGGCTCTGTTTGTAACTTTCCCTGCCAACAGCAGTTCTGGTCAATGGGAGATGCCAGCGTGGGAGGAAGGCGAGTCGATCTTCCTTGTTGGGGGGAGCTGTGGGCTGTGTTCCTGCCGCCTCAGCTCCTGGTCGCCTAGCTAGCTTATGCCCCAAAATAATAACACACAAACCGTATTCTTTTAAACACTGCTTGGCCCATTAGCTCTAGCCCTTACTGGCTAATTCTCATATATTAATTTAGCCCATTTCTAATAATCTCTGTAGCATCAGTCTTACCAGGAAAGATTCAGCATGTCCGACCTGGCGGCTTGCTTCATTGTGTCTGCTCTGGAGAGGAGCGGCATCGCGTCTGCCTCAGAGAGGAGAGGAAATGGCATCTGAGCTCACTTCCTCTTTCTCCCCGCATTCTGTTCTGTTTACTCCACCCACCTATGTTCTAACCTATGAGGGCCAAGCAGTTTCTTTATTATTTAACCAATGACCTTCCTCCATCACTTCCTCCCTAGGGTTGCCCATGGCTAGCAACTGATTAGGTAGTATAGAAAAGTATATAAAAATCACTTCCTTGCTTTACAGTGAGCGACCTTGGAAGGCTTAGATGCTCCAGTGGGGATCACATCATCATTTGGCCCTTCCTTCCTTCCTTCCTTCCTTCCTTCCTTCCTTCCTTCCTTCCTTCCTTCCTTCCCTCTTAATCTTTTAGAACTTTTTTTACTCATGTATTTGTGTAGGTGTAGGGGGGTGCTCACAGAGCACATACTGGAAACGTGTTCTATCCCATGAGGTAGGGCACACTAGATTGTGTCTGAGGCTGTGAGCCCTCATGGCAAGGATGTGTGGAGCCCTTCCTCCTCAGCTGTCTCCTCCCTGTCTCTCCCTCCCCAGGTGTGTGTGAGTGTTCATATGTCTGGGGTAAGAGGGCAAAGCTAATCTCCTCTATGCTTGCCACCTTCCACCTTTCTTTTGGGGAGAGATGCTGTCATCTTTTGCTATGGTTGGGGTGTGGAATGTTCCTCACAGGCTCATGTGTTTGGACACTTAATCTCCAGATGATGATATGATCATGGAAGATTATGGAACAGTTAGGAAATAAGGACCTAGTGACCTGGGGTTGGGAGGAGTGGATCTCTGCAAAGGGGAGACAAGTTGAGGTTTATAACCTGTCCCACTTCCTGTCCCACCTCTGCTTCCTGCTCCACAGGGACATGGACAAGAGACAACCCTGCCTTTCCCTGCCATCTTGTTTCTGCCCCAAAGCTCCTTGCTTGCCCCCATGCCTTCCCACATGAAGGACTGTGTACCTTAAAACTGTAAGCCAAAACGAACCCCTTCCTCTCTCAAGTTGCTTCTTGTTAGATACTTGGTCACAGAGATGAGAAAAGAAACTACGATAGCCCTCAAATCCCAATTTCTGTTACGGTTGGGGATTTTGTCAGGAGTAGAGTGCTTGCCTAGTGTGCAAGAAGTCCTGGGTCCAATCTCTAGGACTGAAGAGGAGAAAATAAATAAAAAGGGCAGGGTTCTGTTGTTTCTGATACCTTGGCCCAAAAGTAAAAAATAAACCACCTAAAATCACTCTAGGTGACTCAAATGGGAGACCACGCATCAGGTGACTCTGGGGCCAAGTTTGATGGCAGCCATGCTCTGCTTCTTCAGCGTGTGCTCCACTTTATCCTCTTCCAGAGTTAGCACTGTCTTCTGTCAACACAGATGAAGCTTAGGTGTTGCCCCATTCCAGATGCAGCTCTGTCTCAAGGGAAGGAAGATGGGGCTCACGTCTTATATGAACTCACAATCATGGCAGTGTGGAACATTGAAGAAACTCCACATGGAGTTTACTTTCTTTGTGGCAAAAGGAAGTCACTGGACAAGAAAATCCCTTGCCTTGACTGCTGACAGCATGCTGTCCCAATCGGACAAGCAGGACATAAAAGAAAGTGACTACCAAGCATTGTCAAGACAAGGCAGGACAGCCCTTCAGAAAATCCTGCTCCAAAGAAAAGTCTGTTGAATTTTCTAGGCCTGTAGGCTGAAGATGGATGCCCCAGTGTTGCAGAGGAACTTTGGGTGACTGTCCATCTGTTTCTGTTATTACTCACATTTTTTGAAAGTCGCTTGCTTGCACTTCCTGCTCACACAGTATTGTTTCATTCTTGGGTCTCTGAAGGAGTTGAAGACTAGATAGCTATAGTTATAGTTTTCCTTGTTTACCTGGTGTAGAAAGCAAGTTATGATAGAAAGTAAAGTAGGTACAAGAATTTGGACTCACCAATATGTATGGAATATTTTCTCTGAATTTGTCAAATGCAAATGGACTAGACATTGTTGATGTATTTATTGCCTGTATATAGCTATTGTATTTATTGTATGTAGTTTTCTTATATTAGTTATAGGTTTCTTTTATTATTTTAGACAAAAAAGGAAAGTGTAGTGGCATTTAATTTATATTTTAATAAATAAAGACTGCCTAAGGATCAGAAAAGTAAAACAGCCACACTGGTCAGCCTTACAGTCTAGTTACAATGACACACACCTTTAACCCCAGTAGCCATACTAGCGTGCCATAGAAACCAGGCAGTAGTGGTACACACCTTTAATCCCAGAACTAGAGAGGAATATAAGACAGGAGGAGACAGCTCTCACATACAGTCTCATTCTGAGATTCCTGGAGGCAGGATCACCATTTTAGACTGAAAAAGAGGTAAGAGTCAGTGACTGACTGTTTTGCTTTTCTGACCTTCAGGTTGAACCACAATTTCTGTCCCTGAGTTTTTATTAATTGTGCCTCAGGGCAAGCTCTAAAACCTGCTGCATCTGATTTCAATGACCAGTTGTCTGGGGATGGGGAATACACAGCCAACTTCCGAGGGACTCAGGGTCACTGTCAGCAATATCAAGTTGTCCTTGTCACACCACCAGGATATAGTGACCAATTAATATGTGTGTGTGTGTATGAGTGTTTTGTCTGTGTGCATGTATGTGCACCTTGTGCATGCCTGGTGCTCATGAAGACCAGAAGAGGGTGTCAGATTCCTAAAACTGGAATTAGAGACAGTTGTGAGCCATCCTGTGGGTGCTGGGAACTGAACCCTGGTCCTCAGGGAGAGCACTGAGTGCACCAGGGCCATCTCTCCAGCCCCTAGCTGCCAATTTTTGTGGTGTACTCAGTACCCTCTACCATCTAGGTGGGGAATGATACAATTTTTTCCCATAAAAGGCTGCATAGTAAATCTTGTAGACTTCGTGGGTCTGTATCACAGTTCTGTAGCTTTTCAGGGGTAGCACAGACATGAAAGAGTGCAAATGTGAGTCAATAAAACTTTATTTATAAAAACAGATACCAGCTGGATTTGTCCCTGTGTCCTGTCACCTGCCCCTATTCTGCGCATTAATCTCTAGCCTTGAGCAATGTAGAATAGTCTCTGAGCCCACCCAGCTTCTCTATTTGTCAACATGACTTCTGAACAGAATATTTCATTTCAATGAAGCACAATTTATCCCATTTTCATCTGGGCTGTGGTTTGTGGTTTTAGATTATGTGATGGTCCTCTTCTCCTCCCCTCTGCATTGCTTCTTTCTGATTGGCTCTGATTTCCGTTGGCTTTCGTGCTGTGAGGTCTTAGATCTTTGCACTTGTGTGTGATGTGAGGTGCAGCTTGCTTCTTTTCCCCGTAGTGAGTGATTTTTCTCATCCCCGCAGCCAAACAACCTTCCCTCCTAGGTCTGTAGTGAACGGAACCTTTAATTCTAGAAAAAGAGTCTGTTGGAAGGGTCACCTCAGCACCCGATGCTGCTGGGGGGCTTCCTGTCCACCTGTGCTGGGCACCTCCCGTTCCTCTCACCTCTGCTGCATCATAGCCTTGCCTCACTCCACAGCCACTCCTCACAAACAACCGGCTTGAACCCCCTTCCTCACTGCTTCACACAACTGCAGATTATATTACTTTGCTTCCCTGTTTTTTTCTTTGCCTTTCTCTCTCTCTCTACAGAGCGTGAGCTCCATGGTGGACTGGGAAATGATCATCCAAGCTCCATTACCTTGCTGGTGCCTGGCACACAGCTCTTCGGGGAGGGCTGGGGATGTAGTTCAGTTGGTAGAGGGCTCTGAAGGCCTGGGTTTCACCCCCAGAGCTGCATAAACCTGGGTGTTAGGTGCACACCTATAATCCCGGTGTTAGAGAGGAAGGAGGATACAGGACTGGAAGTGAAAGGTCATTCTTGGCTACACGAGTTCAAGACCAGCCCGGCATGCATGAGACATACCTTAAAAAAAAAAAAGATCCTAGAAAAACAGAACCAGGTGTGTTTGTTGCATCTGTGTTTATTCGGGTTGCACTATTGAAACCTGTAGTTGAATCTCACAGTCCTTGTTAACTCCCAAAAATATCTGATTGAATTTCATGTGGAAATGAGCGCCACAGATTAAATATATGTTGTGCTAAGAAGTTTCCCGATTTACCACAGCCCTGTGCACTGCCAGGAAAGTATTCTGCATGTTAATTACGATGGCTGGGGCTTCTAACTCTTCCTTTTCTCCCGTTAACTTTCTAATGCACGCGGGGCGGGCACACAAGGGAACCCCAGAGAAGCTGCAGAGAGCAGTGTCACTTCGGGGTGGCTTGCGGAGTCCCAGGGAGCCCTGCTGACAGGCAAGGGCCATGTCCGCTGGTCGCAGGCTGTCTGTGAAGGCTGAGAAGGAACGTACGGAGGGAGGAAGCTCTGACTTCTGACTTCACTAGGAGTTGTGCCCTTTTGGCTGAGACTGAAGTTTCACTTAGGGAACAGTTAAGCAAGAGGCAGGGGTGAGGAGAGATCAAATCCCGGAATACAAGTGCACAAGATGAGCCGGAATACGGAGGATGTGGAAAAATCTGACCTTGCTCCCCATTTGAACATCAGACAAGCCAAGGGGGTGTGGTAAGACTGTGGGGGTGCCACCAAAGCCACTTTGGCTGCAGGTAAGATACCAGCACCCCAACCCTCACACACAGTGGGCCCAGACTCAGAGGGAGTTAAGTGATGTGAAGGAAGCCTGGTTCTTTAGACTCTGCTTGAAGTCCTGGCTCAGAACCTTCTTTGGCAGGTCACTCCCCTGAGAATCCATTTCCCCATCTGTCAAATGAACCCAGGGTCACTGTTTGCTGTAGAGGCTGTGGGTGCCACCCATACGTGGGTGTGTCACTTGTGGCAATGAGGTAAGAATCTAGGGATGAAACTCTGGGCACTGCCCCCTCGCCTTCCTTCCCCCAGCTTTTGTCTCAGCTCATAGCTGTTGTCTTGGAGTGCAGGGAAGACGTTGGCAACGCTACTTCCAAACATTTGCACAACTGTAAACTACATGCACGCATGCACACACACACGGTTCCAGAATCACACTGCTGTTTGTTTGGAACTCCCTGACACATGGCTTATGAACCAGGCAGGATCAGACAGAGTCGTGCGGCCGGGTAGCACCCAAAACAGCAAGCAGATATCTGCATAACCCCTGCAATTCCCCTCCCTCTTTTGATGCTCTACCTAGGCCAGGATTATTGATGTGCCTTTCCCAGCTGTGACCAGCAGGGGGAGCCCTCCTCTTGTGTCCATTTCCACAATACTGACAGGGCTCCCTGGCTCCCCAGCCTGTCAGACCTCCCAAACACTAGCTAAGGTCCATGTTTCCTTCTCCTTTCATTGGCCAAGTCCTAGAGACCTGAAAGAAGCCATCGTGACCAAGAGCGGGGCAAGGTCTCTTTCTAGGTTGGGGAACAGGAGTCCTGGCGTCCTTGGCCGGGTGTTGGCTGGTGACGTTCCTTTCTGGTTACAAACATATGGCAAGGCAGGCCACAAAGATGCTTAGACATGTCCATGCTTAGACATGGATAAAAATGGGTTAAGAGACTCTCGGTCATGAGACACAGTCGTCAAAGAGGAGACATGCCCAGAGGGTATGCCACCTTCCTGAAAATGGAATATTCTCTGAGGAGGTGACATGCCAGAAATGAGTGACGTGTGCAGAGGTAGGTAACATGTCCTGCTGTCCCGCAGAAGTCCCCTGGCTCACTAAGGTAACGTGCTCCAGAATCCACAGGCTCCAACGATAACGCACCTCACAGAGGCTGCACACAGGTGGCTTGGCAATCGAGGCTCAGTCCTACCCAGCCTTGAGGTGCCCATCATGTCCTGCAGCCCCCACTTTCAGTTCACTGAATTAGCTCCTCGCAGAAAGCAGCTAACTCTTGGGTCCCACTATCCTGGGGGTCCTCAGAAAGGAGCCTCTTGACCCCTGTCCTTCTGCCCATGGGAGACGACTGCTTCCTCAAATCCAGTAGATAAAGACAAGATTCAGGGAGAGAAAGCATCATTTATGATTTATGGATAATGAACTAATTTAATCCTGGTTTCTCTTGTGCCTCCCATTTAGTAATTTGTTCCATTTCTTAATGGCATGAGTTGTTCATCAGACTGTGACAGAGGAGTTGCCGTGAGTCATCACACCAGGGACTGGAGGGTGGCCTATATATCAGGACCGGGATAAGTGTGAGCTCCACCTCCCACGCCTTCCCACTGGGGCAACGCCAAGTTGGCGCAGCTCCCGTCTCTGAACCCAGGTAGAAGGAAAGGAGCAGGCTTGGGTGGCTATGTAGGGGAGCAGGGTGTGTTCTATGGAGCTGTTAGTCATGCTGATGCTGGGGAAAGATGGACACGGTTGGATCTGGCGTCCTCAGTCAGTCTCCCTTCAGCTACACTGAGAGGCAAGATTTTGGGATCAGGCTGCTTGAGCTCAAATCCTGGTTCTATGCTCCGTCACTGTGACTCTGGCTGTCATCACTAGAGCTGGAGAAGATGTCCCCAGCCCAGGGCTTCTCACCCCTGTCTTCACCTTCCTGCCTGCTCTCTTGAACACACAAGAATTGGAAGGCTTAGAGAAGAAAGCACCTTAATGAAGAGGAAAAGAGAGTGGTCTGTGATGAGACAAGGGGAGAGCGGAGCCCTGGGAAGACGAGAACGAGGACCCCAGATAGACCCTCAAAGGCCAAGGGTGCTTTACTGTTGTGTTCTGCTGCAGGGCTCGATGGTGAGCCAGCAGGACATGGCAGGGGCAGACAGCCCAACCCGTGGAGCACAGGGCTTCAGATCAGCTAGATCTAGTGTTTGCGACAGAGATGGCACAGTTAGCAAGATCATGTGGGCATTTATCAGGTGGTGTGAAGGCCACCGTGCCCACTTTGTAAGGAGATAAACTTGGGATGAGGATAATTGCCTAAGTGGCCCAGCTGGTGTGGAATGGAATCTGTCTTCTTGCAGACCCCTCTCTGAATGCTGTCACACTGCCTTTGCCAGCCCCAGTTCTGACGGGTGTGGGTGGACGAGGCTGACTGTTCCCTAGCGATGGCTGTCCTCTCCTGACACTTGGTGGTGTAGAGATTGCCATCAGGGAGTTAGCCCATTTCACTCACAGAACACTGAGGCAGAGGCAGATCCGAATGAGGGGCACAGTGTGCAGACGGAGGGGGAGAGAAAATCAAACTTAATTTCTTAATTCTTTTCAGTGCTGCAGATGGACCCTATGGCTTTGTGTATTCCAGCAAGTGCTCCACTATTTAGCCACACCCCAGCTTCAAGAATGAGCGTGTTAAGGCTGGAGAGATGATTCCTGCAGAGGACCAAATTTGGTTTTCTGTACCCATGTTGGGCAGCCCACAATGCCTACAGCTCCAACTCCTGGGAATTCAGCATCCTCTTCTGACCTCCTCAGGCACTGCGCTCCCATGTAGAAATGCACACATATGCGCATAATGAAAACTAAAAATGAAACCTTTAGACTGTAATGTGCAGGCAGATTATGTTCCTGTTGTAAGTACACAGTTCCCTGGCTATTCATAAGGGCCATTGCCGGAAGTTCATTTACTAAGAGGAAACTGGGATTTAGGTGATGTGGCCGCCCCAGTCTACTCATGACCAAGCAGCCGGGATTGGATTCCAATCCGTAACTCTTAACATCCACATTGAGAGGGATCCCTCCTTTTCATGTGTGTGTGTATGATGTGCAATGTGTGTGTGCATGTTCTTCCACTTGTGTGGGTGTATGTGCGCATGTGTGAGTGTGCACGTGGAGCCTGAGGTGGTGTCAGGAATCGTTCAAATAAGCTCTCTCTCCTTATTCCTTGAGGTAGGGTCTCGGTCAACCCCAGGGCTTGCTGACATAGCTACTCTGGATGGCCAACCTGCTCTGGGGACTCTTGCCCTCACCTTCAGGGGCTAGAACCTCAGGGTGGCTAGTGCATCTAACCAGCATTTACATGAGCTCTGGAGATACAGACCCCGGTTCTCACGATTGTGCAAACGTTTCAGCCACTGATCTGTGAGATGGGTTTCATACTTAAGGCTTTGGCTTCTTTTGAGAACCATAAGCTTTGTGGAGGACAGGGCACTTCTGTTTGATTAACTCCATTACCACAAGCGGCTACGGGAGAGGGACGCTGGGTGACTTAACTCACTTTTGTATTGAGACTCTTTCTTTGGGGAATGAGAGTTTCTTCTGCAGAGTATTGTAAACAGAATTTGTGTTAAAGCATCATTGGATAGCCTGGGGATGTGGTTCAGTTGGGAGAGCTGCAAGCTTGAGCCCTGGATTCCCCCTTCTGTACTGCATAAGTTAGCTATAGTGGCAAGACACCTGTGATCCCAGCACTTGAGGGACGGGTGGAGAAGGAGGCGGAGTTCAAGGCCATCCTTGATGACTGCATGAGACCTTATTCCCCAAACAAAAACAAAACAAAAAAATAGTGGTAGAATAAACTGCATGCTAGCAGATTTAGAAAGACTCGAGGAAGGTGCCCAGGAGGCAAACTGCTTCTTCCTGCAGCCTTGAATTAAGCAGCCATTTAGATCCACCCTTTGTAGAAGGCACAAAGCCATCCTAAGAGCCGCTTGATCCTCAATTACAAATCTTTTTGATTTTTACATTTTTTTTAAAACTGTGAAGTGGCCTTTATAATCTATATTCTAAAAGGAGAAAGCATGCCTGCTAGTTAGGCAAAGGAAGAGGGGTTGCTTCCCATCTGTGGTCAGCACAGAGATCCTGCTTCTTGGATGTTCTCTCTAGGGAACAGAGGAGGGGGACCGTTCCTTAATGCCAAGAGACCTGCTATTTGGACGATCTCAGGGCCCCTGGGTGAAGGCAGGGTGAGGGGTGCACGGAACCCCTTCCAATTCTGTGGAGGCTTAATTTAGGACGACTTGAAAGCCTCCAACCCGAATCATCTCTCCCCTTCAAAGACAAGCCCAAGGACTTTCCCGACAGGCTTTGGAGCAGGCGCAACAAACACCCAATCGATGAACCAATGTCTGTCACTGAGACAGACTGTGTCTCCAGCTGGGGTTGCTGGGGAGGCAGAGCCTAGGAAGGAGACTGGTCTGGCAGGCGGGGTCTCGGGGAGATACACCCTGAGCATGGGAGAACTAGACCCACAGCCCTGTTCACAGTCAGGCTAGACCACAACCCATCACCAGAGTGGTCCTGCAGCTTGCTCAATATAGCAGGGGTTGGGGACACTGTTCTCTGGTCCAATCAGGATAAGAGGGAGATTGCTCTGCCAGAAAAGCCTGAAAGTCCCCCTGCCTCCACTACTGGCCTGCAGAGATCAGGTCCTGGCAGCGAGGAGGGTGTGCAGAGGAAGGGCTGCCTCTTACAGCATTTTGCTTTGGGCTGGAACTTTCTGGCAAGATTTCAGAAACTGTTTTATCCATCGGTTAACTCTGTCCTGCATGCCATTCCCCAAAGGCCATATCCACCGTCCAATGAGGTAGTCAGCCCACACATCTCCCCACACTAAACTCTAAAGCACCCACGAGAGAGAGAGAGAGAGAGAGAGAGAGAGAGAGAGAGAGAGAGAGAGAGAGGGAGGGAGGGAGGGAGGGAGGGAGGGAGGGAGGGAGGGAGGGAGGGAGGGAGAGGGAGAGGGAGAGGGAGAGGGAGAGGGAGAGGAGTGGGGGTAGAGGACTTGGAGCAGGGAGAATTGGCTAAATGATCTTGTGAGTTTGAGGAAACCTCTGAACTCCGGACATTTTCACATGCAAGCCCCAACTTCTAGCAGGTCAGCATCTCTGGTCGACATTCCCTGCTGTGATGGCCTGTACCCTCAGACTGTAGGCCAAAATAAGCCCTTTCTCCCTGAAGTTGCGTTTGTATTTGGCCCAGAGCTGGGCCAAGTGTCTGGAGAGGCTGTGCAAGACTCTCCCAGACATCTGGGATGGTGCATGGGTCTCAGCAGTCCTGAGGATCACCAGGGCAGGGGCAGTGACTTGGTGACCTGTCCAAGCCCCCTCCTCCCCAGAGCGGTCAGTCATACTGCTCTGTTTTTTTTTTGCCTGTGCTGCTGCCCAGGACTTTAAGGTATTTTTCCTCCCAGAAGAGACAAGAACCCTCCCTTGAGATAAATACCGTCCTAGTCAAGTTTCAGTGACATTTTACAATACATGTTTTTCTCTCTGCACTCCCATAGGGAACTTTGGCCCAAGAAGTCCAGGGTTCAAACGTCTAGTGAATTATAACAGATGTCAAACAGCAGGCGGCACAGATCATTGAGGGCAAAAATGTCCTCCACAGATGCTACAGCAAGATTGCTTGATATCACCATCCTCTCTCCCTTCCCCTTTAAAAAGTGTTAATTTCCATTTACAAGTATGTATGTGCGTCAAGGGGCCCATGGAGGCCAGAAGAGGGCTGGCATTACTGAGCTGCCCAACCAACATGGCTACTGGGATCCCAGCTCAGGTCCCCTGCAGAGGCAACCGGTGCTCTTAACTGCTGAGCCATCACTCCAGACCCTCCCTGGTTTTTATAACCCGTCTTGCTGTTTGGCTCAGGTTGGCCTGGAACTCTTGCCTTGTGTAACAACAGCACTGCTGGCATCACAGACGGTTGCCATTAGGCCTACCTCACCCTTCTCTTTACCCATGTGCTCCTCCCAGGAGCTCCTGGAACCTCGGTCCCCAAGACCAAACAGAGAGAAACAGCCTCACCCACATCCTCCCACTTACGGGTGACTTGCCCCCAGATGAGCAAGTTTACCCACTGGGCACCACTCTGGTCCTTTCTCCAGCTGGAGTTGGATGCAGAATCTGCAGAAGAGAAGGGGCTGTGTAACTAGAACAATAATGAAAGGCTCCTGACGAACCTGCTCAGAGAAGATGGCTGATTCACAGCAAGGCCAGCCCAGGGAGCTGGGAGCAGAGTCATGAAATCCCTATTGTCCTCTACAGTCTCAAAACTAGGCCAGCAGAAAGGCTTGATCTCTTCTGAAACTGCAACATACATGCAAATCACACTGCAATCTTATTGAACAACATCTATGCAAATCCTGCCATCTTATTGAAAAGTAGGTGAGGATTCAGGGGTGAGCGGAGATGGGAAGTCTATCCTTCATGCGGGCTCTGTGGGCCAGTTTACTTAGCACAGTGTTAGACACCATCTCATTGTAAAGGAAAGAAGCTGCAGTGGTCTAACATGAAGAACCACAATTACTGCAGCCTTTGTTGAGATCTGCCCCTGAAAACCACCTCCACTCATCCTATACACAGTTACTTATTAGACACTTACTGTATGTATGCTAGACCGCACTCTGAGCCCTAGAGAGGTCCCGATGGAACAGAATAGCCCTGACCCTGTGAAAGCTTGTGGTGGGATGTGTGTGTATGGTAATTGAGTCAGGCACACGAGTAGCCTAGTAAAGGGTGACCAAGGTGCCACTGCACACCCCCAGAGTCCAGAGACAGAGCCAGGAGTGTGGCAGGAGAGGGCACCTGGCTCATCCTTAACAGAAGATTGATGGCCAGACAAAGAGGAGCTGGTGGTGGGGAGAGGAAAGCAGAAACAGAGATGAGCCGTCTTTGAGGGTAAGAAACAATTTTTTTCCAAGTCTCCCAGTTACGTGGATCCCGTGGCACACTGAGGTATGTGGAGCAAGTGGCCATGATGTTTACCTTTTGTGCAGTCCCATTTCCTTGAGTATCAAGGAGGGCTTTGCTTTTGACTGAAGGGATATGGTGAAGGTGCCGCTCCTTGGTCACATTAGCAAGGTAATATCCACCTAGAAGACTTACTCTGTGGAGTTTTTCAGAGGAGTGACTCTCCTGGCCAGAATATGAAGGGTGACTGGGAGCCAGCTGGACTCATAAGCCAAACGAAGTTAGGCTCCATTTAAACTTTTCCCATCACCAACCTGTGTGAACTTGCACACAGATTCTTCCACAGGTGAGTCCGACGAGAACCCAACCTGATTGCACCCTAATGTCAACCTGGTGGACATTAAGCAGAGGCCTCAGCTCAACTGTGACCAGACTCTGGCCCTGAGGCCCTTCCAGATAACTAAGGTGTGCTACCTCAAGCTGCTGGGCTACCGTGACCTTGAAGTCAGTCAGGGGTTAAGTCATAAAAGGCAGGCAGACTCGCTTGGGGAAGAGGAGGGTTTCGGAGTCCATTGCCCATTGCCGGGAGGTGGCAGGCTCAGGTTAGCAGAGACAGGGTGAGGTAGAAGGGGATTGGTAGAAAGCTGGAAAGCCATCCCACCTGAGCCGTGTTCAGGTGGGCAGTGACACTGGCCTGGCTAGTGGAAAGGTGGGGGCAAGATCAGGTGCCAAGTTCTGGAGGTGAGATTGGTATGGTTGAAGACTAACTGGGTGTATATGGTTTGGGGAACCAATCAGATCTCACTGATAAGCTGAGTCCGCTCCCGATGTGTGGTAGAAGTGAGCAGAGACCTTAGCCTGGCTGTCCTTTCTCTTGCTTCTGCTGGATCTGGAATGAGGCAGGCATTTCCTTCCGGCCTTGCCACAGTTACACAGTGAGATCTGAAGCACCCTGTAGCCTCTTGTTCCAAACCCCTCTGTGGTCTTCCATCTTTAGTTAGTTCCTGGCAGCTGAGGATGGCCAGCAGGAGACGAGACCTGCACGTGTCTTTGGGTCAGGTCACTTAAGGAGGAATGACATCCTTCCTTCTGACTTCCTCCTGGCAGAGATAGCCTATGTAGGGAGCCATCTTTGAGGTGAGAGTAAGGGCCACACCCCAGGATGGCAGAGAAATCCGACAGAAGGAGCCAGGGCTTTGCTGGGCACTCTGCTCTAAGCACGGGTTCCAAGCTTGTGGTGGAGCGCTCCCCAAGTCCTCCTGAGGCCCTCCTTCCATTGCACACCCCTCCTGGGGCCCCCTCCCCTTGCTTGTGGTTGGAGTGCTGATGGCAGCATTGTCTTCTCCACTGTGCAGCCATAGTGAGAACGAGCCAAGGCGCGTGGGGTCAAGGGCAGACCAGCCGGGTACTCTGTCGTTAACCTGGCATGGGATCCAAGACAAGCCCCACAGACATGCTGACCTGTGTATTCTCACCACCCCACCCCAGCCTCGGTCCCCACGGCAATGCTCACGTGCCCAGCCCATAAATATCTTATTTTGTGTTCCTGCCAGCCCCCACTAATAGGGCTGATGCTTCCGGAGGAGCGGCCCGAACTGCATTAGTCGCAGATGCCAGATTGATTTAAAACAAAGAGCCTGACCACCAAGCTCTCTCCATGGTTTCTCTTCCGGCCACTTTGCTTACAGGGTTATCTCTGAAATGCAATTAAGGCATTTAAAAGTACATTTTCAGGAAGATGCAGAATTGATGAGCAGAGAGGTCCTGTGGGTACCTCAGGATTATTCCAGTCCGAGGGAAAGGAGTTGGTCCTGCCCTGAGTGTTCACATCCATGAAAAGTTTTGGGTCTTCTTCAAGGTGGGGCGCTGCTCCAGGAGGGTAGGTGGGAGGGTCTGCCTGCTGGTGGGCAGCTCTCCTCCCTGGGCCTAGATCCCTCTGAGGGGTCTCTGGGAGGAGACAGAACTGCAGAGAGAGATGTTCTTGATCCTCAGCTTCCCACTCCCTGGCTGCAGAGTCCAGCACCGAGCATGGGGGCCCCTGTTCAGATTCAAAAATGCCACTGTTGGTCCCAGAAGGAGCCTTCTGCTAGATGCCCAGGTGAGGCTGTTTGGCAGCAGCTGCTTTCCTGATGGCACCATGGGCTACCATGCTGGACCCAGGGCCACACTTCTCAGGCTCCCATGACCCTGGCATTCTTCTGTCTTCTCCTGCAATGTCACCGGCTCTGAGGGTCCTTCCACATCGGCAGAGTGATCCATGCTTGTGGGGGCAAGAGAATGGGGCAGCTGGAGGAGCCACAACTGGGCACTCACATACCCACATGAGCAGACACGTAGGCAAATAAAAGGCAGGCAGCCCCAAACCCCAGCAACAGGAGCAAGGCTTGTTCTAGGGGCCAAAGAAGACAAGCGGGCCCAGAAGGGGTCAAGAACCAGGGTGTGTTAGTGCTGTCCCAACTCATGGGGAAAGAGGCAGGAAAATACAGTGTTTGTGAGAATTTCCTTTAAGGAAAGATTTTCACACATGAGTGACAGTCTGAGATGGTGAATGTGAAGACAGGAGAATCCCCAAGAGTGGGTACCAGTAACGACAGAGCTTTGCCCAGGGCTGTCTCCTTACACTGGCTGACTAGTAGGTTCAGGTCCCCGTGTCCTCAGCCTTCTCTGTGTCACACAATTTGTGTGTGTGTTGAGCACAGTTTAAGAACACCAGGCACTAAGGGACATCACGTAGTCAGCCCTTGTAGGAACAGGTCCTATTGCTCCACAATGTGCCCAAAGTCAATGGTGAAAGGTGCACGCTGGCTTGCTAACCCGGCAGGGCTTGGAAGGATCCTCAGAAGCCAGCAGTGGAAAGAGAGACTCTTGTGGACAAAGGAACAAAGGAAGACGCGAGAAATGGGAAGTCAGTGCCGGGATCCACAGATATTTGGTTTGTGAGGCATGAGGGGAAATGAGTTAGGAGAGTAGGTGAGAGGTCAATCAATGGTATAGCTCCAGGTTCTACTGAGAAGCTTAGTACGTGGCATTGGTAAGTCATGGAAGATTCCAGGTCCAGAGAGGCCAGATAGAAACTTCTAGAAAGTAGAAAGTCACCCTGGCTGAGAATGAGAAAGGATGGAGCTGTTTATACAATGCTTTTACCTTCTTTAGTACCTATGGTCTCTATGTACCATGCAGTTTTGACATTAGAGAGTGACAAGTTGCTCAGTACCCATCTGGAGCCCACCTGCCTCAAACAGGATCTCTACCCTCACTCTTCTGTCCCTCTGGAACCTCCAAGGAGGCTATTGTCTTCCTTGGTAACCCACTGGAGAAAGTAAGGAAGACAGGACTCTCTGGGAAGTCGCATGGGGACCGCTGAGATCTACCCTGCTTGAGAATCTGCAGCCTGAGGTGCTCACCCTCCAACTCTCAGCCTCCTGTGTCTGAGTGTTGCCCCAGGCAGCAGCCCCTGCTGATCCAAATCACAACACAAACAACCAAGTTCCCTGAGTGCTAGGCAGTTCCTGGGGAGCATAAAGACGGGCAAACCCTGGAGGGCCGTGAGCCCTCATCACCCATGCTCCTCTTCCTGCATGTCTTCCCTTCACAGTCAAGTCTGTCAAAGTGAGACCCATGGTCACCATCCCATTCCTCCCTCCCACCGGCATCTCAAGCCTGTTCAGTCTGGTCTGAAATATTCCTCTGGGCCCTAAGTTGTCAACTCCAATGGACCATCCTCAACTCTCAACACGCGGACCCACACCACGGAACACGGCTGTCCACAGGCACCTCCTCCACTCATTCTTTCGGAGTGCGTGACCTCATTCCTACATCACTGAGGATGTGTTTTCTGACGATTTAGGGGCCTTTGGTCTGGCCTGTACGGCTCCAAAGGACACACAGGGCCGCTCAGGACCTCCATTCCTTCCCACAGAGGACTGAACGTTTAGCCCCCACTGCTAAAGAGAGGACTCAAGGGCTTCATGTGGCTTGAATCTTCCCAGCTACCTATTTGGCGTTGTTTTGTTCCCTGGGAGGACTGAAGGGTACCCATGATTCTCCCTTCACCCAAAAAACAGCACATCTGGGCCTTTGTCTTGTTCAGGTCCCACGTACAGCTGTAAGAGTCAGAGACGTCTCTAACACCTTCTTCTTAACATCTCCCTGAGGCCCTGTCACCGTCCAACCCATCCCTGAGACTGGACGACTTTACCTCTTACATCTTCCCGATGGCAGCCCCGACTGTGTCTCTATCACCCACACGGGTCTAAGCTGCCTTTATCCTCTCAGATGCTGCTGCCACCTCTAGGCTTGTGTCCTGTCCAGCTCCTTTCCACCTTCTCAGTCACACTTTTCACCGCACATGTGTGTGTGTGTGTGACACACTGACAAAAGCACAAACTGGATTATGCTCTACATCTGCTTGTCACCCTTACTTTCTGCTCACTCCCATCCTGACCTGGGCTGGGAGACCTTGATGGGCCCAGCCCCCACCTGCCTGCAGCCTCCTCCCACAGGTCTCCCTTCCCCCCGTGGACCCCTCCCCGCCGTGGTCCCATGGGTCTGCAGGCAGCAGTCACGGCTGCCCCTTCACTCATGCTGAGCCCTCTGCCTGGAATGTTTTTTCTTCCTCTTTTCCCTCGTGAGCTCTAACTTCACCCTTTGATGACAGCTTCCTGAAGGTCTCACTTCCAGAGACGAATGCTCAGGATGTCATAAACGCAATTTTAGTTCTGATTCATGCTGATTCCTGCCATGAACTGTGAGTAAGGGTGACGTCTGTTTGGATGACCACTGGAGCCTTGTTATTCCATATGGTATCTGGCTACTACAGATGCTAAATCAATGTCTACCTCATGAAGGACTCCATGTGGGCATAATCCAATCCTTGACATCTGGGTTTGGGTCACTGTGCTCACCAGAAAGATGGTTCTTAACGGAAGGGGGGGACACAGACATCAGTATCTCTGCAAAGGGACCAGATTCCTAATTTATTCATGGAAAACCAAAATTTAAAGTCATTTGATTGACGGCAAGACAACAGTTGGGACAACATACTATCATGGGTTCACACCCTGGCTTTGGCACTGAGTCTTCTGCTGTGTTTCTCAGAACTCTAAGGGGCAGGGAGGCACTAGGGAGCAACTTGCTTTCAGGGTGGGAGGAGACATCGGGGAAATGTCCTGAACATAGCCAGTACAGTCCCACAGGGAGTCAGTGACTCCTTCGGGATGCCAGCAGAGAGAAGTCGGGCATCTAGGGTGCTGGATGGAAACCGAGAGGTGTCCAGTTCATCCTGACTTGAAGTCCACTGTGAGGAAGTCATTTGTGGGAGTGCCCTGCTTTAGATTCCTATTCTCTTGACTATGCCTCAAGCAAGCTGGGTGAAGATACGGATAGTTTCATCTCAGGCTTGTAAGGATTGCAAGGAGAAGCTTTTAGAATAAGGCTATTTCATTTCCAGAGGGTTTGGTTGTTTTTTCCCCTAACTGTACAACCGAGCTTTCAGTAGAGTGATTCATGACCACGCATTTACAGCTGAAGGTCTAGATCTGTTTTTAGAAATTATTATCAGTCATTAAACAAAAACAGGCCTTATTAATAATTCACCAGAAAAAGATATGGCGCAAGATCCCACAATAATCATCTTTAATGCCGGAATAAGCAGTCCCTTTTTAAAAATTCCTTTACCCCAGCTCCATGATCTGTAACCCAAGCAGAACCGAGAAGGGATATTTATCATCTGACATGGGTTGGCTCCATTTCTAGAGTCCCCCAAGGTTCAGGACAAATTCTTGGTGTGAGCATTAGAAGTGTGACTATTTGGAGGTGAAATGGAGCACAATGGTTAAGCCCAGCCTCTGCCTTCCAGGCTACATCTTAGCTCCAACGTCACGGCTTCAGGAACCCATGGATGTTTCTGACCCCATTGGCACCACACCCACACCTGGTGGGCAACTCCCCAGATGTCGCCTGCAGACAGTTCCAACTTCCTGTGTTTCCTCCAGGGTTTCTCAAGCCTGAAGCTGATTTGGGAGGTAGCAGGCAGTGCTCCTGTCTCTTTGGTACCTCACCAGCAGGGGAAGGGAGAGGTTCGACAGAGCCTCCGGCTTTCTCACCTCTCTATCAGGGCAGTGCCCCGACTATGCTCAACACGTCTCCCCAGTGTCTCTGCTCCCTAAAGCACATCGGCCATCAGTGTATCCTTTGCCACATTCCTCTCTTCCTTTCCTTGCTCCTTCATAGATAAACCGACTCTACCCAAGTCCTCATCTCTGGGTTTTTGGGGACAGTGGGGTGGGGCCAAGGAAAGAGAAGATCAATGGGAACGTGCCAAAGAGCCAGCAGATTCCTGGGACATGACTAGGGACTTCTGGGGACCCAAAGCCATACTGACTCTTCCTCGGAATTCCTTCCCAGGAGGAGAGGAAGACTGGAATCTTTATTCACCAGCTTGTCTTTAACTGATTGGAAGTTGATCCCTTGGCCCTGAGTCCTTTCCCTGCCATTCCCATCCATTTCTCTGACCCAACTGTGTGTCAGAGAAAGATCCTAAGCATGTACAAAGACACATTGCTAGAGCCAAGAGGTGCTAGCATGTTGTAAATACTCCTGTGGCTGCCGAGAATCCAGGTGGCCCAACATGAGGACATGGACCACTTGGTGTGGCAGAGAGGGGGAGGAGCAAGGCATGACAAGCAGGGTGAAGATGAAGTATGGCTAGCAGTCAGTCTCCACCATGCGTAAGGATTGTAGGCCATGTCCTCTGCAGGGGAAGCTCTGGGTATAGCTGGATCTTGAGTACCAATTCCGAGGGCAAACTAAGCTTCCTGGCTATAGAACACAAGCCTGGAGATTAGAGCGGCTAGCAGAACGCAGAGTGGGGACACAGGTGGCTTCTTTAACTGGTACCGCCCTGCGTGTGGCCAGGTCTCTTTGTTGCTCTTCCTTCTTGAGATGTCTTTCAGACTAGAGCATACTCTCCTGCCTCAGGCCCCGTTCCAACTTCACTTCTATTGCTATGATAAAACACCATTACCAAAACCAATATAGGGCAGAAAGGGTTTATAATTTCAGGTTACAGTCGGCTACTGAGGGGAAATTAAGGCAGGAACTCCAGCAGCTGGTCACACTTCCACAGTCAAGAGCAGAGACAACCACGCTGCCTGCTTGCCCAGAACTCATCTTTTCCTATTCTTAAATATAGTCCAGGACCATGAAATGATATCACCCACATGGAGGGGGCCTTACACCTTAGTTAATGAGACAATCAGCGATAGACATGATAAACCTGGTCTACATAATTCCCCAGTTGAGACTCTTGGGCGATTCCAGGTTGTGACAAGTTGACAAAGCCGTCACAGCTTCCTGGTGCTCTCCGAATGGACTGTGGCTGTCCAGAGACTTGAAGCTCAGGGCACTGCAAGGCCCCTTCCACAGCTAATCTCTTTCTGAACTGACATTTCTCAACTTGAAATGCATTCCTCTTCCTCAGACCTGATAATTCAGAGAAAGGCTGCCAGTTGAAGAAGTGAGTCATGTAGGTGACCTGACTGCCTCGCTGTCTTAGGAGGGGGAAGTGTAGTTGTTTTTTGGGGGGGACCCTGCTACCCAGCTCCCAGATAAATACATGGAGACTTATTCTTACTTGTGAATGCCTGTCCTTAGCTTGGCTTGTTTGTAGACAGATTTTCTAACTTAAATTATCCCATTTCTCTTTAGCTACGTTTTGCCTGTGGGATTTTTACCTTTCTTTATTCTATATGTCTTTCTTTCCTTCTAACTCTGTGACTGACTGTGTGGCTGGATGACTTCCCTCTGGCATCCTCCTCTCCTCCTTTTCTCGCTCCTTGCTCCCTTCCCTAGATTTCTTCCCCTATTTATTCTCTCTGGCCATCAGCTCCACCTATTTTTCTCTAATGCCTAGCTATTGGCCATTCAGTTCTTTATTAGACCATCAGGTGTTCTAGGCAGGCAAAGTAACACAGTTTCACAGAGTTAAAAAAATGCAACAAAAAAGAATGAAACACATCTTTGCATCATTAAACAAATATCCCACAGCATAAATGAATGAAACACATCTTAAAATAATATTCCACAACAGGGCAGCATTTGTAGAGAAGCTCATACATCAAAAGATAGAATCTCTTGCCAACAAGTGTTACAGTAAAACACATAAACACAAAATGTCCTTTTGTATGGGCATGCGTGTTCATATGTATACAGGTATACACACATGTGTGCAGGTACAGGAGCTGTCTACCTTGGCAATGTTTTTATTTGTTTTGTTTTTCAAGAAAGGGTTTCTCTGTGTAACAACTCTGAGTGTCCTGGAACTCGCTCTATAGACCAGGCTGGTCTCAAACTCACAGAGATTCGCCTGCCTCTGTCTCCCAAGTGCTGGGATTAAAGGTGGGCACCACCCCTGCCTGGCCAACTTGGCATTTTTGGAGGCAGGTCTTTCACTGGGATGTGAGGCTCACTGATTAGGCCAGCTTCAGAACTACCTGTCTCTACTCCCCAGTGCTGAGATCACAAACACACTCCACCACACATGGCTTTTCACACGGGTTCTAGGGGTCAAACTCAGGATCTCATGCTGGTACTGCAAGCACTTCACCAAGGGAACTGCCCCCACTAGCCCCCAAGGGTCTTTTCAAAAGAAATGCAACTTACCATAGTATGAATTGGGAATGGCTATGAACTTTGAAATGAAGAGACTTAGTATTAAGGCTCAGCGGTAGTCCCATGCCACAAAACCCTCTTAATATTGGGGTACACTTGGGCAACTTGCTTAGCCTCTCTATATGCTTCAGTTTTCTCCTTTGCAGAATGAAATAAAAGACTATACTCATACAGTGAGAACCAAACAAATTAATACCATCAAAGGTCTTTGAGCTAGTCCTGGGATAGTTCAAGCCTGACAAATGTCAGTCAGCCACTGCGTCTTTCTCTTTCTCTCTCTCTCTTCCTCTTTCTCTCTCTCCCTCTCTCTCTCTCTGGTCTTTGTAATGATCAGGAATGTCTGTCGGCTCTCCGACTTCAGGCTGTATCATAACAAACATCAGTGAAATGACAATCTAGCTGGTAGGATCTGGTCCTGGGGGGTCTGGGAATGAGGATGACACAATCATAGACAGTGCTTCTGGGCCTCTTATTTCCTTGGGTCTGGATTGGTAACACATACAGCTTTGTATATATCATCTTCATGGGACCAACGGGAAAGTACCCAGCTTCTCGTTTCCCTGTTACCTAGGTAGCTAAAGAGGGACTTTCCAGGAGATGTTCACAAAGTCCTACCCTTACTTAGATATGTATCCAGTGAGACGTTTCTCCAAAAACCCGACCTCCTGAGATGAACTCGAGGGGAAAAGAGGCTCGATTTTGGACTTTCTTGGTGTTGACTTTCAAATACCTTACTATTCATATATGATGACGCGTGTAAGATTCTCTCCAGACTGTGAGAGTTTTTATCAGCTTGACAGAGTTTTGGAATTATCTGGGATGCAAGTCCTAGGCTCACCTGTGAAAGATTATTTAGATTATTTAGATCTGCTCATTCCTGTGAGGGGTTTTCTTGACTAGGGTAGTCGCTGTGGGAAGGCCCACTCTAAAGGAGAGAACCCTGGGTTGGGGTTCTGGGCTGCATGAAGAGGAAACGTAGCTGCTTCCTGGCTGCCAAAGCAAAGTGATCAGCTGCTTGGAGGTCCCTCTGCTAGAATGTCACAGCCATGATGAGCTGTAACCGGCAGGGGCCTCCAGGGCTCAGACTTTGCAGACCTAGTTTTCTTGATTCCCCATTAAAAGAAAAAGAAAAAAAGGAGAAAAAGAAAAAAAAAAGAGAAGAAAAGAAGGCCTCATCAGAAACACACCTGCCATCGTGGACTTTCAGCTTCCAGACTGTGAAGCAATAGGTGACTTGCTCAGGACACCTGGTCTGTGGCGGTCTGCTATAGCACCTGGAGTACACTCAGCCAACAGATGTGTGGATATTGCCCTGATAGAATTCCTCCTCGACCTCTGTTGCAGGGGTGGGGGTGGGGTGCTGCTTGTCGGTTCCCGGCCACCCTGCTAGCTTAGACCCAAAATAATCACACAGAAACCATATTAATTAAATCACTGCTTGGCCCATTAGCTGTGGCTTCTTATTGGCTAACTCTTACATTATTTAACCCATTTCTATTAATCTGTATATCGCCACGTGGCTGTGGCTTACCAGCTAAAGTTCCAACCAACATCTGTCTCTGGTGGCTCCATGGCATCTCTCTGATTCCACCCTTCTTTCTCCCAGCATTCAGTTTAGTTTTCCCCACCTACTTGAGTTCTACCCTATCAGGCCAAGGCAGTTTCTTTATTCATTAACCAATAAAAGCAACCCATAGACAGAAGGACTTCACACAACAAACCTCCCATTGCCCTCCCTCAGGGCAGTACTTCCCTGTCCTTTGAAGTCAGCACGGCCATCTAATTTGATTTGGTCTGTGACATATGATCAGAAGGGACATCTGAGGACTGTGGGCCCAAAGCCGAGTTACTCATCAGGAGTGGGGTCCGTGCCAAGAAGACTCATCTGTTTCTGGGAAACCACTCATCCCAATTCCAGGCCTTCCACAGTTAGCCTTCATAGCACAATGGCTTCACCGTTCGTAAAGAAGAGTGAGTACCCCAGAAGGATGAGAAAATGAAGTCTAGAAAGGATGTTCTTACCTCATTTGGTGGCAAAATATACCACAAGCCTCCCATTGTAAAAGCAGTGTGGCGATAGGAAAGGAAGAGCAAGTCAGAAAAGGAACCGAGAAATACATCCCAGCACACAGGGGCTTAGTAGACAGGGCCGTGGTAGCGAGATGGATTGAGAAAATGATAAAGTGACATCACTTGTTATCAACTAGGAAGGAAATAAAGTTGGACCCTACATTACAGAAAATAAATTTTTGATATATTCAAGACTTAAGTACGAAAGTAAAATGATAAGTCTTCAACAACACAATACACGAGCATGGGAAGACCCACATTGATGAGACCCTCTGTCCTCCCATCCCGGTGGGCATCCCCAGAGGCTGTTGGTGCGTGGGACCAATGGGGAACTGGTTTCCTGTTAATCTGTTCAGTGGGAGCAAAAGGCAGAGCCCCAAGTCTCCTGTCAGAGAACCTGATCCAGCTCCCCCCACCTTTACCCCCCCCCCCCAAAGAGGCCACATCCTCAACTATCCCGTGGGGTGTACTGTTGGGATGGAAGATGAACTGCTTCCCCATCCTCCACCCAGCACAGGCAGGAAGTCCGCTCCTCCAGAGATACTGAGTTCCCCAGAGTTCCACAGCCTCTGAAGTCAGCACCTGGGGTCCAAGAGTTCAACACAGGAGCCTGTGAGGGACATTTCATACCCAAACCTAGGTAACATCCATCCCACAGAGAAGTATGTGGCTTAGGGAGGTGGGGTCAGGCAAGCCTTCCGGTACTCTCCTCCTCCCTCTCTGGTGTGAGATGGATGGAGGGAGAGGCTGTCAGACACCACTGGTGTCCTGCGGCAGAATGAGCAGAGTAGCAGATCTGGCCAGCACTCTTACTGGTGTCTGCTGGACCCAGCAGGGTGCTAGATTTGCATTCCCACTGAGGCAAAGGGGCAGGGCAAACCAGCACCCACGTTTACCAGAACATGCAGGCTGAGAGGGAAGCTGCACCAGCCTTCCGGCACGGAGGAAGTGACACACTCCCCTCTGCTTTCACTGAGATGGTGGCAGTGAAGGCCAATGAAGTGCTTGGGGGCTGTTAAGCCATATGTGGGGGTGGCTTGTAAAAGTGAGAGGAGACGGGCCCAGAATCCCGCAATGGAGATGTATGAACAGTCAAAACGCAACTGAAAGGAAGCCCTCACACCAAGAACTGAGAGGCCACAACTCGCACGAGGAAAAGCAAGATCATTTAAATATCCACACTGAGATGAATTAGTTGTTGGGATTATTGTGGCAAGGCATTTAAAGCAGCCATCGTGAGAACGCACCAACTTCAGACAGATTGTCATGAAATTTAAAAGCAGAAAAATCTCAGCAAAGAAATAGAAGCTATAACAAAACCCAGTGATTCATAAAACCCCAAAATACAATGTATGAAACAAAAGCTAAAACTATCAGATTCTGGGAGAAAAGTTAAGTGATCATAATAGCACTCTGCTTTGATGAGACAGAAAGTCAAGGGACGGAAGGTTTCCTGTTGGGTTTGTGCGTCATCTGCAGATGACACCGTACTTAATAGTGACAGATCCAGCAAGCTCATTCTTCCTGAGAGGAGAAGTACCAGAAGTTCTGACCACTTATGTTTAGCATGGTACTGGAGGTGCTAGCTGGGAAAATTAGGCAAGAAAATGATCATAAAAGGAAAACATTGAACTTATCACTATTTGCAGATATGAACTAATATATAGAAAATCCCAATAAAAACAAATTATTTAAACTAATAAGTGAGCCATATGGTTGTGAGTGAGACATGGAACCAATATACAAAAAAAATAAATAAATAAATAAAATGTTTTTCTGTCAGCAAGCCACAAACTTAGCCAAAGTGACTGAAGGCCCGAGCAATAGGGAAGTCATTTGTTTTAAGGAATAAATGTTGTCAACAGGAGAGACTATAAAGGCCAACTTTGTAGACTTATTACAGAATGACCAGTAGCCCTCTGGACAGGCCCAGCATGGAGAACCTCCCTTCCATACTCCCCACCAGCTGTTGTCTCTGTCTTTATCCCATCATGCTCAGTGAGAAGGGAGGGTCTCACTGGGTTCCATCCATGTAAACCTAGTGACTCCCTAAGTCGCAGAAGAACGTCTATGTTCCCCGGTGGCAGCTGCCAGGAGATGGTGTCAAGCATCAGGGTTTTATTTACCCTTCCTCATGTGGTCAGCATGTTTCAGTTCTCAGATATGAAAATCAAGTCTAACTCCATGGTGGACTTCGAGTGATCTTTAGACTTGTGTTCTGTTAGAGGAATGAGAGGCAGGGCTTGGTGGTGATAATCTAAATTCCCATTATCAACAGGAACCCATCTACCACTGTGCATTTTACACACACACACACACACACAGAGAGAGAGAGAGAGAGAGAGAGAGAGAGAGAGAGAGGCACAGAGAGAGACTTCACAACACTTTCTCTTAGGCTGCCAGGAATTTTCAAAAGTATCAATTAATCTTCAAAGTAACTACACTGTTGGATCAGGCTACATCTAAATCAGATGATGAGAATGTCTTCTTATATATGCATTTGCTTATATTACATGTGCCCAGGTGTTTTGCCTGCACGTATGTCTGTGCACCATGTGTGTGCAGGGCGCGAGGAAGCTAGAAGAGAGAGGAGAGAGTCTTGGGTCCTCTGGAACTAGAGTTACAGGCAGTTGTGGGTTGCCATGCAGGTATTGGGAATTGAACCCCGGTCCTCTGCAAAAGTAGCCCATGCGCTTAACCCCTGAGCCATCCCTCTAGCTCCATGGCGATGAGCACTTCTGACAGTGCATTTCCTAACAACGCTTGATTATCCCCGCAGTGTGACTGGGTAGTTCCGTTGTCTCCATTGTTTTATTATTTCTAACAGTTTGAGTGCTTTTTGTCCCCGTGGTCTCTTCAAGTCTGTTAGTCTTCTATTGAAACAATTCCCAGATATGGAGTTAATAGCTCAAAGTGTCACGATTGATATTCAAAACCACTTTTCTTAAAGGTTTCCCTGTGTGTTGCTTGCACTTGTTGCCTCTGGAGAGTCCCTTGGAGAAGTCCTCTGGAGTCGACGAAGTTTGTCCTGTTGCTGCTGCTGCTGAGAGGCGGGACAAGGAGCCTGTGGGGTCGGGGTGAGAAACAGCGGGTACTGAAGAGATGAGGTCCTGCTCCTTGGTGGTCTGCCTGTCTAGCCCATCCAGTGAGCGCCAGGCCAACAAGAGTCCCTCTCTCGGAAAGGTGAATGGCACTCCTGAGGATGCCAGGTTCGGGTGCCTCCTGCGCTGGCCTGGAACTCACAGGTCGGTCTAAAATATTCTGAATCTGAAGATTTCCACAGGCTAGAGACAGCAAGGCAGGATGGTGGATCCCAGTGAAATCGGGACCACCTTCCCAAGCCACATTGAATGCAGATGGTATGTGAGTACCGCTCGATCCCCTGTTGCTCTGCTGCCAGGGTGAATGGCAGCACCTGCCTTAGCCTCACACACATCAGCCATGAACACAGACAGCACTTAGAGGGCCCTTCTCTGTGACACATGATCTGGTCTCTTCAAACACTCCATCACCTAACAGAAGCCCAAACCTTCCACCAGCCCTGCCTGCTGCTGTTTTATGGAGCTGCCCCACACAGATCCCCCATGCTGGGCGCTTTACCCCTGCAGTGACTCATAAGCCCCACAGTTGGGCTAAGGGTGACCCCAAGGACCCCAAGCTAGCTCTGTCTCAAACCTGCCCCAGGACTACGCTTGCTTTCCAGGTGTAACCAATGCAACTCATCTTCCATTCTAAACTGAACCTGTGATTTTGAGTCTAAGCTCCGGCTCGAGAGAAACTTCCAGTTTGTGATGGATTGAATGAAAGATGTCCCCAACAGCCTTAGGTACCTAAGCACTTGGTTTCCCAGCTGGTGGTGCTGTTTGGGTGGTGGTGGTACGAGGTGCAGCCTTGCTGGAGGATGCCCATCTGGGGTGGGGTGGCTTTGAGAGCGTATAGCTCAGCTGATTTGTAATTCTCTCTCTCTCTCTCTCTCTCTCTCTCTCTCTCTCTCTCTCTCTCTCTCTCTCTCTCTCTCTCTCTTGTGGCTGGGATATGAGATCTTGGCTTCCTGTTCCTGCTGCCATGCCTGTCCTCCCACAATGATGGGATTTTATCATAAGCCAAAACAAGCCCCTTCTTCTATAATCTGTTTTTGGTCATGGTGTTTTGTTTTGTTTTTCATAACAATAGAAAGGTAACTAGGGTGTGATCTTTGCTGTGACTCTCCCTGAGTTCACCCCAGCAGGGTTGGGTCACTGCTCTGGGGGATTCCTGAAGTGGGGAGCATCTGGTTCCGGGATACCACTGTACGAGGATTTCCTAAACTTAGCTGTGCCCACAGGGGCCCTGAAAGTGTGGGACTCTCTGTTGCGGATGCTGAGAAGTTTTTATATCCGGCAGTCTTTGGGGAGGCCATCTCTGATTTCGGAGTCATTGCTTTCTGGGGGTCTTAGGACCTCCTGGGAGAAGCTGGAAGGGTGGGAAGAAAAAGCTCCCATGATCACTGTCATCCTATAAACAGCTGTGTCACCTGCAGAGTCTCTTCACCCTACACGGAAGACCACACAAACAGAGCCAGCCCGAGCAACTTAGTGATACCCTTTATCACATGAAAAAAGAAAACAGAAATAGTTTATTTAAAGTGGGACAGAGTGGGCTGGTGACTGAGGGAAGAGCCCCCAAAGCTGGTGAGACCTTGATTCAAGATAAAAAGTAACAAGAGAGTGGGTTGCAAGGTTCTAGGCTCAAGACCCAATGCTGTGGAGAATGAGGGAAAAGGGGGGCAAATGTATATATGTGCACATAAAATTTCCTACTCCTTGGCTTTCAGCTTCTCTCTGGTTCTCAGCTGCTCCTCTGACTAAGATTCTCTGAGGAAGATGTGGGATAATACACCCACATACACACTGCCCATCACTACCCAGCACCCACCCTGGAGGTAGTGAGAGCTGGAGGTCAGCGTGACGGAAGATGCACAGAGACAAGCTTGCAGGTTTGTAGGACATCATGCCTTAGGCTAAGGGTTCAATCTCACCTCCAGCTGCTTCTCCACTGGCATCTGAGTACCCCGAAATGCAGCGGTCACTTGCTGAGATGCTGATAGACAGGACTGGTCCCCAAACAAGGCACAGGTTGGTAACTATGTGACAGGTGGTAGTGGGAGAAGCATTCATGGCAGGGGAGAGAGGACGGCTTGACTTCAGTCCTCCTCATTACCCCTCCAAGTGATCAAATGTGACCAAGCAAGGTGCACTGTGTCCTAAGACACTGTAAAGAGAGAGTGCCCACAGGTCATGTCAGAGAGGATAGCACAGTGGCGGGGTTTGTGCAGGAGTCAGGGCTATCTGACTCCCAGATTCCACAGCACCATTGCTATCCAGGTAGATGATGGGTTCTAACTCTGCTCCCACAGCACCCCTGAGTAATCACCCTTGTACTAGTGGGGGTTCTCTCGGAACAGACAGAACAAGTGTGTGTGAGTGTGTACGATCGTGCATGCGTGCGTGTGTGTATGTGTGTGTTTGAGAGAGGAGGGTAAGGAGATTTATTATAGTGGCTCACAGACTGCGGTCTAGCTAGTTCAACAATGACTGTCCACTTAACAGAAAGCCCAAAAATCCAACGCTTGTTCAGTCCATGAGGTTAGATGTCTTAGCTGGTCTTCAGTATACACTGCAATCCCAAAGACGCAGGCTGTAATGCCAATGAAGGAACAGACTTTCCAGGGAGAGAAGGGGAGAGCAAGCAGGCAAAGAGAAAAAGCTTCCTTCCTTTGCGTTCTTCATAAGGCTGCTGCCAGAAAGTGAGGCCTGGATTTAAGGTGGACCTTCCCACTTCAAATTATTTAGTTAAGAAAAATCCCTCACAGGTGTACCCAGCTACTTGGACTTTAGTTAAATCCCAGATGTAGTCAAGCTGACAACCAAGAATAGCCATCACAACCCCAGCTGGGCATGTCTCCAACCATGGCTGTCTGTCAATAATATTCAGAGTTCCCAAGGAGACACTGGAGGGGGCACTGTCTGCATCACAGAAGCCGCAGTAATTTGCACCCATACTTAGGCGGTGTTGGGTAAGGAACATCTCTGGTCACTTCCTGTTCTCTATGTCCCTGCTAAGGATGATTCCTCGAGCCCCCAGAAAGACCTGTGGATGTTAGCTGCCGGCATAAGCTGTTCAATGGCCTGTTTTATACAGTGCTGGAGACTCCCACCTCTGAAGACATTAGCCGGATGAACAATGGCAGGAGTCATTTGGAAGACACTGATCTTGAAAGAAATGAGCTCCGGGCATGCAATTTCCCAATTGTAGAAAGATCCACTGGGCAGGATACCGCAGCAATTAAGTGACAAGATTCCTCATGGCCAGTCTTAGCAAATAGAATCAACGGCCACCTTGGGAAGTATTAATGACTTCCTGCCAATTGATCCCCCTCCCACCAGGCCCAGGACAAATGACAGGCCTGGAGACTCAGGCCAAGAGATTCAAAGACTACAGACTGAAGGAGATTAAAGTTCAGACATGGATAGGAAGGGATGCTCTCAGCCTCTGTCCCAAGAAAAGATCAAACTTCTGAGCGTATTTTTGAGAAAAAGAGGCAGAAGAGCTACTGTCCGTCTCCAGTTTCCAGAAGACACTCCAGACAACCCTTGAGGGTTGGAACTCATTGCCCTAGAGGGTAAAGAGGACCACTGTATTTCTGTGTAGGGGCCTCAGACCCTCTGCCATCTTGACATTAGAAAGTGCTAAATATCCCTTCAGGGAACACGACTTTCTTGGAGTTGACCATATAAACAGGATTGGGCCCTCTTTTAGACCTTGACAGGGTATGCTGCTCATTCCTGCCTTCTTGAAGTCCACAGGTCTGGCTTTAAAACCATCCATAAAAGCTCTCAGCCTCCCCTTGACGCTTACCCAGTAACGAACTTACATTCTTCAACTCCACATTCATGGAGTGTCTGGTGTTGAGATTGGCCTTGAGGGGTTCATGAATAAGAATCAGATGGAAACAGTAGGCAAGCCCATGTTCAGATGCCCATCAAACAAACCCAAAACAGAACGCGCTGACTGCTTAGCGGAGTTTGCATGCTGGTAGGGATTGCCTGATGGTGACTGCCTTGGAGCTGAGTCCGAGCAAGGTTCAGTGCTAAAGAGAACATGGGCCTTTGCAAGGCCGTAAAACCAGAATTCCAGCAAAGCCCCTTGAACCAGAGGGAAGGCAGGGCGGAGGTGGTGGTGTGGATTTTATTGAGCTGAAAGAACAAGAAATAATCTTGGGAACCTTGTACTTGAGACCAAAAGCAAGCTGAGGTGTGGCGAGACAAGGTGAGCCCCACGATGTCATTGACAATTTTTGTTCGTATTTAATCCCCCCCCCCACTTTTACTTTCTCAACTCCTCCCTCTTTTCTTTAATTTATCTAATGAGCCATTTCTTTAATTTATCTAATGAGACCAGCTTTGGGCCCTCAAAGCGTTCAGCACTGTGATTTGAGATACAAATTATGAAATGACCGCCACATGCACTGACAGCCACCAACCCCCATTCGCGGCCCCCTCCCTTCCATTCTCTTTTTCTTCTTGCGCCTCGTTGCTAACTGACAGCTATTCAGTGGCGTGCCTGTGCTCATTTCTCAGTTCAGAGATGCTGCTTTAAAATGAAGTTAAACAAGAGTCTAAGGCAGACCAAGTCACCAGAGAAGGCAGCTAACTGTGACACAGACCCTGTTTCTCCTGACCTCTTCCCTGCTCTCCCTGAAGCTGACTATATCCACTTTGGCGGTCTTAGTCCAAGAGATCTTGTGTTTGGTTAAGCAAATGAACTTTCAAAGTTCCTGGGTCCATGAAGCCCTTTATGTATGTATGTATTTGTTTATTTACTATCAAGTGTGTTGGCATATGCACACATGTGTACAGACACACATTCGTGTAGATGCAGCGGTCAGAAGCTATGGGGTGCCCTGCTATCACATTCCTTGTTAAGGGTCTCTTCCTGGAGAGCCAGGCTGGTGGCCAATGAGCCCCAGCAATCCTGTCTCTTCACTACCACTGGGCTTACAGACATGCACAGCCACGGCTAGAGATTTACATGGTTTCTGAGGATGACAATCAGGTCCCCAGAACTGTACACACAGCAAGTACTCTTAGCCACTGAGCCATCCTCCCAATGTACCAGAGGTACTTGCCTTGTTGTAGGTAAGCCTGTAGGGTATGTTCTTGATTAGTGATTGATAGGGGAGGGCCCAGCCCATTGTAGGTGGTGCTATCCCTGGGCTGGTGGTCCTGGGTTCTATAAGAAAGCAGGCTGAGCAAGTCATTGGGAGCAAGCCAGTAAGCAGCACCCCTCCATAGCCTCTGCATCCGCTCCTGCCTCCAGGTTCCCAACCTGTTTGGGTTTCTGTCCTAACTTCTTTCAGTGATGAATAGTGATGTGGTAGTGTAAGCCACACAAACCCTTTCCTCCCCAGGGTGCTTTGGTTGGGGTGTTTCATCACAGCTGCAGTAACCCTGAGTAAGACAGAGTCATGAAACTCCCTTCTTTAGGTGGCTGCTTGGCACTGAGAATAAAAATAATTGGGAAACCCAGGAGAGCACCCCAAAGAATGGCTGACACAACTTCATCGCTAGTATTTTAAGAAATGGCCTCCTCATTTTTCAGAAAGGCATGGTGGCTTACCCCTGCGGTCCTAGTACTTGGGGGGTTCAGACAGGAAGATTCCTAAACATTTGAGGTTAATGGGGATATATAGTCTGGGATACAGTGTATGTGCGTGGTGGGGTAGGGTGCATATTGTGAGAACACATGCCATGGTATGTGACAGAAACACTCCAAAGGAAAAAAAAAGTAAAAACAAAATCATTTATGACTGCTTAGAAACAGAACAGAAATAAAACTCTGCTGTTTCCAAGAATTAAATCAATCAGAGCAGGCAAGAGAAAATAGAATTCTGTGTGCTTTTTCCTGACGCCTGAGGATTTGGGGTTCACTCCCTGGATAGTGCTTTTCAGTCTGAAGTTATTAATGAGCTATACGATCCACGCAACAGATTGAGCTGATGGGGTCTCTTTCTCATAATGAAACATAAAGAGAATGTTGTATAGGACACACAGTGAGGGTGAGCATGGATGTGGGCGTATGTGTGTGTGTAAGTATGCAGTGTAAGTATGTATGTGTGCCTATGTCTATGTACGTGTCTGTGTATGTATGCATGTCTGTATGTCTCTGTGTGTATCCATGCATGTGTGTGGCAAATAATGCATTTCCCTGATAGATTGTAGTTATGGTGTCAAGGTCAGGTCATGACCTTCAGATCCTTGTCTGAAGCCGGAAATGAGCTAATGAAATGCCCATCTTTAAAGGAATATTTCAAGGGGATTCCGTTGTAGAGGGGCGGTCAGAATGAGTGACCTCTAAGGCTCCTTTTGTCTTTAAAATCTCCATCCTAAACTAGACAGCAACCTGGTCAATAAGGACGTGGCTGCCCAGGTTTTAAAACATAGGTCAACAAATCATTGATCAAAATTATGATCCTCTAATAAGCCCTTAAGTGACTCAGGGTTTCTCTCCCAAGAATCTTGAGATGATCACAGGATACGAAAGTAATTTTCCAAAGTTCAGTCCCATTCAGATTCTCCTTCCGCCTAATGATTTGTGACTTCTCGCTGGCAGGATGTGAGGTATGGATTGGCAGGATGATCCAAGTCAGTGTCGCTCTGCACAGAGCATGGGAGCTGGGGAGCTGGTCAGAGTCTGCAGAACTGGGGTGGTCCTTTCTTGGGAGAGGGTATCCCAGCAGCTTTGAAGGCGTTGCTGTGGGCAGTTCTCCCTCTTCTACCCACCACCCTTCCCCCTTTCAGGAACGGCCACTGCGTTGGGGTGTAGGGTGTACTACTGACCTCTCTGGCTACTGCTGTCACATATCTCACAGGAAGGAACTCAGGGGAGGAAAAATTTGTCTTGGCTCTCGGTTTAAGGTCGCAGTCCATGTTGTTGAGGAAGCATGGTGGTAGGTGCCTGCCCAGTGGCCACCGTGTGCGCCTGGGACCTTTCTCCTCCTCCTGACTTGAGAAATTAGGAAGAGGAGACAGGACGGGAAGCAAGGCTGGGCCGCGAGACTCAAATGCTCATCTCCATCTGCTACTTCCTTCTAAAAGTTCTCAACCTAAACAGAGCCACCAGCTGGGGACCGAGTATTCAAACATGTGACCCTATGGGTCATCTTGTTGGCCCCCCACCGTGTCTGGGTACAAAAGCCCTGACTTCTGTACTGAAATCAGAACTCCAGTCTATCCATTTCTGTCCTGTTTCACCTCGGGCAAAGCCACCTCACTCCCTACACCACCAAAGCCACTTTCAAGGGATCCCGTATCTCTTTCTCACCCCTCACAACACAAAATGCTCTGTGCTTCCTGTAGGTCTCACATAAGGAACAAATCAAATCATGTCCCTTCCCTCCCAAAGAATCACAGCTGCAGACTGAGGCAGAAACAGATAATTCGATTCTATTTTAAATCGTAGCTCACCTTCCCTTAGAGGGCTCATTCCGAATTAATAGGCTTTTTAAAAAAAAAAAAAAAAAACTCCCTCCTTCCTTTAATCTGTGATTCCTTTTTTTGCCTTCCCTTCCTCTACACAAATGCTTTTCGACTGGGGACCAAACCTTCCTCCTTTCTCTCATTGGTCCTTCCTTCCTTCCTTCATCCCCCTGAGCCTATTATGCTAGTCCCACCATCAGCTCTTCCTTTCCTGCCATGAGAGCTGGGTTAGAACAAAAGAGGAACCTGTTCTTGGAAAAGAGACCCCACAGTGAACTGGTTCCCAGGGACACCTCAATGGGGGTCCCTGTGTCACTGGAAGGTCAATCCCACTTCCTGGTTAGTGCCCCCCTGAAGAAACAAACCCTCTGCCCACTCAGCACCTCTATGAACGGAGGGCCCCCCCTGAGTGGATAAGGTGATAAGGTATGGGGTGCCATTGCTCCTCCTTCGCCGGGTTCGGCAAGGAGACATTTTTCTAGGATCCGCAAGGCCGTCCTTTCACGAAATCACAGTATTACATACTGGAAACGAGTCATAAATCAACTTCAGGCTTCCCTTGTGGGGGAAGTCACTTTCCCCGAGCCAGGGGCCCTGAAAGGAGTTTCAGGGAATCAGAGGGCCAGCCCTGCCCACAGCAGCTTTTCTCTGGCCTGGGCAGGCAGTAACTTGGTGAAGGCCCAGCTCACGAGAGGAGGGGCTTAAGGTCAGTGTGGGTGAAATGGGGTAAAACCCGAATCTCCACAGCCCATGGGGGCAGAAACTGCTACAGAGGGAGCTGGGAGGATCTGGGGACCAGAGAGCCCCCCACATGGAATTCCTGATCAGGCACACTCTGGTAAGTGGGGAGCTCCCCCCGTGTAATTCCTGATGGGCACACACCTACCGTCTTTAGGCTCCTGTCCTCTGTAGGTGAGCACAGCTGTTCTGGGTTCATGTAACACCCAGCCTTGCCTTAGGGGAGTTTACAGACACTGTGGGCACGAGAACCTCAGGGTTTATCAGAGTCATGGGGTATCCCAGGCTCCCCGCCAACCTCCTGAGGGTGAACAAAGCTGCCCAGCCTTGGGATGTACAATGGCCTCCCCTGGATGTGCTTTGGGGGCCTCTTTGCTGCTGTACCAGAGGATAATTGCTGAAGGGCACGGACAGCACCTTCAGTCCTTCAGTCTTGATGCTCTCCCCCTGGTCTTAGCATAGTGCCGAAACCTATAACTACAAAGATTAAGAGCTAAATATATCCCTTAGTTTTTTGATTCCCAAGACAGAAATGGAAAATAAATCCAGGTTACATAATTCTAATTATCCAGGTTTTTATCTGCCACTAAATTCTGAAAGGAGTTTATTTTGAAGTGTACTTACGTAAGAGATATTGGAAAGCATAAGGGAAATATCTTCAATATTGCTTCTTTTGTAAAGATAAAGAAATATTCTCAATAAACTACCACTTAGCTGTGGGTCTATGTCCTCCTCGGCAAGTGGGAGTAACGATGGGAACAGCCTTACCTTGTGCTTGGGGTACAAGGGCATTGTAGTGGGTTTTACAAACCAGCATGGTGGGGCCAAAGAGATGGTTCAATGGTTAAGAGCATCCACTTCCCTTCTAGAGGTCCAGGTTCAATTCCCAGCACCCACATGACAGCTAAGCACTTTCTGCAACTCAAGGCCTTCTTTCTGGCCTCTGGGGGCACCAGACACACACACAGAGAGAGAGAGAGAGAGAGAGAGAGAGAGAGAGAGAGAGAGAGAGAGAGAGAGAGAGAGAGAGAGAGAGGGAGGGAGGGAGGGAGGGAGGGAGGGAGGGAGGGAGAGAGACGCACAGTCATACATGCAAGCAAAACACCCATAAAATAAAATCCCAGGGACACTTTTTAAGTCAACACAGGGCTGTAGCTTAGTGGTGATGCCGTTACAGAGTAGTTGTTCTGCATGAGAGAGGCCTGGGCTACAGTCCCAGCAGGTGGATAGATAAACACATATGTGTATGATACACGTACGTGTATGAATGTCCCTTTAAAACAGAAAGGTGAGGCTGAAAAGATGGTTCAGAAGGTAAAGGTTTGCTGCCAAGCCCGACGGTTTAAGACCCTGGGACCCACATGGCAGAAAGAGAGAAGCAACTCGGGCAAGTTTTCCTCAGCTCTCCACCCATGCTCCACGGCACGTGTACACACACCCACGCATGCATACAATTTTAGAAACTTCAGAATGCCCAGGTGTCATGTGAGCAGCATCCTTGTCTCAACACAGACCTGCTCAAAACCACACTCACGATGAGTACACCTGTGGACTTGGACAAGGACTCTTTCAGACACCTTCCATTTTCTTAATGTTCTTATTTATTTTTTCAAGACAGAGTCTTTCTATGTAGTTCTGACTGTCCTGAAACATGACATGTAGGCCTGCCTCTGCTTCCCGAGTCTTAGGATCACAGGTATGTACCACCCTGCCTGGCCTCCCCACCCCCAATGTTCTTTGCCACTGTCTTGGACATTCAGTGTCCTGGTACATGGCTTGCCTGCAGCTCTGCCCAAAAAGATGGCTCCCAGCCTGTCTCCCCCCTGAATTCTATGCTATGTGGTAAGTTTTCCAAGCATGTCTCACAGACTTTGTTAACCATGGGGACACATGGCTTACACAGGGAGAGTGAGCTATGTGTGTGATGGCTGATTGTCATAGTCGTCTTGGATGGATTTAGAATTGTTTAGGAGATACAGTCTCAGGCATCTCTATGGGGGTGTCTCCAGCGATGTTTAACTGAAGAGAGAAGACTCACCCCGAGTCTGAGGTACTCCATCCCACCGTTTGGGGTCAACCACAGACATCATTGCTCACATTCTCTGCTTCCTGACTGCAGAAGTGACCCGCTGCTCTACACGCCTGCTGCCAGGCCATCCCCTCTGTGATGAACTGCACCTTCAGGCTGTGGGCCATATGATAAGCTCTTCCTGCCTTCGCCAGATTTCTTCAGTTCTTTGTCACAGAAATGAGAAAAACAAATAGCTCAGCCATTGGAGAGGACTTCTAAGACGCAAAAGACCCAAAGGAAGAGACAAGTTCTCGAGATCAGTTGTCATGCTGAGTCAGAAGCAGGATACTGGATGTGCTGTGATGAGTCACCTTAGGGACACTTGTCTTTGTCTGAAGCCAAATCTAAATGCCACAGGGCTTGGGTGACATATACCTGAAGCGGGAAGTCCTTCTGCATTTGTGTTGCTTTTATTGGTTCTTGAATAAAGCTGTTTGGGCCAATGGCTTAGAATAATATCAGGCAGAAAATCTGATCAGAGATGGAGAGTAGGTGGACTCAAGGAGATGCCATGTTCCTGCTGAAGGAGGAAGACTCTGGAACCTTACCAGTAGGCTACAGCCTCATGGTGATTCTTAGATTCATAGAAATAGGTTAATTTAAGATGTAAGGGTTAGTTAGGAATATGCCTAAGCTGTTGGACAAACAGTGTTGTAATTAATATAGTTTCTGTGTGATTATTCGGGTCTGGGGAGCCGGGGAAACGTACGAGCAGTCTCCGCTTACACACACCCGCTGCTGTTCTCTTTCTCTTGGTCTCTGCTCTTTCCAGTCCTTCGGGATGAGTGGGTCACAAGCCCTTGGTGGGGGTCATGACCTTTGCACAGGAATCACCCCAGACCATCAGAAACACAGATATCTACATTACAATTCCTAACAGTAGCAAAATTACATTTATGAAGAACCTTTGAATCTCCCTCCTAGCTGTAAGTGCCTTGAGCTCCCTCCGCAAGCATACTGCCAGCGCTGGACCACCCAAGCAGGAACCCTGCAAGCCGAGCTGATCTCCCTAAGGGAAGATATTTCCAAGCAACACATCTCTTCTGTTGTGTCTCGGTTACTTCTCTCATTGCTGTGACTAAACCAGAAGCCACTTAAGGGAGGGCTGAATTGCGGCTTGAGGACATAGTCTATTGTGAGGGGAAGGTGTGGCTGTTGGGTCTCTGGCTGCAACACTGCAAGGATGCAATGGAGCCGCTTGCTCACATTGGAGGAGACCAGGAAACAGAGAAAGAACAGCTGACTGTCCCTTGGCATTCTCTTGTTTCACTTTGGGACCGTACTTCATGGGATGATGCCATCCAAACATAGAGTGGATCCTTCCTATTCAGATAACCATCTGCGAGGATGCCATCCCTTATATTCCCAGCACTGTGTCTCGGGGCGAGGCAACATCTGATCGAGTCAGCAGTGAAGAGTAACTCTGAGAGACAGGAAGCAGCAGAGAGAAACCCTGAAGAAGGAATGTAGCCCTGGTGCAGAGGCTGCCCTTCCATTTTGCCCATACACCCATACAGAATATCTCCTCTTTGTGAGCCTCGGCTTAGAGGGTTGCCAGTAAGGAGACATGCCCCAGGAGCTCGAGGGACCCACATCAAGTCAGCCCCTGTGCGTCATGCTCAGACTCCATGCACTTAAGTAGCCTGGCATTCTGTCTTGCTTTTATGAGTCAACTACCACCTTGTGCTTCCAGGAACTGAGGAGGCGGAGAGAATGCGAGCTCCTTGTGGCTCTCCTGGGGCCAGTCTCGCCTTGTCACTCTGCCTGTGCTGTGTGCTGTATTGACACACCACGTGTCCACACCCCCTGTGATCTCAGGAGAAGGCGTTCAGCTTTGGGGCACTGTCAAGCTCAGAAAAGCAAACACCAGCTTCACAAAAAAAAAAAAAAAATCTCATTTTTCTTAAAAGCTCAAATGTTAGCATCAGTAACAAATACCGCCAGTCATTTTCCCCAGAGCAATGCACCTATTTCCTGACTCGCTAGGAAACTTCTGCCTGTAATCCCAGCACACAGAAGGCTGAGGTACGAGAGCGTCGGTCTGAGGGCACCCTGGGCTGCACAGAAAGACTCTGGCTTGTTGTTTTGTTTTAAAGCCAGCAGTGTTGCATTCCTTACCCCAAGACTTACAAACACTGCCACAGAGCACATAAGAGCCTCCAGCTTGAAAAAAGTAAATGGTTGTTTTTCTACTAGTGCATTTCTGAGGGAGCAGCCCTCAGACTATAACTCCTTATCTCAGGGAAGTTTTCCATCATCCAGCTTCCCTTAGAGCTATGGAGAACTCCGCCTAGCAAGCTCTTTGAATCTTTCCTACATAAAATTGTGTGTGGCATGTATATATATGGTGTGTGTGGTATGTGTTTGTATGTATGTATTGTGTGTATGTGTGTATGTATGTGTGTATGGTTTGTGTATGTATGTATGTGTGTGTGCGTGTGTGGAGTGTGTATGTGTGTATATGTAATGTATGTATGTATATGTGCATGCGTGTGGTGTGTGTATATGTATGGATGTGTGTATATATGTGTGTGTGTATGTATGTGTGTGTGTGTCATACACAGTTGTGGGCGCAGGTGCATGTAGAGAACAGATCAAGCTAATGCATCATCCCTCAGGCACTGTCTACTTTGTCTCACTAACCTTGGACTCGCCAAGCAGGCTAAGCTGTCTGGCCAGCAGGCCTCAGAGATCCTGCTGTGTCCACCCCCCCAGCACTGAAATACAGATGTACACCAAACCCAGTTGTTTTACTAGGATTCTAGGGACTGAAATCAAGGCCCTGTGCTCAAATAGTGAGCACTTTATCTTCTGAGACATCTCCCAGCCCTCAAGATAGTGTTAATAATACATTCCTAACATATACTAGAAAAAGCAGTCTTAAAGCTATATCCTTGGGTTTATTAAAACATTATCTTCCATGTTGTGAGATGGGCTCAGACATGCCCATCAGCACATGGCCAGGGCTCAGACATGCCCACTACCACATGGCCAGGGCTCAGGCATATCCACCAGGTCATGGCCAGGGCTCAGGCATGCCCACCAGGTCATGGCCAGGGCTCAGGCATGCCCACCAGCATATGGCCAGGGCTCAGGCATGGCCACCAGCACATGGCCAGGGCTCAGACATGCCCACCAGCACATGGCCACTTGGTTTGGAAGCAGACGACCTCATACAGCTCCATCGCGAGCTCAGGGTTGCTGTGAAATGAACTGGCCATTAGTGTCCACTCCGCCTGCAGCCTCGTCCTGCTTGAGAAGTTGCCCGGCGGTCCTGTCCTCCACCCGCTTTTCTAGAAGCATCTCCCTCTCTCCTGCTTTCCTCCCGTGAATGGTTACTCAGGAAGGCACCTCTTTTCATACTGTCCTGCCCTTGACTGTGGCTGACTTACAGTCACAATACATCCCTGAGGTTAGAGCACAGGATCCAGAGTCAAACCAGCTCCACTTCAGGCAGCGAAGCGACAGCTCGTAGAACTATAGTGACTGGACTGACTTTATTTGTTGCCACACCCACACAAGAAGCAAGTGACAGTCAGTCTATACCAAAGGCGAGAACGGAGGTGATTGGGGGAGAAAAGCCACGATGAGGCAGGTGGCGGTGTGTTCATGCTAGACTTGGGTGACTGCCCACCATCTCGCCAGATTCTCATCTTTCCAGGGCGTGGATGCTCCGTTCTACCTGGTTCCCCACACCACCAGGTCCCTAGCAGACTCTGTTCTTTGTGTGTTTCTAGCCAATACCTGACTTCTTGTTTAGCAGCTTCTGCATGGCACAGCAGGGAACAGTAATTTCCTGTGCTAAATTGAAAACAGAGAGTGTGACCTTTGGAGATGATGGTATTCAGTTGTCCTCAGTCTGAGCAGAGGAGGATGGTGAGTGGGTGTGTTTACATCTGAGTGTGTTTCCTTGTGAGAGCGTGATGGCTCCTGTGTGTGCATGCTGGTGCATGTGTTTGCATACATATATGTACATACATGTGTATGCATGCTGGTGCACATGCATGTGTGAATGCATGTGCGTGCGTGCTGGTGCACATGTGGGCACGCTGGTGCATGTGTGTGTACAAGCATGTGTGAATATGGTGGTGCATGTATGTGTGCAGGCTGCTATGTTACTACCTGACTGGAACCCACAAACCTCTCCTGGCTAGAAAAATGTCACTAAGCTACAACTTTCAAAGGAATCCCGTGCTTCCCTTGGCTAATGAGGCATAGGCTAAGAGCAGGCAGGGTGAAGACTGGCTTTCCTGACAGCCTCCATCGTGGCTGTACTCTGGAGATGGGCTGCCTTCTGACTCAGCATCTCTGAGATGCTCAAAGCTCTTTAATGGCCCCTACAGTTGGGTTGGCTCACATTCTCAGCCTGAGGTCTGACCATCGCATTCAGAGGTTGTGTGAGCATGCACGAGAAACAACAGCTTCATTTTCACTAATATTGAACTGAAAATTAGCCTTTAATTATTCATGCTGGTAAGAAACCAAGGTTATTTAAACCAGAAATGAGAACTGCAGACACTTCCACATCATCAAAGGTCTCCAGTTCTTGTAGTCAGTTGTCTTCATTGTACTTCCGATCTACAGTAACTGTCATTTTCCACACTCATCAGATTATCACAAAGATCAGTATTTCAGTAACTACACTTCTAACGAATTGGTGCGTTCCATTTTATGCATTTAAAACCATTGTTCTAAGAACCAATCAATAGAATGTGTGCAAGATTTCTATAGTTTGAAAAAAAAAAGCTAATAACTCCTGGTCTAACCTGTCTTGTTTGTTTGACATAGGGTGTCCTTATGTAGCCATGACTACTGGTTTGTTCTGGAAATTGCTATGTAGACCAGGCTGGCCTTGAATCCAGGGATCCACCTGCCCCTGCCTCCCGAGTGCTCAGAGCAAAGGTGTGCGCCAGCATGCCCAGATTAATTTGTATTTTTTAAAGAAGGGCTAATATATATATATGTGTGTGTGTGTGTGTGTGTATAAATTTGTGCATGTCTGTGAGAGTGTGTGACTGTGTATGTGTGTGAGAGTGTGTGAGAGAGTGTGTATGTGTGTGTGTGTGTGTGTGAGAGAGAGAGAGAGAGAGAGAGAGAGAGAGAGAGAGAGAGAGAGAGAGAGAGTTTGGATGTTGCTGTGGATCTCAGTAACTTCAGACGGCAGCAGCCTTTTACTCTAAAGCCGTGTCTTCAGATCAGACAGGCCCGGGTGTCCATCGGGACTTTCCCCACATGGTAGCTGCTAGAGAGCGCTATGATCTGGAACAGCCCCAGGACAAACCCTGGGCGTTGCCAGTCTCTGCAGACTGGAGCCTAGAAATGAGGACAGCAACTCCTCCAGTCTTCTCCTATTTACATAACTAGAGTTGTCAATCATAGGAGAAAGGACAAAAGACACAGCCCCACCTCCCACTGCAGCCAAAGCCATTTCTTGGTTATTTCTAACTTTGTACTTAGGGGAGTGGGATCACCCCGGGATTGTTTGTTTTATAGGATAGGATAAGACTTTAACATTCCTTAAATGAAATCTTCATAATTGGATAATTTGATGGTATTTTGGAAGCAAAATTTTATTAGCAGGATGGAGAAAACCAGTGCACATTGTGTGTAGGCTCCACGGGAGTCAGGGCCATCTTCAATCCACAAGATGCTAACGAGTTCACCAACATGACTGGATTAAGACCCATCTGGGAGTCAGCTGCTCACCTGTGGGTGTGTCGGGGGCACTTCTGGAGAGGGTTAGCTAAGCAGGTGGGGGTCCACCTTAAATGTGGACAGCACCACTCTGTGGGCTGGGAACCTGGGCTGAACCAAAGGGAAAAAGGAGAAGTGGGGGAGAGGACTGAGTGCCAGCTCTCGGCTTCCTGACTTGTTGTGATGTTGGGGTTCCCATCACCCTGCACTCAGCCATGATGCTCTGCACCTTCAAACTGTGAGCCAAACTCCAATCTCCTTCCTCAGGTTGCTTCCGGTGTCTTCTCACAGCAACAAGAGGAGAAACTAACACAGCCAACAAGTTCTGAGGCCTTTCACCCTCTAACTCTTCCCAAGGCTGCAGGTTTACAAACCACAAATCCAAAGTACAGGACGGAGGAACAATCTTTAAATCTCATTTTGGGGGGGAAAAAAAAGAATCTGTCTAGTTAAAAATACACGAGTATTTACTTTTCAACTTGGCATTAACTCTCTCAAGGGTGAAAATGTTTTGCGTCAACAAAGACAAAAAGCCCAGTGGTTTGGTTTTTTTTTTTTCTTTTTTGTGTTGTCATTGAAAATCTTGTGGTGACTATGTCTGAGAATACGTATCGTATTGATGGATGGATACTTGGGAGGTTATTTTACTATTAGCTCTAATTTTAGGTATGCTTGAAAGTTTCCAGAAATGTGATAACAGCAATCTGATCTTGGCGGCGGTATCTCCAGGGGGACCGGCGCGGGAATAAATATATCCTAGAGAACACGTGGTTAAACTAGGCCTCCCTCACACAATTTTCACAGACACTCCTTGAAAATGAATCAGAAATTCAAAATTACGAAATTAATAAAAAACAAATGATTAAGACTGAGCTGGTGGAGAAGTAAGGAAATATCTCTGCAGGGCAAGTGCCTGCAGTGCTTACAAGGGGACCAGCGCTTGGGTTCCTCAGCACCCGTGTGGATGCCAGGTGGGCGTGGCAGCCCAGCTATAGTCCCAGAGCTCTGCAGGTATCCTCAGAGGATGCTGGTTAGCCAATCAGCTCTAATGGAAGTAAGGACAGAAGGAACCTACAACAGCACAACAAGGCAATCCGTGACAAACCCCTAGCCAGCGCTAGGTTTTCCTGTGTTATACAGGAAACACTGAAAGCATTTCTTCTCAAATAAGACATGAGACACGGTCGTCTGTTCTTCAGTATTGTTCGTGAAGCCTTGGAGGAATGAGGGAAAAAAGGAATAAATGTGGGGCAGGAAAGGAGGTCAGGCTATTTTCTTCAAAGACGTTAGACTTTAAAACCCACAGACTCCTCCAGAAAACCTCAATCTGATGAACACTTTCGGCAATGTAGAGGGATACAAAATCAACATATAAAACCCCACGGACCAGTAATTAACATGCCAAGAAAGAAACCAGGGGAAAAAAAGAAAAGTTCTGTCCCCAATCACTTAAAAAAAAAATTACTGAGGAGTAAATTTAACCAAGGTTGTAAAGAATCTCAATAAAGAGAACTTAAACAACAAAACTACAATGCTTACAGAGTTCCCATCAACATTGTTACAGCACTCTTCACAGGAACAGTAAAAATGACTCCAACACAGAAGACCCTGGACAGAGGAAACAGTCCCAAGTTAGAAATCACACTTCAGAGACACTGAAGACCCTGAACCGAGAAAACTGTCCCAAGTTCCTCTCTCCCCAGTTAGAAATCACACTTCAGAGACACAGAAACACGACCAGCATGGTACGAACGCAAAAGCAAACACATGGACGAGTGGAATAAAGTGGAGACCTCAGAAAACAAACCCGTGCAATTCCGATTGTTAGCCAGCAGCCCAGCATGCACTGAGGAAGACCACATACGTAGCTGGGAAAACTTGACAGGCAAGTGTGGAAGAATGAAACTAGGTTCCTGTATTTCATCTTACGAAAAAAATCAGAGATATTAATGTAAGATTAAAAAGGTCTCAGAGGGGCTGGAGAGAAGTCTTACTGGATAAAGCTACTTGCCAGTGACACTAGAGACGTGGGTTCCATTCCCAGGACCTACAATGACAGGACAGAAACATGCTGAGTCTCACCAGCATGCACATGTCATGACCTGTGCTCGAGTATGCGTGCATGCACACGCACATGTGCACACACACACATGCACATGCACAATAAAAATAAATAAATAAATAAGGACAGCTAGAACAGTTACTTGCTTCAATACTTTGAGCTATCAAGCAATTAGTCCATGAGAAAAGTATTCTGTTGTTTAGGCAGTGAACTCACCCTAAACCAGGTATCCTGAAGGCAGCCACTCCCAAGATCAAACCTCTTAATTCAAAAGAAGGAGCAGAGTATGCTTGAATATCCTGATCATTGGTTAGGGTGGAGAGGATGTACTTATACAATCCATCGTAATGTCATGAAGACCAAGTAACCACACACTAGGTCAGGATATGTAGCCACACTCGTCAACAACTTTGAACAAGCTAAAACTCTCTGACCTTCAGACAAGGTGAAGATAGGCTCACAGTTTTAGGCCTCCACACACATCAAGGTTCAGGCCGGTAAGGGCAACATCATTGAGATCCTGTCCTTGACACACCCTTCCTAAATTAAACACCATGAACCATCCAATCAATAAATGGGCAAATTAATCAAGCTGAAAAGGTTGTTCAAATCCTCAGTCACCAGGGAAGCAAAATCAGAGCTACACGTTCCTCTCACCCAATCATAATGCCTGGGATGACAAGTGTTGGTGGGGGGACAGGAAGAGGAACCCGTCTATGTTGCTGGTGGGAACACAAGTTAGTGTGTTTGGAAATCAATGTGGAGGTTCAGAAAGAAAGAGAGAAAGAGGAAGAAAGGGAGGACGGGAAGGAGGGAGAGAGGAAGGAAACGGAGCTACTGTTTGAATTAACTATACCACTCCTAGATCTGATCAAATATAAACCCACCAGTTGTGGTGCCCAACAAAGGAGGCAGAGGCAGGAGGATTATGAGTTCGAGGCCAACCTGGGTTACACATTTTTAAGAAAAAAAATTAAAAAAAAAACTAAACCAGTGTGTTAAAGAGACACAAGCATCATTGTCTACTGAGGCAGTATTTACAATAACCAAAATGTGGAATTGGCCTGAGACACCGTCAGCACTGAGGAAGATGTGACAGATGCCACTGTGACAGATGCCACTGTGGATACAGCTTGGTTGGTGGAGCGTTTGCCCAGAAAGCACGAGGCCCTGGGCTTGATCATCAACACCACATAAACAGGCACCTATATTTTAATACATATATACATGCACACATACATGCAAGCATGTGTGATATTCAAGTAGAAGGGGAAGGAAACAGCAACGAGAAGGAACTGTGGGACGAAAACGAGGGATAAGTATCACATGCTTTCTTTCCTGTGGAATCCATATTTATGTTTATATTGTCTTAGTTATGGTTTCTATGGCTGTGATAAAACACCATGACCAAAGCAGCTTGAGGAAGAAAGGATTACTTCATTTTAAAACTTTTGGGTCACAGGCTACTACCAAAAGAAGCCAGGGAAGGAACTCGTGGCAGGAACAGACACAGAGGTCGTAGAAGATGATGGAACGCACACAGAGGTGAACCTGTCCCACCTTGTCTGAAGTTCAGAGAGCTTGTTTTTGCTCTTTCAAACAGGTATGGCTACAAAGCAAGATATCCTGACCCAGGGTGTGGTTACTTGGTGTTTGGACATCAAGATGGCCCATAGAGATGGATTCTTTCCACCCTGATCAAAGGTCAGAGAATTCAAGCTTACTCCTGTGCCCCTTCATTTAAAATAGGAGGTTTGATATAGGGAATGGCTGCCTATAGGAGACTTGGTCTAGGGTGTGTTCACTGCATATTCCTGCCCAAACATCAAATGATTTACTCAGGAAATAATGATGGCTCAAGTATTGAGACAAGTATCTGTTCTGGTTGTCCATTGTGTCATGTTAAAGCAGTCTTTTGATTTCTTCTCCCCTTTTGTATTGGGGTACAAAAGTATGAAAAGTGAGTGGGTGAACTCAAAAATTGGAATTCAGCATTCAGTGTTTGCTGAGTTACTACTCCTGTTACTTACCCCGTGTCTCTGTGTTTCTTTATCTCTGTTCTTCCTACCTGACACTTCTAATCTTCACACCCCTTCTCTGGAACGTACGAACCTACTATGACTGGACCATGACGGAAGTCACGCCAAAGGTGGCTGTTGACAGGAAGAACATTGTTACTAGCTTCCTCCTCATGGCTTGCTCCATTTGCTCTCATATTTATCCCAGGACTGGCAGCTCAGGAGTGGTACTGCCTACAGTATGCTGAACCCTGCTACACACCAGTTATTAACTGAGAGAACGCTCAGCCGACTTGCCTACAGGCCACTCTGATGGAGGAATTTTCTCAGTCAAGATTCCCTCTTCCTAGATATGTTGAGCATTGTGTTAAGTTAAAAAACAAACTCTGTGTGTGTGTGTGTGTGTGTGTGTGTGTGTGTGAGAGAGAGAGAGAGAGAGAGAGAGAGAGAGAGAGAGAGAAACAGAGGGGGCTATTCTGAGGGTAAAGGGCACCCATGGGAGGTAGAAGAGGTAAAGAGCAAGGGAGGATGAACACGAGTGAAACCCAGGGATATGTATGTAAAAACATCATCGTGTGTGCTAGCTAAAAAACTTAGTTATTGAAAGAAAATATGTTTAGAACATTTCGAAGTTAGGGTTGGAGCTGCAAACATGAGAAGGGTGTTCTACATCATCAAAACTGCTTCTCATTTTGAGAAGATAAGCAAAGAGGATTCCTAGAAATAAAAAATATATAGTAGAAATTTAGTGACAAACATTTGGGTCGTTGGGAAATTAAATAGAGCTGAAGAGAGAACCAGTTAGTTGGAAGACAAAAGGGCATCATCCTGAGAGGATTGTGAGAGAAAATGCAAAAGAAGAGACTCAGATCCCATCTGATTTCCATTCCAGAGGCAGGCTAGGCACAAGAGCAGAGAAAGCATTTTTCAAAATTAATGACAGAATTTTTCAATGCTGAAGTGAACTAAATCATAAGATCCAAAGAACACAAAATCTATAGGCAACTTAAAAGAATGGGCAGAATTCCAGAGATAAAACAAAAAATTAAAATCAGGCAAAGAGAATGAACTACATAAAGGAACAAGTATCAGCAGCACTGACAACGAAAAATTATAGCAAAATAAACGTTAAAAAGAAAAATATTTCAAGTTACTGGAAAAGAAGAAGGCAGTGACATATTACTGTTGAAGCATTTAGAAAAAATTCACAATGATTTTAAACTGTTTTAACCCTCAGACAAAAATCAAAACATTTATAAAGGAAGAAAAATTGAGGAACTTATTTCTGGAGTTCTGTTTCCCTTAGGAAGTCAGCCCAGAAGGGTTGCAGCAACTTTGTGTGCTGTGCTGAAGAAACACACACGTCCATCCGGGTGCCTGGTGTGGCTGAGTGGGGTCCTGTCTCTGGGGAGCGGGGGAATTGTGGATGGTGATACGATCTGTTTTCATGTGTGTTGTTGTTGAGTCCTATGTGTATTATTCAATAAATGTTACTTTCCACAGACGGAAACAAAGAGTTTGGAGCATGATGCACCTTCGCTAATTTGCATGAGAATGTTCTGTGCAGCAGCCAGAACAAATGTGCTGGGAAGTTAAACAAACACTGACGGCATAAGACATACAGTTCGTTATATAAAGGCGAACTGCATAGGGAAAATCACCGGCTGGATAGCATTTAGGAAGGGTGGGTTGTCAGAGTGGAAACACTCTAAGGTCTTTCTGTTGTCCTGGAGCACAGAGATCTGCAAAGGTTGAAAAACAAACCCAGCTCAACTTTTCTTGTGAAGCATTTTGAAATAGGGCAGAAGCTTAAAGGTGTAGACTGCACACGCTCTGTCAGGGCAGACGCCTGCACCTGCTTCTCACTACTTAAAGAACACAGAATGAGGAGTGGAGAGCTACATCCAACTTCATGAAGGCAAGAGACGGGAGGAGCTCCCCACCTGGTGCTGCACCTGCCAGGGCTCCCCCTCCCTCCAGACCTCCTTGTTTCTACCCCAGTACCACTCCCAAGAGTCTCTTTAGCTTCCAGAATAGTCTCCAACAGCCCCAAAGGCACTTTCCAGGGTCTCCTCTACCTTTGGAGGGGTGAGGTCAGACAATTGAAGCCTAACTAACTGCAGTGAACCAATGCCATTCAGAACGCTTGGATAGTCTCAAAACCTAGACTGTTGAGCACGACGGTTAAAGAAGTTTGCATACACATGTCCCTAATTTAAAACGTAAAAACATAAAAAACATTATTATACATTGCTTAGTGGCACAGTCGTCTGTCAAACTGTATAAAGGTGCCAATGTAGCTGACTGACAAATCAGTAGAATTGATTGTTGCAGGGGACACGGGAAGACAGTGTAAGTAGGGAGAGGCAGACCCCTCAACTGTATTTGTGATGTTTGTTAGAGCACACAGAGTGACGGGTGCATGTATTCATATTGTTTTCTGTATTTTGGGCAGGCTTGGAATACTGATAATAATCAAGGCAGATGTGAGGGTTTAGACGGGAAAACACTCACATACCAAGCAGAGTAAATCAGTGAACTGATGCCTGCACTCAGCATAATAGAATCGGTGATCATCAAAGACCAAAATGCTGTCAGAGAAAAACTGAGAGGAGCAAGAACAAACAGCATTCAGATCAAAAGGGATACAACTGCAGGCTCATGATTTTAAAGCTCTTGAAAATGAATGAGTATATATATCCCAATAATTTTATAAACTAAACTATTAGCAATCAAGAAGTATATGCAGGATTAAACAAGAAGTAAAATGTTGAATGAGTCACTGGTGAACAAAATATTAGTCTCCAGAGAAACAGTCTTCGGAGGTTTAGAAAATGTGGCTGGTACCCAGGGGCAGTGGAACACATCTGTAGCATCAGCATTTAGGAACTAGGAGGCAGGACATCAAAAGTTCAAGGCCAGCCTGGCCTATACCGTGAGTTCAAGGTCAGCATATGCACACAATGAGACATCATGGGGGGGTGAAGACATAGCTCAGGGTCGGAATGCTTGTCTAGTGTGTGCAATGGATCCACTCATGATTGAGAGGGGAGGGGAGGAAAAAAGGAGGAAAAAGAAAGAGGGAGGGAGGGAGGGATGGAGGGAGGGAGGGAGGGAGGGAGCTGCCTGGTCTTTCCTGGGTGATTGAAGATCTCCAAGGTCACCCACTCTTCCTTTTAGCCAGTTATTGAGCCCTTCTCGTGAGTTTTTTATTTTTAATGTCCCTTGTGAAGTCTTCTTTGATAAATGTGTAATTCCCAAATGTTCTTTTAAAAACATATTTGGGGTTTCCCAGATGTCTTTCTGTTGTTGATTTCTAGCTTAATTTCAAACTGGTTAGTTTTTTTAAAAATCAACTGTATTAGTTAAACCTTTTTATATGTAGGACCTTTTATAGTCCAGAATACGGTATGGTTTGTTGTTGATATATGTATGTTTATTAATACATATTAATTACATGTTAACTATTTATAATAGTGAGTTTTATAATATTTTATGCCAGTGTGTAGCACATTTTGATTAAATGCATCTCTCATTGTTCTTTCTGTCCCCTTCACATTCTCTCTGATCCTATTTTAGGGTTTTTTTTTTTTTTTTACGCTCTTGTAAAGAACATCCCAGCAATGCCAGCGAAGTCAGGCTGGTTGGTGAGGTCTCTACATTTCCCCTGGTGTATGGATCCTGTCCACTGAGAGGAAAAAGTTGAAGTTCCCCACTAGAAGCCGATTTGCTGGCCTCCCTTCAGCTCTGTCTGGGTTCTACTTATCTATCCGGGAGGTCTGCTATTAGGCGGGGATAGAGCTAAGTTTTAGTGTTTAATAATGATTTGGTCATTTAAAAATTTTGAGTCCTCCCCCCTTTATCCCTAGTAATAATCCTGGTACAAAATCCTACTTTGTCTTATTAATTTAGCTCCTGCTGCAACCTGTGCTGAATGTCAGCTGGTCGGTACCTTTCCCAGCCTTTAACATTCAGTCCCTCTGTGCACGTGTTTTTAGTGCGCTCCTTATAGACTGCATGGAGGTGAACTTTGCTTTTTAAATTCTAGTCTCAAGATCACTTTTTAATTGGCGTGCCGAGGCTGTTAACATTAATGCGATCATGTGTGTTGTTGGGTCTGAGCTGCCATCTCGCCGTTGGTTTCTGCTCATTCCCATCTGTTCTTTCTTCCATATTTTCCTCCTTTCTGACTTCTGGGATGAGTACTCTTTGAACATTCTGTTATATTGGCTTATTAGCCACTCTTGTTTCTTTGGAGTGTTTTTTTTTTCTTGAGCTCACAAAATAACCCTTTAACCTTCCAGTGTGGTTTGAAGCTCCTAGTTACTGCAGAGCGCTATAAAGTGGCCATGCCTGGTCAACCCTCCAGACCTCTGTGGTCTCTGCTACATTGTTACTGTGCCTCTCCCAGCATCTTAGCAGTTTACTTTATATAGTAAACAAAAACGAGGGAAACCCCAGCTCTTCCCTGTACCTGTTGCCTTTGGCTGCTTTTCTCGTTGTTCTGGCCAAATCACTGACAGACAGCAAGTTAACCAGAGTTTTTGCTCACAGTTCGGGGGAACACAGGACCTTGTGGCAGGGAGGTATGGCACCAGCCAGGCAGCAGCTAAAGCAGATAACGGCATCCAGCCCGGTTCTCCCTTCCCTTTTACTCAGCCTTGTGCCCCAGTCCATAGCAGAAAGACACCCACATTCATGGTGGGTCTTCTAAAGAGGTTCTCTTGGAAGCTCCTTTGTAGGTACACCCAGAAGTGTGTCTCCTAGGTGACCACAAGCAATCAAATCAGCAGTGTAGGTTGGCCATGAGGGAGGAGCAGCCTTTATGCCTGCCAGTGTTCCTCATTCCTCGGGGCAGCGGCCTCTCTTTTCCTTGTTTCTCTCAGAAGAGCCCCCCAACACACTTCTGCCATGCAAGTTGGTTGCTTAAATTTTTCCTTTTTTTTCACCCCAGAGAATGCTTTATTTTGCTTTCATTTTGAGGGTGAAGAATTCCGGGTTTACAGGTTTCCCCTCCTATTCAACAGCTTTTAAACAAACCGTACTCCTCTTGTCTTTGGTTTGCACAGCTTCACTTCTCTCTACAGAATGTGTTTTTCCTCTCTGGTTGTTTTTAGGAATTTCTGTCAGTCAGGAGCTGTCACCGTGTCCTCAAGATGGATGAGCACTCGCTTTTAGTGTCTAATCTACTATTGGTCTATTCCAGTCAGGCATTTTATTCTTTATCTCTGGAAGTTGTGTTTTTAATATTTTCCATCTTAATGCTTATTGTAGTTTGGCTTCCATTGAACCGTTAAATATCTGTTTTAGCTTGTTCATTTTGTTTTATGAAGATAGTCCTGGTTGTCCTGGAGCTATGTGGAGCAGGCTGGTTCAGAGAGATCCACCTGCCTCTGCCTCCCAAGTGCTAGAATTAAAGACATGCACCACCCTACTGGGCTCAAATATAGTTCTAATACATGTTTTAAAAATCTTGTGTGCCAATTCCATTCTCCTCTCTCCCTCTCTTCCCTTTGCACACACATGCATGCTTGCATTCTTGTGTATGTGTGTTTGTGTGTGTGTTTCCAATGCCTAAAACTTTGAGAAAGCCTCCCCCCCACACCCAAATTTGTTCAGTACAGGCTGGATGCTATACCTGTGAATTCCATGGCTTCAGTGCTGGGTTTTATTGCAAACCTTTAAAGGATTAAAGGCTCACTCAGGGCAGGCAGCTAAGTTGCTTGCAGATCAGCTTGATTCCATGGAGATTCGCTGTTGAGTCTTTAAGCTTTCTCAGGTTAAGTAATGAGTACCTTACTTCCAAGGTCAGCTTAGCCTCACTCCTGGGAGTGGCTCAGTGGGGTCTCCACTGAAGGCCAGAGAGTAAGATCTTTCTCTGGTTGGAATTTGGCAGCCTCATGTAAGTTCTACGGACTATTCATGTTTTAGATTCCCTAGTTCACAGCCTCTTGAAGTGTGGGTCATGACCCCACATCAGGACACGTTCATCAACAGTGTCTTGAAAAACTTTGGCAACATTAAAAGGCTTCTGAACTGCAAAGACCAAAACTTACTTCAGAATCAGATGAAATAAGTCCATGGTGTTCCTGTGGTGCTCGCTCGTGTTGTGTGGTGTGACTCCACCGTAGGCTGTGTCCTGAACACAGGACATGAGCAGTTTACACTGCACACATAGTCACAGCTAAAGCCCACAAATGCAGACCAAAACATCTCCGATCATATTCCAGACGACTGTGTGATGAACTGTGGTGTTTGTATTACTGTTCTTGTAGAAATATAAGGATTCAATTAAGGAGAATAAAAACGTGTTAATATTCCCCTACTGTTATTTCTCAGCACACAAGCACCGTATTATTATTGTCTTGGGTTAGAATGTTAAATGCTTCCTATTTGAGTGACAGATGGGGTTTCTTTAAAAAATAATTCAGTAGATTTTGCTTGGGATCAGGACAGAACTTTTGACTACTTCTGAGTTAATCCTAAATATATCTCTGCTTTTGTTCATTTTTATGTTTTTGCGTGTTTGCCTATCAGGTGTATGTGAATCATGTGTATGTCTGGTGCCTGCAGAAGTCAGAAGAGGGTTTCAGGTCTCCTAGAACTGCAGTTAAAGACAGTTACGGGCTGCCTGCCGTGGGTGCTAGGAAGCAAATTTGGGTCCTCTACGAGAGTAGCAAGTGCTCTTAGCACTGAGTCATCTCTCCAGTCCAATTCTGCTGCTCCTTATACATATTTATGAAAAGAGGAATTCTCAACATTGATGATTATAAAAGCAAAATATTGATCAATTCTGAGAAATGCTGAAGATACTTTACATCCTGCATATCAAATATTCGACTAAGATTTAATTCTTCTTGTAAAAATAAACGAGCACCTCATCTTATTAGTACAAAATTTGTCTTTACATGTATACCAAAGGTTATGTTAAAATCAATTTATGACTTATTATTAGTAAGCATTTTAATTATATATGTAGTTTATAAGTCCGTATGCGCAGAGTCACAAAGAAATTATTTCTCATGAGAAAAAGGGTCATGTGTAGAAGTTTAGGAAGCCATGCCTTGTCTGGCCTTTCCCTATCTTTTGGATCTTTATCCTGTGCTCTCATGAGTTAGGATTTAGGGACAGAGTCAAGGAATCTTGTGTATTCCGTGGGGACATTTCCCTAAACAGCTTCTCCCACTCCAGGAGTCAGCCCCAGTTTGCTTTCTGGGTTATGAGTTCTATGTCTTCACCTCAGGAAGACACAATGGTCAGCTTAACTCGCATCTCTGGCAGAAAAGACCTCCACACAGCCAGCTGAACATGGGCTCTCTCTGCTCCTGAGATAAAGACCTCCACACAGCCAGCTGAACATGGGCTCTCTCTGCTCCTGAGATAAAGACCTCCACACAGCCAGCTGAACATGGGCTCTCTCTGCTCCTGAGATCAGTGTGGACAAACGTCTGATCACGTTTCTGAGAACAGGCCTTGCTGCATAGCCCGGGCTAGCCTAGGTTAGCCTTGGGTTGTGTTCCTTATGCCTTAGGCTCTCCAGGACTGGGATTTCAAAGCTGCACCCATGTCTAGCCTGGATATATTTGCTGTCATATATTCTGTTTACTTTTCTAGCTAACAGTGTGTCATAAATCTGGCCCTTGGTTACTCCATCAGGAATAAGAATGAGATCTCAACCACGCATGCCCTGATGTTTTACTTTGTGTGTGTTTATATGTCTCTGCCACACAGGTGCAGGCATCTGTGGTGGCTAGGAGAAATGCTGGCTCCTCTGACACATTCTGGAATTCAGGGCACTGTGTGATCCTGGGAACTGAACTCAGGTTCTCTGGAAGGACTGCAGTGCTCTTAACGACTGAGTCATCGCTCCAACCCGACATGCCCAGACCTTTGACACTGCTGTATGATATTATCATCTGCAAAATTCATCCTCGAGAACCACAGACTGAATTTTAAAAAATCTGATAGTGCTTTAAATTAGTGGATTTGCGTTCTGCTACATACACATTGTCCTTTTGACCCAGGTTTAAATTAGTGGATTTGCGTTCTGCTACATACATGTTGTCCTTTTAACACAGGTTGAACACATCTCGGTATCTTTTTTCTGATTTATTTTATATATGTATTTTGCCTGCCTGTGTGTGCATTGCATGTATGCTTGGTACTAAGGAAGCCAGAAGAAGACTTCAGATCCCTTGGAACTAGAGTTTTGGATGGTTGTGAACCACCACGTGGGTGCTGGAAATTGAATTTGAGTCCTTAACTACAGAACTCTCTCCAGTCCCTTGACTTTATCCTTTTAACACCAACAGCATTTAACATCATTTTGGTTACACAGTTAAAATATTTCTGAGTAAAATATTAACATTCATTTGCTGAATTGTTACCCATAAAGAATTCATGCTCTCCTGTTTTCGGAACCTCGTACTAAGCACACGGAAGTCTGCGGAACCACCCATTCCTAAAAATTCCATCTGATTAAAATTTAAGATGGGATAAAATGTATTCTCAAGAAGCACAAAATTAGATTCACTGTGCACTGAGTTTCAATGTGTTTAAAACAAGTCACCCAAGGAACAGTATTTAAATCAGTCTGATGGGGTCTCACAGGAGGTGAGAGGAGGGGTGAGGAGAAAGTTGTGTTGGTGGCGGAAGTGCAAGCGGAGCTGAGCACTGCTGCTCCTTCCCATAGCCAGGCACCCCTGGGGATCCGGGAAAGATGGTTTCAGGAAAACCAGAGGAGTTATTGCATATCCCTCCATAGGGCCTCCAGAACTGAACTGTATCTGCTCAGAGCGACCCGGTGTGAACCCGGGATCAGCCCATTCACAACATTCTGACACATGCTCTCAGGGTTGTTTAAAGGCTTTCCAGCTTTTGTTCTGTCTAGAGTGACAGGCACCATGTGGGTTTTTTAAACATGCCCATTTCTTTTGTACATGTTTTGAAGTCATTGTTTGAATTGTGCTTGTTTATAGGGTGTGGTGGGAACCTAGAGCCCCCCGTTCTGGCTGCTGTGGGAGCCTAGAGCCCCCCGTTCTGGCTGCTGTGGGAGCCTAGAGCCCACCATTCTGGCTCAAACCTCTCCTCTATTGAAGGCAGCAGCTGTGGATCTTCTGAAACCCTGGTCAATCCCTCTCTGGGCAGTCAGTTGTACAGTTAGCCCCATGTCCTCTGGACACGCCTAGAAGGAAAGCTCCTCCCCACTGCTGCTCCCCACAACCACTCCCCCCCCCCAGTCTTCTCTTCTTGACAGCTCCCAACTCCTCATGATTTTTTTAATGTTTCAGCTTAACTGCCTGCTACGGTTATTTAATTTAATAACATTGTGCCTTTAATTTCTCCCCCAGATTATTCTTCTCTGCCAGAGAATGACTGGCTGTTTCCCTGGTATATTTGCTCTCAGATCCACTGCCCCGCTCCTCCCTGGTCTACTCTGTAGCTCTAGGTTGAGCCCTGTGGTCACAGTCCCTGGCTTCTCTAGTCTATTTTGCTTTCTGGTTTTGGCAGAAGCTAAACCTTTGGGGATCAAATAATGCTGGAAAGGCTGGAGGGGGGGATTTGTCTCATGCACACCCTTCACCATGACTGGCTTTCTGTGTCTCTCTCTCACACTTGCTATGTCTTTTGTTCCATCTTCATCAGCGCCTCCTTTCCCGGCACCAGATTTGAGCCCTGAATGCATCACCTTCTCTTCGTCTCCTCTGATGCTGCTAACTTCCAGATTCAGATCTTCACCATCCCAGAAGTCTTAGCGTGTCCACTAGCCACGGAAGCATCCAGTTCCCTATAGTCAATTCTTTGCTCTATAGACTCTTTCTGGCTGAATCCTTTCCTAAACGGAATGTATCTCAAATTGTAGATTATCATGTTGGATGTGTAGTTTGGTGATGTGCGGCGCTCAACTCTGCCAGCAGAGAAGACGACCACAACAGGATTCTTCTTGGAACGTACTTTATTGGAGCGCAGAAGACTGAAGATAAGATGGAGGCGAAAAGACCCCGAGCCCGACCGCGTGGGGAATATATACAGTGCCTGGTCCGCCTATGATGTGTCATTGCTTGATTGGCTCGGCCCACACTGATGCAATTGCGTGAGCAAGACGTGTGAGCAATTGATAGGTGGATTCAAACCACTCTTGGGCCGGTAGCGAGCGTGCACAGAAGTTGTTTACTACTAGGGACACTAGCAAATGGCGGCAACGGGCTTAGTGCCAGACCCTGTGAACATGACAGCCGACAGCGCTGAGGTGCGCAAAGCGCCGTGGCGCGCTACAGTGATGGGACATTTGCTTAGCATGGGTGAGACCATGGGTTCAATCCCTAGACTGCCTCCCCATTCCTCCCACCCCCACAAATGTAAGTTATTGTGATGGTTAATGTCAGCTTGACAGAGTCTAGAATCACTTGGGAGATGGGTCACTGGGCATGCCTGTGGGGAATTATCTTGACAATGTACACTGATGTAGGAAGCCCATCCTAATTGTGTGTGGGACCGCTCCCTAGGTAGGAGATCCTAAACTACATAAATTAGAGCTAGGAGTTGAACACAGCCATGCATTCAGCCCTCTCTACTTCCTGACTGTAGATGTGATGTGCAACGTGGTGTGCGGCGTGGTGTGCAGTGTGATGCTGTGTGTGGCGTGGTGTGCAGTGTGATGCTGTGTGTGGTGTGGTGTGCGGTGTGATGCTGTGTGTGGTGTGGTGTGCGGTGTGATGCTGTGTGGGGTGTGGGGTGTGATGCTGTGTGTGGTGTGGTGTGCGGTGTGATGCTGTGTGTGGTGTGGTGTGCGGTGTGATGCTGTGTGTGGTGTGGTGTGTGGTGTGATGCTGTGTGGGGTGTGGGGTGTGATGCTGTGTGTGGTGTGGTGTGCGGTGTGATGCTGTGTGTGGTGTGGTGTGCGGTGTGATGCTGTGTGTGGTGTGGTGTGTGGTGTGATGCTGTGTGTGGTGTGGTGTGATGCTGTGTGTGGTGTGGTGTGCAGTGTGATGCTATGTGTGGTGTGGTGTGTGGCGTGATATGCAGTGTGATGCTGTGTGTGGTGTGGTGTGATGCAGTGTGTGGTGTGGTGTGTGGTGTGGTGTGTAGTGTGATGCTCTGTGCGGCATGGTGTGTGGCATGATGAGGTGTGCAGCTGCTTCTAGCTCCCGATGCCCCGACTCCCTGTCCTGATGGACTGCACCCTGGAACTGTGGTCCAGAATGAACCATCTCCCATTCATGCATTTGTTAGGGCATTTTGTCAGAACAGCAGGAAATGACATGTTTGTGTGTGTGTGTTGCACTAATATCTGAACACTTGCCCCCTCAAACACACTGTGTACCCAACAAACAGCTCCCATTTCTCGCCACACAGAATCTATAACACCCAGGGCTGTGCTTGGCAGCTGGTAGCTGCCCAAGTGGTATTTGTAGGATAAACGTTTGAACAGGAATTAAGGAGCAATAAAATCAAATGTATGACAACCCCAGGCGACCCAAAGGTATTTTCCCATACTATAGATCGTCATGAGCAAATCATGAATTAGTCCTCAATGAATGAAGAGCAGCCTGACTGGGGAGACCACATGCTCAGCTCACTTTGCTATTTCCTTCTTCTCCAGTTTGAGTTTAGTGGAAAGCAAACTTTCTCATTTCCTATTCCAGCATACTGAATTATTCATCCAGAATGTTCTGCTGGTATTTCCTCCCCTGTCAAAGTTCGACAGTTCCAGAAACACTCTGCCCAGAGCTGCAATCAGAACAATTAGCAACCCATTACAAGATTCAACCTGCCCACAGCCTTGGGTTGCCAGCCCGGAGCTATGTGGATGGAGAGCCAGTCTGGCGCTGGGATCTGATTTTTCTACAGGCCTTGGGATTCCACAGAAACCCCACCGCCTCTTCATCTTTATCACCGGGACCAGATACCTGAAGAGCTTTGAGGCCGAGTTCATGATTTCCCTAGTACCATCCTTGTCCCATTATCTGGAATATCCAATCTTTTGGTGATATGACATGGCATTGTCATCTATAAATGTGCTCTCTGGGATGCTTGTGACCCACAGATACATCCCTGCTCGCGGATCCCTCTGACCTCAGTCCCCTTAGCTCTGGAGTAGGAAAGAGCCACCGCCAATCAGCCTCACAATGTCTTTGTTGACCTATGAGACACGCCTTGGGCCTCTGCTCAGCACCAGAGTTCCAATGGGCTTTGCAAATGGGTAGAAAATTTCCAGAGTTTGGTTTTTCTAGGAGGGTGATGTACATTCCACCATCTGTCCCTGTTGCCCAGTCTCACCCTTGGAATAGAGGATTTTTTCCACATTCTGGCTACCGGGTCTCCTTCACGCTGCTCCTCAAACCCATCCCTAAGGATGCATGTCTGCTCCAGGTCTGAGCTCTCAGAGAAGGAAGAGTCACACATAGCTTTTCCCTCTCCATCACAAATCTCTTCAGGTGTCACCGTGGGGACTCCTCTCTGTGGTACTGGCCAGGGACTCGCAAAGCAGAGTTGTGCTGGCCACCAGGGGGTGCTAGGGAGAACAGAAGGCCAAACAGGAGGCAGGGTGCTCCTGTGCAGACTCTCTGAGAACCAGCCACCCCTGGCTAGTCTCCTCCTCCCCTCCCAACTATAGCAGCTTCTTCTCAAAGCTGCTGAACCCACGCAGCACGGTCTCCACCTTCTGTTCCTCAGAATTGGCTCTTTCATCTATGCTGTGCCAGTGTCCTCTCCACAGTAGAGGCCATGGGTTTGAGGGCCTGCAACACTCTTTCCAGGTATCTGGGAACCTCCGTACCAGGTTCCTCTCTCCAGAACTTCTAGACACTGTAATAACCTTTGATTAATTCCCCCAGCACCGGGAAGAGAGACAGCTTCCTACAGTCACCACATTTGTTCTCCCTGGAGCCTCCTCTATCTGTTCTTACACAGCTAATCTCGTGACAGGGGTGATCTCGAGCTCCTAGGCTCAAGCAATCCTCCAGCTCGAGCCTCCTGAGCACTTGGGACTACAGGTGCCCGCCACTAGGCCTAGCAACAATTCTTTGCATGAATTTCTTTCTGCTTAAATTATTGGTAGCTTCTCCCTCCTCATGGGACCCTAACTGATCCAGAAATGGAACCCAGGAGAGAAGGCCAGGCTAGTGGGTAACAAGAGAGAAGGGAACCACAGAACCCATGGAGTGCAGAGCATTGTGAGTGAAGAGAAGAGTGTGATGGACACTCAGTGTGAGCCATGCTGAGGTGCACCCCCACCAGAATGCAATATCTCTGTGCTTATCTGACATCTACTTGTCATCTGTCAATCACCTACATATTGTCATCTATTATCCACCTCCCAACTATTAATCTCTACCATGTATCAGTCATCTATCAACTATATCTATCATGTATGTATTAGCTATCTATGTATCAATCAGCTATCAATTATCTATCAGTCCTCTATCTGTATCTGTATCTGTATCTATCTGCTTATCATCTATTATGTGTACCTACTATATACTTGATTAGTAATTTAGTAAGTGAGTGAATGGATAGATGGTGGGTGGGTGGATGGATGGATGGACATGGATGGATAGATGGGTGTATGAGTGTGTGGATATATGGATGGATGGGTAGATGGATGGATGGACATGGATGGAGATGGATAGATAGATGGATGGACATGGATAGATGGATGGATGGACATGTATGGATGGGAGGATGGATGGACATGGGTGCATGGGTGGATGGATGGATGGATGGACATGTATGGGTGGGAGGATGGATGATGGATGGATGGATAGATGAGTGGATGGACAGACATGTATAGATGGGTGGGTAGATGGATGGATGGATATACTTCTGCCCTATGATAGGGAGGCAGGTGGTGTGGACAGAACCATCTACAGCTAACCCCCCGGAATTTCGCCCAGTTGGCTGTTGGATATGTGTTATCTAGCATAATACCAGAAGCTCATGACAGAGACAGGACAGCGTGAAAGGTGTCAAGGGAGGAACAGATGTGTGCGCTCTCTCTCCCACTGGTACCTGGAGTGAGTGTTTCCTGGCCCAGCTTCTCCAGAGGAGGTAGTACCCATGAAGCTCCTGCACTAGACAGGAGATCTAGAGTGTTCTCCCTTGGCTGCGGGAACCACAGGCCTGCAGAGTTTAGGAGTGCTGCTGGAAAACAGGCCCTGGGGACTGGAGGTCGGGGTGAGGCTGACAGAATATGGTCCATCCTGGGCTACATCTGGCTGACCAGAAAGCCCTGGTAGGTAGAATGGAATGGTATAGTCTAACACCAGCAAGCTGTATAAGAGCCGCACTGCAAGAGGAGCCCTGGAGATGTTTTGGGGTGACTTGGGGCTTGTCTCTGCAACTCCTCTTAGATGGGACCAAGAGTCAGCAGGCCACCTGGGCTCTGAGCCTGCTCTGGTGATCTTCAGCCAGATTTGAGCTCCCAGAGCCCTCCTGAGCCATCAAGATAGGCTGGAAGGTTACATTTCCAGAACGGGGGCTGTGGGCAGCAGTGAGTGTGTTCCCAAGGAGGAGGAACCTTAGGCCAGGAGGAGTGTGCATAGCTTCATTAGGCCATGCTCGTAGAAACAGGAGGAGCTCGGGCTTAGCGAGGCTCTGTATGGAGCTGGACTAGTGTGGAATGGATCAATTGTTGGATGTGTTGCCCTCAGGAACAGTGTGACCTTTGCTGTCGAAGTTCTCAGAGCACACCCAGGGGCAGACAACTGAGAGAATCTCATCTCTGAGTGGGCTTCTGAGCAAAGAAGAGGTCAAAGTGGTTCCCTGAAAAATGTGGGGACCAGACTGTGTCCCTAGCCACGCAGCCTCAAGTCCTGAGTCTGAGAAAGGCACTATGCTCCGGCTACCCAGCATAGTGCCTGTCCCCTGCAGCGTACTCAGCAAAGCTCCAAAGTATACCCTGACAGTGGGACTTCTAAACAGCCTGCAGGGGTGAGACTGCAAGCTCTGCCCCACCTGGTAGGGCTCTTTGGCCCAGGGTGGACCAGATTCTCTGTCAGCTTCACCCTGACTGCCAATCCTCAGAGCGTCTGCAGCTCCCAAGTTCAGAACCTACTGCCTGGCATTGCATTAGAATCTGGACGCTGCTGGCTAAGACTCCAGAAGATAATCTCTCCGGAAACATGAGAGTCGATTACTAAATCGATAAACACTGCTGCCCTTTTGGCTCACTGCTTCTCAGCAGACAATGCCCCACCCAGCCCACAGCCTCTGGCTTCCACACAAAGGAGAAGGGTGTGAGGGTGTGCTCATGGGGTATCCCCACCGGCCGGTCAGGGAAGGGCCTCCAAGATGAGGACATATACCTTTTTCCACCTTCGTGTTTCAGGTTTCAAGTTGTGTATAGGGTCCTACACCTCAGCCTGTCTGTTAGATAAGATCTGTCTGGAAGGCCGTGTTTCAGGGTGTGGGCCCTCTCCTGTGCAAGGAAAAGAGCAGGAGGTTCCTTTTGTCAAAAGCCCGGCATCATTTAGAGAACAGTGAACTATTTACAGCTTGGCAGCCCAAATTCAGATGACAACTGTGACATTTCCTAATAGCAGAGGCTGACTTTGCAGGAGCCGCTGTCCCCAGCTGTAGTTTGCGGCAACCGAGGCAAAACCCACCCCCCACCGTGTCCTTAGACACGGTCAATGGTGACCCCTTAGGCTTCGTCTCCTTCAAGTTGTTTACAGACAAAATTCCAAAGACGGCAGAAAACGTTTGTGCTCGGAGCACCGGAGAGAAAGGGTTTGGATACAAGGTTCCTCCTTTTACAAACTACCCCAGGATGCAGGCACCAGGCGGTAACTTCACACCGTATCATGGCACTGGTGGCAGGTCCAACTATGAGGAGAAATCTGAGGACGAGAACTCCATCCTGGAGAATACAGTCCTAGCGTCTCATTCATGGCAAATGCTCAACCAGACACCAATGGTTCCCAGCTTTTTTTATTAATTAATTTATTTAATTATTAAAGATTTCTGCCTCTTCCCCGCCACCACCTCCCATTCCCTCCCCCTCCCCCAATCAAGTCTTCCTCCCTCCTCAGCCCAAAGAGCAAGCAGGTTTCTCTGCCCTGTGGGAGGTCCAAGGACCACCCACCTCCATCCAGGTCTATTAAGGTGAGCATCCAAACTACCTGGGTTCCCACAAAGCCATTACGTGCAATAGGATCAAGAACCCATTGCCATTGTTCTTCAGTTCTCAGTAGTCCGCATTGTCCGTTATGTTCAGCGAGACCGGTTTTGTCCCATGCTTTTTCAGACCCCGGCCAGCTGGCCTTGGTGAGTTCCCGATAGAACATCCCCTTTGCCTCAGTGTGTGGGTGCACCCCTCGCGGTCCTGAGTTCCTTGCTCGTGCTCACTCTCCTTCTGCTCCTCCTTTGGATCGTGAGACTTCAGTCCAGTGCTCCAATGTTGGTCTCTGTCTCTGTCTTCTTTCATCGCCTGATGAAGGTTAATATTCAGGAGGATGCTTATATGTTTTTCTTTGGGTTCACCTTCTTATTTAGCTTCTCTAGAATCACGAATTATAGTCTCAATGTCCTTTATTTATGGCTAGAAACCAAATATGAGTGAGTACATCCCATGTTCCTCTTTTTGGGTCTGGCTTACCTCACTCAGGATAGTGTTTTCTATTTCCATCCATTTGTATGCAAAATTCAAGAAGTCATTGTTTTTTACTGCTGAGTAGTACTCTAATATGTATATATTCCATACTTTCTTCATCCATTCTTCCATTGAAGGACATCTAGGTTGTTTCCAGGTTCTGGCTATTACAAACAATGCTGCTATGAACATAGTTGAGCATATACTTTTGTTGTATGTTTGGGCATCTCTTGGGTATATTCCCAATAGTGGTATTGCTGGGTCGAGAGGTAGGTTGATTCTGACTTTCCTGAGAAACCGCCACACTGCTTTCCAAAGTGGTTGCACAAGTTTGCATTTCCACCAGCAATGGATGAGAGTGCCCCTATCTCCACAACCTCTCCAGCAGAGGCTATCATTGGTGTTTTTGATTTTAGCCATTCTGACAGGTGTAAGATGGTATCTTAATGTTGTCTTGATTTGCATTTCCCTGATTGCTAAGGAAGTTGAGCACGATCTTAAGTGTCTTTTGGCCATTTGAACTTCTTCTGTTGAAAAGTCTCTGTTCAGCTCAGTGCCCCATTTTATAATTGGATTGATTAACCTTTTACGGTCTAATTTCTTGAGTTCTTTATATATTTTGGAGATCAGACCTTTGTCAGTTGCAGGGTTGGTGAAGATCTTCTCCCAGTCAGTGGGTTGCCTTTCTGTCTTAGTGACAGTGTCCTTTGCTTTACAGAAGCTTCTCAGTCTCAGGAGGTCCCATTTATTCAATGATGTCCTTAGTGTTTGTGCTGCTGGGGTTATACGTAGGAAGTGTTCTCCTGTGCCCGGTTCCCAGCTTTCATCCGCACTGCCAACACCGAGTATCTGCATGGCAAATGTGGTCTTCGGAAAGGTGAAAGACAGGTGAGCATCGTGGAAGCCATGGAGCCTTTTGGGCCCAGGAACAGCAAGACCAGCAAGAAGACCACCATTACCAACTCTGGACAACTCTAATATGTTTGACTTGTGGGCATTTTACCCACCAAGCCTTTCCTCTTGCGCCTCACCCCCACCCAACCCGCTCACAAGACTCCAGAAGCCCTGCTCTCACTGAAGTTCTTTGGGTCCCACATTTCCTTCATTACCCTCCAGGTCTAGCTGGATTGCAGAGCTAAATTTATGATTATGATTAAAAACTAAATTAGAAAAATAGCAATAGGGGCTGAAACTTCTCAGGGTTGATGGGTTAGTTCTTGTTAACCATCATCTTGAGTTCTCTGCATGTGTAAAACAGCGGCTCCAGGGGTGTTTATTGTCACCGCTATCCCCATTTATGTCAGATAAAACAGAGGTACAAAGAAAGGCTAAGTGCTGAGATCATAATCCCAGCACTTGGAAGAGTGAGTTTGAGGGTAGCCTGGGCTACAGAGTGAGACTCTGTCTCAAACAAACAAACAGCAAAAACAAATTGAACATAAAACCAAAATAAACAAAGGAACTAAAACAAAGAAACAAAAAAACTGAATGACCATTCCCAGTGAACAGGGCTGGAGCGTGAAGGACAGATATCAGAGACTAATGTAAACCTGGGGCCATTCCATGCCATACTGTCCTTCTCAAAGTATCCCTGGAAATATCTTTCTGCTCCTAGTTCCCAAAGTGCTGTGTTAAACAGCCGAGTAGTTGGTAAGGGAATCTAGGGGAACAGGTTTCCATCAGATCCACCCTCCGGGTTCTCTCTGCCGAGTGTCTGCACACACCGGGCCTGAGGTCTGTAGAAGCTTATTCACACAGTGGCTCAAGTTCATTGCCACAGAAAAGCAAAGTGTTTCCTGCGTGTATGTCTGTGTACCACGTGTGTGCCCAGCGAGGACAGAAGTAGCTGCCAACTCTGCTAGAAGTGGAGTTATGAGCTGGGAATTGAACCCCGGTCCTCTGGAAGATCAGCCACTGCTCAACCCTCAGCCATCTCCCCAGCCCAAATTATTATTTATTCTTCAAGAACTAAACAAGAGGTGAAATCGCATTTCCTCCCCCTAGGGTATGCTGAGATTCCAGGGTCTCTGGGGCACAGTGTCCTTTTAGACACCTCTGGACTGATGCTGGTCTCAACTGGTATGTCTTGCGAGGACCCTGTGAAGGTCTTTGAAACCTGTCCTGGCATGGGCATCTCCAAACCTCGCAGGCTTGACAAGGCTGTGTACTGTCCTTCATTCCAAGGCCATCCTGCATGCTTCAGGCAATGCCAGAGGGATGAGGAGACCCCCCCCCCCGACTCTGGTCTTTCTACCTCCCTTTTCCTCCCTCACCAAAGCTAACCCTGAAAAGGGTTTCGCAAGCCCTACCTGTGCCCTGGTGTGTTGTTCGCTTCCCAGTAGGTGTAGCAGGGTATCTTAGAACAAGGTAGTTACTAACATAGGGAGGGCACAAGAGCATTTGCAAGAGCCCCAGAAGAACAGTGTTCCTGTGGGGTTGGAGAGGGTATTGCTGGTGAAGGTGTGTTTGCAGAGGTACCACTGGTGCGGAGAAGTACAGTAAGTGAGACAAGGAGAAGAGAGCCTAGATGAAGATAGAGTTTCTGGGGCAATTCTTTCCATGGTGGGAGTGCTTGCTGGAGAAGGCCACCAGGGAGTCAGGGGTCTGCAGAAGAAGCCCAGCCAAGATTTGGTCTTGCAGGCCCTGGATTTAACCTTTGTAGGAACTGTGGCCGAAAGGACTGGGTGGGTCGGAGGCTGTTGGTGGTTGTGTAGTCTGGATCACTGCTCTGATCTTCGTTGGTCCCTGCACTCATGTGTGCGACAGTGGTACTGACCTTCGTAAGTTGCGTTCTCCTGGCTTCTGACTGCTCTGAGCCTGCTCTAGTGATCTTCGGCCAGATTTGAGCTCCCAGAGCCCTCCTGAGCCATCAAGATAGACTGGAAGGTTACATTTCCAGAACGGGGGCTGTGGGCAGCAGTGAGTGTGTTCCCAAGGAGGAGGAACCTTATCTGGCAGACAGTGAGGCAGATTTGGGAAGACACACAGATAAGGAGACAAAACTGCCCAGTCAATCTCGTGGGGCTTGCCTCTGTCCACCTGCACCAAGTCAGGACCATGTACAGCTCTCTGCAGCCCCTGGGCCTCACTTCTGTTCACCTGCACTGAGTCAGGACCATGTACAGCTCTCTGCAGCCCCTGGGCCTCACCTCTGTTCACCTGCACTGAGTCAGGACCCCGTCCAGCTCTCTGCAGCCCCTGGGCCTCACCTCTGCCCACCTGCACTGAGTCAGGACCATGTACAGCTCTCTGCAGCCCCTGGGCCTCACCTCTGCCCACCTGCACTGAGTCAGGACCCCGTCCAGCTCTCTGCAGCCCCTGGGCCTCACCTCTGCCCACCTGCACTGAGTCAGGACCATGTACAGCTCTCTGCAGCCCCTGGGCCTCACCTCTGTTCACCTGCACTGAGTCAGGACCTCGTCCAGCTCTCTGCAGCCCCTGGGCCTCACCTCTGCCCACCTGCACTGAGTCAGGACCATGTACAGCTCTCTGCAGCCCCTGGGCCTCACCTCTGCCCACCTGCACTGAGTCAGGACCCCGTCCAGCTCTCTGCAGCCCCTGGGCCTCACCTCTGTTCACCTGCACTGAGTCAGGACCCCGTCCAGCTCTCTGCAGCCCCTTTAGCTGAATTCTAGAAGCATCGTCTGTTCTGTGATGCTGTTCTCCATCCAGTGTTGTCCACACGATCATTTTTAGGAGCCTATTGTTATTTTAGGTGACTTTTGTTCCTGTCAGTGTATCTAGAGAACTTTTGACAAGGCTTCCAATCATAAAATGGTTTGGGAAAGCAGGACAAAGATGGGGAAGAGGGGACAGACTCGTAACCTCCTTGGTTCTCAAGGCTCTTAGTTCCCAACACAGTCTCCTTAGTTAGCAAATGAAGAAGCTGAAGTTCTCATACATAAAAGACTAGGGAGGCTGGGAGAAGGCCCAGTGGGCAAAATGATCGCCGTATAAGAATGACCTGAGTTCAGATTCCCAGGGCCCAGCCCAACCCTCAAGAGCTCTGTGCTCTGCAGCAGCCAGACAGACACGAAGGATGAGCTGGTACCCAGCAGGTTGGAGTCACCCATCCTGAGCATCCACCTCTCCCCCCCAGAACTTGCTGGGGGGAAGGCAGGAGTAAGGTCACCTTGTGCACCCCCATAGCCAGAATGGAGTCAGTCATCCCCGCATCTGTGCACAGCAAAAACTCCCCAGCTCCCTTCTTTGTCCACCCTTCCCATTATGTGTCTCCATCAGGGTGAAGGACCCGCCCTGAGGCACAGAGCCCAAGGTACCCAGGAGGTAAAGAAGGTTAAGAGCAAAGAGTTTTCAAGCTCCAGCCAAGGTGTGGGCTGTAATTGGGCTGTCTCTGCCAGGAGGTAATGGCTGCAGAGCCGACCGCACTGCATGGAAATTCTGCTGCATTCTGAAATCCATTTGATCTTATTGCTTGTTCAGCTTCTTGATGCATTAATGATAAAACAGCAGAACGAATATGTATTCAAAAAATTGCAATTAATCAATACTGCACTCCTTCCATTTGGCTCTAAGTGGTGAGCAGGAATTCAGAATCTCCATCAGAGCAGAGCTCTCTGTGTATGAGCCTTTCCTGGCAGAGCGAGGATCCACGGGACAGAGACCAGGAAGGAAGCGGTCGGCCTCAAGGCCCTGTGCCTGAGTGTTCAGGTAAATAAGTTCTAAGCCTTCTAGGGAGAACCAAACTAGGGGGTGGGGTGGCCTACTGCCCTTCACTCTTGACTAATGTTATCATTTTCCCTCTCATCCATGAGAGAGATCCTGGCATTAACCCCACCCCCAGCCCTGAGTGACTCTACCCACGTGGTACCAGCCCACGCCTTGCCACTCATCCTAGCTCTTGAAGAGGCTTAATCAATGTGGGTGTCACTGTAAGGCCTGGGCGTCCTGGTGCTGGTGTGGTGAGTGTGCCGTAGTCTCCATCACCATCACCTCCATTCTCTCCCACCCTCACACTCTTGTGATGCTAAATTAAGCAGTATGTGGCAAACTCTTCACCTGGTCCTGAGAAAAGCCACGGGCAAGGGCTTCAAGCTGGAGTCTCATTTCATCCTTTTGGGGATAAGAAAAGAAAAGAAAAGGAAACTCAGAGAGATGAAGTCATTTGTGCAGTCACACAACAGGGTGGAAGCAGAGTTCCATCATCCTGTCCCAGGGTTCTGACCCAGGTGCTGTAGGATACTCAGTCTCCCTGAATCCTGCATGTACTTCCTCATTGTGTATGGACTCGGGGGCCAGGTTGGGACCTGTGGTGAGCAAGAAGGAAACTGTCACTGCCTGCCAACATGAGCCCCAGGCTGCAGCTTAGAGACCCTCAGTGAATCTCGGGTATCTCTTCAAACACAGGGCAGCCCCAGAAGCAGAGCTTCCGTGCTCCACGGGGCAATTTATCCAAAGACTCATTTCCAGCACAGGCTGCACTGGAAGCATCTCAGTTCCCTGAAACTTCTGGTAAAAAACATCTTCCTCTATCCCCCCCTCCTCTGCAACGCATCCCACAGCTCTGGCTCCCAGAGAGAGCCCTCTGGCATGGTTCGCCTTTACCCTGCTCAACCTTGGCCAGCTGCTTCCCTGTCCCAGAAACAAAGCGCATTATAGATGGCGCTTTCACCGACCAGACTGTTCTCAGGCCAATACAAAGTGTTCCGAAAGAAACCAACCGTGTCAACAGCCCTAGCACGCTGGCCACATGGCAGATACTTGGTAGATGCTCAATAAAGCCTTCCCCACAAAATGATCACCACATGGCAATGACCGTGCCCCCACAGTGCCTCTGAGAAGGCTGAGATGACCTTGGTTGTCTGGCCAGGGCCCTGAGGCATTCCTCACTTTTATTGCTCAACAGGAGGACTGGTGGAGACTGCAGCACTGTGGCACCATGGCATGGTGGCACCGTGGTCTCCTCCGTTAGCAGCAAGGGTGGCCAACAACTAGTCGAACCTGAAGCTACCCATCTCAAGATCTATTGTGCCCCACATATTGGCCTCCTGAAACACACAAGATGAACTCCAGGGCATGGCCATGATTAGCTGAGGCCAAATGACTGTCAGGCTGCTGTCAAAGGCTTCCGGAACTCTGGCCTCATGAGAAGCCAGTGCTCAGGGCCAGGGCAGTGCCCTGGACTAAGGTTTCTTTCCCTAAAATGCCAATCTACCTACAGGGTGTGCCTCAAGCTGCCCCCAAAGGGATGAACCTTAGCAGGCTGCCAGGCCCAGCTCGCCCCACCCAAGTGCATTTGCAGAGGAGAGTCGCCTGTCTGTCAGGTAGCCATTTGTCTTCTCACTGCCGCATAGCTTCCTGCATTAAACCCTCGGCAACCGCCCAGGAGAGCATTGCTTTTAACTTTATTGTGGTGGCTGGGCGACTTGGGAAATCTGAATTCCATTGACACATTTATGATTCTCCTGCCTGTCCGCTAGCGGAAAAAAATCCATCTCATCGACAGCTGCAAGGTCCTCCAGAGCTCAGGGCCTCATAAAGGGCAAAGGTGCCATCGTGGTGGACCGGAAAGGACAGAGTCTGTGGCAGAACTGAGCCCATGATGAGTGCCTCTCTCCGTAGGGTTCCCTTCCTCTGGGCGTGTCACAGCAGTGAGGACAGCTAGAGAAGATGGCCCCTTGCACCTGTTCGTTGGGACTCTACTCACTGCTCTTGGTCACCATCAGAGCTGCTTTTTCCCGGGGCCCCAGGAGTGAGATTCCTGGGGAGTGGGGGTGGAGCTACAAAAATATCACAAGGGCTAGGAAAGATGGCTGCACTGTGCAAAAAGAAAGCAATTAGAAATGAATAAGGAGGCAAACCGTCATAGCACTTCCCAATGTGTCGGCTAATCAACCGAACTTCCACCCGTGTCCTAGTTCCACACGCGTGTTCTTGTATGAAGGGCCAGCATGTTGATACATGGGAGGCACAGACCTGCAGAGTCGGGACTGTGGCAGTCAGTATCTGAGCAAACAGAACCCAGGCCAATCAGAAGACTCGGGAAATTTGGCTGGAGGAAGAAAGAGCTTTCACTGGTGACAGGGAAGGCCAGGGGACAGAGAGTCCAGCTGCAGTGGAAGCTGTCCTCACTTCTTCCTTGGGCTGAAGGGCCAGAGGCGGGGGGATGCCTAGAAGCCATCAGCAAGACTTGGAGCCACTGTGGCAGGGCCCATAGAGGAGGAGGTGTTCCCAGGAAGGGCACACAGCACATCCAGACAACAGCTGAAGCAGAGACAAACACCTGTCTTCCTTCAGCTTCCCTCCTTCCAGGTTCTTATCAGGATGGCAGCCGTGGCTCTTGGGACCCCGGTGCGCAAGGCTCATCTCTGCAAAGACTGAGGGATGGATGATACAGGGACTCGGGAGATCACAGACTGTGGCCCTGGCCACTGGTCAATGGGGACAGTGTTGAATGGGAAGGAGGACACTTCCTGATTACAGGAGGAAGGAGCAGGAATCATGAGTGTCAGCACATAGATCTTCCAGGTCTAGTCTTGGGGCAATTTGCTTTCTTCCTGTCTAGAGAGGAAATGGGCTTCTCTGGAAGTAATCATGGCTGGAGATAGAGAGCCAACTGGTCAACTTTGCCATCCCATTTATTCCCTGAGACTGTGACTCTGCACTCTACCTCCAAGAGGCTGAGACCTTGACCGTGGAACACCAGCAAGATGAGAATGCTATGATGTGTAACAGTGAGCTATTCTGCTGCAATGAAGCCATGTAACAAACAGCTCCAACAGCTCAAGGGCTTATAACAACCAGGGATTTTGTTCCTGTGGGGTGCTAGCTGGCTGTGACTTGACTGATCTTGGTTAGACTTGACTGAGTTTGGATAAATACTGAAGGCTAGGCCACAGGCTGGGAGCAGGTCTACTCCCCTCATCTTTAAGCCAGACTCAAGATGAGAGCCAGTGGCTTTGTGAGCATATTTTCTTTATGGTAGAGAGTGAAACTCAAAGAGAACTCAAAATTGACTGCTTTTCTCTGTTTTTAAAAATTATTTTAATTGTCTAAGTGTTTTCATGCGCATGTGCAGGACATGTCTGTCTGGGGCCTACAGAGGTCAGAAAAGGGTGACAGATGATGTGAGCCAACATGCGGGTCCTGGGAACAGAACCCAGGTCCTCTGGAAGAGCAGACAGTGCTCTTAGCCACTGAGCCATCTCCCCAGCCCCTGATTGCTTCTCTCGTTGCTATGAGAAAGTGCCGCACAGAAGCGACTTCAAGGAGGATTTGTTTGGATTCACAATTGAAGAGGGCATAGCTCACGGTGGCAGGGAAGGAATGGCATAATTTGTGTCAGGGCCTTAGGGCCAGGGTTCCTTCCATCTCCACGGACCAGGAGGCAGAGAGAGGGGAATGCTTAGCTTAACCAGCTTTCTGCTTTTCTCATTTTCAGTCAGTCCAGGACCCCAACCTGACGATTATGCCATCGTCATTCAGTTAATGCTCTGCAGAAATGACCTCTCATGGACACACCGTGAGTGCTCCTCACCAAGGCCCCAGATATTTCTTAAGCCGATGATGCTAACAGAAGACAACCACCCAAGACCACTCCTGGCCTTCTCAACAGCCATACACATTGTTTTCCAGATGTGTCTGTCCCACAGCGCACAGCTGCATGGAGCTAAGGACAGTCATTGACCTTAAAGCATCGTGAGGGGGTTTGCTTGCTTGCTAGTAATCTTTCCCTATAAAAAAGTTGCTCTGGCATGAACTATGCAGATGATAATGTCATTTCACAATGTCAAAAGACTAGATGCACCTGCATGACAACAGACTGGCAAACAGCATGTCATGGCACCTCAGAACTCGCTCAGCGTGGCTCAGACTAATACCCACCATCCCATCTCCCATGGCCAAAACAAATCATAGCGTCAAAGGTAAAGCTAATGTCTGCCTATGGAAGAGTTGTTTGGTGATGACTGTTCCCCATGGCTTCATGAGTCTGAGTGGAATAGGTCCCCAGATGGTGACATTGTTGTGAAAGACGGTAGAAACTTCAAGAAGCTGGGCCTAGTTAGAGGAAGCAGGTTGGTGTGGGATTCCCCTCTGTATGCTATGAATACCACTTGTTAAAAAAGAATCTGCTTTGGGCCTATGCAGCACAGAATAGGGCAAGGTGGGAATTTAAGCAGATAGAGGAGGAGAGAGTAGGTGAAATCAGGGGGAAGTCATATAGCTGCCGCAGGAGACAGACACCGGACACCGGACAGAACTTTACCCATAGGCTGCAACCATGTGGCAATACAGATTAAGAGAAATGGGTTAATTTAAGATATAAGAGCTAGCCAATAAGAAGTATGAGCTAATAGGCTAAGCAGTGTTGTAATAATACAGTTTCTGTGTAATTATTTCTGTCTGGGCAGCTGGGAAACGAACGAGTAGCCTCTGCCTACGGTGGTTCATTGGGATCACATCTTGGAGGGGCATCTCTTTTCTCTCCAGGGTAATTCATGCCCTCCTGCTGTTTGTTCCTCCTTAGGAGAAGCCCACAGCAACAGAGAAAACCAAGAATGAACTGGAGCCTCTGAAACCATGAGCCAAACACCATACCTGATGGCTCCCAGGTGCACAACTATGTAACAGGTAGCGAGTGATAGACACAACCCCAACTGAAACAAGTCATGTGAAAGGAAGCGAGGGAAGCTGTCATTTCAGACAGTATGACATGCTCTCCCAGGAGTCGCGAGACTCTTTTCACCGTGATATGGCAGATAGCAGAGGGGCCCAAGGTACAGGGCGAGCTGCCTTTGAGTTCTGGCCTTGTGCCTCTGTCTTTCTGGGCCTGCTTCCTTGTCTAGAAAATGGAGCACTCGTGTATCGACCTCTCAGTCTGGCTGTGAATATGGCTGAGGTGATGGGTGTGGCACACTGAGTGGGGTGGCCAGCGCCCAGTGAGAACATGTCAGATGCTGGTAGGTATTGTCAGGAAAGTTCACTTGAAAACTGCCCTTTGAGGTCACCGCATGCAGCAAGAGTTCAGGAGATCTACGTGGCCATCAGTGACGAAGGGAAGCACTTTTGAAGCCGAGCCACACCCTGTGCTCTGGGGACAGATGGCCTCACTGCAGACCCGACAGCTCGTTGGAGGGAATGGCACAATGGGGGTAGAGGCAGACTTCCCTACCCAGCTACTTCTTACTCAGGTTCACCCACAGCCTGTTCACACCAAGGTCCGTTTTCTGGATAGATCCTCAGTGCCAGGAACTGCCGCTCTGCAGTTGGAAGGGCTAAATATAGGCAGACACTTAGTCTTTTCATTTAAAGAGAGATACAAATCTCTCCAAAAATACACCATCCTCAATCATTTTTTATTCTTGGGTCTGCCCAAGTCAAGCTTTAGTCTGTTGAAAAAGAAGTCAATGATAAGAGAGAAGGGGCAGGGGAGACGGATCAGTGGGTTAAGCATTTGGTTTGCAAGCATAGGGGCCTGAGTTTGAACCCCAGGACCATGAGGGTGGGGTCAGGAGGCTGTAATGTGCTTGTAACCCCAGCATTTGAGAGGCGGAGAGGCCAGTTCCTGGGACTCACTGACTAGCCAGCCTAGCCCGATTAGTAAGTTTCAAACCAGTGTGAGACCCTGCCTCAAAAACAAACCAAACCAAAAGATCAAGAGAATTGAGGACGGAGTCTGAGAAATAGCAGCCAAGATTGTCCTCTGGCCCCCACATACACGTGTGCGCACGCACACGTCTTCCTCCAGCTCACAGTGAGCTATGCTGCAGCCCTCCTGCCTCTTTAAGGTGACTTGACATTTCTCTGTGCGGATCCAATTTTGCTTGCATTGTGAATTAACTGGCAGAGGAATACTTTCTTTTCGGTTTCTGGGCTCTCTGAAGTCATCGTGGCTTCTTCCCAGTTCATCTGTTCTTAGTTCCCATACAAATCATCTTCAGCCATTCCTTCAAAACCCACCTCTCCCTGTTCACCACTGCTTTTAGATGCCACTCTGGGCTTCGCCCTGTACGGTTTCTGGAACTCTTTGACTATTTTGAGATATTTTTATTGCAACAATATAGGCATATTTATTGCACAAAATGCATAGGTAGGAAAATACAAATACTAAACTCAGTTCACCATCTTGTTTCAGGTCGTAGAGTGTGGGGAATATCACTATGTGAAGACGGAGGAGCCAGCAGTTTCTTAGTCCTGGAATGTAACTCCGATGACCTCTGACCCCAAATCCTCCTGCCTTATCCTCCCGAATGCTGAGATTGCAGGTGGGCACCAGCAGGCCTGCCTACCAGTGCCATTATAAACGGAGTGGACCAGCTTCCCCAGGCCTTGCAAATCTGGCCAATCCCCCTAAATCGTCATCAGGTGACCTTGACCCAATATCCCCAAGAAAGGTCACAGCACTTCTTCTCTGAAGACTGCAGAGATTGACACACTGGAAGGTCAGCAGTGTGGTCCCCAAGTCTAGTTCTCAGCCCTGAGCCCAGGGACTCGGACAGCCTACGCGTGCCTGTCCTATGTGGGTCCACTCAGCCCAGTCTCTGCCACTGCAAGACTTCTCTGGCAGCCTGCGCGACGGGAACTTAGCTTGTGTCCTTGTCTTTCTTCTTTCTTCTTCTGTAACTTGTGGGTGGAAATGTATGTTCAAGGCACCTGTAATCATCCGGTCCACCAAGTTCATCCTCCTGTCCCCTTGGCACACCCCACAAGAACTGGGGTTACCTCCCAGGTCTCCCTGGCTCTCCATAGACTGCTGGAGTCACCTGACACCTGTTAGAAATAAAGTCTGATGTTCATTTTCAAAAGTGCCTTGAGCCAGTTTCAGCCCAGACACAAACAAATGGAAGACGCTAAACCTTGAGGGTGCCTGCTAGGGAAGCTGCCCACCGCCCCTGCACTCAGACTCTGCTCAAGATGCCTCCCCTCCCAGCCCTGGCAACCTACTACAGAGTAAAAACTCCCAATAGCCAAGCTTGCCTGTAAGGTCCTATGTCTGGTGAGCTCTAACAGAAACAGGACAGGAGGCCGAGATGACCCACACCTGGTTTTTGTTAAGAAGGCAAGAATAAGCTACAGAGGGAAACTTAGGACCTGGATGATGGGTAAGAGTCCTCAAAAGAGGGTGGGTGTGACATGCGCTCAGAGGTCAAAATTGTCCTCCCTCCGCACTCAGTGAGCATGCCTCGATTCCAGGCCGATACCTGGCTTTGCAATGTCAGAATAAACTGCTTTCGATAGTCTGTGTGTCCAGTGCTCTTATTTTTCAGTACTACTGAGCTGAGACGAAACAGCTTGGGAGTTCATTGAACCCCCAACCCAGGAGGTCACCCAATCCAGAACGTTCCTACAAGTAAACACTTGCCGTGTGTGTGTGTGTGTGTGTGTGTGTGTGCGTGTGTGCGTGCGTGCGTGCATGCACGCGCTGCTGGAGATTAAGCCTAGGGCCTCGCACAGGCTAGGCAACTGCTCTACCACTGAGTGATGTTTCCAGTCCTCTATTTTTTTGTTTTGAGTCATGCCTTCACTAAGTTGCCCAGGCTAGCCTTGGGCTTGTGATTCTCCTGCCTCAGTCTTCCAGGAACCTGAGATTACAGACACATACTTGGGGGTTTTTTTTGTTGTTGTTGTTTTTTCCTGTGCTGTAAATGAAACCTGAGGTCTGTACTACTGAGCAGCAACTGCCATCCTTAGCAGGTTTGGAAGAAATAGAAGCCAAGGACTTCAAGGTCATCCGGGGTCATCAGAGAAGCTGGGCCGTCTTCCCAGCACCACCCTGCCACATTCCGGTCCTGTTCATTGTCCCTACTGGAGTCATTGAGATCAGGCTCTGAGTAGCCAGGCTAGACCTGGGGTGAAGCATGAGACACCCTGGTGTGCAAGACAGAAGTGTCTTAGGGTTTCTATTGCTGTGAAGAGACACCATGACCACTGAAAGTCTTATAAAGGAGCACATTTAAACCGGGGAGGCTTACACGTCAGAGGTTCAGTCCATTGTTGTCATAGTGGGCAGTACAGTAGTATGAAGACAGACAGCGCCGGAGAGGCAGCTGAGAGTTCCACATCCAGATCAGCAGGCAGTGGGAAGAGAGTACCACTGGGCCTGGCTTGGGCTTCTGGAAACCCAGAGTCGACCTGCAGTGACACACTTCCTCCAACAAGGCCACACTTCCCAATAGTGCCATTCCCTGTGAGCCTATGGGGGCCAATTACATTCAAACCGCTAAAAGAAGTGACCCCTGAACACCAACAGGCCATAAGAATAATATTATCAGTTAATATTTTAAAACTGTGACTTGTAGGCTATCTGTGTACGCAGTCTGCAGGTTTGTTAGGGCACCCACCCACCCACCAACATCCTGCTGCTATGACAGTCTCTCAGAGACAGGAATGTCCTTAGCCACTCTTCCCCGAGGCTGTTAGAGAAGCAGGAACCAAAAGGGAGAAGACAAGGAGGGGGTCAAAAGGAGAGGAACAAAGGGAGAGAGAAATGTAAAAGACTCGTCTTACATGATTTTAGAGGCCAAGCACCCCAAAGTCTGCAGGGACCCAAAAAAGCTGCAGCCCAATCCCAACAGAATCCTGTGCTCTTCAGAGAGGTCAGGCTTTTCTCGTTCTGACCTTCAACTGTTGGGGGAAGGCCCACCCACTTTGGCAGGTTAGCAGCTGACTCAGCTTCTATTGATTACAGAGATAGTCTCATCTTAGAGAGGCATCTCTGTAAAAACATCTGCAGTGGTATTTGGGTGTGAGGTCGGCCCAGCAAGTCAACACGGGAAACTAACCATGTGGAGTGTGCCTGTCTATTGTCACTTAATTCTTGATTGCTGCTTTTCCTCCTAGCTACATGAAGTCTGTGTTTGGAGAGAAGAGACTGTTTCATGCATCCCTGCCTATTTTGGAATTTTCCAAAATAGTATTTTGCAACAAACAGACACTAAGTATTTGTTGTTCCATTGACAGTTATTAATTTCTCTATGGTTTTAGCTTCTATTCCTCCTCCTGTGAGGAACCGTCATTTACTTCTCAAAATTCAAGTACACAGTTTAAATATGAATATCAGAAAGCTCTTCAAGAACAATTTATGCAGGGCTGGCGTGAATGCCTGTGTGCACACAGAATGCTGGGTTCCATAAATTAGACCTGATGACGCACACTCATGATCCCACCACTCAGGAGGAGGAGGCACAAGGATCAGAGGTTCAAGGTCATTCTAATCTGTACAAAAAATTTGAGGCCAGCCTGGATTGCAGGAGACCCTGAAGGGGAGGGAAAGGAGAAGGGGAAACCAGACACTTCTCTCCTCCAACTCAGGTTTTCATGCAGTCTCTAACAGGCAGGAATCAAAGCCTTAGGCAGTCTTTCTCGGCAGAGTGTAAAAACTGTTTCTTTTGTGGTGCCCTCCCTCTAAGACTTAATCCTGATCATAATAAAAATGATTTATCAGATTAAGACACTAATAAATCCTGTCTGAACAACTTGATATTATCACGTTTAATTTCAGATTTAATTATTTTGGTATTTAATTACAAAGCAGTTAATTACTTCGTTATAATTGTATATCTTTTTAAAGTAGTGAAAGGCTGAAAATCCCTGATCCTGGCTGCCCTGAGGCAGAGCCATTTCTACCTCATCTCTGGGGAGAGTCCATCCACCCTGCCCTTTTTTGTGAGGGCCACCTGCTTTGATGTTCCTCCTCCTCAGTTTCTCACACACTCCCGTCTCTTCTTCTCGCCTCTAGAACTGGGAGCACCACAAACTCACAAGGCTCCACTCTGGAGACGCGTGGACATGGGGTCTGCCCACCGCCTGCTGATGCTCAATAAGAACAGAGAAGGCTCCTAGACCCTGTGCGGGGACTCGGCATCAAGTAAGCAAGGACATCATCCATCATGAGGAGTGGGGCTATAGAGCCTGGTGACGCCTCTTCTCAGACCTCAGAAACAGTGGAAGTATCTGAACCAAAGGTGAAAAAGACAGAAAACCCCTCTGAAAACAAACGCCCTACAACTGAACAGAGGGAAAGAGGTAGGGTGGAACAGCGGAATCCTACGTGACAAGGAGGAATCACAGCTGTACCTCGTGAATCCTCCAACCTCTATGTTCCCGGTCATACGACATGCTTAAAAAGACAGAACCGCAGGGAGGGGAAACAACCCTGGTTTCCAGAAGCAGGGGAAAGGTGAAGAGAGCCGGGACCCAGAGTGGCAGGGTTGTTCTTCATCTTGAGAGTGGCTGTGGTTCTGTGGCTATCTTTCTCTGGGCTTGCAGACGTCTGTACTAAACATGGGACACTGAGCTGTGTGCCAATCCTTAATGCAGCACGCAGGGGAATGATCACAAGGCCAGTAGGGCCATTTTTTGTACCCATCAGACAGTCACTCTCCTCCGTGCTGTGCCAAACACCCAGTGACCCAGCAGACCACGCTGGCCCTCCTGCCTCATCTGCTTTGCCCTGGCCTCTTTTTTCCCATTTTTTCCAACACTTAAGCCTTGCTTGTCTCAGATATTAGCTTTTTCTCTCATTGCTTTGACCAATTACCTGTCAGGAAGGGATTTAGCAACACACTTGAGAAGGGTGAGTAGGAATAGAGCGTCCCACAAGGAGAAGGATGCAGGGCTGGAGAGATGGTTCGTCGGTTGAGAGTGCAGTTTTGAGAACCAGAGTTCATATTCTAGCATTCAGGATAAGGAGGCCCTGTGCACACCTGTAACCCCAGCTCCCAGGATGGTGAGTACAGGAGGATCCCTGGGGCTGGCCGGCTTCCAAACTTAATGTGAGCTCCGAGTTTAGGGAGAGACCCTGACTCATATAGATGGAGAGTGAGGAAGGATACTTGACATCTGTTCTGGCTTTCGTGAACACGAGGGAGGGAGGGAGGGAGGGAGGGAGAGGGAGAGGGGGAGAGAGAGAGAGAGAGAGAGAGAGAGAGAGAGAGAGAGAGAGATTATATTAACTGTCTACCACTTCAATAAGTTCACTTTCTCGTTCTACAAAAGAGGTTGGATCTCTTCTGCCTTAGTTCACGTCCGCAGTTTTTCTCAGCAATTTCTACAACGAGCCCGCTCCCTAGAGAAACAAGGATGAGCAGGTATTCACCAGTTTTTCTTCTGGGTCACCAACCAGCTCCCAGGTCATGACACAGAGACTTACTATTAGTTTTGAACGCTCAGCCTGGCTTAGGCACATTTCTGGCTAGCTCTCTTAACTGAAATTAACCTGCTTCTCTTTAACTTCTGCCTCAGGGCTTTTTACTTTCCTTGCTTTTGTGTATCTCACTTTCATTGCTTCTCTGTGTATGACTGGCTGCTTGCCTGGGGCCTGTCCTTGTTCTCTCCTCCCTCTTCTTAGCCTAGAGTTCTCCTCCTATTTATTCTTTCTCTCAGCCAGTCCCGCCTATCCTTTCTCTGCCCAGCTATTGGCTGTTCAGCTCTATATTAGACAAGTCAGGGGCCTTAGGCAGAAAAGGTGAAACAGATGCAACGTATCTTTACATAATTAAGCAAATACAGCATAAACAAAAGTAACACACCTTTACACAGTTAAATATTCCACAGCATAAACAAAAGTAACACACCTTTACACAGTTAAATAGTCCACAGCATAAACAAAAGTAACACACCTTTACACAGTTAAGTATTCCACAACATAAACAAAACACACCTTTACACAGTTAAATATTCCACAGCATAAACAAAAGTAACACACCTTTACACAGTTAAATATTCCACAGCATAAACAAAAGTAACACACCTTTACACAGTTAAATATTCCACAGCATAAACAAAAGTAACACACCTTTACACAGTTAAATAGTCCACAGCATAAACAAAAGTAACACACCTTTACACAGTTAAATAGTCCACAGCATAAACAAAAGTAACACACCTTTACACAGTTAAATATTCCACAGCACAAACAAAAGTAACACACCTTTACACAGTTAAGTATTCCACAACATAAACAAAAGTAACACACCTTTACACAGTTAAGTATTCTACAACAGCCAGGCGGTGGTGGCGCACGCCTTTAATCCCAGCACTCGGGAGGCAGAGACAGGCGGATCTCTGTGAGTTCGAGGCCAGCCTGGTCTACAAGAGCTAGTTCCAGGACAGGAACCAAAAGCTACGGAGAAACCCTGTCTGGAAAAATCCAAAAAAAAAACCAAAAAGTATTCTACAACATAAACAAAAGTAACACACCTTTACACAGTTACATATTCCACAGCATAAACAAAAGTAACACACCTTTACACAGTTAAATATTCCACAGCATAAACAAATGTAACATATATTTACACAGTTAAATATTCCACAGCATAAACAAATGTAACATATATTTACACAGTTAAATGTCCCACCACACAGGTGTTTACATGGCCTTTCCTGAGGAGTCTATTCGCCCCATAAAGAGGACCCCAACTACAGAACAACAAAGCAATTCCACCCAAGTTTGGCTTAGTGTACCAGTGAGTTTTGGGGGTCACTTTCGGGAGAGTAGGTGACTCAAGACAGAAGCACCGCTGCAAAGCCTACCAGAGTAGGGGGTGACTCATGAGAGCGACACATCTCTGCAGGGGCAGATAGATAGATCAGTCTGTTAGAGGACCCCCTGCTCCAGTAATGGTTACTGCTTATTTGATCTTGGGGAGGGGCCCAGAGAAACTCTGTGTTCCAAGACCTTCCAGAAAGCTGTGTTTTGTTTGCTACCAACTCCTAGAAGTTGTTCTCTGATGGCTGCATGAGTGCTGTTGAGTGCATGTGTGTGTGCACACTTGTATGTGCGCGCATGCGCGCACACCCACACCACAATTTTAAAATTGTGGTGGCACACGCTTTTAATCCCAGAGGTTGGTGGATCCCTGTGAACTCAAGGTCAGCCTGGTCTACAGAGTGAATTTCATGACAGCCAGGGCTACACAGAGAAACCCTGTCTCAAAAAATGAAGAGGGAGGAGGAGGAGGAGGAGGAGGAGGAGGAGGAGGAGGAGGAGGAGGAGGAGGAGGAGGAGGAGGAGGAGGAGGAGGAAGAGAAAGCATTGATGAAACAGCAAAGCTAAGATGTCTGGGACTGGCTGGCAGAGGCTAGGAGGAAGGCCACCATGCTCCTGTGGGCATTCTGCATTCAGCCGAGGTGTCGGCAAGGGAAGCCTCCAGAGTTACTGTAGCAGAAGGCAAATGGTTGGAACCAGGGAGTTGAGCAGCCCAGCCTGGCTGCCTCTGCTGGGTTGTCCCCCTGTCTCTGTTTACAGGTTGCTGCATGGATGCCCCCTACCCTGGAGGAGGGGCATGGCCTTGTGGAGAGAGCACTTGGAACCCTAAAGCCCGAATCCTGGACTGGGTTAAGGTTTTTATTGAATTAGCCTGGGCTTAGCTGGAGTGGGCTGAGTGTGGCAGTGCTGCCAAGCCGGAAAGAGAGCTCATTAAAGAAAGCACATGCAATTACTATTATTTTTTAAGTGCAGTTAGGCTCTCTCAGGCCCCACTTTCATTTGGCCAGAAGCCCTGTCCTTGAATGTGAGCCCTAAGGAGAGCCAAGCAGACTCCCAGAGTTGGATAAATGATACTCCTAGTACTGAACCTGGGATCACAAGGCCTTGGGTGAACCACCAGGATGCTGGAGTGTGGGTGAGTGGCGGAGCCCATGTGCTAGAGAGGTTCCTGGCTGTAGGAATGCTGGTGATGGGCGGATGTGCAGCTTCTAGTTAGTGTGTACCTCACTCTTTGTGAACACAGCCCCAGGACCATAGTTGACTGTGTGTGTGTGTGTGTGTGTGTGTGTGTGAGAGAGAGAGAGAGAGAGAGAGAGAGTGTGTGTGAGTGAGTGTGTGTGTGTGAGAGAGAGAGAGGGGTGTGTGTGTGTGTGTGTGAGTGAGTGTGTGTGTGTGTGTAAAGAAATTAAGAGCTCAGACCTCTTTTTTGAGACAGGGTTTCTCTGTAGCTTTGGAACCTGTCCTGGAACTAGTTCTGTACACCAGGCTGGCCTCAGACTCACAGAGATCCACCTGCCTCTGCCTCCCGAATGCTGGGATTAAAGACGTGCGCCACCCCTGCCTGGCTCACAGACCCAGATGTGAAACTCAGCTTTACCACCTATTAGTACTTCTTCTCCTTTACCAGGCCCCGCCTGCCTTGTGTAAATTGAGATTGTCATATGTACCTACCTCACCAAATAATTGTGTGACTCCAGGCCTTAGCGTCATATGGCACCTTCACTTTGGGTTGGACATTCCCTGCTCCTCCCTTACCCCAGTTGGGTACAGCCTCTGTCTGGGTCTGCAGTGGGAGAATAATATGTTCCTCACCAAGTCCCACAAGGGGGAAGGCTTGGTAGCACCTCTTTGGTTCCCTGTCTCCATCCAAGAATCAGACCCACTTGGTGGCTCCAGCAAGCATTGGGTTCCAGGTCCTTTCTTGATCCTGCAAAAGCAGACACTCTGGAGGGCTACTCTCTGAGATTGCCATGTTCTACAGAACGTTTGCTTTGTCCCAGGGATCTGTGGGTATCCCTTCATTGTGTCAGAGAAGGGTTTTTTTTATTACCAACCCTGGATAATATGCTTCTGTTTAAATCAGTGTTTTTCTTAAACAAATTCACATAATTTGTTTTATAAGAATTTTTCGCAGCAGATCACTTGGCATGCTGGTGTTAGCCTTTCCCAAAATGCATTAAAATAAACAAGAAGAAACACTGGAAATAAGGTGCTGACTACATTCTACATAAGAGCCTTTGGCATCTACAGCCCACGTAGCTCCTGTCAAAGACTGGATCATTGCGTCCTGAAAATGAGGTCCCTGTGCCAAATGGCAGCAATGTAGGCCTGGAGACATGAATAAGACCTGTATTGTTGGGAATGGAGAGCCAAGATTTCAATCTTCACTAGAACTTTCTCTTACTTGAAGAGGGTGAAAACTTTATTTTGAAAGAAAGAATTGCTTCCATGGTCCCTGTACAAACACAACATCTCCCCTTACATGTATCCTCAAGGTCCTTGAAGTCTGTCTTCAAACTGCATGCATTTGTTCTGGAGAGACAGCTCAGCAGTTAAGAACACTGGCCTCTTCCAGAGGACCTGAGTTCACTTTCCAGCATCCACTTGGTGGCTCCCAACTGTCTGTAACTCCAGGTCCAGGTGATCTGACGCCCTCTTCTGGCCTCTATGGGCACTGCATGTACACACATATACACACACACACACACACACACACATGCAGGCAAACTCATTACGTGTAAAATAAAAATTAATGACTCATTAAACAAACAAACAAGAAGCATCTATGTCATTAGTGAGTCACACCTTTGGGTATGTCCATCAGGTGTTCCCAGAGTGCAGATTAACTTCTCTGAGTGTGGGCATCCCTATCTCAGGAACTGGGAACCCAGACTTAATAAAGGTGAAAAGGAAACAGCCAAGTGAGCGGCATCTCTGCCCTTCCTATGTTCCCCGACCCTCTCCCATGTAAGATGTGAGCTCTAGCCACATGTTCTGCCACTGCCACCGTGAATCTGGCTTCCTCTGTGCCTCCCTTTCCCTGGGCTCTCAGACCATGAGGGGAAGATCTTTCTGCCAGGTACTTTGTCACATTCTAGGAAAAGCAACCAACCATCTGTGTCGCTGGAGAATCTTCATCCATTCCAGCAGACTAAAGACACACTGTTTTATTTTGTTTTTCATATAAATAAAATCCTTATCCAAGAAATCCCTAGTATGGTGGAAAAGCAGACGTCTTGTTAGACACGGCCACGGTTTACGTCTGCCACTAAGGCTGCACATTGCAACTGGACGAAAGCTAAGGGGCTGGACACTGGAACGGAGAAAATACTCTCCCTTCACACTGGGACAGGTGTGGTATTTTAAAATTTAAATCTGGAGGGCTGAGGATATGCCTCAGTGGACAGGACTGCCGCCTCACTGAATACCAAATTCCAAGCTAGGAATGTGTTTCTTTCAGCATTTTGAAACTCATTCTTTTAATTGTCTCTATTTTATGTTTCTGAAATGACTGATCTCACTCTGATCCTGGCCCTTTGGGTGTGGCCCAACTCCATAGGGAGCTCCAAGAATCTCCTCATTATTCTGACATACTTAAATCCGCAAAAATATGCTTTATGTGGCTCATTCCCCTTAAAATACCCTCTCTGGGATATTTACTTAAAAGGATATGTTAATCTATTTGTGTTTTACATGCAGAAGTGTTTTACCCGCATGTATTTCTGGGCACTATGGGCATGCAATGTCTGCAGAGGTCGGAAGAGGCGCTGGATGCCCTAGAACTGCAGTTACAGATGGCTGTGAGCTGCCGCGTAGGTGTGGGGATCAGAACCCAGGTCCTCTGCAGCAGCAATGGAAAGATTCCAAAGAAAACTCCTCCGCATGGGAATTGTGCCTAGCCTAGGCCATTCACAGGACATCTTGGCCTAAGAATGATGTAAAGAGGAAAGTGTTTTGTTCTAAGGAGCCCTTTTTAACTCTTGATGCCCAGGGTTCTTCCTCAAACAGATCCAGACCCCCTAGGAACGGGACTCAAAGCACCTGTAGTTCTTGTCGCTCCTCCTGAGTCTCATAACCATCTGAGCTTAGAAGCAATGCGGACCAGCATTTTACAAACTGGAATGTGGCCTTAGCCACCTGGTAAGAACAAAGCTTTAGCTTCCCCGAGGGCTGAGTATTGACCCTTTGCTCCCCCATGACCTTACCTGCCTTCTTTTAGAATCTAACCCCCAACCTAGTGGTGTTATGAGGTGGAGCCTTAAGGGAACCCTCTCCCACGTCTGCCTTACGTGGGCCCAGCAAGGACGCTCTCATCAGGCACAAAGTCCACTGGCCCCTTGTTCTTCGACTTCCCAGCCTCCAGAGCTTTGAACAATACCTCTCTGTTGTCTGTAAATTACCCAGGGCTATTACCGTAGCTAACAGACTAAGACACCAGATGACCCTGTAGCAGCAGAAAAATCTTGCCTGGGAGATGGCAACCAAGCCTAGCTCAAAGATGCGAATTCTAAGTTCACAGTTAACTCTTTTTATATATAATTGCTATCAAAATTCATGTATTACAAAAAGGGATATAAATTTTATAACAGGGTTCTAAAAAAAAAGTAAGGCGAATATTCATTCGCCAAGACATCGATGCTTTTACAAGAAAAAGTAGATGCTGCTGCAGATTTGATAGGGAGGTGGGGGAGGCAGTGGTACCCACCTCATGGTAGGTGTGCAAGCCAATTAGATGTCTTCAGGACACAGGGGCCACTTGCAAGATAGCTTACTGTCCCCTCAACTCTTCCTGCTTGGTGCCCTTCAGCACCACACAAACACCTCTCCTCCAAGTGACAGCCACCTTGACATTCCAGACCAATCACTTCCTAGTCCCTTTCTAAAGGGCATCGGGCAAATTCAACATTCATACTTCATGAGGGCAGAGAAGAGGCCCAGGTTTGCAGAGCTAAGTGTTGATGCATTTCTACAAGATAGAGTCCTTGTGGGGCAGGTATTACCAGGGCTGTCAGGGCCAGAGCTTGGGCCTCAGCAGGGCCGCTCTAACAAGCTGGGCTCTGCCCTCATTCTCAGTAGGGCCAATTAAAGAAGCAAGGAGCTGCGCAAGGCAGAAAAAGGAGACACATTCGTCGTGGCTGTGGGAAGATGGACCGAGAGGCCATCAGACTTCCCCTGTCACCCACTCTACCTGAGGTGTCCTGACATGAGATTCAAGTTTAAACAGAAGACAAGGGGTTTCAGAACTGAACAGTTCAGGTCAGAGTCTGGGCCCACCCATCACCATTGCTTGGCTCTTTGTGTAAAGTTGTCAGAACTGTGTGATGTCTCTTTCTGGGAGGTAAGAAGCCCCTCTGGCTGGCACCAGGCTTTAGCCTCCTTTTCCTCCCCCCAGTATGAGGCTCTAGGGAACACTCCAAGTCCTTGGGGGTCTGTTATTTTACTAGCTTGACAGCCAAGGGAGAGGCGCAATTGGTTCTCTTTAGATTGTCTTTGTTCCTGCCAGGATGGTCACACAGGAGATTTGGGGATTGTAAAATGACTTTTGTTGACTTATATGACCCTTAACCTCCAACCCCCACCTGGCCTCTCATCTTCCCCTTTCTTTTCTCCACCAGTTCACCAGGTGTCATACATCAGAGACAAAGAAGAAATCTGCATTGTCCTTATTTCAAAAATCGGGTTTAATAATTCATCTAAGAGAGAATTTTTAGCAACAAGCCACGAATATAAAAAGGGAACAGGCCTTCGCTAAACCGCGTCTGTTCTCTAGTTGCAATGCTGAGTGGGGAGAGGAAAAAATGGCAGTCGGGCCCAAGTGTATCTCTCACATCGGCTAAGGACACGGCCGTCCTCAGCCTGTTAGGCAAAAGTGATTTTTAAAGCAACCTTTGCAAGGGAAGGATGTCAAGCCACACCCTGAAAAGTCTCCTTTGTTGCTGCAGAAATCCACCGGCAGGTCATTGCAACAAACTAGCCTGCAGAAACACGTACAGATTGTGAGTCTGTTTGTTTCCCCATCTTAAAATGCCACCTGCCCAGACCCCCACCATCGCCTGGAATACCAAACCACTTCTGCTTTGTGAGGCAGACGGCAGCAGGTGAGGGTCTGTGGGTCTCTGCGTGCGTGCACAAAGCTGTTTAGAGTGTCACAGAAATCAGCCATTCATCCCGCCGAGCTGCCGGAGCGAAGCCTGACAGGCTGACTTTAAATACCTGTCACTTGAACTTGCTGATACTCAGGGAGGAGGGGAAGCTGGTGGAATAAGAAGGCAGAAATTAACAGAAACCTCTAATTGCCCAGGTTGCCTGTCATGAATGCAGCTGCACCCGGTCTGCAGTAGCCCTGCAGCAGGAGGCGCCTGCAACCCTTTGAGAGGATGGGAAAGCTGCCAGGGAGTGTTGAACACCTCCTCCTTCATTTGATAGACTGAGGAGGCTCGGCTTGGAGATTAGCATCTGCACTTCCCTTTCCCTCCTGGTTCTCTGAGGCTTTTACAGAGTCTCATGGAATATGGGAGCATCTTGAACAAACTGAATTTCCTAAATGCTTCAACTATCTGTGATCATGTGAAGTCTCTAGAAATCTGGCAGGTTGCTATTCAGGCAATTTTTTCCCCCTTGAAGTTGTAACCTGTTTATCATTCAAGAGTCTCTAGAGCACAGATATCCGGAACTAGGAGAGAAAATAAGCGCATATGCTCTGTCTAGAAGTGTGCAGTTTGACCCTTTTGAAAGTGTGACCTGCTGAACAGGGCATGTAGTTCACCTGGTAGAGAGTTTGCCTAATGTTCATGAAGCCCTGGGTTCAATACCCAGCACCACCTCAAACCAGGCATGGTGGTACGTGTTGCAGCTCCAGCATTCCAGAGGTAGAGACAGGCGAACCTGAAGTTCAAGGGCATCCTTGCCTGCTATTAGAGCTTGCTTTCTATTGCTGCAATGAGCTCCATGACCAAAGCAGCTTGGGAAAGAAAGGGTTTATTTGATCTTACAGCTTACAGGCCACCATGAAGGGAAGTCAGGAATTGAAAGCAGGAATCCGGAGGCAGGAACGGAAGCAGAAGCCATGGATGAGTACTGCTCACCAGCGTGCTCCCACGGCTCCTTCACCCTGGTTTGTTATGACACCCAGGACCACCAGTGTGGGGGTGACACCACCCACAGTGGACTGGGCCCAAACTTCATCAGCCATCAATCAAAAAAATGCCTCACAGACTTAATAGAACTGATAGAGGCAGCTTCTCAACTAAAGTTCCCTCTTCCAAACTGAGTCTAGTTTATGTCAAGTTGACCAAACAAACAAATAGAACAATTACAAGACAGCTGTGTAGTGAGTTGAAGCCAGCCTGGGCTACATGAGACCTTCTCTCAAAAGAAAAAAAAAAAGATGAAAGTGCCATTCTTGGCCCTGGCAAAATTGTTGCTGCATGTTTGTCTTTAGGGAAGAGTCAGGGTGCAGCCAAGATGACTGCATTCTGGGTTCAGCATTTACAAGAGCGAAAGCTGAAAAGCAACTGAGATGGGCAAGATGGAGACCAGTGATTAATTTAAATCTCAGTGAATGCTTGCAGTAAAATATTGCGTAGTCGTTAACATGGCTGCAGAGAGTTGGGTGACTCACGGAAGCATTAGTTTCGTGGAGTTAAATAAAAAACCATAGTATTAGTTCTTAGTTCTTTCTAACAAATTTAAATGTGTTAGATACACACACTTAGGACCACACTTGGGAGTATTTTCTGGACCATCTCTGGAGGAAACTGAGATCAGGCCGCCTCTGTCTTTCCTCTGCACAGCTACTGTGCACAGCACTCGCCGTGAGGAAAACCATGGAGAAACCCGCGGCAGAGTCTGCTGCAGCTTCGCGGCCTTTGTATTGTCACTTTGAAAAGACAGCTCCCATCAGTTCGGTTTGACAAAGCGCACCGGACAGTCCACTTCACCAGGCCAAAGCTAATTGCCTAGATGTGTGCTGTGCCTCTGGGTTTCAGATGACTGGAACAGTGATGCCTGCATTGGAGGGGGCACGGCACTGATCCCTCAACCGCTGCCTTTCAAACAGGAGCCCCTAGGCTTTGTGCTTTGAAGCAACAGGGAGTCGTGGGGTTGAGGGTAGAGATGCCAGAGCCGGACTGTCTGGGTTCAAAGTCTCCTGATAGCTGGGCCACTTAACCTCTCTAAGCCTTGCATCCTCCTGCCGAAATGGGAGATAATAGCACCAACTGGTGGTTGTTGGGGTCACCTGAGAGACTGTGTGCAGGGCTTAGATAGTGCCTTGGCCTAGAGGTGTCCGCAGGCCTGCTCGCTCAGCCAGAAGCTGCCAGTCTCTCCTGAGACTTAGCAGAGGCGTCTGAGGCACTTTGGCTAGGGGAGGGGACAGGGCACCCGAACCAGGGACCCCCTACTCAGGCAGAAACAGTGAATACACACCCCACATTCATGTATACACACCCGGGCCACGCTGGAACCCACCTGACTTTTGGCCCATCTCCTGTCCCCCAGACTGGTTTTTAAATGTTGTCTGCTATCACCCAACAACTACAGGTAACAGAGTGAAGAAGGGAAGTCGGTGAACTACAGAGTAAAATGGGGTCTTCCCCAGGATGAGGCCACCAACCATCTGGTCCCCAGTGTGTGTACAGGTCACTATCCCATCTGGGAGCTTCAGTGGTCTCTAGTACTGAAAGGGAGGGAGGGAGGGAGGGAGGGAGGGAGGGAGGAAGCCAATGAGGAGTGAACAACAGTAATATCCTTGATTGTCCCCAGCCTCATGCTCGTCACCCTTGCCCCAGTCCCTGGTTGTGCTGGGAAAGCCATCTAGAGACCCTCTCGGCCACCCTCCAGAGCTGCTGGACTCACTAAGCCTAGGGCTTCTCCCTAGCCGGGTGGCATCCAAACCATCATGAACCAAGCCCTGAGTACACTGCCAGCACTGAGCCAAGCAATTTCTAATTATGTGTGTCCCTATCTCTGTCTCTGTCCCTTTCCCTGTGTGTGTGTGTGTTAGTAAGTGCATTTGAGTACAGTGCCCAAAGAGGTCATCGCTGTCCCATCCCCTGGGTCCTCTGTAAGAGCAGCAAGTGCTCTCAACGGCTGAGCCATCTGTCCATCCCCTCTATTTTTCTGTCAATCCCCCATTGTATAAGAAACCGATACTCAGAGACAGTAAGTTACTTACCCAAATTGTAGGAGGTGAAATAATGGTTTCCCAGGAGGTCCGTCTTAGTTTTTTTGTGACTGTGACATGTATGCACACTGGGGACCAGATGGTTGGTGGCCTCATCCTGGGGAGACCCCGTTTTACTCTGTAGTTCACCTGTTTCCCTTCTTCACTCTGTTACCTATGGTTGTTGGGTGACAGCAAACAACATTTAAAAACCAGTCTGGGGGCCTAGAAGCAGAGCGGGGAAGGGGCTGGGGACCTGGCATCACCAAAGGCACTTGGTAACCTGCTTCCTGCTTAACCCTGTGACCTCCTTCCCCAGCTAGACCTCTCAAGGCTTCACCAGTCGGGGACCCAGTACTCCACAGGTGAGTCTGTGGGGACATTTGATAATCAAATCACGACAGTATCCTTGTCTGTAAGGTCTAACCCACATTGTCAGGGTGACCGGATTGGGAGCCACCTAGAAGATGTTTTATGAATGGCTGAGCCGAGCACCAGGATTCAGTGCTCTCCACTTCCTGCCTACGGACACCATGTGACCAGATGCCTTCCATCCGTGCTGCCATGACTTCCCCTCCCACCACAGGCTGTACCACCAAATGCCGAAATCTAAAGGAAACCCTCTCTTTCCCTATGTTGCTTTTCTCAGACATTTTGTCTCAGTAATGGAAAAAGTTACTAATGTATCCTAATGTCCAGAGCCAATAACTGTTACCAGACTGAAGCTCTTGAGATGGGGAAGAGAACCCTGGGCCAGTGTGGGCGCCGCACAATCATATGGGTCTTTATAAGAGAAGGAAGGAGGCAGGAGATGTGATAACAGACTCCAAAGTCAGTGATTGCTCCATGAGCCAAGACCTGTGGGCATCTCTGCTATCTGAAAACGTCCAGGAAACAGGTTTTTCTTTGGGACTTTCAGATGAACAGAGCCCTGGCTTACTCACATTAGATTTCTGACCTCTGGGATAGTAGGCAACTCAGAGTCAATATAAGTCACTAAGCTTGTTCTATCCACAGGGGGAAAAATACTAGGCAATAGCACATGCATGTTAAATGGCAGAAGCAGAATTTGAACCCTGTTCCCTGTGACACAAAGATTATGTTCTTATTTCCGTGTTACATGACAGAGTTTCAGTTTAGGACTTTAAAATATGACTTCTATAATATACAATAAACAAGGTATAGGACCTGGAAGGCTTTCATAAGGTTAAAAACGAGACATGAAACAGTGCCAACAGGATGTAAGTAGCATCCAAGCTGGCGTTTCCACGTGGTGAACTGGGCGATGTTGAAGGTGGGAGGGTACCACAGAGCCATGGTCCAAAGACAGAGTATGCAGTCACTGGTAGCAGGAAGCAGCTCCACACAACTTAAAGTTGGCCCCACCTGCACCTTCTGAAGGAAAAATCCAAGTGATTAAAGGCAGAAGAACGGAAAGACTATCAATAAAGCCAACAAAGGACACCCCCATAACCAAGAGGTTGCAAGAAGGCTCTCACACACAGATGCAGCAAATCGTGTTGGGTGATTTCTATTCAATAGATAGCTGTGGCAAACAGGTAAAGATATTTGCAATGATTTTCTTTTTAAATTAGGTTCCAGTGAAGTTCTTGCCACCATGCCTGGACCCACAGGGTAGAAGAAGAGAACAAATTCCAGATTTTGATTTTGATGCTCTCACCATGGCAAAGGCATGTACACAATATACACACTCAAAATAAATCAACAAAATGTAATACCAGGCTGGGCGGTGGTGGTGCACGCCTTTAATCCAGCACTCAAGAGGCAGACACAGGCAGATATCTGAGTTCGAAAAAAACCTGGTCTACAGAGCAGGTTCCAGGACAGTCAGGACTATACAGAGAAATCCTGTCTCAAAAAACAAAAGCAAGCAAATAAACAAGCAAAAGTAATACCAAAAATAAATTGTTTTATATATATTAAAAGGAAAAAACCTCTTGGAAATTAGCAAGAGGAAATTAAAAAACCTTACAGAGGATGGGTAAGAGAGAGGTGTTAACAATTCGCCGCTAAGATTTTAAATACTAATAACCAAGTAATATGATTAAAACAGTGGACTTAACATATTACACCCACAGGAAGAGAGAAAACTATAATGAATGGTGAGGGCTAATGAGGTTGTCAGGAGGCGGGAGGTTCTGTGCTCCACTTCCCAAAGGGTGAACTTGGTAGTCCAGGAAGACTCTCTGATAGAACCCTGCTCCTGGGAACATGGCTGTAAGTCCTGTGGACTGAACCTCTACAGAGGTGTGGGCAAGCGCGTTCACAGCTATGGTTTTGTTTGCTCTTGAGGGTTATTTATGCATATGGGTGCATATGACTTGGGGTCTCCCTGCACCTGAAATAGTAAAACAAGAAGAGACCCCACTTCTTCAACAGGTCAAGGCAAACCGGAACCAGGGGCCGAGGACAGCCGCTTATCTCGCACTGGTAGGAAGTGGAGTGTTTGTTGACAGGTGGGTACTGCTGTCTGCTTCCCCAAAGTCTGAGAGTTGGCTGGACCGAAGGAGACAGAGTGAGTCCACACAAAAAGAAGCCATTCCAAGTTGCTGAAAAAAAGAAAACAATGAGATTTTTTTTTCCAATCTTGGAAAATGAAACCAGAGATTACAAAGATGTGTTTTGTATTTTACAAAATTACGCCTTCAGTGAGGCATCTCAGTTGTTTGTAGTGTTCTGAGCAAGAGCTAGCACACTGAACACTGGATATGTCTGTGAGAGGATGAACGAGTGGGGGCAGGCTCTCGGAACCCAGAACAAACCGCACGTCAGCTTTCTCGGGTTACTCCACATCCTTTCTCTTCCTGCCTTCAAGCCACGAGATTCTGAGTTTTGTGGCTTTCTGAGTTTTTGCTAACCTCACATGGCGTTAGCAGTTCTCCAGCTTAGCATTTATCATCTCCACGAAATCCCGTCTCCTCAAATACTAGTTTCCCTCCGGCATTGATCTGCACTGTTTGCTTTGCTGGCAGCGACGGGGACTTGTCAGCAGGAACCCACTTTGTAAAGGATCTGCCAGAACCATCTGATCGCTTACTTCTGCCTGCCGGGTAGCCTTGCTCCTCTAATGGGAAGGTGACACTGCCACTCAGGTGACAGAGACGCTCTCTGAAGTGGATGAAATTGATGGATCTAGAATCACTCAGGAGAGGAGCCTCTGGGCATGACTGCAGGGGAGCTTCTAGTTGGGTTATCTGAGGTGGAAGGACCCGCCCTAAATATAGAAAGCGCCATCCCATGAACTGGGGTCCTAGACTGAGTCAGAAGGAGAATACAGGCTGAGCATCAACCCCTCTTTGCTTTCTGATGTGGGGACGCAATGCGACCAGGTGCCTCACGCTCCTGCCATCCTGCTTTCCCTGCTAGGACAGAGCGCACCCTTCTAGTGATTTCATTTGTATTTTAATAGATAAAACTTTCCTGACAATCAGAACAGAAAGCAACCACACTAGTCAGCTGTACAGACCAGGGAGTGGTGGCACACACCTTTAATCCCAGCAGCCACACTAGATAGCCATCGAGGCTGGGCGGTGGTGGTGCATGCCTTTAATCCCAGCACTAGAGAGGAATATAAGGTGGGATGAGACTGGAACTCGCTCTCTTTCAGTCTGAAGATTTCATATAGGTGAGAACTCTCCAGGCTTGGCTGCTTTTCTGATCTTCAGGTTGAACCCCAATATCTGTCTCTAGGTTTTTCTCATTCGTGCTGCACACCCTCAAACGGTGCACTCAGGTAAACCCTTCCTTCCTCAGGCTGCTCAGGCATCTTGCCGTGGAACAACAAGCTCTCTATCATCCAGGACGACGGAAGCTCCCAGAAGGCAGACAACTTGCTCAGTGGGCAGTGCTGACAGGGAGAGGAGAGATGGGCAGCGCTGCAGGAAATACAAAGGCGGCGAAAGGATGGTGTGGCTAACAGGGAAGTGGAGGCACGCGCCCACTGCTATTGGTGATAGTTTGTAAGCTCACAGCTCTGGCAAGGAAAGCGGTCTTCGTCCCACACAGAACCATTTCCCTTTTGGTTCTTCATCCTTGAGGAAGCAAGGAACATGAATTTGTCACTGATTGGCAGCTCTGTGCTTCTCAGTCCCCTTGGACTTTGTTGCCCCATCCTTCCCTCCCAGGGGCTGCTTGTGATACACAGTGTCTCACTGAACCTGGAGCTCACAGCCTTAGCTGGACTACCTGGCCAGCAAGCCCTCTCCACCTCTGCCTCCTCTGCTCTGGGCTGAGGCGTGACATTCTTTGCTACTTCTTTGGGGGCTCATCAGCTTTCAAAGCAGAAGGTTGCAGAAGGCCATGAAACAGGAGCACTTGGAAGACACCGGCTAACAGCCCCATAAACAGCGTAGACTCTCCTGGCTCTGAGAGGACCTCAGACTGACAGCGGTGTTCCGCTGACGGATAGCTACACACCGATGTGCCAAGAGAGCTTGGTCTGTGATCCTCCGGCAGCCTCACTGCGGACTGGGTGCCACTGCGGCTGAGAGAGAGTATTTGCAGATCCAAAACCTTAATGAACAATGTGAGCTTCGAGCGTGCGTGACTTCTGGATTTTCATTCCTGGCTTTTTTCCCCCTGGTTCCTCAGCTAGTTCTTGCTTCGGTTGTATTTGCCCTCTTTTCAAGTCATCCCTTCTCCATTTCTCCTGCAACCCCACAGGAAGTGCTGCCAGAACAAGTCTTCCTCATTTAGCTCTCCTGAAGATGCCTTGGGCAGCAAGCCCAGCCACATTGGAGGTCATCAATGTCCCACACAGTAGTCAACCATGGGAAGCAGAAACCTTCCCCATCCGCCCAAGTTAGGCAGCTCTTGGAGCCTTGCCAGTTCCTGGGGGAATTCACTCAAGCCTTTGCAGTGACTTTGTCCCAGTCCTGCTTCTTCCTACCCTTATTTGCCTCCACAGCAGTCACACCACTGAGCGGAGGACTCATCCTTCATGCTGCCTTGCTCCCCAGAGAATCAGATCACCTCCAGCAGCTGCGGAGTACTCAGTCTGGGGTAGCAGATGCCCAGAGAAGAAGGTGATGAGCCTGCAGGCAGCGAAGCTTCTAGAAGCACAATCAGGAAATTCAAAGTCAAAGAGGAAATTTGGGACGGTGGTAGCTGCCCTTAACCCTGAGGAGACATGAAGCAGCCCCCCCCCTCCCGCCCCCGGGCATTGAACATGACGAGGAGCTGATTCTAGAACCATAGCACGCAGTCTGGTTCTCACCCTGCTAAATCTCTCTGGGTCTTGAGCTTTGCCAGGTGTCTGATTAAAATGACATTAATGAGAAAGCGGGAAACGATGATTCAAGAGCAATCATGGAGAAGCAGGCACGCGCTGAAGCCCCTGTCGCTGGGGAAGTCCTGTGCCTTCGGAGAGCTTCTCTCCAGCATTTTTTTCCCTCTGCAGAGATACAGACAGCAGCCCAAAGATCATCAGCATTCCGCTCAGAGCCTTCCTGGTGCAGCACCAGAGACAGACGCCTTGTCACTGAGCAGGGCCCGTGTCCAGTTCTTCAGGGAGCCTGCCAGAGGGCACAGGGCAGCACCAGGCGCGTCTGCTGAAACTTGGTGTGCGTGTCAGCGAAGGGTGGTGTCCCTGAGCACTTATGGTCACCTTTATGGGGAACGGGAATGCGTTGGCTTTGTGTTGTGCCGTCACCTTGTTTCACTAAAAAGCAAACAAACAAACAAAAACCTTATTCAGCAATTCTTAGGAAGGAATTCTATTAGAGAGAATAACTCTGCCCCAACTCCCTTCCTCATCATGTGGTGTGCGTGCGTGCGTGTGTGCAGGGTGCCCCTCTTCCTGCCTCTTCCTCTTCCTTCTGTGTATATGTGTATACATACATGTGCACATCAGAGGCCAGCTTTCAGTGTCTTTCCCCAGGAAGCTGTTGATTGAGACAGGCTCTCTCACTGGCCTGGAAGACCTGCAGGATCGCACTGCTTAGTTTCCATCCAAAGCCTAACCGGGCGAATCGGTGACAGGTAATCGGCAATGCTGTGACAGCCACATCATTTTGCTTTTTTTCTAGATAGTCCTCTTTGATGTCTTCCTGTTGGCAGCAGGTGCCTGCTGTGGTCAAACCCAATACCCAGTTTGCCAGATGCTCTGACAGCAACTAACTTTGCCGTGAGAAGCTCTCACTCTCATTTTTGCCAAGTCAGAAAAATCCCCTTTCCATGATGCTGTTAGCTTCATTTTCATTTGGAAGGGAAGGAATTTTTCCATTCCTTCCTTCACGGAGAGATCAGACCTGCAGTGTGGTCCCATTGGGTCATGCATTTCTGCGGGAGGACGTGGTCGGGGCTCTCTCGTGGTTGTGCTAAGCCTGGCGCACAGTGAGTGGCATGAGCTGCTGGCTGATGGGTGAAGAGGATCATCCCCCGCTGGCCTTTCCGCAGGCTGATGTCCACTCACAAATGACTCAGGGTGCTTTCTTTTCAAGACAATTGGATTTGGAGCTGGACCTTCTAGACACCTGTATCCAAGAAAGCACCTGCACCAAAAGCTAGCAGGAAATAAAGACCCGAAGGGGAAGTCCCAAGCAATTAGAATAGACATTCACGATGGACAGAACAGGGGAGCGCTGAGCAAGGGTGGGATCAGGAACACGGTCTTGTAAAATTTAATAACCTGCAATTGACCCTTATTAGATTTATTTGTGTTACAAAAGAAAAGCTGTTTGCTAACGAGTGAAGCTTTACTCCCCAAATTTCAGATCATAAATTTATTTTCCCTCTTCCTTGCTAGTTTGGTGTGTTCTTAAATGGCTTGGTTAAAATGATTATTAATCCTAAATTAAATCACCTTGGTGATGAATCCCTAAGAGCCGAGGATGTCACCCCTGCTTCCCGCTCCCACTTCTCCATGACCACGGCGCTGTCTTCTTTCTCTAGTACTCCTTGTAAGCTAAATTAAAGCGAAAGAAATAGCCTCTAGGTTAAAGGGAAAAAATACATGAAAACAAAGCAATGAAATCATTGGCTAACCCAGGCAAAGGCTTCTCGGCTCTAAGATGAACTTCCCACCGAGGAGTCTATTTTAAAATGAAATATCAAGTATTTGTGTTCACAGGGTACCTTATCTGTAAGATATGAATAATAACTGTAGTTCATAATCTGTGGGGCTTATGGGAGTTAAGTGCTTAGAACAGCACAAGCCCACAGCAACTATCACCTTCTGGTCCTGGCTTCTCCATGTGTCATCTGGGGCCACTCAGGTTGCTGGATGGCAAGCTCTCAGAGAACACTTTTAAAGATTTCTGAGCATTGTTCAATTTGAAAGGGCTCCAAGAATTACTTTTCAATTAATAAATGTATTTTTTTCGAACAAAACCTAGTTTTAAAAATTGTGTGAGTAGGCCGAGTGGTGGTGCATGACTTTAATCCCAGCACTAAGGAGGCAGAGGCAGGTGGATCTCTGAGTTTGAGGCCAGCCTGGTCTACAGAGCGAGCTCCAGGACAGCCAGGGCTACACAGAGAAACACTATCTTGAAAAACAAACAAACAAAATAAAAGCGTGTGTGAGTGTTTTCATGAAACTAGGAAGGAAGCCGTGAGAGGAAACGCGGAGATCTCTTAAGAGCGGAGGGTACGAAAGCATACATGGTAAGCAAGCAGAGAGGGGGTTCCTGGGGGAAGGAAGGAGAAGAGTCATGGAGGAAGCAGGGGTGAAAGCAACTAAGATCCAAGTGTAACACCCTGTGTGAGAAATGATGTTACCATTGTTTTGTGTGGTAACAAATGTTACCAACACATACTGGTTATGTTCAGTTGGTTCTCCAGGGCAGGAGAGCTCAATAGCATTTGATAAACTTTCAAAATTCAGATGACCAATCGCTCCTACCATCTCTGACTTCTTCTGGTTTAAAACACAAGCAAGAGCAGCTGCTGTGCCCAGCCATGGCCAGCTGGTGAGGGATGCCAGGGTCCTGCACTCGGTTCTACTTCTCACAAGTGACTGGAACCACAGTAGAAAAGAGCCGTTCTGGGCTCTGTATTTCTTTTTAATAGTACATCTTGCTTGTCAGCAGTAACAAACCACCACAGAACTGAGGGAGGCTCTTTCATTCTCATCAAAGGACAGTAGCCATGGCCTCCACCTCCTGAAGTGAGTCTGGCTTACATTTTAACCATGGCTCACAGAGCCTTGCTTGCACACCCAGGGACAGCACATTTAAAAGCACGTTGCCTTTCTGTTTGTACTTCTGTTCAGCAGATGGACCACCCCTTAACTTCTCCTCAGATGACGCCCCAACCTGACTCCTGCCTCATTAGCATACCTCTTGAATTTTCCGTCTAACTAAACCTTCTTCTTGTGGGATTCTCGAGTTGTCTCAATTCAGGACAGAAGCCACAGGTAGGAAGCAAGGAAAGAGAGATCCTGGGGTGAGGAGGCTGGGATTTCTGGATGCAGATTCACTGCGAGCTGGAAGCATGTGCCCTTGGGTTCCAGTAAAATCTGTGTCACTCCCCAGCACTCTCCGGAGGTGAACTGGAACATCTCCCTGCAGCCACCACCTTGACCGTGAAGCTGGCAATCCCTGTGCTTGTCTGGCTCTGTGTGCTTTCGCAGCTGCGCTAACTCTCAGTTCAGAGAAACCCAAGAGGGACGGTTTAATCAAATAAGGGCTTTATTTTCCTCAAGTGACTGAGAGTCCAGATCTGTGGCCTGGAGCTGGCTGCAGTTGCTTCAAATTCACCAGGAATCCAAGGCTGCAACCCCCTGAGCAGGAGGCTTCTGTTTTCCTGCTAGAACAATAGCTGCTTGCCCCAGGGACAGCATCTGCACCCCAGGTACAAGGAACAAGAGGTGTGTACCCATTACCTTCACCCCTATGTAGAAGGAAAGCAGCTGCTTTCTGAGGCGCCGCATCTACAGACTTCTGGGTACGACAGCTTAGCCAGAACCTCTGCTTCTTCAAGCAAGGTTGGGGTTCAAATGATAAGAACACCAGGGAGAGCTGCTGTCGACTGGGGCTGTGTCTGCCTTGGTGTCCTTATTGCTGCCCTGATGATGAAGAAATAGATTTGAAGTTTTCTGAAGTTTTCCTGGTCTTAACGCTGGTCAGTGGCAAAGCCAGGGTATCCACCAAAAAGCTCCATTCGGCACAGATTGGGAATGGAACCTAAATCAGTTACTTTTCTTTTCTTTTTTTTTTTTTTTTTTTTTTTTTTTTTTTTTTTTTTGATTTTTCGAGACAGGGTTTCTCTGTAGTTTTTGTTGTTGTTGTTGTTCCTGTCCTGGAACTAGCTCTTGTAGACCAGGCTGGCCTCTAACTCACAGAGATCCGCCTGCCTCTGCCCCCCGAGTGCTGGGATTAAAGGCGTGCGCCACCACTGCCCGGCTCCAGTTACTTTTCTTATAGCTGCAACCGAATACCTGGTGAAAGCAGTTTACAGACTTGGAAGGGTTTAATTGTCTTGAGTCTTGAGGGTAGAGTCCAGCATGGAGAAGGTACCTGCTATGGGACAATGGTCTTGTACTTTGTAAAGATTTGTCACTTGTATTTTAATAAAACACTGATTGACCAGTAGCCAGGCAGGAAGTATAGGTGGGGAAACCAGGCAGGAAGTAGAGTCAAGGCAACGAGAACAGGAGAATTCTGGGAAGAGAAAGGCTCAGTCTGCAGTTGTCACACAGATGCAGAGGAAGCAAGATAAGACCGCCTCTCTGAAAAAGGTACCAAGCCACATGGCTAACATAGACAAGAATAATGGGCTAATTTAAGATGTGAGAATTAGTTAATAAGAAGCCTGAGCTAGTAGGCCAACCAGTTTATAATTAATGTAGGCCTCTGTGTGTTTCTTTGGGACTGGGCAACTGTGGGACCGGACAGGACAGAAACTCCGTCAGCAGGTACCCAGGCAGGAGCGTGAGGCAGCTGGTCACACTGCATCTGAGATGAGGAAAGCAGAAGAATGCTGATCTGGACCCAGCCCACCTTCTCTGGTTTTATGCAGTCTAGGGCCTCAGCACACAAAATGGTGCCAAGCACATTATGACTTTGTCTTCCCACCTCAATCTGATCTAGACAGTCCCCAACAAACATGCCCAGAGGAGCTTAGACTGTGAGCCACCAAAGCCCCTCCCCCTTAAGTTACATTCGTCAGAGCAATGAGGACAACAGTGGCTCTCGGCACACCATGATGTGAACCCTGCCCAAATGCAATGGTGGGTGGAGAATCCCATCGGTCAAAGGCACATATGGAATTTATGCTTTTACCTTTTGTTTTTAAGACAGGATCTCACTCTGCAGCCCTGGCTGTCCTGGACCTTGTTATCTAAACCAGGCTAGACTTGAATTCACAGAGATCCTCCTGCTTCTGCATCTCCCATGCTGGGATTAAAGGTGTGTACCGCCAGGCCTGGCTCTTTTACCATTTTTTCAAAATTATGAACTGACTTAGTGAAACTGTTTGGCAGTGGCAGAGCAGCAACTGGTGTCCCAGGAGCCAGAGGAAGAAGAACCCTCGCAGATGTGAACAAAACCCCAGAAAAACCCAGGAGGTGCAAAGCTGCTGTGTCCACAGACAATGCTACTAACGTCCTGCCTTAAAATGCTCACCCAAGAATCAAAGCCGTGCTGGGGCTGCTGCATGGGGAGGTGGGATGTGCTGGAGAGTGGGCTGAGAAAGTTTCTGATGTTCATAGCCACGTGGTTGGCTGGCACAAGCCAGCCCCAGCACAAACTCATTCGGTCTTCTCTCTCCTAATTCACCCTGGCTATTTGACCTAGGCTTGCCAGTTCTTTGCCAAGCGTCTCCTTATTGATAGCTCTGGTCCCTGGTGCTGATCAGGAGCAGCGTGAAGCCCCAACAGAGGTCTTCAGTGGGTATCACACACATGAGTATCTAGGGCCACACCCACTGTCTCACTGTGACTCAGCCACCCCCACTGTGTGCCTCGTCCCTGAGTGTCTCGCTAATCCCAGGACTTATCCTCACAGGGAGGCACTGCTAGACTTGATCACCTTCTTGATACCCCGTCCTCCAGTTGAGACCCTTCTCACCCTCAGGCTCCCCTTCAGAGTGCCTGGTTCTATCTAAAGACAGAGGCTGCCACTACGGAAGGTGGTCTAGAGTAGCTATCATTTATCATACCAACAGAAACTCGAGAAGAAATGAAAATACTGCTATAATAGTACAATAATGTAAGAGCAAGGAGCATTAGCGAAGACAGCAATAAAGTGTGTGTGTGTGTGTGTGTGTGTGTGTGTGGTGGAGGTTCATCTTGGAATCAAAGCACTAGGGGTTATTTGGCAGCAGCCACACAAGACCTTGCAGCCCTTCGTGGTCTCTGATGCCATGATTCTGTCTGGATCACACCACTCTCATGGGTAAATGAAGGGCTGCAACCTGCAGAAATGTGTTTGTGTGTGTGTGTGTGTGTGTGTGTGTGTGTGTATCACAGCATTAGTCAAAACAGGAAGAACTTTACCCTGTTGATAGCGGATCCAGTGAATCACAGTTCAACTCTTGACAAAACACCAGGAATAACAGGAAAAATTTCTAAAGACTTAATGGCATATAATTAAACAGAAAAATCCATAAATCCATAAAATAATTTATGAATACTCCATTTTCATTTTTAAAGTATTTGTATGATGAGAACTACGGTTGTATTCTCTACATGCTAGAAAAGACTAAACTTGGGCAGGAGCTGGACAGATGGCTCAGTGGTTCAGAGCGCTGGCTGCTCTTGCAGAGGACCTGGATTCTGTTCCTATCACCACATGGAGCTCCTAACCATCTCTAGCTCCAGCTCCAGAGGGTCCAGTGACTTTTCTCTGGTCTCTGTGGGTGATGCACACAAGTAGTATACAAACACACACACACACACACCGATACTTTTTAAAAAGAAACAACTGTAAGAATATACATACACACACACTTATATATAGTGTGTGTGTATGTATATTCTTACATATTATATATATATAATATATATATATAAAATTCTTATGATTTCCCCTTATTTGTTTCAATAGTTTCTGATGATAAACACAAAATAAGAAATCACAGGGGCCAGTGAGGTGGCTCAGTAAGTCTAGGCGCTTGCTGCCAAGGTTGGCACCTGAGTTCAGACTCCAGGACACACAGAGGAAGAGGAGAACTGGCTCAGTAAGTTGCCCTCTGACCTTCACGTGTCAGCTGTGATACATGCGGTCTCCTCTATACATAAATAAATAAATGCAATTTTTAAAGAAGAAATTACAAAGCAACCTTAACAAAAATATGTTTAAATAAAAAACTTCTAACATAACACATTTCAGTAAAAATACTTTAGATGATTTTCCTGTATCTACGACTCATCCCATCCGACTATGAAAAGAGAGGTGTGTTTGGAACATTCTCTTCAGCCTGGGAGTTGATTTTTGAAGAACCAAAGAACAGTGTCTGGCTTTGCCAAACATGGTTTTTCTTTAGTACATAAAGAGACACTTTTATCCATGAGATTGTACTTTTTATAAAAAACTTCTTAAAGGAAAGATAAATTTTCTGTTTTGTTTTTTACAGCACTGTGTTTGTGTCTCCCCGAGCTTCATCCAGGGGAATCCTGGTCCCCACAGGGATGGCACTAAGAGTGATGGAGAACTCTTGAGCAAAGTCTGGAGGAGGGTCTTCCCCAGACCTACCTGGAAGAGGGTCTTCCCCAGACCTACCTGGAGGAAGGTCTTCCCCAGACCTACCTGGAGGAGGGTCTTCCCCAGGCCTACCTGGAGGAGGGTCTTCCCCAGGCCTACCTGGAGGACGGTTTTCCCCAGGCCTACCTGGAGGAGGGTCTTCCTCAGTCCCTACCCATGCTGGCACACTGACACAGGGGACCTTTAGCCTCCAGAACTGAGAAATAAATCCCTGCTCCTTCTAAGCTGCTCAGTTTCAGTGTTCGTTACAGCAGCTCACAGTTCCTAATACGCACTAAAACTTACATTTGCTTTTCCAGTGGGAAAACCAAGTTCCCCTGCTGTTCTTAGAACCCCAAATGATGGCTGCCCCAGGCTGATACTCACACCGTGGTTAGCCTCAGTAACCAGGGCAGCCTTTCCGGTGACAACAGCATCGAGCTTCCTGAACGTCAGAAAAATCTGTGCTGATGGCACAGGCCAAAACTCGGGTGGGAATTCATTCATGTGGCTTAGTCTGTGTTGCCATCCAGTCCTTCTGCAGCATCTTCAGGAGCTGCATGGTGACAGTGGGAAGCATTTGCCGTGCAGCCATTGCAGTGGCTGCAACTCCCCCACCCCCCCGTGTCTAGGGATGTCTTTTGCAGCATCTTCAGGAGCAGCAGCAGGTGGCCAGAGCATGCTCATCATCAGATGTCATTCCTTCCCCCGAAGGTTGCTCTTGTAATTCCTTCCCAATGCCTTTTTAATCATTCCTTTGCAACTTCTCTCTGTCTAAAAATACCTAGGAGTTCCTACTTTCTTTTATTTAAAAAAAAATTATTGGTATATTTTAAAACTGTTTTATGTATTGTTAGCTTGAGTCTATATGTGTATGTGTGCCTGTGTGTGTGTGTGTGTGTGTGTGTCCATGTGGAGGTCAGAAGATGAATTTTTATCGTTGACCCTCTCTCTACTGTAGACTCTAACACTCAGGTCAGCAGACTTTCACGCAGGTGCTTTATCCACTGAGCCATCTTCCCACCCACTCAGTCCATGATGGGGCCGCAAGTGATACACCATAACTCCCAACCACATTCAGGGTATTTATATTCTAACATTCTGGAAACTGACACTTGGATTTTAACACCCTTGCAAGAAACTAGAAACCCAAGTTGGAGACTCTGCCTCCTCCTCTCTGCTTCACATGGCCACTGCCATTAAAACGGAGCAAAACCAGCCCAGGGCAGCCAGAGGGTGCATAAGGACCTGAGGGCTCTGTGGGTCAGAGTGCCTGAGTTAGCTTCCTGCTGCTGCAATGAAAATACATAGGCTAACAGCTTACAGGAAGGGATCCTGGCTGTCACAGTCCCTACTGCTCTGGACCTGACAGTGAGGGGGTGGTACTAGGAGAGGGTGCAATGAGATCATGGAGGTTAAGAAGCAGAGAGAGAGATCGAGCAAGATGGGGTCAGGTTCCCGAATGTACCCTTTAAGGGCATGTCACCATGATCTACTTCCTCCAGTTATGCTCCATTTCTAGAAGTTTCTACACCCTACCAAAGATGCCGTCATCTGGGGATGAAGCCTTCAGGGGACTTTTGAGACTGAACCATGACAACAGCTGCATCCAGATTGTCTCTCTCCAGGTAAGTATCCCACTCCCTACCCTAGAAGCTGAAACACCAGATAGACAACCAAAATACCACGAGGGACAGTGGACTTCCCTTGGACTTGGTGTTGCCTAGGGAGGGATGGCATGTTCTAGAAGGGGAAATGAAGAACTCGCAAAGAAAAAATGTAAGGTTGAAAGATTTGAGCCGTGACAATGAGAAGTGAGGTACACCACATGGACACCCAAAGATCAGGCATCAGACAGACAGCTCTGAGTTGGTGCCATCTGGAGCTCGGACTGAAAGCCCTTTTATAAGGATGCCATTAAATCATTATCATCAGCCAGGTGGCATGGTGGCGCACACCTTTAATTCCAGCACTCAGGGAGGCAGAGGCAGGTGAATCTCTGTGAGCTCAAGTCAGCCTGGTCTACAGAGTGAATTCCAGGTCAGCCAGAGAAACACAGAGAAACCCTGTCTAGAATAATAAACAAAGCACATTATCATCAATAAATTTGTTTAACTACTAGTGTGTCAATTAAACATTTTTAATTAAAAATAAAAACCTTCAAAGGTTGATTTGTGTTTAAGACATGTAAAACTGACAAAAAACATTTCTAAAGGAATAACCCAACCCCCAAGACACAGGGTCTTTCCTAACTTCTGGTGGGCACAACCCACTTCTCTCAGATTGGCCTAAGAAGCCAGAGGTGACCTGTTCCTTTCACTGTTCTGCTTAGGAGACAGTGTGGGGTCTCCCTGATTCTGCGGGACTGAAGCAATGACAAGCCTGGAGGACAAATGCCCAGTGGGCAAGGTCCTTGTGTGTGAAGACACAGAGACCAGAGTTTCATTTTAAAAACCCACCTAAGGCTAAATACTAAAAGGGGCCCTGGGACCCACTAACCAACCAGTTCTTGGTGAGAGCTCCTGTCTTTAAAAGCAAGGGGATGGTACCTGAGGTTCACAATTGCCTCCAGATAAATGTGCACCCACGGCACCCACACAAATTTGTATGTACACATAGAAAGTAAGAAAGAAAGGAGGGAGGCAGGGAGAAGGCAGGGAGGGAGGGAGGCAGGAAGGCAGGAGGAAGGCAGAAAGGGAAGGAGGGAGAGAAAGAGAGGGAGGGAGAGAGGGAAGGAGGGAGGAAGGAAGGGAGGGAGGGAGGGAGGGAGGGAGGGAGGGAGGGAGGGAGAGAGAGAGAGAGAAAGAAAGAAAGAAAGAAAGAAAGAAAGAAAGAAAGAAAGAAAGAAAGAAAGAAAGAAAGAAAAGAAAGAAAGAAAGAAGGCTGGAGTGAGAGTTACGATGGAATAGTAGGGTCTCTGAGGCTCAATCTCAAATCTTCCTGCAAAATAGCTCAGTCAGCCTCCAATACATGTTTATCAAATCAAACTTCGTTTTTGCTTTTGGGCTTCTCCGCAAATCTCCCAGCTGGAGAGCACTCTGCAGCTCTGATGAGCCAATGTACTGCTCTCATCTCTTTTAGCAACCTTATGGGATTTGGATCAGCTCTGAGGAATCCACCAGCATTAGGAAGTGGGGAAGGGCCTGAGGATAAGTCAGCCAGGGATGTGCTCTGCTGAGCCAGCACCAGCAGAAGGTCTCCCCTGACCTGCAAGGGCTATGAAGTCTCCCTTCCTGGGTGAGATTAACACCAAAGGTCTTTCAGAAGCAACAGAGTTTGGGATGAGCATTCCCTTCCAAGCAGTGAGTTGGCAGGGCCGCCCAACTAAAGTTCACAGCGATCTGAGTCACACTTCCTGGCTTCCTGGCTCCTTCCTTTTCCTTGCCTACTTGTTTGTGAAACACACACTTCTCCTCTGGAAAACACTGTGGATAACACATTTGACACTAATGTAGACACTAATGATTTTAAGTCTCTCCAACCAAATCTGAGCATTTTCCCGTGGTGCAAAAAAAACATGTGCACGGGCTGCCATGGTGTTTCCCCATAGAAGCTGTTTGGAATTCTGCACACTTGTGTTCCCCCATTCCCCCCTAAAGTCTGGTGTTTTCACAAATGCAGGGCAAATGTCTCAGGGGAGGGTACACTGTAGAAGCTTATGGGAGGGCTGTGAGCAATGTCACCAGCCACTTTTCTCGCAGGTAAATGGACTGGAGCTATGAGTTCAGAATCTCACGGTGTATTTTGAAGGTTGACTCCATTTGGTTTTCCTGTTGGGTGCCACATTTTTGTTGTTGTTATTGTTGTTTTGCTGTTTTCCTTAAGTGAACCAGCACTGACTGAGAACACGGCAATAAAGTGGTGTAATTCCTTTCTTCCCCCACACTCCAGAAACAGTCATTTAGTTCAGCTGCTGTCCTGAGTACCCATCCTGCCTTTCTAAATAACAAGAGCAGATTGCAATTTCTTGATTTATCGGTGTTAGAAATGTTCTGTTGATAAACAATAAATCTAAAAAAAAATAAGAAAACAAAACAAGCAAAAATAACAACAAAAAAACATGTTCCAGAGAACCCAAGTTTAGTTTTCAGCGCCTGTGTGGGGCAGGAGGCTCACAACGACCTGGAACTTTGGCTCCAGGCAATCGGACGCCCTCTTCTGGCCTCTGAAAGCACCTGTAAGAGTTAGCAGACACACCTACATTTTCATATATATCTTTTTAAAAAATAAAGAAATAAGCCACTAACTTCCTTTTAGGCTAGATCAGAGAAGCTCCCTTACATTTTGTATACATGCCAGTCGTTGCTGGAGCAGGGAGGCGATTGCATCTTTTCATCTCTTATAAATTGTTGCGTCTCCTGGAGTTTATCATTGCCTCAAGATCTCCCATCCATTTCATATCTGCAGTGGATATATAGAATGTCTGAGAATAACATTTATTAAGTGGCCATGGGAGCAGGGAGATGTTCTCTGTGTTCTGTCGTCTCTCTGGTGATCTCTCTTCGTAGCTCTCCATTCGATAACTATCGTTCTAGGCTGAGTGTAGACTCACCCAGGGTTTCCTCCATGACCATTCTGGTTGGTGTCTCTCACTTGGATCTGTTTCCCTTTCTCTCCTTCGCTTGCTTGAGCTCATCCAGTAAGCGTCTCGGGAGTGGCTGCTGTGGAAGCAGCTTTTGGACGATGTGTTCATTTAAAGACATTTGCTTTCAGGCTTGATTAATATAACTTGAAAGTATAGATTCCTTGGTTTGAGATGTTTCTCCTCATGCATCTATTTTCTCTCCTGTCATCTGACTTTGGTTATGCTTTTGAGAGCTCCAACATCTTTATGCACACAGTGCCTGGTGTGAGGCATATTTTGTAACATTTTCTTGTTTCTTCTATGCTTTGGTATGAACACTTTTACACCTTTACACTGAAGACTGGTGTGTGGCAGGCGGTGAGCCAATCAACAGCGCCTGAAGTTGTTTCTTCCTATGTCTCCACAATGCAGAGAAAGAGTCAGGAGAGCACACCTAAAAGCTGATGGCAGACCAAATATCAGTCACCAAGTGAGGATATACAGATAACGCATGTACAAACATGTGTCATACATGTTCATCTTTACATGAGCATATTTGTACAAGTGCAAGCCACATGGATTTATCTTGGTTATAACCAGCCACACATCTGCAGCGGTGGCCCCCACCAGCATCACTTAGGGACATCACAGTGATCCTGGCTGGGGTATGTGCTCTGCAATGTTGACACAGAGACAACTTCAGCCAGTTTTCTCAGGCATCTTGTCATTAAGCAATCCACGGCTGTGCATCATGGCACATATGAACACACATACATAGGACCAGGCGAGCTGAGTTTCCAGTCTATATTCATTTTGAAACATAAATTTTTGCTTAACAAAAGAAACCATTTAAAAGTCTTCCTATTTTATGGAAAGCCACATGATCCAGGACTTCATGACAAAATCTTATGTCCTTATAAGCTAAGCTTACCTTTATTATGTAGCTTTGACGGTTCCCAGCAAGATGGACTAATGGCCTCTGAACAAGGAGGGAGAAGAGAAGGGATGGAGTAGCTCACAGCTTTCGTTTCATTTGGGGGCAGATCTGGAGAAGGAAGGAGGATGCTCTGGGCGGAACCCACTCCACTGAGGGAAAGGTAAGTCAGGGTTGTTTTGTCTCTGAATGTGGACCCCACAGGAAACTGCCTTCCAGAAATCCTGAGTTGGTCCCACAGGGGCTCCTCCAGAGCAACTTAACTAACTCTGCCTCCTGCTTGGGGACCAAGATGTGAGCTCTCAACTGCCTCGTGTCTCTGCTCCACTATCATGGACTCTAACCCTCTGAAACCGTAAGCCTCAAATTAAACACTTTCTTTTATAAGTTGCTTTGGTCAGGGTGTCTTATCACAATAAGAAAAGTTACTAAAACCAGAGCAACTTATGGGAAGAGTCTTCTGGGATCATAGTTCTGAGGCCCCATGATATTCGGTCCAGGTGTTGGGCAGAGCATCGAGGTGGCCCAAGCAGAATCTGTGACAGAAGAGGAAGGAAGCAGGAGCCCTACAGAAAGAGGCCACAGACTGTTGACAGAAGCTGCTTGTTCATTTCCTGGCTGACCAGACTTCCGAAATAATTACACAGAAACTATATTATTTGCAATACTGTTTGGCCAATAGCATAAACGTATTGTTATCTAGCTCTTACGTATCTAGAATTAACCCATTTCCATTATTTTATATTTTACCAGAAGATTTGTGGCCTACCGGCAAGGTTCCAACTGGCAGCTCACATCTTTCCCCTTTGGCGGCTACTTGGCGCTCCTTGACTCTGCCTACTCTCTGTATATATCTTTTCCAGCCTAGCTATATTCTGTTAAGTCATTGGCCAAAAGCAGTTTCTTTATTCATTAACCAACAAAAGCAACACATATACAGAAGGACTTCCCACAACAGACAATATAATGTTGGGAACCCATCTTCAGTGTCCTACTTCCTCCCATAAATCTCAGGTTCTCCCAGTTCTACAACAGCATCAGCTGGGAGCCAAGTATTCAAATACACCAGCCCTTGGGACATTTCGTATTCAAACCATAACAACAGATTCTCTCTCCTGGAAATAACTAACTGGTCTCTGACATCCAGAACCTACCCAACAAAATCTGAGTCCATCCGATCCTGTTACTATGGGCCAACCAAATGACCTTAAACTTGATGTCCAAGAACCAGGAATGGGCTGGGTTGGGCCCTCAACTAAGGGGTATAAAACTTTTAGTTAAAATCAGATCTTGTCCTTAAATGAATATGTCTTTGTAATAGTTTTTTTTTCTTTTTTGTGGGAGATGTGAAATATCTAAACATTTAGGGTCTCAGTCTTTGAAATTTATTCTTAATGTGAGAACAACAAAAAATAGAAATAAGTGTGAATAATAATGATAATAGAAAAATAAAATATAGAATAAACATGAACAGAAATACATAAACATGACCAAGTTGTCTGCCAACAAAGGAGTGAGCAAAGAAAATGTGATATACATACACAGGAGAATTATTTTCATTTATTAAGAAGTGGGTTATGCTATTTACAAGGAAATGGATGGAACTGGCAATAATCATATTAAATAAATTAAGTCAGTCTCTGAAAACAAATAACATGTTTTCTCTGATTTGTGGTTCCAAGACATTATAGGTATACAGAATCATACACACACACACACACACAGGACATGAGAGTATAAACAAAGCTGTCTGCAGTGGGGCTCAGTGTTCAAGAGCACTGGCTGCTCTTCTAGAGGACTTGGGTTTGATTCCCAGCACCCACCTGGCATCTCACAACCAACTGAAACTCCTGTTCCAGGGGATCTAACACCCTCTCTGGCCTCTGTGGGCACCAAGTACACATGTAGTACACAGACACACATGTTAGACAAAACACCCATACTTATAAAAAAAGAAGAAGAATCCATGATAGTGGTGTAGGGTGTGCTGCCCCTCCCCCAGCTTATGAAATCTTCCCCTGGGGTGTTACCTGGTTAACAGAACATCCCATTTTAAAGTGTGGAGTCTGACCTCTTCTAGGACTAGCTGTGTGTGGGGCCACACATTCTTGCCTGCTGGGCGGCCCTAGCTAGACACAGCTCCCTGTCACAGGACCCTGTGGCCACGTCTTGCTGCCAGGCATGTGAAGTATCCTCCTGGCCTACAATATTTTCAACTTTTGATTGGTTTATCAGAACAACCCCGCTGTAAATGGATGAGCATTTGTATACTGCAACCCGCTTCATTGCAAAACGGTAAGTGTTGCGATAAATAAACCACATCTCGACAAAAGCATTTTAAAGATGCAGGGGGCCGCAGGTTGATATCGTGGAACAACTTACCCCACAGGGCTATAGTGATGGCTCTGGGGTTGAGCATGCAGCCTGCTCTTCCAGCTTACCTGGATTTGCTTCCCACACAGTCAGGGGAGCAGAGGACTTCCCCAGTTCTCCTGGGCCCTACCACACCACACACAATTTCTGATCTAAGACTTGGCACGGTCCATGGTGACTGATGGATTCTCTCCTGTCCATCCCTACCAGACTGAGAGCTTTGGAAGCTGGAGTCTTGGTTTGCTAGCTCTGAGCACAAGGCTGCTTCATCATGAAATCTTAAGAACTGTGTGCCTCAGATACTGCCCAGCCGACTGCTCCGTCTGAGACATTGTAATGTCGGCAAGCCAGTAAGGTTTTTGTACTACTGGGGAGCAGGGGTTAGTTTCGGTTTTTAATCTTTTGTTTTGTGAGGGTTTTCTTTTTTGTTTGTTTTGTTTTTTAATTTTTTTTCAAGACAGGGTTTCTCTGTGTAGGCCTGGTTGTCCTGGAACTTGCTCTGTAGTTCAGGCTGATCCTCCTGCCTCTGCTCCTGAGTGCTGGGATTAGAGGTGTGCGCCACCACTGCCCAGCTGGGAGTTAATCTTTTATTATTTGTTAATTTTATTTATTTGTTCGTGCATTCATGCACTTATGTATGTTGGGGGAGGACATGTGTGGACGCCAGAGGTTACCCTTGGGTGCTGTTCCTCAGGAGTCATTCACCCTGTTTTTGTTTTGGGACAGGGTCTCTCACTGACCTGAACCTAGCTAATTTAGCTGGTCTAGCTAGCCAGAGCCCCCGGGATTCTCCTGTCCCATCTCTCCAGGGTTAGGATTATGGATTCACCACCAGGCTCAGTTTTTACGTGGGATCTGGGGATCTGAACTCAGGTCTTCATGTTGTGCAGCAAGCATACTAGAAGTAGATTTTGTTGTTGCTGCTGCTGTTGATAGCTTAAACCTATCCGGGAGGATTCCACAAAGCCACGGCCGTTCTCTTTGTGAAAATAACAAATGCTACAAGATGCCGGGGCCTGGTGTGACTCTCTCTCTGTGACTGGCAGATGCTTGCCCGCTGCATTCTCGTGTGAACTCCAGCAGTTTCTGGTCAGTAAGGAACAAAAGACAAAAAGACAGAGAGAGAAGAAAAGACGCGTATTTGATGATAAATAAATCAGCATGACCAGACTGTCAATGTGGAAGACAATGCCAAACTATAAAGGATTGCTTAAGAAACCCAAGTGCATGGAGAAAGAATGGGAAAAGTCTGCTCAGCACTGGGCAGACTTAAACTTCTACCCTGGTCACGTCTGCTGTGGAGACCAGGATTCCTGCACACGGGGCTGCAGCAGGTTCTGTCTGAGTCCTCCCACATCGGTGAGTACTTTCCTGGGGAACTAACTGGGCACACAGGGCGGCCATTACCCTCTCTCTCATTGTCTCCTTTTTCCCTCCTCCTGCCCCCTCCCTCTCATCACAGGCTGCTCTCTGGCTCCTTCCCAAGTCTCGGCGAACATCTGGAACGATTTCTCTATTGTTCTTGATCTAAGTTTGAAAAACCACAAAGAACTTCGGTAAACACCATTTCCTTTAGTGTCTAAGCCTACTCGATTTGAGACGTACTCTCTTCCTGTGCTTCTGACTCATGTGTACCTGACTCATCAAGGGCCTTTTTCTTCTTCTTCCTCTGTTTTGAGGTTTTTTGTTTTGTTTTGTTTTGTTTTTAATGAGCCTTTTGCATCCTGGAACCTGGGGGGAGCCTCACCATCCTGGTATCACTCACCTTTTCTCCCAAGAAGGTGGATCATGAACGGAAAAGGAGACTGAGGCAGGAGGGACTCAGGGTGCCCTCACTCACCCCAAACATCACCTATTGATCTGGGAACACTGGGGCGTCTTTGAGAATGACTGAGCCTTTCTCTGCTCAGAGTTAGGGTCCCAGAAACTTTATGACCACCTTGAGCTAGTGACTTCAAAAAGTAAAATTTGTGAGAGAGAGAGAGAGACAGAGACAGAGAACAACTCCTGTGGGAGATGGAGTACCAGCCAACCATCAAGCTGCCAATCCAGGGGCTCTTTAAGGGTTCACAGTTGAAAGGATGCTCAGTCGGTCCAGCCAGGCATTCAGGTTTCTCCTCACAGTCTTGGCCACACAGAGACTTCTGGGCTCAGGCTCAGCGTGTGGCCTCTAACCAGATCAGAAAGTAAGGGAGAAGGGCTAAACACCATGCAGGGATAAGAAGTGTGTTACCTCTTACCTCCAAAGGAAACCATTTCTGTGAAGGGAGGAGGGAGGCTCACAAGGCACAGAAAGCTACAAAATTAGTGAAGGCCACCCCCACTGAAGTATTAACCAATTGCAGGTGTGGGGGTTGGAGCCTGGAGACTCTCCTGGAGATGTTCTTTAGGCTGGAAGCTCCAGGGGTACAACTTCCAGGAATCACCCTTGTTGGGGTGGGATTTCTGGTGACTCCAGTTAATTCACTGGCCCACCAAGTTAGGCTCGGTTGGAATCGTGTCTTCAATCTGTCCTAACTGGGGTGAATAAACATTTGTCTATCGTGCAACAAGAACACAGGTGCGCGTTTTAAAACAAGGCACTTTGTCAACAAACAGCAGTCTTGAAATCGTTGACCTGAATCAAATCTTGGCCCATAAAGAATGAGTGGAGTAGATTAAATCATAATAAAGATTCAGTCTGAGTATTGAAGATAATAACCAGGAATGGTTTTGTTAATGAATGAATGGCGCCTGCACCTCTCTTGCCCTAACGATTCTGAGACAGGCTGTTTGGTTTCGTTTATTTATTTATGTTTATTGGGCAAACTTGTGCTGGAGGGCAAAAGTCCCACTTGTAACGCTAGAAACTTCATACCCTGTACTCAAAGACCAAATCAGAGAGAGATGTTGCTGGGAACTGCCGAGGGTCATCTTCGGCCTCAAGGTCATCCATCAATTGACCTTTGGCACAGGAGGTAGCCAAATGTTGTCATCCAGGTCCTGTCAAGAACACGTACAGAAAAGCAGGGGCCAATAATTCAGAACTTTTCAGAGGTAGGATTCTTCAAGGAAAGGAGTCACATATGAGCCTGACTTCCCCTGCCCAGTTCTAAGCCTGCATCCCTGGTCCTGACTGTTTCATTCACATTTGATGTCTTCAAGATGAACGGCAGCAATATATTTTGCTGAGTGTTTCGGAGACAATCGCCTTACTGTTGACATCTGTTTAACTTGCTAGCAATCCCCATTTTACAGATGCAAACACTGAGTCTCAGCAGGATCTAGTAGTAACTTGGCCAAGGCCACAGAATTAATGATCCTAGTGATCGACACGGGATACCGCGGTTCTGATATCATATCTCCTGGCTGGATTTATGGGGTGACGGCTATGACAGCTGAATCTCTGCATCATCTTGATTTTGGCCCAGCCAGGGAAGACTGGGTTCTCCCTTCCTGCTTTCTTACTGTCTGCCCCCACTAGCATAAAGTCACACTGAAACAAGGTCTGCTCTTGGGGTACAGTTGTCCTGACACCCTGGCAGATCCGGCTGGGGCTTGGGGAGACAGGAACAAGGCTCTGCTTGCTCTTTGCCCATTCGCCTTCAGGGTACACTGGGCAAGATGGGGTGGGGGCAAGGTTGAAATTGCCAAGATTCTTCATGCAGGCAGTTGGCCATGCTTCTCAAGTGGAGAGAGACAATTGTCTCAGCTCGAGTAACATCAGCAACAACCAAACGGCAGCTCCAGAGCGCAGCCCTGAGCAGTGAAATAGAGATGAGCCAAGGAGAAAACAGAGGAAACCGGGAAGAGTTGCACAGTGGGCTAGAGTCCCTGTCTTCAGACGATCGTCTCTTTAAATTTTATTCGTGATTAAGTGCTGCCGGTACCAGAGGCTTATGGGAATGAACCTAGCTGGAGCTGGGAGCAGGAAAACCGGGCATCTAAGCAAGCAAGCGTGATGGAGGCTGGGCCCGCCGAGCAGAGCTGCCAGCACCGGGTGCGGAAGGCTGACTTCCTGCTTCCGCCTGGTCTGAATTCCGAAGACGTCTAACTGCATCTCGGAGCTCTTTACTGCATCTGTCATGAATTTTCTGGCTCCTGCAACCTTTTTAAGGGGGGCGGGCAGGCGGGTGCAGAGAGAGCTGCGTCTCGGCTGCTCTTTAATAACACGGAAGGCTTGGTGAGTGTGTGCGAGTAGGAAGGACCTGAGGAGTGGCTGGAGCCAGGGTTTTCCTAATGCTATTAGAAGGCCAGTGGACAGAGAGCTGTCTGCTGGCAGAGCCCAGAAGACAGACACTGTGGCTGATGAGCCTGTGATGAATAGGGGCTCTTGGGAGTCGCAGCTCCAGAGGGACCCACGGCTGAAGAGGGAACTGTCCTTGAGGAACTTCTTAGACCACAAGGCAAGGGCGCCCAAACAAAGGGTCGTCTATTTCTCTGTAACAAAACCAACTGTGCGTGTCTCGGATGACACACAGGCTTTCCGTACCAGTACCAAGGTCCCAGCTCCAGTGCACAGGCCCTTGTCAAGTCCCTGTTTGTGACTCACTGGGGGACATCTCATTGGTCCTATATTCTAGAAGTGGAGAAATACAGGGCACCCCTCTCTTGATGAGAAGCCTGGCTGGCTCAAGGACCTGAGTTCGGTACTCCATAAGCTACATACAAAGCTAGGCACTGTGGTATGTGCTTGTGAATCGAGATGACAAACAGAGACAGAATTCCAGAATTTGCTAACCAGCTTGACTAACCTACTTGGTGAAGATCCAGGATCCAGTAAGGGAGATCCTGTCCCAAACAAAAGATGGAAGGATCTTGAGGATGACCTCGAAGGTTGTCTTCTGACCTGCAAAGTCACACGCGGGCTCACACGCGGGCACACACACTCATGGACACACACAGAGGAAGTGGAAAGCCATACTGCAAAGAGTATAGAGAAGGGAGGGGACGCATTCTTTGAGCCATTTTGCAAACAGCATGTGGTGTACTGGCCCTGGCCCACTCAACTTTGAAGAACTCCGAGTTTATTTTTATCTCACTTCAGTTCATGGACTTTGGTTCAGATTCATATTTTAAAAGGTCACTCTCGCAAAATGATTGGCAGGATGCTGTGGGGCCAGCCAGTTGAGAGAATTACTTACTAGCTCTCTGCATCTGTGCGGTCTACATCCTTACATGCAGAGCCAAGCTTTGAAAATGTTCAGTGGAGATCACGCGTCTGTAGATGGGAAGATGTTTTCTTATCATTATTCTCTAACAACACAGGATAGCAACTACCTAAGCAGTATTCAGCTGGATGAGACCTTGCAAGCCACCTAGAGAATTAAAGCCTGGAGGATGCATATGCAAATTTGTAGGAGGGGCTTGATACCCACAGGATAATCTCATTCCCACACTTGCCCTGGAGTGACAGGGCATTGTTTTTAAATGGTCTCGGATTCTCTTGCTCTTCACTCCTGGATGGAACAACTGGATGAAGGCAGCTGGATCAGCGGTGACGTCTAAACCGTTCTGTATCAGTGACTGTTTATCCCTATTTTAAACCCAAATAAATTCTTGAGAATCATTAACAGACTCTTGTGCTTTCTCGCTACAAAGAACTGACTCCTGCAAGTTGTACCCTGACTGCCACATTCATGACAAGACTCCACACATGAATGTACATGTATGCCCACATATGTAAGTGAATAAACATAATGTTTTTAATGCATATTGCGAACTCTGGGGAAAAGACTTAAACTTTAAAAATAAAATAAATATGATCAATATGTCAAGAGCTGAAAGTACTTAGGAGCAGCAGGCAGTGTGTCCCCTCCAGTAGCCCTCTGTAACTTGACCTGAAGACTTACAATATCTATCCTAGCTTTGCCTGTCATATGGCAAAGGCCTGGTTTCCTTGAACTGAGAGATCTCTGAGAGGGGAGGAATGCCTTATTTATGTATGCATACTAGCCTGTCTCCCCCACCCTTAGTACAGGAGCTGGGAAGTAGTAAGTGTCTTCGTTGGATGGATGGATGGATGGATGGATGGATGGATTGATGGATGGATAGATGGATGGATGGATAGATGGATAGATGATGGATGGATGGATGATGGATGGATGGATAGATGGATAGACGATGGATGGATGGATGGATGGATGGATGGATGGATGGATAGATGATGGATGGATGATGGATGGATGGATGGATGGATGGATGGATGGATAGATGATGGATGGATGGATGGATGATGGATGGATGGATGGATGGATGGATAGGAAGATGAGTGAATGGGTGGGTGGATATTGTTTACTTTGATCCCCTCAAATAGAGCCAATATAAGACTTGATTGCAAGACATTTTCTAGGAGGTGATCTCAGAAAGAAGTGTAAGAGGAGAGAGAAGAGGAAGAAAAGCAGGGATATGAATTTCCTTAAGGAGATGAAAGGCGTGATTGCTTTGGCTGAGGAGAAAGGATGTTGAACATGTCCCTGTGGGGTCTCACCCTGAACAAAGATGCTGAGATATCTATATACCTCACCCTACCACTCACAGGTTGGTATAACTGCCCACTTTCTTCCATGCCCAGGCTCTTCCTGTTTCTAACTCAGCAACTTCCTGTGTGTAGGAGAAAGCCTCAGACCGGGCATCCACAGCATCTGCTGCCAGTGTGCATGTACCAGGTGTATGGGACTCAGAAACGCTTTTCTTCAGGGTGAGTAGCTCGCCCAGCTCCTGCCAGCCCAGATACGATACTTCCTTTGCAGATGGTCAACACTATTTGCTGTCTGAAGTGACATATGTTGTCCATGTCATAGTCTAGCGGGTGAGTCATGTCCTGTGGCCCCCAGAGACTAGCGTGTCTCTCACTCTGACCCCAATTGCCTAAGATAATATTATCTCATATTTGCTCACTTTTACTTTGCTTGTTTTAGTGTTCAGGACTTTGCACATGCTAGGCAAAGGCTCTACCACTGAGCTACGTCCTCCAAAGTCTGCCCTGAATTATTATAGGTTTTTGGATTCCTAGGCAGATTGAAAGTGTGGCCACCACTCTCAAGGGCCTCCTCACCGAAGAGAAATTATTATAGGTTTTTGGATTTCTAGGCAGATTGAAAGTGTGGCCACCACTCTCAAGGGCTTCCTCACCAAAGAGAATCCTCTAGGAACATACTGGGTTGCCAATGATGTTCTATACAAGGAGCAGAAGAGAGGAGGCTTGGCGGTGCAGCAAGGATGTGCCGTCTCGTTTCAACAAAGCTATATGGTTTTGCTGATGTTTCTCTGAGCTTCGATGGTCTTTCCAGCTGTGAGGAACATACACGAGGGCAGAAAGAACAATTCAGTTCAGAGTAGGAGAGAGGAAAAGCTGTCTGCAGCTGATAATAGAATTGCTGGGCTGAAAGTTTCCCATTGTTCTGCTTTTTCTTTGCATTTTAGGAGACAACAGAGGGAGCTGGAATTCTTGCTGGAACGTGAATACTTTTTCCACTCTAAGCCATAGTGTCTCCTGACTTTCTGATGTTCTTGTTCGGAATTAGAAACCTGTACTCACCTGCACACCCCTGAGCAAAGAAGATGGCCCAGAATTGGCTTATGGGCACCAATCCCAGAGAACAGGACCTCTGTGCTAAATCACAAATACTTTCCCCGTCTTGGAACCAAATACTAAGCGCCTAGATGAAAGTCCAGCAGAGCGTTTCTGGACCAAATCCAAGTCCCTTCAGAAAGTGGTGACATTTTCAGGCCAAAAGAACCTGGGGGGAAGCAATACCAGAGGTGGACAGATGGCCTCCACAGGAAGCATGAAGGAACTAGTAAGAGAAGGTTTGGGTTGGGGACCATTCTCAGCCTGTCCCCAGAAGCTCAGAAGCAAGAATTACCCCAGAAGCTGCAATGCAGCCCAGTCATTGGCTGGGAAGAAGGTCAGGGGGATTTATAGCCAGGAAGAGAGTTGGGGCAGGTGAGTCTCTTACCCAGCTAAAGCCAGTGTGAGCCCAGCAGCCTACACTCCTGACAGCTTCAGATACATTCTTGTCCACAAAGGATCTGTGTGGGTTTCCACAACCCCCACTCCACAGAACCGTCATCCAGAGTGTCTTCATCCACGTGGTATCAGTAAACACGCAGAACCACAGTGAGGCAAGACAGTGATCTGACACGGCTCACTCTGTTTGCCGGGGAGGTTGGTCCTTAACAACTCGAAGTTCCTCTGGACACTTCTCATCTGTTAGCTTCTGGTATTTCAATTGTGTGTGTGTGTGTGGTGTGTGTGTGGGGGAGAAGAGACTAGTAACCACACTAAATAACTATACTGTAGGATTCCAGTGAACTTTATCTTGTTGAAATATATATATCTGAATTGTACTTCTACCACCTGGGTCACAACCAAGTAGAGAAACAAACACCACACAATGTGAGTCAGTTAAATTCATGCCGGGCAGTGGTGGCACACGCCTTTAATCCCAGCACTCCGGAGGCAGAGGCAGGCTGATCTCTGGGAGTTCAAGGCCAGCCTGGTCTACAGAGCAAGTTCTAGGACAGGTTCTCCAAACTGAAAGGTTTTGGGTGCAATTTCATTTGTTTTGAGTCGCTCATGGACATTTGTCCCAAATAAGCATCTGACTCGGTCTTGTGGACATGCTCTCTCCGTGGCACTCACTTAAAAGTCTCATCATTTGCCCCGAAAACTGACCCAGGGAGGGAGGGTACCTGTTTGAGAGCTGGCAGAGTGTGGAGGAGGGGTGAGGATGCGCTCGGGAAGAAGTGACTCTCACTTGGCAGCAAGCTTGCCTGGTTGTTAACCTGTTCATTATGTCCCTTCCTGCCTCTCTTTCTTTGTAAAAAAAGCACCTGGCTTTTGTGTGCATGTGTGTTGGTGCACCTGTATGCATATGTGTGTATACATATATGAGCGTGTATTATGTGTGTGTCTGTGTATAGTATATTTGTGTAGGTATGTTGGTGCACCTATGTGTGTGTGTGTGTATTTTGTGCATATATTTAAGTACGTGTATATGTGTGTGCATGTAGGTTCATGTATATGTATTGTGTAGGTGTATGTATGTATGTTATGTATGTGTGTTTATGTGTGTATATGCATGTTTGTATGTATATCATGTATTTGTGCATGTGTACTGGTATACCTGTAGGCATATGTATGTGAGTGTGAGTATGTATGTGTGCATCTATATAGTGTGTTCGTATATGTACGTTGGTATACATGTATGCATATGTATGAATGTGTATGCATGTATGTATGTGAGTATATATGTGTGTATATGTATGTGTATATAGTGTGTTTGTGTATATGTTTTGGTATACATGCATGCATTTGTATGTTGTATGCGTGTATGTATGAATATGTATATATGTATGTGTATACGTATATAGTGTGTTTGTGTATGTGTGTTAGTGCACCTGTATACATATATGTGTATGTATATGTGAATATGAGTATATATGCATATAGCATGTTTTAATGCACCTATATGCATATTGTGCATGTATGTATATGCATACATACACAGTATGTATTGTGTGGGCTTATGTATGTGTGTATATGTATATGCATAAGTGTAGGTGTGTATATGTGTATATGATGTATATATATGTGTGTATATGTGTATATATATATGTGGGTGTATAGGTGTGTAAGTGTATGATGTGTTATGTATGTATATATATGTTTGTGTATGTGTGTATTGTATGTATTTGTATGTATGTGTGTGTGTGCATATAGCAGTCAAAGGTTGATATTAGGTCTTGCTCAGTCTCTCTCTATCTTATTTTTGAGACAGTCTCTCCCTGAACCCAGAGCAACTGATGCGCTTGGGATTTGCTTGTCTCTGCACCCAGGGCTGTGATTACAGATGCAGGTCTCTATGACTGTGACCTTTTACGTGGGCACTGGAGATCTTAGCCCTTTGTGAACTGAGACACCTCCCCAACCCCTGCTTCCTCCCTTCTTATCACCGTTCTTTCCTTTGCTCCTATACCCTCTGGCCCTGAAGGCAGCGTTGGCACTGACGGCCTGTTTGCTATACTCTAGGGCCTGCAAGACGACAGTGGCAGCTTTGTGCTGGGCCCAGTGCAGCTTCAGTGTCCTGTGACTGTTCCCAGGCAGGAGACAAGGACACTGGAACCCACTTCATTTGCTAGAGGAGGCCCAGGCCGCACCAAGACTGAAGTCGGCAATTGTGTCTGCAGGGCTATGAAGGCCACGGAGCCTGCTGCTCACTTGGGGTTCTGGCAGGATCCCATTGATTATTTTAAAAGATGAGCTTCCCCCTCTTTCTCTTTGAATATTTGCTTACATACACTTTCTCACTTTTCTTCCCATCTTCCCACCCTTCCCACGTACACACTAAAATAGCTCACTCCTGCCGCACTGTCAGAGAGGGGCTGCGGAAGCCTATGGTCTCTCCCTTAGCTGGCAAGCTGCCAAGGAGGGAAAGGGGGGTTCTGGCCCCGAACCAAGGACACAATTATCGACACGCTTAGCATCCAGTGTCTCATCTCCTTCAAGGCCCCGTTAATGAGATAATCTGCCGTGCAGGTCTTCCTCTTCTTAGGACCCCAGAGCATTGCTGGAGTGGAGCCCACTTGCCCAGCCTGATGTTTCTTTTCTTAACAAAAAAACAAAACAAAACAAAAAGCCACTGTAGAGTGTGTATGTACCACTGACCATCTTGCTGACCACAGGCTGATGTTTCTAAGGAGAAATCTCTTTCCAAATCCAGACTGGATTAAGTGCCAGCACACAGAGCACCTGTCTGTGACATCGAAAAGCTCTTATGTCCCAAGGAGATGAAGTGTTCCAACTCTGAAATTAATCCCAATTAGCTCTGAAGCCCTAGGCAGAAGCCTGCACTCAGCGACGAGGTCTGTGATGATTTCACCTGAGGTCACACCTTCCTCAGTCTCCCGGGCAGGCTTTCTTCCTGTGCTATGTGAAGCCACGCCCATACCACATGCCACGCCTGGCAATGTGGTAGGCATCCGCTGGGGATACCTACTGTGTTTGCGGCATCATCAGGAACGCCACCAGTACACATTCCCACACTCATGAGACCCAGGCTGCAGCAATGCCACAGGCAGAAATTCATAGGGCGGATGGCAGGTGGAGCTAGCCAAGCCCTGTGGGTGATCTGAATTGCATGAGGACACATGACCAGGGGCTGCTGACCCATTTTTTTTCCAGAAAAGCTCAATATTCAAAATGTGACATAAAGTCTCTGATTTTCAATTAGTGTTTAAATACGTTTTGAACAACCCGCAGGCCCCATCATGGACTGTCATGAGTTGGATCCTCCCTAAAGCTTGGAGACAGTTGTCAAGCATGAATTGAAACTTCCTGGGAATATTCACTGAAACCTGTGAACTCTGTAGAGATCTTTCTGTCCACATTGTTCAGAGGAGAGGCTGAAGGCTAGATTACATTCTCTGATGATATTTCTAAACTCACGGCAGTTGAGAGACCTGCAGAGGGAGACCGCCTCTGCAGCAGCCTGCAATGACAAAGCAGTCAGTCACCGCTGAGGCAAAGATGCTGACTCACTCAGGCTCAGGGACAGGCATCCCCCACCCCAATACAGGTTACCCCAGCAATTTGAGCCATGTAACGTCTGTCAGTGGGTACTGGGTGGAACCCTAGTATCAGGTAGTTAAATGCTGGATTGTTTGGGCTAGAACAAGACTTCAACCCAGGAATGGTGGGGTATGCCTGCAATCCCAGCACTCTGGAGGTACAGACAGAAAAAATGCAATCCAAGACCACCTACATAATAAGACCCTGTTTCAAAAACCCCAAACAACTCCCTCCACTGAGAGAGAGAGAGAGAGAGAGAGAGAGAGAGAGAGAGAGAGAGAGCAGAAGTATCAATATGCCCCTCTGTTCTCCATCCCTAACCTAGACCCCATACAGTCAGCTGCTGATAGAGAGACGTACTGTGCAGACTCCACCCACAGCATTTCCTGAGGTCTTGATTCCTTCCCTAGGCTAGCCTTCTCGCCCCTTCAGGACAGCTTCTATTTACTTCTATTTACCCCTTTACCAGTTGCTGCACACTCTAAGACTCCCCTGAAGACAATGGCATGGTCGTTCCTCACCCTACCAGTGCCATGATGCCTTCTCAGGCCACGAGCAGAAAAATAAACCCATGCCCACAAAGTACAGCTTGCAGCATGGTAGGCGTCCATGGTGTCTGTGTCTCCCCTCCAAGCCTTGCCTACTCTCTGCAGCTCCTTGCTTGAAGTCTGTACTCAGAGCTGTTGCTTGGTCCTGTGACCCACAGACTTGCTCAGGACACCAAGCCAAACCTTGCGCTTGACTCGCTGTGTATCTTGAAGTTCCTAGCAACATTTAGACATGATGCTCCTTGCTTTCTTTGTACTGGGCTCTGTCAGTTCTGTAGTCAACACTGATGGTCTTCCCTAAAGCCAGGCAGTGCTCTAGGGGAACTGGGTGGGAACACCCTTCACCCACAGCTTTCAGCCTCACAACAGAGTTGCCTGCCTACCTCTCACTGTGGTAGAGAGGCTACACAGTCAGGCACAGGATAGGAGTGGATATTCCCTAATGCCCTGAACCACGAGGGCAAAGCAGAAGGGAGCTAGGATGGGGAAGGCATGGGGGCCTGGGCCACATACAAAGCCCTCTGCAGAGCCATGGGGGCTCTCCCTATTCATAATAAAATGTTATTTGTCAGGAATATATCACATGTTAGGCTCTTTTTGTTCTCCATAGCTTGTCTTTACAGCATAGAAAATCCCTGTTTTATAGAGGGGAAACTGAGTCACAAAAGGTTCCGTAACTTGGACAGAAGACTGAACCTTAGACAGCAACCTCCAGCTATTCCTGCCCTGTCCTGTTCTGGAATAAAAGTGCTCCTTCCTGTTCTTGGGGCCTGGAAAACACCTCAGACGCACCCATGAGGGAGCTCAGGGCCTGAGCCCTCATCCCTCAGCACACACTGGGAAGATAAATATTAAGAAGGGTCAGAAAAGGAAGAAAAGCCAATGACAGGAAGGACAAAGGAAGTCTCACATCTAAGTTTAGTTTAGTGAGCAGTGAGCTTACTAAGTTTACCCACAGGAGCAGGGGTGAGGGGTTACTCACAGGAGCAGGGGTGAGGGGTTACTCACAGGAGCAGGGGTGAGGGGTTACTCACAGGAGCAGGGGAGAGAGGTTACTCACAGGAGCAGGGGTGAGGGGTTACTCACAGGAGCAGGGGTGAGGGGTTGCTCACAGGAGCAGGGGTGAGGGGTTACTCGCAGGAGCAGGGGTGAGGGGTTACTCACAGGAGCAGGGGTGAGGGGTTGCTCACAGGAGCAGGGGTGAGGGGTTACTCACAGGAGCAGGGGTGAGGGGTTACTCACAGGGGTGAGGAGTTGCTCACAGAAGCAGGGGTGAGGGGTTACTCATAGGGGTGAGGTGTTGCTCACAGGAGCAGGGGTGAGGGGTTACTCACAGGGGTGAGGAGTTGCTCACAGGAGCAGGAGTGTGGGGTTACTCATAGGGGTGAGGGGTTGCTCACAGGAGCAGGGGTGAGGGGTTACTCACAGGGGTGAGGAGTTGCTCACAGGAGCAGGAGTGTGGGGTTACTCATAGGGGTGAGGGGTTGCTCACAGGAGCAGGAGTGTGGGGTTACTCATAGGGGTGAGGGGTTGCTCACAGGAGCAGGGGTGAGGGGTTACTCACAGGAACAGGGGTGAGAAACATGGTACTCAGGTTCCTGTTTTTTATTGTCAACTTCACACTACCAAAAGCCACCTGGGCAAAGGAAGTCTTAATTGAGGGATCGCCTGCGACTATTTCTGTGGGAAATCATCTTGATTACTGATTGATATGTGAAGACCCAGTCCACTGTAGGTGGCGTCACCCCTAGGCAGGTGATCTTGGGTTCTATAAGAAGGCGGGTTGAGCAAACCATGAGGAGGAACCAGTAAGTCTCAGTCTTATTCTTCTATGGTCCCTGCTTTCAGGTTTCTGCCTTGAGTTCCTGCCCTGACCTCCCTTAGGGAGTGATGCTACCTGGAAGGGTAAGCCAGATAAACCCTTTCCCCTTGCAAGTTGCTTTGGGGCATGGTTTTGATCACAGTCACAGAAAGAAACTGAAATAAAGGCTATTGGGAGGTCACAGTCGGGATATGAGAAGCTGCATGAGCAAGCAGACAATAGCTCAAGGTGAACATTGTTGTTCTTCAGAAGAGTTCAGAGCTGGGCAAGAACGGACAGGTTCTAGTGCCACCATGCAAAGAGCACTGGGCACACGAAATAGTCTTGGAAGCCGAGGAAGACTTAAAGCCTGCACAACCGGGGTCATCAGCTTACCCAGCTCCTTTCGGCAGAATGGCAAGTCCTTTCTGGAAGACACACCCATAACTACACCATCATGGTGGCCACAGCAGACCTGCACCATCATGGCTGACACACCAGACCTGCACCATCATGGCTGACACACCAGACCTGCACCATCATGGCTGACACACCAGACCTGCACCATCATGGCTGACACACCAGACCTGCACCATCATGGCTGACACACCAGACCTGCACCATCATGGCTGACACACCAGACCTGCACCATCATGGCTGACACACCAGACCTGCGCCATCATGGCTGCCACACCAGACCTGCACCATCATGGCTGACACACCAGACCTGTGCCATCATGGCTGACACACTCAGAACTACACCATCACGGCCGACACACGCCTTTCTCTTTGTAGGTCAAAGTTTCCAGTTTCTGCTGGGGAACCTTCTTCAGCCAATGGCCTTTGAGAGGCTGGACCAGGTTGGGCGTGGCCTTGGGACCAAAAAGGTGCTCACATGTGCACCTGCTCTCTCTCCTCTCTCACCTGGATACTGGACCCGGTTCCTGTTCCCCATCCGTGCAGAGAACTGTGATCTGTGAGTCACCCCTAAATAAAGAACCCCTTATTATACTCAATTCTGAGTTAGTGTGGGTTGCTTTATTAGCGTTTCCTGCAGGTCTCCTTGGGGATGGGTGAGGGAATGCTGCGGATTCCCACTGCCACACCATATGAGTGGAACAAAACCAAAATGAAAACAGAATCTTTTCTCAGCACTCTGGACATAAAAAGGAAGGAGAGACATGGGTGGGCCTCCATGCCCACACTTACAGGCTCAGTGCACACCGTGAGAATTTTCTTCCCTGTCTTCCTTCACATCAAAACAATCACAACTATACTAGGATTCCAGACATGTGAGCAATGCTATCTCTTTGCACAGAGTTCTGGATGTGACACACACGGCTGGTGTCTGCCACTAATATGTGTGGCTTCCCTGACTGCCCAGACCCCTTCTGGACTTTGACTGAGGGGTGCTTTCTGGGAAGACCACATGCTCTATGCTCGCTGGAGACCCAGGGGCTCTAGATCTCTCAAAATGGATGGGCGATTGCTAGGTGAGCAGCCAGGCTCCTGCTCTACCCTGCCCTGCCCAATGGGACAGCTCATCAGGTGCCTGAACAGTAGCACTAAGTCCCAATTGTCCTCAGAAATTAACTGCTCAAAAAAGACGCCTGGAAGTAGAGAGATGGCTCAGCACTTAAGGTACATACTCCTCTTGCAGAGGACCCCAGCTGGGCTCCCAGCAGCCACATCAGGCGACTCCAGCTCCAGAAGATTTGACGCCCTCTTCTGGACTCCAAGGGTACTGTACTCACATGCACATTCGATAGATAGATAGATAGATAGATAGATAGATAGATAGATAGATAGATAGACAGAGACTCACAAATAAACACAAAATTAAAAATAAAAAGTAAATACATAAGCCTATTTTTAAAATTTTTGTTTGATATGTATGGATATTTTGCCTGTGTGTATGTCCGTGGTGCCCAAGGAGACAGAAGAAGGAGTCAGGTCCCCTGGAACTGGAGTTACAGATAGTTGCAATCAGCCATATGGGTTCTGGGAATCAAACCCTGGTCCTCTAGAAGAGAAGCAAGTGCTCTTAACTTCTAAGCTGTATCTTCAGCCCCCATAAAAATCTATTTTTAAAAGTCTCACCAGGCGGTGGTGGTGCACGCCCTTAATCCCAACACTCGGGAGGCAGAGGCAAATTGATCTCTGTGAGTCTGAGGCCTAGCTAGTTCCAGGACAGGCTCCAAAGTTACAGAGAAGTCCTGTCTCGAAAAAAAAACAAAAAACAAAACAAACAAACAAAAAGTCTCTTGCAGCATCTTCCTCCCCTGACCTGAATTACTTCCCCAACCCCTAAAGGGGCTTCCTGTTGACTCCCCACTTGGTCTTGAATTCTTGTCTCAGAGTCAACCTCCTGTGTACACACTGTCATTCCACCCTGTGTGAAGGAAGATTGTCAAACAGCATGTGAAGTCGCACAAATCACCTAGCTGGCACGGGACACTCACAGACGTCTGTCACTTACGGAAGGGTGTTTGGGGGCGCTTACATCTGCAATGGTTAGCTTTCGTTGGCAGAATACATACTCACCTGGGAGATGGTTCCCTGGGCATGTCTGTGGGGATTCTCTTGACTCCATTAATTGAGGTACAAAGATTACCCAGTTTGAGTAGCACCATTCCCTAGCTGGGATCCTGGACTGCTTAAGGGGGAGCTCTCTGCCTCCTGACTGTGGATGTGACGTGACCAGCTTTTCAAACCTCTGCCACCTTGATGTCCCCACCATGATGAATTGCACCCTTGAACTATAAGGCTGAGGAAAACCCTCCTCAAGTTGCATTTGTGAGAGTATTTTTACCAAAGAAACAAAGACAGCATCCTAAAGACAGGATGACTAGCCGCAGCAGGATCTGCAAATCTGAAGATTCTCAAAAGTCTAGGGTCATATCTCTGTAGAATATCAACTCTTCCATGATTGCTACATCCTTTTGCTCCGTGCCACTCATACAAAAAAGAAAAGAAAAGAAGAGAAAAGAAAGAAAGAAAGAAAGAAAGAAAGAAAGAAAGAAAGAAAGAAAGAAAGAAAACAAAGAGAGCACCTCCTGCTGACAGGCCTCACCTGAGACAGCGCTGGCCTTGTCTTCATCAAGGTCCTCTTGCATCCTGCCATAAGGAAGTGCTGGGACAGAGCCCAGGGTTTTGGGCACATCAGGCCAACGTTAAGATGCAGCCCTGTTTCACTCCACTCTCAGACAATGTTGCTATTTTATTTATGTATCTGTGTTTTTGAAGATTGGTGCTCCGTGAGATAAGGGATTTCTATCTGGATGCTGTGAACACCATTGGTTAATAAAAAACTGTCTTGGGCCTGCACAGTGAATAGAGGTGGGGGGGGGGACTAAATTGAATGCTGGGAAAAAAGAGGTGGAGTTTGGAGAAGCCATGGAGCCTCCGGCAGAGATAAACATGCCAGAAACTTGCCAGTAGGTCACAAGCCTCATGGTAAAATATAAAATATTGGAAATGGGTTAGCCAAGCAGTGATTTAATTAATACAGTTTCTGTGTGGTTATTTTGGGAGTCTGTGCAGCCAGGAAACAGACAAGTGCTCTTCCTACAACATCAGTGACCTGGGTTTTAGCCAAACACTGCTGGGGAAGACACTGCCTGCCTTGTTTTCAGGAACCACACCAGCCATCATGGCGGAAACAGCTGAGAGCAGCTAGAGGGTTGATCTGAGCTTGGTTTCTATGCCAGGCCTGGTCTAGGAGACAAGATCACAGAGGGAATGACACAGCAGCGCTAAAGCCAGAGTGTGACCACGGGACTATCCTCAGCTACGTCTACTCCCATTTAGCGTGGACATAGAAGATCCAGCAGCCAGGGCACAGTTACTTGCTGAAAAACAGCTTTGCCGCATTTGGGAACCCCCTTCTGTGTAGCCCCAAGGCTTTGTGAGGGAAAAAGGAGGGTGCTGTAAGTCCTTGGTCTGTACCCCTTTTACTAGACGTCACAGATCTTTCCCACGGAGCCATCGTCCCTGTCCCTAGGAGATGCATCTTTACCTTTCAAAGCGTTGCTCCTGCTCCAAGCGCAAGGAGAGCCATTTCTCCAGCATCCTGACTCTCAGCAGCCGCAGCCCATGTTCCCATACTATCGACGATTGCGTTAGTCAGGGTGTTCTAGATGAAGGACTGAAACAATGAATATGTACTACACAGGGGGGTTGTTAAGCTGGCTTCCACGATGAGAACTGGGTGGCCCGACAATGGCTGCCTACACCCAGGAAGGCTGAAAACCCAGTAGCTGCTCAGTCAGGAGACCGGATGCCTCAGCAGTCCCAACCTGCTGCTGATGGCCTAGAGGATTTCTGGAAGCCATCAGCCTTCAGTCCAGACTGGAAGTTTGAAGAAGATGGGTACCGATGCTGTTGAAAGTCCGAGGCACCGCCACGGGACAAACACATGCACCAGCCAGGAGCGAAGCCGGGCAGCAAATCTGATGTTCCTTCAGACCTCTTTGCACCTGGACTGTGGCTCAAAGTACCACCCATGCTGCGGGGAGGGTCTTCTCCCCACAATCAATCCTTCCTCAGATGTCTTCAGATCTACCCAGAGGCGTACGTCATCGTCATCGATTCCAGACCGATCAAGCTGACTACAGAGATTAACTGCTATATATATGTTTATTCGAGTGACACGCCTTGTCAGGACAATGGCATCAGTCTCAATGTGGGAACCATGTGCCAGAAGAGCTGGGTGTGGCATGGCTACTACACTCTTTAGTGTGCTATCCTCTATGCCCATGCACACAGCCTGCAGTTCCTGGGAATCACACCGCCTGAGAAGATGCAGCACTTCTTCCTCAGAGGCTGAGGGTCCAGCTCAAGGCAGAACTCTCAAGCGCTGCGCAGGCTGTGACATCAGGACTGGAGTCTCAGAATGGAGCAGTTGGATCTTGGGAGGACTTCAGAATGGTGGCCAAGGGCAGGGGTGATTTGTGGCCAGTACCTTTGACTGCCAGATTCATACTCAAATCTGCAAGATGATCCAGCCCGCAGGACCACATTAGAATGAGACTCAGAACTGTGGCTTTGGTTCCTGATATTGGAACTTGCTGCTTTATAGTCTTTGTTGTGTTGGCAAAAGGAGATTAATGCAGAGAATGAAAAGAGGCCATATTAACAGAAGGGACGTTTAAATTTGTATTCTGAGCAGCGAATCAGCAGGGCTCGGCGGCGCTCAGCAGCGACGGGTACAGAGGCAAAGAATGGCATGTTAAATTACCCTTGTCTCAGGCTGTCAGTTTTCAACACCTTGCCTGCATTCTTTTCTTTGACCAAGTACATGTGCATTTCACACACAGTATGAAGGCAACACATGCTAGCCTGCAACGTTGGTCCCTCCCACAGATACAAAGCGTTCAGTGGGGAAGGATTCTGAGTTCAACAGAAGAATTGCTTTTATCAGGAGCATTTTTGTGTATGAATATAGGTCGCTACGAAAGTGTATGTAGTGTGTATATGTGTGTGTGTGTGTGTAATATAATGTAGTTGCAATTAAAAAATAAAGACTGCCGTGGTTTGAATCATAATGATTTGCAACTAAAAATCCATTAGCCCTGTCTACAGAAGATACTAAATATACCCAGTGTCGGGATGTGGTGGACTAGAAGGGTAGCCTTAAAATAGTTCCTTTGAAAATAGCCCCTCTGGATAGCTTTTCTCTGCAGATCTATCTCCTTGACACACATTCCTGGGGAAAGAAAGCAAATGATCAGGGTGCAGGGAGATTGCTATAGACTGTTCCAAGGTGTAGAGCTCCAGGGATACTAAGCCAGGGGTCCCTCACCCCGTTAGATATTGCTTGCGCTCCAATCCTGAGACCCTGGATTGAGGTGACGTTCCCGGGAAGAGTCGAGCTGTCCTGTTGTCAGGAAGTCTCCCTGCAGCTGGGAACATGGAGCATTTGAGAAGCAGAGACGGTCGGGGAAGAATAAGCAGGACTGAGTCCTCCTGGCAGGGAGCTGCTTGACATGACTGTGGAGTGTGATTGTAATTTCTCCTGTTGTCAGGTGCCTGCCTGGGCAGTGGCCTCAAGGCTCAGGGGATTCACTTCCCTAGAGGCAGCCCCCCGCACACCTCAGTAGTTGCGTCAATATCTCAGCTCCCCTGCCTCAATTTGGACAGGGCTGAGGGGCCTATTTTGTGTTGCTCCAGGGTTTCACAAGCGGAATGAGTCTGATCTCCCAGAGGCAGCTGCTTTCTGCCAAGCTTCCATTGGTCGGTTTCTCTTCCCAGCCTCAGCTCCGCCCGCCCCCTTGATAATGTCTCCTGGGGACCCCCAAATCCATCACACTGAATCTTTCTCATGAGTGACTCTTGAAGAGCCCACGCTAGACCCAGCCTGGGATTCCATGGCTATCATTCAGAGCCCTTTGCTGTTTTTTCAGAATGCAGATGAAAGCCGTGGAAGTGCGCCAATCTGATTTTTTTTAATACGCCTTAATTATGTGGGAAGCAGGAATGGAGATGGATGGAGAGGAAAGAGCTCTGGGGTAAGGGAAACAGTACTTGTCTCTGGTCTTCAGGGTCACCTTGGATGCTCTTGCAAGGCAAACCAGGACACCTGGAAATCTCCCAGAAGATACCCTCCTGCCAGCACTGGGGAAAATGAAGAAGACTGTGAACTGATCAAGCAGATGATCTGAGTTTGTGAAAAGCCGAGACTATCTCATTCCAGCTCCTCCCTTAAGGTAGAACTCCAGTTGCAGAGGGAACCAGACAACATAGGGAACCAGGGACCCTCGGCATCAGCATCACCTAGGGACGCACCAACAGTGAGGGGATGATCCCCTTCTGTGGACCCTGGGCGTCTGGCCCGAACACATCTGGCATTTAGAAGTGGTTATCTTTTGGAAGGATTACAGTAGGAGCTAAATGAGTAGACACAACTTGAATAAAAATTGAATGTTACTACCAAGAAAGAAAATAGATGTCTTATATAGTATTATTTAGAACTGTAGATATAATATAAAAACTTTTTTGTATTACGGCAGAGGGACAAGCACCATCTTTTGTAGAAAGGAGTTCAAGTAGATGTGTGTTGGTTAATTGGCATCGTCAACTGGACTGGGTTTGAGAACCACCCAGGAGCCATGCCTCTGGATGCGTCTGTGAGTGCATCTACACGAAGGTTTCCTGAGGCAAGAAAACCACCCCGATAGGAACTGAGTGAGCAGACAGAATAAAGCAGACTGAGGAAAAGAAACATGAAAGCCAGCTGCTGAGCACCAGCATCCCTCTCTCTCTGCTTCCTGACTCTGAACACAATGTGACCATCCACCTCTCATTTCTGTACCTTTGCCTTCCCCACCTTGGACACAATGTGACCAGCCACCTCCCATTTTTGTCTCCTGCTTTTGTGGGGGTACTTTGTCACAATGAGCTAAGAAATAGAGATACCATCACATTGCTTAGAAGCCAAATCTTTTTCAAGGTCCTGGCTCCAGGAAGCAGCAATAGCAGAGACACCATGGACAGGAAAACAATGATTTTATTTTTGTTGTTTATTTTAATTTGTTTCATTTTAATTTTTGACTTATACATGCATGCGCTCATTTCTTTTACTGATGGAGTCAACTTTGGAAAAGAAAGAAGATGCCTGAAATAAGATAAACAAAGACAAAGGGTGAAGGAGTATTTTTAGAACACATAAGACTTGGTATATCTGTAAACAAAGAATAAAACAGGAAACATGTAAAGAGAAAGAAAAGAAGTGGTAATTAAATCTTGGTCCTTTGCTTAGTTTTCCCAAGAATGTTGACAGGATGACAGGAGACTGTATCTTCTGAATCTCAAAAATAAATATTACAAAATGGTTATCTTGTTAAAGATTTCCTCCTTCTCTCCTCCTCTTCCCCCTCTTCCTCTCAAAGCTAGTTCACCCCTATCCATCCTCAAAGGTTGTCATTGTTATCAGTTAGGCAATGTTTCTCTTTGTATCTGTTAGCTAATGCCACATAACAAAATTCCAGAGCCAATTGCTTACATACACACTCACACACATAGTTAAGAATAAAAATAAATCTTAACAATGGTTTCTAATGACTTACTTTGGTATATTAGCCTTGGATCTTTTGACATTACTAAATTTATGTCTTGGCTCAATAGATATTTTATAGATTCTGTGCAGCGGTTTACTTAAGATTATGTAACTTGCAAATGTAAACAGTTTTTACTATTTTTTCTGATTTTTGCACCCTTTATTTATTTTCTTGCTAGTAAAAACTGAGCAGATTTGTTGACCAGAGGTGTTGCCTAATTTCAGCTCTGAGGAGGAAGAAGTTGAGAACACTACCAAGAGACACAATGTGAGCCATTAAGTTTCTAATAGATTAACTTTATCCATTTGAGGAATAACTTTCCTACTCTTCTGAACTGATTGTTAAATGCTTTATCTGTACCTAGTTAGACAATTATATGGGTTGTCTCTTCTATTTTGCTAATTGAATATAATGACTGTTACTTTAAAAAAAACTAAACTAACCTTTCATTCCTCACATAAATACTACTTGCTATATATTATAATTACTGTAAATCAATGTGAGACTTAATTTTCTAGAATTTTACTAAGGATCTTTCTACCTATAACTATGAGAGATATTATTGATCAATAATATTTGGGTGATACTTATGTCTGATTTTGCTATTAAGGTAGTACTCACCTCATGAAGTCAGACAATGTGTTACTGCCTCCCTTGCTTTATGAAAGTTTGTGTAAGAGAATTTTCTCTATGTTTCGTAGAATTACCAGTTAAACCATCTGAGCCTAGGAAATGAATGCGCACGGAAACTCAAGATTAAAGCTGCTTTCATTACAGCAGTGCTTAGATTTCCTCTTCCATCCTGTGCCTATTTTGGTAACTTATATTTGTCAAAGAATCTAAAGGAATTATCCGTTTTGTCCAATGCATCAAACAAATTGTCATATAATTATTCAGAATAGCCATTTGTGAACCTTATTTTGCCTGTAGAACATTTTATTTTTCATTCTTGATATTGCACAACCTCCCCCCATCTCACTCTCCTGTCTAAATACTTTGATTGATCTCTTCAAATAACAAACTTTTAGCTTAATTAATTTATGCAGTTCTTTGTTCGCCTCTATTATATTGATTTCTTCTCTCTTTAGTTTTGAAACACGGTACTGGACAGACTCCTGAGAAGCTGCCGCCAGTCTCTCAACAGCACATGAACGTACGGTGCCATCCCATCTTCCATTTATGTAATAGTTCATCAAAAACCCCGAGGGTCCTCTGTTTCCACCATCAAGGTCTTTTGATGTGTCCAGCTCACTGTTGGGATCAGACATTACGTTATGTCTTTGTTGGCCTTTTGTTTTACCTTTTCTATGAACTATCTATTCACAGGTTTCTCAAAGATTGTTTCTTTCTTGATTTGGAGGCAGGGACTACAGACGTGTGCCATCATGTGCCACCAAGTCCAGTTTTCTCCAGTTTTAAGCAAAATGTGCTAATTTTCATTGGGTCTGTAAGTTTTTATGTTATAATGCCTACCGGTCTTCATGTGCTGCAGTTTAGCCTCAGCACGCAGTCTTCATAACATCTTTCTATGGCGCTGTAGGTTTTTTTTTTTTTAACTGTGCACAGCTTTTCAATATTTTACATTTCGTGTCTTTACAATGCTAAATTTACTCTCAACACTGCAAGAGTTCTCATCCGCAGCTCCTCGTTTATCTCATGTTACTCCTTAATCCACCTGGAACATTGTGTTTATGACAGGAGATAAAATCTAAGTTTGTTTGCTCCAAGTGAATAGGAAATTATCCTAAGCATCTCCCTCATTGAGTCAAGGTCCTGTCTTTCTCTCCCACCACGTTATCAATTCAGGGAGTTCACACCTGGTCTGCTAATCCCTTTATTCCTGGGGCAATGCCTTCCTCCACCACTGTCACTTTTGCTGTGGTTCCGGCATAGTTTGGCCCCTCCAAACGTTAGGCTGAAGTCGTCCTCAAGTGTTGGCAGGTGCTGGGACCCTGGAGAGGTGTCTGAGTTGAGTTCTTCCCTCACTTCGGCTTGGACCAGGGACTATGAGAACTGATTACTTATTACAAGACAGGTCACCCCTCGTGTTCCACCTCCTACACATTCCTGCCAGCCCTTCCTCACCTCTGACTTGTTACAGTGCGGGTAACGCAGCATGTGATGGGGGATCAGTTACCAGAGCCCTCATTCAAAACAAACTGCTTCCCTTTCTAAATTATCCAGTGTCAGATATTTTGTTACAGCGGCTGAAAACAGACTAAGGCCTCCTAGAGCATGCTCTGCAATCAGGGGAACTTTATTGGGTTTTTTGTTTTTCGTCTTTTTTTTTCAAATACATGACTTTGCTGTTCTCATTAGCTTTCCATTGGGGTAATTTTAGCAGATTCTACTGGAGCTTGGCCAATGGTCACTTGGTCTCCTAATTACCATCAATTATCATTGCTTTGGCCAGGAATGAAAAGCAGCTTGTGCCTTGTTCCTTCTGTTTGTGCCCCACATACTTGAATTTCCCATCTTCTTGTCATTTTTATTTTTATTTGATAAGCTTTGCACTGTAGGTCGGGCTCATCGGTTCACTGTCAACTATGCCAGGTGATTTTGTTCCTAAGTATATATATTTTTCAGAGACACGGTTTCTCTGTAGCTTTGGAGCCTGTCCTGGAACTAGCTCTTGTAAACCAGGCTGGCCTCGAACTCACAGAGATCTGCCTGTCTCTGCCTCCCAAGTGCTCGGATTAACAGCGTGCACCACCGCTGCCTGGCTGGTCCCCAAATGATGATGATGATGATGATGATGATAATAATAATAATAATAATTTTACTATTATTAACAATGATATTACTTTTACAATATTACTTTTATGACTTAAACGAGACAAAACATTTTACTTGGAAATATAATTCCATATTGCTTTTTTGATATTGATTCTTCTTACATGATTTTTGTTTGTTTCCTCATTCAAGGATTCAATTTTCAGTATTTCACGGAGTGCAGCAGGCTGGCCAGCTGCCTGCGAGCTTCTACGTCATCTTCATTTCTTTACTCACCCGCTTGAAAGTTTAGGGATCCCATCTTCATTTCTTCACTGGTCTGCTTGAGAGTTTAGGGATCTGCGTTGAGATCCCGAGCACCACGCCACCTCGCCTCCCTAACCAACTGAAATATCTACATCTATTGGACATCCGTCTCCTCAGTATGAATATTGAGAGGAGCAGCCTTATTCATCCCCGCAAACTCGCTCTGGCCTCCACGTGGTCACTGGCCTTGTGAGCTCCGTTGAGAGAATTCAGATGAAACCCAGGATAGTGAGGAGGACAGGGGTTCCTCACACAGCAAAAGAGGGCAGCTGCAGGGGTGAGCGTGGACACTGACCAGAGAGCACTATTCTGATTTTATCGACTATTTTTAAGTCTCTGGGGCAGACAGTTTCCTAGGGAGTAACTTTCCAAGTGACTCTGACTGGAGGGCAACGGCGTCTTTGGTCTTCACTGTAGAGCCGCCTGCTATGCAGTACCCATCTCAGAAGGCTGAGGACAAGCTCTCCCTGAAACTGCAGTTCTTGCTTCTATAAGTTATTGACTATGAAGGAGGGGGTGAGCCTTGATGTTGTTCAATATCTAATTGCTAGCAGCTTACTAGCTACCTGAAAGTGTCCGCATCAGTCCTGTGAAGACTTGGGGTCCTGCTGCTGTCCTTTGCTTGGGAAAGACATTTATCCTTTAACTAGGGAACGGATGAGGAGCCTTGCAGAAAATGCTTGCGTGCGCACATGCGTGCGCACACACACCCATCCATCCCAGGTCCCTCTTCTACCTGCATCCTCAGGATTTAAGAGCGAAAAGAGAAGCCACAGGCCCCCACTTGTGCAGCCAGGAAAGTCTGCTTTTTGTTTAAGTTTGCAAATCCAGCAAATCTTTGTTTTATAAAAGTTATTTCTTCTGAAAAGGAATTTAATGCAAATTTCCTTTTTAATATCCAAATTTTCAAAAAAAAATACTTCAAATATGATCCTGTTTCCAAACCTCAGTTGAATTTTTCTGTTTTAAATGAACTCTTCCATTATGTAAACACTGGGGGAAAAACACCTGATTAAAGTTGTTTAGGGATGGAAAGTTTGGTTTTGGCTCACATTTGAGAGTGTATCCAGTGCATCGTGGTGGAGAAGACACAGTAGCAGGAGAATGAGGTGTCTGGTCTTATCGTTTCCAGTCAGGAAGCAGAGAAGGGAACACTTGTGCCCAGCTCACTTTCTTTTTACACAGTAGAGGACCCCACCCTATGGATGGTGACACACATTTAGGGTGGGTCTTCTCTCGTGGACTAAACCTCTCCAGAAACACACGCAAGGACGGGCATGCTCAGAGTGGTGTCTCCTGGGTGACTCTGAACCCAGGCAGTGGACATTCGAGGTGAGCTATCACTGCCTCCAGAACAGACTTAGCAGGGAGTTTCCTTTATTGGGTTGAAGTCCAAGAATGAAATTATATAAATTCACACAAGATTTTGAAGGACTTGGTTATGATTTCTGGGTATGGACACTGTCACTGAGTTGTTGAAATGGGAAAAAAAGAACAGAAAGGAATATCAAAAGCTCTCTTGAGTCTGCAAGCTATTATTTTTAACAGATTATCAGCACCACAACTAATAGTCCATCATCTAGAACCTTCTTCCTGTAGGTTTTCAAGCCACCAATAGTCTTGTTCCCAGCTAACGACCTACAAAACAAAGGTTCCAAAGACCGACACACAGCCCAGAGTGACACACAGCCACCTCTGTGGAGCGCCGAGTCTGGAGCCTGACGTTCAGCTGGTGCTTGGTGAACGTTTGTTACATGGAGACTCTGGATCCTTTTCCATCTGCCTTTGCCAATGACATCTCACTCTCCCGTGTTACTGCCCAGGTCACCGGGGACCGCTCGTTAGTGCACTGTTTCCCAGAGACAATGTTACACACACGTTGGAAGGTCAGCCTCTCGTCTGTGGTATTTGTGCATAAAATACCTTTACAGAGAAGCGCTCAGCATGTATGAGTCCTCACTCAACTGATAGGTTTCCCAAGAGTGGCATTAAGGGTGACCTTTCATACAGTGACCAATGCTGCATTCGTGGTTGGGGCTGGTACAGCAGTGCTCCAGGGAGCTCAGCACTTAATTCAATGCTCTACCTTCTCCATTTAAAAATTCTGTTTTTGTTTTGATTTTGAGACAGGCTGTCTTAGTGTTCTGTCACTGTGAAGAGACACCATGACCATGGCAGTTCTTATGAAGAGAAACGTTTAAGTGGGGCTGGCTTACAGCTTCAGAGGTTCAGTCTGTTATCAGCATGGCGGGAAGCATGGTACAAGCAGACACTGTGCTGGAGAAGGAGCTGAGAGTTCTGCATCTGGATCGGCAGGCAGCCGTAAGAGAACACCACACTGTCATCGGTCATGGCTTGAGCATCTGAGACGTCAAGGCCCACGCACAGAGACATACCTCCTCCAAAACTACCACACCTGCTCCAGCAAGGCCGCACCTCTGATCACGCCACTCCATGTGAGCCTGGGGAGCACACATTTTCTGTCAAACCACCACAGAGGGTCTCACAACTTAACCCTTGCTGGACTGGAATTTACAACATAGATCAGGCTGGCCTGTAGCTCACAGAGATCTGCCTGCCTCTGCCTCTTGAGTGTTGGGATTAAAGGTGTGTGCCACCACATCTGCCTTAAAAAGTCAAAATAATTTTTAAACAAAGACACTGTAATTTCATTCTTCACTAGGGAATGTCGGTGAGGTTGTCAATCCTATGGACACAGACTAATACCAGAAAAGGGGTGGGGAGGGAATGAAGATTTTTGGCATGTGTGGTGATTTGAATGAGCCATCCTTGCAGTCTCGACACTGAAATACTTGGTCACCAGCTGGCGGACTGTTTAAGATTAGGGGTGTGGCCTTGCTGGGGGAAGCTCGTCACCTAGGATTTGAGGTTTCAAATGCTACATCTCATTCCCAGTCACTTTTTTCTGCTTCTTGTTTGCACTTTAAGACGTGAGCTCTCCAGCCAGGTGGTGGAGGAAGAGGCAGGTGGATCTCTGAGTTCAAAGCCAGCCTGGTCTACCAAGAGAGTTCCAGGACAACCAGGGCTACACAGAGAAACCCTGTCTTGGGAAAGAAAGAAAAAATAGATGTGAGCTCTCAGCTGTTCTTGATGCCATGCCTGTCTCCTGCCACACTTCCCAGCATGGCAATGGACTTTTCCCCTCTGGAACCGTAAGCCCCAAACAAACCCCGATGTCTGCAAGTTTCCTTGGTTGTTGTGTCTTACCACAGCCGTAACAAAGCACAAGTGGTAGACCATATAACACAGGTGGCGTGACGTTACCTGGAGTGCCTGGGACAGACGTGTTTCCATGTCAGGTTGATCTCAGGTTTTAGGGTTTTTTGCGTCTACATAACGAGACACTTTGGAGACTCAAACGTGAGATCCATTCATGTTTCGCGCACGTGTTATTCGCATAGCCCGGAAGTACCAGGGCTTCCGTGCGCCGATGTTGCCAGTGGGAGCCCTACAGGTCAGTCATGGAATTCTCTGCTTGTGGCTTCATGGCAGGTGCTAAAGAATCAAAGCATTTGAGGTTTGGAATTTTTGGGGTTACTGATGCTCAGCCTGTGTGTTCTTTGTGGGAAGACACGTCACATTCATTTGATAGGAGTCGGGTGGTAGTTTGAAACATCACCCATAGACTTATGTATTTGAACGAGTGGTCCCTGGTAGATGGTGCCATTTGGGAAGGTTGTGGAACCTTTAAGGGGTGGAGCTTTGCTGGAGGAAGTAGTCACTGGGGGCAAATTTTGAGAGTTTCTAGCCTGGTTCTACTTTTACTTCATTCTCTGCTTTGCTTTTGTGGTTGAAGATGCAATTTCCTCAGCTTCCTGCTCCAGCCGCCTCCTGCTGCCTTGTCTCCTCCAGCACTTAGCGACTGTCCTTCCGGAACCGTGCGCCAAAATAAATGCTTTCTTCTAGAAGCCGCCTTTGGTCATGGTGCTTCAGTGCAGCCACAGAACGGTGACTAATACTCTGCACAGGGACCTGAGCCCTCCTCAGACATAGGTGTCTGCCTGGCTTACAGTACCAGTTTGCGACCTGTGGAGGCGGGCTTTACATCTAACTGGAAAGGAACTGGCTGCACCTATGCCAGACACACTACTAACAGGTGGGGACACCTTACATGCAGCTGGCAGTGCAGTTTGCAGGGTTCCTGGCTGAACAGGGCAGCTGGCAATAGTTCTCTCCCATCAGCCTGGTACCATGACAGTCACTCTGCCAGGAGGAGCTTCCAGCTCAGTCTCAGGCTGATTTCCCCATATCCTTGCAACCGAAGTGTGTAGTGTCCTCAGCCGCAGAGATTCACAGTCTGGCTTTGGTATGCAACCAACAGCAATAGCAATTGCCTTTTTGGTTTTGGGGGTACCAGGGATCTTCCCGGCCAATAATTCATGGTGAAGCAGCACACCCTGCAGCCTAAAATTTATACCCAACAACCCCATGATGCCTATGAATGCCTTTTCCTACCCACACAGGCTGGCTTCTACATTTTATTACATTTACTATGTGTTTTTGTGCATGTGGGTGCACACATGCCATGGTGCCCATGTAGAGGTCAGAGGAAAACATTTGAGACTTTTCTCTCGTTCTCCACCATGTAGGTCATGGTAAGGCTCGGCAGCAGGCACCTTTCCCGGCTGGCCCATCTTACTGGCTTTTTTCCTGCAGGGAAGACGTGCATACAGTTCTGGAGGAAATGATTGCTTACACTCCTACTATAAGCCTAAGTTTTCACCTGTACTATCCTGCCACTCACTCCTCTTCCACACCTCTGGTGAACTGCTCCTTGGGCTTTAGAACCTTCTGGAAGCTCAGTAGCACAGCATTTAGCTTTCTGTCAGTTTTTCCCCTGAGAATTCCATCTAAATACAAACTTTGCTATTATTGCTTTCAAGTGACCCCGACAGGATCCAACATGTTCTTCTCCTCTTTGAGCCTTCCCTAATTGCCTTATAAACCTGGCTTACATGCCAATTTCAATTATTCAGACTCACCAGAACATCTCATGTTTTGTAACAACCAGGTACCACCATGGGGCTCAGCAAAGTAGTTAAATGCCAGCACCAGTCCTGAGGTCTCTGATAAATCCACTTCTTTCTTCTCCATGGCACTGTCTTCCCAGGACTGGTGAAATGAGCACCAGACAGCATCCTGAGCACAGAACACTCAGCAACCCCTGCCCTTCCTTGCTCAGTTGTCTACCGGTCTCCAGTGTGCACAAGGCACCTGTGAGCCCATCTGTGGCTGATTTTCCTTCTTTTGCCTTAGGTTGTGCAGCCTGTGTTACAAGGGAGGATAAGCAATGACATCCTTGGTGTCTCCATTTCTGTGATGCTCAGACAGACATCCTGCCCATCGCTTGTCCCTTGGGCATGAGGACTCCTTAATTTTTGTTTGAAAATCTTTCCTAATTCAACAAGTTCAGGGGTATTCTCTTATAATGGTTTTCTGTTTTAAGGCCCCTGTCTACATGATGACGCATGGACTTTCCTCTCTTCTGCAGTAAAGAGTGTACTAGCAGAATATTTCCTATCACCTCTACATCTTCCTTCCTCTCTGTCCAGCTCTTCCCACTCTCCCACGTCTTTGGGCCCTAAGAGCTCTTCAGTCCAGGTGTGATTCACGCCTGCTCCCTGGCTGTTAGAAACAGCAAGTCAACCACTCGCTCTTACCTTCACTTTGTTCTACTTTTCTTGCCAAATCCGTGACTAGCACGGAGGAAAGTCACCAAATGTCCTTTTCCCTAAGGCAGGCAAGTTCTTCCTGGGCTGACAGTCATACGTCTTATCACCTACAGCGAATGGAGGTCATACAGCCCGCTTATGACTCCGTGGCATGCATTTTGCCTGCAGGGTTCATACTATTTCCCTACTCATCAGCCATTTGGGGACATTCACATGACAGATCTCATTTGCTAGGAGGCACACCCAATACCAAGAAAAGGATGTCTATCATGGGGTTCAGACAGCCTAGCCTTGAATACCTGTCCAAAACCCATAGTAGGGAATAAATAACCACCATTGCAGAAAGAAAGCACACATTCCCAGTCACACAGGGAATGTAGTCATATTGGAATTGCCCTGCAAACGCGCCACCCTCAGACAGGTCAGCCCCAAGATTATCACAGCAAAAAGGCTCATTCAGTTTCTCCTTAGCCTCGGCCTTGGTTCTGTTGGTTCCTGTGTAACAACAGGTTGGATGGTCGTATGAACAAGTATCTGTTCGCCCACATAGAGCACCAACAATGAGCTGAGGGAGGAACTACTTGGCTTGAGAGGCGTCTCGTGCCCCATTGCAGTTCCCGTGCCGTTGGCAGGAAGTGCCAAGGAAGGGTCTCCTCCTCCCCAGCAATCTTTCACTTGTGTGTATAATCTTAGTGGGGTGAACACCATGAGTCTTGCAACTTTCTTGGGAGCATCCAGGAGAAAATGTGTGAATCCAGAGGACGTAACCAACATGTGGAACACTCTTCATTCAACAACAGTGGTGTGTGTGTGTGTGTGTGTGTGTGTGTGTTTCTCTCAAGAACCAAAGAAGCTATCTTGCCTCATAGGAAAAACCTCTAAAAATTTAAAATAGTGAACTTTGCAAACTGTCTTCTCTGACTACAGTACAGTCGAACTAGAAATCAATAGCAAATGGACAGGAAAAAAAACTTCAAACACTTAGAATTTAAACAACACACTTACAAATTAACGGTTGGTCAAGGAGAAAGTCTGAGAAGGAAATTTAAATGTATTAAAGCTGAATGGTAATGAAAATGCCTATCAAAAATATCAAGAAAAAAGCAGTGCCAGAAGGGAAATTTACAGCTTTTGTTGATTGCAGCAAATGAAGAATTCACAAGCCAATAATGCAGGTTCCTCCTAAGAAGCTAGAAAAGTACAGCCAAGTGAACTCGAAGCAACAGACACAGGAAAAAATAAGGAGGAAAATAATAAACTTTAAAATCAGAGACTTAGGGATGTCTCAGTCAGCAAAGCACTTGTTTCCAAGCACAAGGACTCTGAAGACTGAATCCTAGAGTTCACATAATGTGCTGGGCAAGGAGACACACGCTGGAATCCCAGATCTGGTGTGATGGGTATGAACACGCTGGAATACCAGCCCTGGTGTGATGGACATGATGACACACGCTGGAATCCCAGCTCTGGTGTGATGGGCATGAACACACTGGAATCCCTGCTCTGGTGTGAGGGCATGACGATACATGGTGTAGTCACACTCTGGTGTGATGGGCATGATGACACACACTGGAATCCCAGCTCTGGTGTGATGGGCATGAACACACTGGAATCCCTGCTCTGGTGTGAGGGCATGACGATACATGGTATAGTCACACTCTGGTGTGCTGGGCATGGTGACACACGCTGGAATTCCAGCTCTGGGGAGGCAGAGACAACAGTATCCTGGAGCTCACTGGCCAAATAACCTGTTTGATGAGCTCCAGGTCAGGGAGAGACCCTGTCTCAGAGGCAACGGATGGCGTTTTGAAAGATCACATGACCTTCACATGCACAAACATTATGCTCACATGCACCTGCACACACAAGTGCACAAACATGCATAAGAAGAAAACTAAATTGAAAATAAGAACACAACAGAAAAAAACATGAAATGAAAAGGTGTTCCTTTAATGAAATCAGCAAAGCTAATACATCCTTAGCAGGACTAACAAAACCTAAAAGAGGGGAAACACAAGTCACCAGTATCAGGAATGAAACCAGTGACGTCACCACATCCCAACATCATTAACAGACAAGACATGCCACTACGAACTCCATGCTCCATCCATTAAAAGAAATTATAATGTTTATTTTTTAAGATTTGAAAAAAATTAAGTTGCATTTCTGTGTGTGGATCTGTGCATGAGAATCCAGGTGTCCAAAGAGGACAGAGGCATTGAGAACTAGAGTTAAAGCTGATTATGTAGGTCCATGTGGGTACTAGGAACTGAACCATGGTCCTCTGGATGAGCAACAAGTACTCTTAACTACTGAGCCATCTCTCCAGCCCCCAAAGAAATTTTAAAACTTAGAAAGTAACTTAATTTTCCTCTAACTAAAAACTAACCAAATCCAGCCAATATTAAATATATTGTAGTCCTACAACCATTAAAGGAAATTTTACCTGAAAGTTTTATTTAAAAATTTCCCATGGCCAAATCATTTTAGAAAAGAATTGTACCAAAATTTAAAGAATGAACATTAAGCTTACATAATGTTATCCACAAAATAGAAGAGGACAGAATACTTCCTGATTAACTTCATGAGGCTCTAATCATAAAAACAGACTTTACACAAAGAAAAAACAGAGTAACATTCATACCAATATCACGAACTTGGATGCAAAATTCACAACAAGATTGAACCTAAATATGTAAAGGATTATTACTAATATATCTTTTGGCCAATTGGAATATTCAAAGGTGAATTAGTTTGATTCCTTATTTGAAAGTCAACCAATAATAACATTGTGTCATGTCATAAAATCATGAAAATGGTCAAAAATATCTACAAACCCTTGAGCTAGATATTCTTCAAGGTGAATAATTTTCCCAGGAAGGTCAGGAATGAGGCAAGTCATTTATATCTGCGTTCTTGCCGAATGAAGAGCTGGATGTTGTAGCTGCTGAAATAAGACAAGGGGGTGGGGGTGGAAAGACCTGTGGATAGGAAGGAAGAAATGAAAACACTCTTTATTTTCAGACACGTCATGGCTACCTCTGTAGGAAATGGCATGAGTAAGGTTTGCACGATCACAAATGACCCTGTACATTTTTTAGATTTATTTTTTTTAATTGTCTGTGTGGGGATATATGCACCTGTGTACAGTACCAACAGGATCAGAGCTCATGTAAGATCCCTTGAAACTGGAGTCACAGGTGCTTGTGAGCTGCCAGACCTGGGTGTGGGGAACAAAACTCCGGTTCTCTGAAAGAGCAGTAGGCACTTCAAACAGCAGAGGCATTTCTTCAGCTCAAACATGTACATTTTAATTGTGATTCTATGCAATGATCATATGGAAACCAAATTTTTAAATGAAGTAATATTTATAGCTATCTTCCAAAAAGAAAATAAAAGAAAGAAAAAGATGTCTTAATCTTTTTCTAAGTCAATTCTAAAATGTCCATTAAAAATAAATGAAGGCATAAATAACTTAAGAGATGTATTCACAAAGAAGGAATGTAAAACAAACAAACAAACAAAAACAAAGCAAAACAAAAAACTCTTTTCTCCAAACAGATCTATAGAAGATGTGATTTCTAGCAAAAACCTAACACATTTCTTTAAAACAGATTTAGAAAAGCTTGTAATGTATGTGGAATGGTTAGAGCAATCCTTAAGAAAAGAATAATTGAGAGGAATAATTTACCCAGGATAAATACTTGCAACTCAGCTAAGCGGCTGCAGGGTAAGCTGGTGAAGGGTTGATGGGCACATGGATTGATGGGACAGGATGCCGAACATAGGAAGACCCGTGTAAACACGCCACCTGGGTTTCTATTGTTGCTGTAACACATGCACACCCACACAGAGTAAATAAATGAACAAATTTACTCTCAAAATTGGGGGAAATTGTCAAGATTTAGGGTTAAACAAGAGTTCTCACGCTTGATACCAAAATGAAAGACCGTTAAGATGCATCTACCTCACCTAGTCTGGAAATTTTTGTTCTGCAAATGCCCCAAAACAGACAAGTCCCTGACACAGACAAAACATTTGCAAACATCTCACAAAGGACCTGTCCTAGGATACACAAGTGGGATGTGGACAAAAGATCTGAACAGATATTCTATTTTTTAAAAAGTGTACAGTAAAATTAAATAGGTATTTTTAAAAGATATTCGCTACCATTAGCTCCCAGGGAAATGCACATTTTCTTGAGATATTACTACATCTGTCAGAATGGCTAAAATACAAATGCCGACAGTACTAAGTGCTGATAAGAGTGAGGAGAACCTGAGTCACCACAGACTGCTGCTGTGGCTGTGGAGAGGTGTGGGTGTTCTGGACATCCAAGTGTTTTATAGATGTAAGCTTCTACAGAGAAACCCTGTCTCGAAGAAGGAGGATAAGGAGGAGGAAGAGGAAGAGGAGGAAGAAGAGGAAGAGGAGGAGAAGGAGGAAGAAGAAGAGGAGGAGAAGAAAAGAAGAAGATGAAGAAGAAGAAGAAGAAGAAGAAGAAGAAGAAAAAGAAGAAGAAGAAGAAGAAGAAGAAGAAGAAGAAGAAGAAGAAGAAGAAGAAGAAGAAGAAGAAGAAGAAGAAGAAGAAGAAGAAAGCTTGTGCCAACAGAGCCCAGCAATCACTCTCATGGGAGTTCTTCCCCTCTTCCCCTAGAAACCCATAAATCTGCACAGGGATGCTCATAACATCTTTATCCATGGTAACCAAAACACAGAACCAGCCCTTGAAGGAGCACACTGTGTGCCCCCTCCTATCACAAATGCAACCCAAGGACCAACTGTGGGTGGAATTCTAGGAAATGACACTGAAAATTTTTTGTTGTTTTATGCTCTTTGTTTTGTTTTGTTTTCAGAAAGAACAAAGGAAAAGACCACATGACTATGTAATTCCATTTACTCAACAATCTTGAAATGACAAAACTTGGGAGGGGTGGCCAATACAGTGTTGTCGGGAATCACCTATCATCCTCAGGAACAGGGAGACTTTGGAGGGTCGGCAGTGTTGGTGACTACCCAAAATTTCATCTGTGTGTGGGGGACGGGGATACAGGAATAATTGGAGATGGGGGCAGGGATTCTATTCCGCCATACCCACAGCCTCTAATGTGGCATTGTTGGTGGTTTCAACAATTGTTAGTCAACTCTAACAGTTAATAGAGTTCTTGCCTAGCCTCTAGGAAGCCCCGGGTTTGATCCCCAGCACCACATAAACAGGAGTGATGGTGGAAGCATGTATTTGCAACTCGCAGGTGGAGGCTGGCGGATCAGAAGTTCAGGGTCATCCTAGACCACCTGCTAAGTTCAACGTCCAGCCAGTGCGGCACGAGACCCTGTTTCACAAACAAAACAGCACCAAAAAAGCCTGCATTCTTTCTTAGAACTGCACGGTGAATCCACACTTCTTTCAAACTGCCTGAGTGCTCCCACAGTGTATGTATTCTTAAACATGCTACACGTCTTGACACACACAAAGACAAGGGACAGGTGATTATTTCTTAAATTTGGGGACAGTACCACGCTCCTAAGTGCCATCCCCTCATGTTGCTGGCAGCGACTGCGGGATGTTGGATTTCGGAGTGGGTGAGGAGGATTCAGGGCCTGGACGCGTTGCGATCAGGTGTGTGTAGAGGTGGGCGTTGATGTGAGCGAGAGGCATGGCCCAGAAAGAAAGCGCCAGAGCTAAGCATCCCCTCTTGTCAAAGAAGGTGACAGGCTAAGAAGGTACCATGCAGAATGTCAGTTGGGGAAGGGTTTCGGGAGGATGCTGGAGCCTCGGGAACGCCTTCCCATGCACCTTTCAGGAGGCAGTGGGCGGGGAATGAATCCCCGGGAGCAGTGACCGAACCCCCCCCCCACCCCCCCGCCATGCTCAGAACCAGGTAAGCAAGGGACCCGCAATCGTGCTGGGCAGTGCGGTTCTCAGAGGCGGCGCCGGGTCTCGGAAGCTGCTGCGGAGACGCCAATGAGGCTGAGAGCCTGGGGCGGGTGGGGCATTGCGGAGATCTCGCCGGCGCCAGCCGAGTAGCAGCGGCTGGCTGAGAGCGCGCTCACCCAGGCACGTGGGTGTGCAGCCACCGGCGCCGCCCGGCCTGCGCTCTGCAGCACCTCGGCGCGGATGCAGGCGCGGGAGCAACGGCGCTGGGCAGGGTTGGGATACGGCCCGCACAGCATCCTGACCAGACGCCTGGAGGCGCTCTCCATGCACGTCCCTTCCCTGTTGCCCGGGCCTTCTTAAATTTCCGGAATGGAAAGCCGTAAAACGGGAGGCTTTGTCCAGGGATGGCTGGGGACACCGGAGCTTCTAAACCTTTAGCTCACACCCTGACTAGTGGTGGTGGGGCTGAGACAGATGGACATTGACCTGTGGAGCCACCTTGGGTTTTCACAGGAACTCTACCAGTAGCTGAGCCCGGGACCCTAGGGTAGCCAGCAGGTTCCACGTGGGTGCACTCGGAGCTGGGGCAGCGGTGGCCCGGCTGCGTATATCCGTCGTAGACGCTCCGCAAAGGCTGCTCCCAGCCCCAGGCATCCACGCGTGTCTGGTCCGGGTGCAGGGGAACCCTCTGGGGAAGGAAGGTGGTGGGCGGGATGAGAGGTGAATAGCCAGCAAGGAGGGGGCAGAAGGCACTAGAAGGTAGCGGTCCCACTGTCGCAGCAAGGCTGCAGTTGGCTCAGTGGAGACGACAGGGGCAGTAAAGCGCCTGTCAGGCGCACGATGGTCCTGACAGGGCCTTGGTCGGCTCTGAGAATGAATAGAGGGGAAAGGGCCGGCCCAGACTCTTGTGGCTGCTAGTCGATGTGCAGAGATTTGGTCATAGGGACTTGGAGAAAGAGAGGCGAGGGTGACAATGCTTGCGCTATGGAAGGGAATGGTGACACTTAGCACAGTTCTTGAGTGCATGCCCGCAGCCTGGAAGCTTCTAAACTCCATCTTATCCCGGGACCCCCCAAGCTGCCATTTGTCCCCTTCCACCATGCCCTCGTCGCAGCCTTCCAAGATTAACCTGTCGATACTGCCAGCTCCCTTTTAGATTAAAAACCAGGACAAATTCTGCACTTTATTAACCTGCCCCACCCATCACCATAGAGCAGCTTCTCACAGCCCACACCAGGTGTGGTCACTCCAGAGACACAGTTCCGCAGACCTCAGATCGAGCGGCAGGAGGACGCTGAAGGCAAACACTCTGCAGCGACCAGTCTGGTTCAATGTCACCCCCTTCATCCGGGTTGCGGTGCGCTTTCTAAACAGGGCGTGACCCTGTAGACAGACCAGCCAGGTCGAATCAGGGCCCTGCCCGCATCCAGTCACTACCGCCCAACACCCCAATCCTTCACTGTAAGGCGTGTCTCCCTCCCCCCCCCCACACACACACCGTGCACCGCGCTAGCTACATCAGGCTCCTCTCAGTGCTCTCCAAGGGCAGGGCGTGTGAAAGTCCAGGATCTGACCACACACCTCTAACTATGCGGGACCCATCTTGTGTAGGTTTGTACGTTTAACTACATAACCGTTCCTAGACGTGCAAGATAAAGCATTGGGCGGGGGTAGTTTGCAGTTCAAGTTCAAAAACACATCCTTGAGGCTCTGAAGTGTTATTCACGGCCTCTCTAGGCTTCATCTTTGAATCCAGATCCCCGGAATTACCTCTTCAGGCCTTCCACAAGTGTCCGGTATTCTCCCAGTTTCCCCGAGAGAGGGTTGAGAAAACAGAGTTTAACTGTGAAAACCCTACGATCTGTGTCTTCTGATTTTTTTGGCCATAACCAACTTTCTATTTTAAAATGGTGGTTAACATCAAAATTAACACCTGGGAGCCCAGAACATCCAGCTTCCTTACTAAAAGGTACAGGTCTGTGTGTGTGTGTGTGTGTGTGTGTTAAATGAATTATTCCCCCCTTTATGTAGTGTAGTTTGGAGAAGGACGGAGAGGCATCTGCTTGAAAACAAGAGGCTCCTTAATTTGACCGGTCCCTTTCCTTTTACGTTTCCCTATCTCTCATGGGTAGCTTTCCAGCATCCCCCAAAGTTCCGTCTAGCCCTTGGTGCCTGAAGCTTTACATAACAGTTAAACTTCCTACTAAGCAAACCTGCTGAACATTTGCCCTCTGCCCAGAGAAGCTAAACACTCATAGGACATGAAAGGGTTGGGGACAGGCCCTCTGGGTCGAGGTGGGGGTAGCTTCGCGGATGGAGGCTGGGAGTGAAGGTGGAGCGCTAAAGGACCAAGGGCCAGAGTCACGTCTTCTTCCTTTTCGTGCCTTGGCCTCTGCAGTGATCACCTTGGACGGAAACCGCATCCACGACCAAATCTAGTACAGAACTCTTTTGGACAGAAGTTAGAAAGAAGCTAGGGTAGAGAGAGACAGTTTGCTTCTAATAATCGCATAAGTATACCTACAGTACCGCCCAAGCGGCGAGCAGACGCGGGATTCACCGTCCCCACGTGCTGCTGGGGTTGGCGCAGACCAGTCCGCGGGCATCGCGGCGAACGTGACACCGCATTTTCTCCGAATTCCTGCCATCTAGGATGGTGCAACCAAGGGAGGGGGTCATAGGGAGGTGGCGTGCGAGGCTGCGAAATCCGCTCTCTGCAGAGAACTGAAGCTTGGAACAGCGCGAAACTCCGAAGGCGTTCACAGTCAACAGAAAAGCAACGCCCAGTTGTGGGTGGTTAATAGCCGGCTTCCCACGGCCAGGAGGCTTGTCCCTAGCGGCACCGCTACCTTATGTTTTAATTTGATCTTTATTGGGTCTTTGCTCCCCTAGGCTGCGGACTGGACTTGCGTTCCGAAGGCCACTGCCCTCTCTGGGGAGGGTGGACCTTCAACTGCGGCTCCCTCCCTCCACACACACACCCAGGGAGTCAGCTAGAGTTCCTAGCCTTCTAGACCTGAGTTATCCGGCATCCCCGGGCGTGGTCCAGTCCTGGGGGCTGGGGTGGGGGTGGGGGTCTTTCTAGCCTTGGAGCCGAGCCGTATCTACAACGCAGCCCCTGTACTCCACGCCGGTGCTCAAAAAGGAGAGAAGGGGAGGGGAGGGGTCGCTCTTAACTATGAAGTGACAGTGGTCTACCCAGTGTGTGTGTGTGTGTGTGTGTGTGTGTGTGTGTGTGTGTGTGTGTGTGTGTGTGCTGCAACCCAGGAGGGAGGGTTCTACTGCCAAGGGCAGGGCGGAGGACAGTAAAGGCCGGCTGGTAGAATGAGAGAGCTTTCCCAGGTTCAGTTGCGGTGATCACCCGGCACTGCAGCTAAAGGAGCTGGTTGCACCCTGCGTGCTCCCCCGCCTTCCCTGTGTTCCCCGGCTTTTCCAGGAGGAAAGATGGGGTGCCCATAGCGGGTGGGGTGCGCTGGGCTGCCCAGCCGGGCGATCACGTGTGTCCCCCCCACTCTCCCCCTCCCCCGCTACTGCAGCGGGAGTTCCAATCAGAGCGCGCCAGGGGGCTCCTCCCGGGCAGGAACCACCCGGCTCAGCGGCGCGGGGTGGGCCGCCGTCACCTGACCGCCCGCCCCCGCCCCCCGCGAGTAAGGGGCGGTGGTAGCGTCTGCTCGGTTACAAATGGCCCCTCCCGCCCCGCTCGCCCGCTCGCTCGAGCTCAGCGCGGACCCGCCCGGGACCGCTCCTCGCAGCAAATGCCTGGGTCCCACCGCCCTACCCGGCGCTCGCTATCCGGCCACCTCGAAGGGCTCGCTCAGACACCCGGAGGTCCGGTCACCTCAGTGGGTGCATCGGGCACCCTGTGATCCGACCACAAGGCGAGGCGCGCTGGTCACCCGGGTGGGCGTGCTGGGCTTCTCTGCTGCGGAAGTCTGGACCACAGTGTGATTCCCCTTCTAGCAGTAGGTGAGTGCCCAGAGGGAGCGCAGGCGTGGGATGCTCTCCAACCGTGTGGGGACCCCGGGGTCCTCCGAGGCACTAGCGGATTTGATGTAATGACTAAGTCAAGCTTGCAGAGCGAGTCCGAAGTCGCTTGCCTTCTGGGCCTCTAAAAGGAGTTTCCCCAGTCTCTGGTTTGGAAGAGAGCTCTTTGCTTGGAAGAATTCTTGTCTTGAGATACTTGACAAAGGTTGAAAAGACACTCAGGTGGGAGCCGGTAGCTGCAGCTAGCTGGCGCGGGTTGGGCACTGCCTGAGAGTCTCAATGTGGGGGGCGGGGGCCCTTGTGAAAATCAGCCCCAGATAGGGCGAAACCTAGGCGTCCGGTCACTCTGAAATGCCAAGGAGAAAGGGAAACCGAGTGGTTCTAGCGGTTGCGTGCTGATCAGCCAACCCCCTCTGTAGGTTTCTGATCTACCTCTGTAGGTTTCTGATCTACCCCTGTACTGCAGGTGATTTTGCCAAGGAGGTGTGAGACTTGAAGGCACCTAGGAAATATTTTTACTTTATGACTTTTGAGCAGAAAATACGTGTTAAAGTGTTGAATTGCGAGGAAAGATGTGAAAAAATCATTTAATTAACCTTTATTTGTAAAGTTTTTGTTTTAAATGAAAGGTAGCATCGGTGTAGATATTTAAAATACTATTTTGCGACTGTACCTTTGGCTTTATGACTGGGCTGGGGTTTTTTTCCTTCTTAGAGAGTTGCATCCATATATTTCTTATAACCTTCATCCCTTCGAACAAGACCCTTCAAAATAGAAATAAATACCAAGGTGTGTGTGTGTGTGTGTGTGTGAACAGGACTGGAGAAAGCGGTTCTGGGGAATAGAAGACAGCCTCCTTTGAGTACAGTGATGGCCAATTTAATTTGTCATATGCCACTGGAGGGAATGTCAAGCTGATAACACACAGACTGGAGAGAAAATGAAGTAGGAGTTGCCGGTGAAGGAAGAAATAGGCCCTAATCCAGTTACACTCAGGAAAGAGCCGAAGGCTGAATCCCTCCACACTGGGGCTTCAGTCTGTCTTGGTGGAGGTGGAGGGGTGGAGGGAGGCAGTTTGAGCTGCAAGTGCTGAGAGAGAGTCAGGATTGGGAAAATGGGTGTGTCCAAAGACAGCTCTTGCCCATGTACTCCAGCTACACTGTCTGAAGGGTTCAGAGGTCTGCTGACTCATAAGGAGGCCAGCACAGTTAGATTCTACTTTTAGACCTTAACCATACTTGTAAAGTTTTTTTAAAAAAATAAAACATATAATAACCCTTATCAGTCTTACTCAGTCTCCTCACATCTTGACTTTGGGAGATTTTTCTCCTGGGATTTTATATTCACCCCTTTTATTTCAATGTTCGCCATGCATGTTGGTGCACACATCTCATTTGACTTGACACAAAGGTTTTCATCTCCACCGTGATATTAGAAACAGTGACACCCTTAACCACACGATTATGTTCAAGGTATTGTTGAACATATTGGAAAATTGGAATGTGGGCAATTTAGTTTCTTAACAGCAAAGATTCTCCTTGCCATTGCATTGCAAGATCAGAGAGCCCCACCCTGTTTCTGAGCCTCTGCATGCAGCCAGGGAAGGAGCCCTGCAATTGCAGTGGTGCAGGGCGAGGCACTGCTAGTCTTGGGTGTTGCCTGCACTGTGTGTTCACCCATATTCTAGGGGGAAGACTTCGACCCATGTGCCGGGCTCCAAAGCCTGATATTTCTCCATCTCACCTGCCAGCTTGGCAGATACACTATTTATAATAACTTGGAAAGGTTGCTTTTGATGAAAAGACACTAAGTGAGAACTGTTTCCAAACTTAAGGTCTGGGAAGCTGAAAGACACGATAGAAAAACAGACGGCCAAGGCTATGGATCTCCTGATAAAGATTCCTTATTAAATAAAATAGGTTTTGGAGGTTTTTTATTTTTTTGTTTTGTCTGGTGAGGTTTTCAGGTGATATATGGAATAAGCCAGCATGGGTGTTAAGTCAAGAGCCTGGTATCTTCATGAGGACAGGAGGAAGAAATAAATGAGTGGACTGACCCTTTACCGCAAAGTCCACCAAGCAGAACCAGGTCAAGCCAGGCCACCTGACTAGAGGAAGACCACCTCTGCAAGACAAGATTTCAAATCTATAGGAAAGAAAGGGTTGCAAGCCCTTTGAAGAAAAGGGCTTTATGAATTCATAATTGCTAATCCCCATGGCCGCTCTCCTGCACATCCTCTACCGCAGACAGTGGGGCTGACCAAGAGGAAGGAAGACCAAAGCTTTTCTACTTTCCTCAATTTTTTTTTCTGAAAGATGCCTGCCCACTTAAGGTAAATACATGATTTTAAGAGGAGAAAGAGATACTTCGCACCTGATTGCTTGAATGAGCTAGCACATTTCCAGATCTGGCTGGACCTGTTAGCACTTCTCTCAGCCATTACTCCGAGTGAAAATTGCATGTTCCTTTTTAAACTGATCATTCAAGTTCAGAGCTGATGAAACTCCTTCTGTTCCCCCAACACACACACACCTTCACCCCCATTACATTTCTTACCCTCTCTTAAATCTACGAAGCATACCTACAATCCCAACACCTTGAAGGCGTTGAGTCACAGGAACAAACAGTCAGGGAAATTGCCTGCGATCGCAGGTCATTCTAAAATCAAAATGACTTCAGTAGCTTCAGGGCTCAGATTGGCAGGACAGCTCCAGCACTCTGCTTGGATGCTAGTGCCTTGGCAACCATGCTTGCAAGGTCTTTTCCTAAGACATCCAGTGGCACTGTCTACTTGCTCATTGCAGTGTGAGAAGGTTCCAGAATATTTACTGCCTTGAGTTTCCCAGAGTAAATAGACACACACAGCACTGTATGAGGAACATTCCAGAACATCCCAGTGAAGCTAGTGATCTGACTGAATTAGCACCTGGACTACTAAAGCACACCAACTAGTCTCAGTTTTTACCCCAAGAGAAGCTGTTGTTAATGAGCACAGGTTTCTCAGGACACTGGAGGGGATTGAAGGACAAAGGGGAGGGGGCAATATCTAACTTGGAGCCAACCTTGAGAATCTCTCTTTTCCTCTGGGTATGTCACGCCACACTTGTGATTTGTGAGGCATTTGTTGAAAACCCAGTTTGCAAACCAACTGTTGTCAGGGAATTTTAGATTTGTAACATCATTAGTTCTTGTATGTTTGAAAATTGATACATTTTTATTCTGTGTGTGTGTGTGTGTGTGCGTGCGCACACGCGCGTGCATGTGTTGTGTGTTTGAGAGAATGAAAATCAGTTTTGTGAACGCTGGAAGCTGGGTGTGGTAGTGCATGCCTACGATCCCAGCACTCTTGAAAGAGTGAAGAAGGAGGATCCATGTTCAAGGCTAAACCTTGTCTCAAAACAGACAAAACACAAAAGCCCCACCCAGGCCAGCAGTCCCCGACCCCAGCATTTGGAATTGCAGCCCTTTTCATTCTAAGAGGCATTAAATACTTGCACAGACATTTCTGCAGGATTCAAGAATGCGCTTCGCGTGCATTCTGCCGCATGCACATCCGTCCTACACAGACTGAGTCTGCTGCTTGGGATTATTAGATTTTCATTTTGAGGATACTCTGGGGCTCAGGAGCCTTTGTAGTTGTGTCTTTTCCCGTCTGTGGCTACTAGATTCTGACTCTGTCTAACTGGGCTATCTCTGGACCGTAAGGACAAGTGATGAATAAATATTGGTTTTCCTGTGAGCAAGGGAGGTTTCTCTTCCTCTCACTTTTTTCATTTTTTTAGGTTTCTAATTTGAAAGCAGTCCAGTTCTAGATGTTTGGAGTCAAAATTCTGTGACAAGTAGCCTCGCTCAGAGGCAGCTCAGAAGTCACCCACTTTGGTCAAACGTCTGCCACTCACAGAATCTGCAGACAACTCTTAACTGCTAATGCTCTGACCATTTTGCTCTTGCAGGTGTTCTGACCTCCGACTGCTGCCCTCCTGTCTGAGCGTAGTTCAAACTGTAAGTTCAACAAACCAAATAATTAAATATCGATAGTTTAAGAGATCTATACTGATTTTCCAGTCTGTCTACCTAAGATTCAGGAAGAGGGAAAGGGGGTGGAGACCATGACTTGGGGGGGGGGGGCGTGCAACACCGGGACATTTATTTATGACTCAGCCTTATGACTTTCTGTGACTGCCTAGGCCCTCGCAACCCTTTACTGCCTGTCTTTTGCACCCTCCCTTGCTACATTGTAAGACCCTCCCGTGCTATGTTGTAAGAAGGTGTGAAGCTCTGGTCTCTGGGCAATGCCACCTTAATATTTCCCCAATGTCCTTTTCTTTCTAGATGGCCCTGTATGTTCTAATATCTTAGCTCGAGCAGATGGGTCCTCATATGTAGTTACCTCCAGACTCAGGAGCTGAATTCTTCGGGGTCAGATGAAATTCTGTGGGTAGCAACTTCACCCCCTACACTAACCAAAATGCCGGCTCCCAGCTGGTGAAGACTACAGTCTTGGGGTGCTATACTAGTAGGTTATAAAATGCAATGTATTAAAGTACCCATAAAGAGGCTACATGGCACAAGAGTTTACAGGTTTCCCCAGGGGCTGGATCTGCCTTCTCCACCTTCTGGGTATCAATGCATCCAAATGTGACTCTTTGAGCAATGGGGATCATCTGTGCTCTGAAGGGATCGGTGCTAGGAGAGACACGTTCTCCCTCCTGCTTCACATGCCTTGACATGTAATTTAAGATATTTAAAAAAAAAATCTTAGCATTTAATGCACTCTGTCAGTGGATGGGCTCGGAAGAGCTGTTTTTTTTTTTTTTTTTAATAGAAAAGACATTTCTCTTATCTTCTCTCTTGTTTTTATGCCGTCCTGTGTCTGCCTCCTTGTCTAAAACACAAATTTCTGTTATCATTCAGTTCACTTAATACCACTTCCATTTTTTGTGTCTCTGCAGCTCTTTGCTAGAACCGCTAATAGACTTTCAACACAAATAGTGTATTGATCACTGAAATCTCTGTCGAGCTTGACTGAATATACATAATGGGGTGTCAATCGGAGAAAAATCTCATAATAAATGGCAGGCAACTTATATTCATGAGAAAAATGTCTTGGGCAGCACACAAAATATCATGTTTACTGTAGCATGACAGCTACCTTCACTGGTCCCGGCCGGTCTCTGCCTCATTCATGGTAGGTATTTAATCGCAAAGGCAGGGTTAGAATGCCGAGCTCCTGAATCTTTCGTTTCTTTGTTTGTGTGAGAGGCATTTTTGTACACTCCACAGAGTATAAACATCTTCCAGAAGCACCGCCAGCAAGAAAGATCTTTTATACCTGAAGAATTCATAAATTGCAAACAAATCTGTTTAAGTTGATGTATATTTAAAATCAGCTACTGATTTATGCAGTCCATATTTTTAAATTTTTTACCATGTGTGTACCAGGGCATACACACACTGTATGCAAATATTTCCAATGCATGTATGGGAACACACAGTGTATTTAGAGAGAAGCCTGTTTTACATAAATTATTTTTAAGAGCAACCAAACAGAGGAATAGCCATGCACTAGGAAAACCACATTTTAATCCCCCAACCCAACTCCCTTTAAGCTTGCTGTTGGATGATAACGTGAAGGAATCTCATTTTTATAATTTTATATGCAATCCTTTAAACTTACTTTTCCTGCCAGAAGTCTTGGGTTATTTCTGCAAACCCAGTACCAGAGAGGCTGAGGCAGGTGGTTAGCTATGAGTTCAAGGCCAGCCTGGGCTACAATGTGAGACCAGTGTCAAAACAGTTGAATTACCAGGCTTGATGTCCCACACCATTAGTCCAAGCACTTGAGAAGCAGAAAAAGGCTTCTTGGTGAGTTCTAGGACAGTCTAGTCTACATAATGAGACCATGTCCCAAAACAAAGTGGTCAATCAATCAATAAAATGAATGGAGATGGCTGGATCCCAGGAGCTGGCATAGTCCACCTGGCAAAGGAAAGACCCTGTGTCAAGAAACGAGGAAGATCGTGCCTGAGGACACCAGCCTCCACACTAACGTGCACCCACATGCATGTGTGTACCTGCACTTGCAATTACTACTTCTCCTACTGTGGATGATAGAGACCGCTTTTCCCGATAGAGCAGCCACTGAGACAAGCTAATGTTCCCAGTGAGAAGGGACCTTCAGGGTGGTGCCGCCCTGGATAATCGTAGACACTTCTGGCAGAGTCCAGTTTCTTTATGTACTGACTTGGCAGCTACTAGCCAGCATAGACTCCTGCTCCTTGAGGGATCCTGGATGTCCATGGCATGAGGTGACATCCTGCTTCTCCCCACGCAGTCTCAAATGTGCAGTCTTTCCCAGTCTATTGGGCAAGCAGCCATTAGGTTTGCCTCCTCTTCTCTAAGCAAATTAAACCAATGGCCTTTTGCTAATCAAATTTTGGGTTTTTTTTGCCGGGCAGTGGTGGCACACGCCTTTAATACCAGCACTCTGGAGGTAGAGGCAAGCGGATTTCTGTGAGTTCAAGGTCAGCCTGGTCTACAAGTCCCAAAGCTACAGAGAAACCCTGTCTCAAAAAAACCAAAAAAAAAAAAAAAAAATTGGGTTTAAAAAGAATTACTTAGTGTGTGTGTTTACAATTTTCTTGATGGAGCACAGACCACCATGTGCTGTGGAGGCCACAGGACAACCTGTGGGAGTCGATTCTCTCCTTCCACTGTATGAGCTCCAGGGATCCGCTCAGGTCATCAGACTCTAGCAATTTCTAATATACCGTGGGGGGGGGGGGGTCGGGGGCATACGAAAAGAAACTAGTGGTTGGAGAGATGGCTCGTCAGGTAAGAGCACTTGCTGCATAGCCAGGCTCTGAGATCAGATGCCAGCACAAAAGCTAGATGTGGCCGTCTGGGCACCTGTAACTTCAGTGCTCTGTGGACAGACGGGAGGATGAGTGAGGCTTGCTGACTGCCAGCCCAGCTCAGGTTCAGTGAGAGCCTCTCAAGGGACTGAAACCATGACAGAGTAGAACACCGGATGTCCTCTGCCCTCCTTGTATATATGTATGCACACACATGTGCGCATGCGTGCACATACACACACACTGACCTCCTTGTATATATGTATGCACACACATGTGCGCGCGCGCACACATACACACACACTGGCCTCCTTGTATATATGTATGCACACACACACACTGACCTCCTTGTATATACGTATGCACACACATGTGCGCGCGCACACACATACACACACACTGGCCTCCTTGTATATATATACACACGCACATGCGCTCACACACACACACTGGCCTCCTTGTATATATGTACACACACACGCTGGCCTTCTTGTATAAATGTACGCACACACATGCATGCATACACACTGGCCTCCTTGTATATATGTGTATAAGTACACACACTGACCTCCTTGTATGTATATATATGCATGTATGCACACACACACACACTGATCTCCTTGTATATAAGTACACAGGCACACTGACCTCCTTGTATATGTGTATACACACACACTCTCTCACATACACACACATACACTCTCTCTCACACACACACACACTGGCCTCCTTGTGTATATGTATGCACATGCACACACACCGGCCTCCTTGTATATAAGTACATACTCACACTGACCTTCTTGGATATGTGTATGCACACTTACACACACACATACACACACTCATGCACTCTCTCACACACTATCTCACATCTCTGCGGCTTTGGAGATGTGGTAAGTGCGGTGCATTGTGGTTTTCATGGTTCCCACCTCAGGTGACATTCATACTGATCATTGTGCCAATTGGGGCAAGTAAAACCACTGGGCATTGAGCTCCAACCTTTCCTTTCCGTAGCAAGGACTTGCATCTTTTTTTTTTCCCTGCTACTTTGATGAAATGTTTTTGACTCTTTTGTTTGTTTGTTTGTTTGGTTGGTCTTATGTTCTTGGCTAGCAAATGGGTTGGGTGCAAAGTTTGCTGAGAAAATGGATTTTACCGGAAAGCTGGTATTTAGAGATCCAGGGACATGTATTATGGGAAAACTGCCCTTACCAGCAAATGGTAACTATAAAATATGCCTGGTGAATAATCTATATGTATTCTTTTGTATGTCAACAACTTGGTTCCAGTTAAAAACTGTGTAGGGTATGTGTGACTTTTCAGAGTCAGTCAGTTACATAGCTTATGCTTGGAGACTATCTGGTAAGGCTTTAATGGAAGGTAAGCTTAAACTCAGTTGTAAGAACCAGCCTCGTGAATTTTAGCCAGCAGAAAAGTACATATGTGAAAGTTGGAGGAAAACTGGGGTTTCTTGGACGTCAGCGATGAAGGAGAAAATTAAATCCTTAGAGAAAAGAAAATTGGAAAGGAAAAGTATCCCTAAAGGATGTGAGTAGCAAACCTGCATTTGTAGATCCTGCTTGTCTTGAATGTTGGGTGGTTTACAGATACATCTCACTGGAGTGGGCGAGAAGAGAATTATACGATCTTGCCTTGGGCCTGTTGGTGCAGGCTCTACCACTGGACCCCACCTTTGCTCACACGACCCATTTTCTCATTGGAAGAACATTAAAGTAGCTCTTGGCTATAACTACCCAGTTTGGCGATATAAATATGTAGTCTGCTTAAATAGATTATGTTCTTGCCAGTTTTTAACGTACTCTTGGGCTGAGGCTACTCAAAGATAAACAGAACAAATCTGGTGGAGTTAAAAAAAACCAGCTTCTACACTCTATCAAATTTTTAGTAAAACTTTCACATCATTTAAAAATATATTCAAAGGCCAGGCAGACAGCTCAGTCAGTTGAGTAGTGATCTGAGTTAAACACCTAGAACCCGTGTTAAAAAAAAGAAAAGGGGTGGGGGCAGGTGTGACGACAGACATCACTTGTATTCTCAGCATTAGGAGCGCAGAGACAAGAGCATCCCGGTCTCTTACTTTCCAGCCCGCCTAGCTAAACAAGTAAGAGACCCTGTCTCAGAAAACAGGGTAGACAGTGACTGAGCAACAACACCCGAGATTGTTCTCTGGCCTCACACATACGTGTATGCATGCAGGACTATGCACACACATATACACGCACACACGCACACACACACACGCACAGTGCTAAAAGGCAGCAGAATGTACAGCTGTTTCACAAACATGACGTCACCACACCTAGAGTTTGTGCTGTATGGCTGCAGAGAAGTTAAGAAAGATCTAGAAGTCCTTGTGTTTTCATTTCAACCTGACTGTGTTTTTAGCCGTCTAAGCTCAGTGCGTGTAGAGTTACGACCACGAAATAAAAGGGCAGCTGAGACTAGTTCTCATCATCATGTCCGTGAGACCAAGGGTAACACAGTGAATGAGGATGATGATTTGCTTTTTAAAATACTTGCGAGGTTGGCTTTTATTCCACTTTAATAAAGAACGCATTTGGGTAAAGAAAATTTTTGGTGTATGCAGTAATGCTGTTATCAGCAGGGTAATCTGGTGTAAATGACTTTTAATAATTTAGTTTTCTGTTTAATAAAAAGTTTATTTTTAGGTTTAATTGCTTGCTAGGGGAAAATTGAGAGAAATTTGCTTAGGGCATGTAACTGAGCATGAGGCAAGTTGGCTTCACCAAGGAAGTACTGTAACTGAACATCTTCTAGCGCATCTCCACGTGTCTCTCCAACCTCTGGACCATCGTGAGAGCAATGACAGTCAGGGGAATTCATATCATGCTTATTAATATATGTGCACTACATAGGTATAGAAAACACCGTAAGTACTCAGTAAGTAAATTGATGCTTAAATATATACGTCATTTCAAATGAGCCAAAGCCATTTCTGTTTAACTTAAGCCTGATACTTAGACACGACTAGATGTTGTATAAAATAAGAAAACAGGCGTGTTGATTTTCATACTTAGTTTTGTATGAGGCACGCACTATATTAAGTGATTTTTCTCGAGGACTGGGGAAATGACTCCATAGGTAAAGCATTTGTAGAGCGAGTGTGAGGACCTGAGTTCTGGTCCCCAGCTCCTGTGTCAACTGGACATGGTAGCGTCTGTCACTGCAGTGCTCTTGTGGTGAAACGGGAGGAGGGAATGGGAGGATCCTCAGACTCGAGAGCCTGCTGGACTGTGGGGAGCAGGGGGCCTGCCTCAGACAAGGAAGGGAAGAGGGCGAGCACCCAAGGCTGTTCTTAGACCTTCACATGTCCTTAGACCATGTGTGCCATGGCGTGTCTACATGCATCTACATGTCATGCACGTACATACACACACATGCACACACGCACGCACGCACACACACATGCACTCACGCACGCATATACACGCACACGCACACACACAGAGATTTTATTTTTTAAAAGCTACTTTCTCGTTGCTAGGCAGATCAATCGTAGCCTCGCAGAACCTGGTGAGTTTGCTTATTGTTTGTTTGATGCGGGAAGGAAGTTTTTAAGGAGCGAGATTCTTATATTTAAAAAAAAAATAAAAAATCTGCAAAATCAACAAATCCTACTTCCAGCTTCAGTTTCCTCTTTTGTCCACTCCGGTCCCCTTCAGACCGTGTGATGGCCACAATAGTGTGACAGACGTGCGAACCCAGCGGAAGAGGAACTGGGTTTGGATCCTGCGAGTGGCCTTGTCTGTGAATTCTGTCCCCGGGGATTTGAACATCCAATGTCAGAGCCAGTGTGATTCTCAGCCAAGGCAGCCACATGCTCTTCAAGCCCCTCGTCTGATGGGTGGATTTCCCCTGGTGCTTGGGATGGAACCCACGCCTTGCTCATGCTACCACTGAGCTCCACCCCAGACCGGGTGATTTTTCTCCTCTGTGGATGCCTGAGCTGTTCTGCAAAACCCTGTAAAACCACCTTTCCTCTTATTCTCGCAAAATGAAAGCTTGCAGAGTTCAAGATAAGATTTTAAGATGTGAAACTTACACAGATCATGTGACTGGGCTCTTGCGTTTGGATACAATCCCTGGACATCAGCCTCCGTGAGGCACCGACTTCTGCAGGTGCTCTTGGCAAATGTGTACAGAACTAGGCCGCCTTAAATCAGGCAGACGGACAAACCTCTGGGGCTAGGACTTAAACTGACAGAAAAAGAAAAGGCAAAACAGCACGTGGTGAGGATTTAAAGCAGTGACCGCTGACGCCTCTCTGGCATCAGGGACATCGGCCACATGCCGGTATTCTTTCTTCTTTTTTCCTCCTGTAGTCCCCAAAAGATGCCCCTGAAAGCAACTACAGCGACTGAACCCTCTTAGCCTTACCAGCTCTGAGCATGAGCTTATGGGGTTCCGCACCGTCAGCATCAGCATCTTCGCTGTGTCAGCCGGGGAACTCTCCGTAGTGAGGGGCACATTTCCTATCGTACAACTGCTTAGAGCTGGACAAAGAAACTGTCCAGCATGGCTAAGAAACCGAATGTGTTACCTTACAAGTTTTTAAAATGTCGCATGTGGCTACATATTGGTCCATCCCGCTTTGGCAACTGATGGACCCGTGTCGGTTCTGCGCGAAAATCCTTAATGCTCTGTAAACAACCATGGTGGTGGTGAAGGCTCAATCTGGGAGGATCAAGTCCTCTTAAGAACCGGGGTATGACGCCACTGTTTCCCTCTGGAGAGTCTGGGTTATCTCGACTTCCGTGGGTCTTGGCTGATTCGCTTGGCTTTGGGGGAACTTCTGAAATGATCACAGAGTTCTGGCTTTGGCAGAAGAGCTTAGTGGCAGAACCTCTGGATTCGCCCTTCCAGATTCTTCCCGGCCTTTTCATCCTTCTTTTGGTATGGCACTTGGTCTCCTCGTCTGACTTACATCCAGCCCCTGGACTGTGAAAGAACATTTCTTGAACCCACCATAGAGCTGGCAAGGCCAGCTAATAGGCTGAGATAGTTCATTCACACAACGACACACCGCTTCGGAGAGCCATTGCCTCTCTTCCCCACCCATGACTCACCACCATAAAAGCCCCAGAGCCTGCTAGAGATACAAGCATCTTCAGGCAAGCTGGCTTTTCCCAGTGGATCCTGGTTTTGTCCACGGACAGACATGAGGGGAGGGAAAGTGGGTAGAGGAACCACATGGCTGTCCTGCCCAGAGTGACACTGTGCTACCCAGAATACACTGGGCACTCAGGTCTGTATAAGTGCAGAGAATAGAGCTCCACATTCTCCTTAGGTCTGTCACACCCAGCCCCATATCTCATTTACAAAATTAGAGCCTTCCCCTCAGTTCTGTCTTCGGAGGCACCATCAGTTGCAGAGAGAATCAGAATCTTAGGGAAGATGCTGGATTCTGGCCGCTAGAAGTTCCTTCCCTCGGTTGTTCTGTGCAGCCTGAGTTTGGGGTGTTCGGGAAACATTTCAGCGAGGTGTAAGGCCCATCGGCATTTTTTAGGAGCCTGCATTCGCATGGCAGTGTGTTTGAGTGTCCCTTGCCTGGTCACCTGTCGCCTTCCTTTGTAGTCATGTCTGCTCAGCCCACTGGGCAGGCTCTCCTGGGTCTCTCTCCCTGGTTCCCAGTTCCCCAAGCAGACTGGAGTACTCAGCAGCACACATGCACCGGTCTCCTCCCAGGAGTCTGGATGCAGGCCTCCCTCTGCCGGTCCTCATATGCCCCCACCCTGTGTTCTCTGTGATGCCTGTTCCTCTCCCAGCTCTGCCTCTGGCTTCCCTCAGGCTGGCGCTATCTCGTGTGGGCTGTTTCCATTGCTTCTCCCGCTCTCGGCCTCCTTAATGGTCTCTGACTCAGGTTGCCCTTCCCCAGCTGCCACAGTACCCTCTAAAACTGCTTCTCACTGAGAAAAGGGCAGCGCAGGCCTCCCTCATCTGCCCTAGGCCAGCCTACATTGTGACCTGCTGCCACACTGTGGTCCCTGCTCCTCAGTGCCATGCCCAGCCAGCCACTAACCTCCCCATCCGAGCTCACTGCCCAGTCTGGTTAGCCGACCACTCCACAGACTTCCTCAGATGGCTTTGCCCAGACAACCCACACCCCCTCCTTTAGGCTTTTTGCTCAGCTGTCTTGTTGATAGCTAGAGCTCTAGGGCCATCCCAGCCAGCACCCAGATGCACCTTTCCCTTCCCCCCTCGGACAGGATGCTTGCAGAGACACAGTCACACTCTGACACAATGCCGAAGGAGTATGGCTCTTAAGTGCTCCTGAGTAGGTGTTCTGGGCAGCGAGGGAGGCCTTTGGTTTTCCTTTACATATGAGTGTACTTTTACCGCCACTCATGGGCTCTTTCTCTCATATATATGTGTGCATATACACACACACGCACACACACATACATACATAATACGCATGCACGCATGCGCGCGCACACACACACACATACATACATAATACGCATGTACGCGCGCGCACACACACACACATATATATGTATGTATGCATGTATGTGTACTCAGTTTTGTAGTCACAGCCTGCTGGGGTTTACCACCATTCCCCTCTGTCCCACTGAGACTGAGCGAGGTGAGGGAACTGTCAGATATATGTCACATGTATGTCCCATGTGCATATCATCTCACCCCACCCACTGTCACCTCCCCCTTCTTGTTGTCCTAGCTGCTCACTGACCCTGTATCCTCAAAGTGGCTTCCTGTGCCACAGTGAAGCTTTTGGAAAACCCGGTCCATCCCCCCACATTCTTCTATTACAAAGTAACCCGAGGGCAGACATGCGGAGCAAAGGCCAGTCCATCTCCCCAGCTCCGTAGCTCCGGGATGGCCAGATGGAAGCCAGCCCAGGGCGAACCTTCCTAGCTGAACCTGGGGAGCTCCCATGTCAGTCAGGTACTCCTGCTGCTTTGAGGGTGACCTCAGATGTCTGAGCCAGGCTATCAAAGTCACCTGCGTCCACCCGAGGGCAGTCCTTGGGAAATCTGCTCTGGACAGGTGCGTGAAGATGCAGGCAGTGGCCCCCGCTTTTGAGTGCCCTGGGTTGAAGAGAGCGGAAGCTGGGGTGCTGAGGGCTTCATCCTGCCAGTCAGGTGGGAGTCAGTCCTGGAAGGGGAGAAGGAGGCAGAGTTGGCGACCACAGCATTAGAAGCCCAGAGGTGCCTATCAGGGCAAGTCTGGGGGAGTGCAGAAGGCAGGGTTCACCAAGCACTCCAAGTCCATCAGCATAGGATGGAAATGGTGGGAGATGGTGCAGCCAGGAGTGCCGGCTTTGGGTCCGACTTGCTCTTCTGGTTCAGTTCTGTATCCACGTGGATTCCAGCTGCCTGCCTCAGCCTCCCTGACTGGCTAGGCCGGCATAGCTTTTCCTGGTATGATCACTGACAAGTATTACTGTTGTGTCCGCCGTAGGTGCCTGTCCGCTGAGGTCATTGCAAGTCTGAGGGGCAGAGTCAGTGCTGACAGGCCTCCTCACCTCGCTCACCAGCGGGGCAGTGCGAAGTGGTGGTAAATCCCAGCAGGCCGTGACTACAGAATTGAGTAGAACGTTTCCACATGCCTGTCACTGGGAAGCCACGGGGTAGGGAGTGCATAGCCAGCCTTTCTCTCCTCTCAGATTGCTTCCTTACTGCAGCCCCTCGAGAGCCAGGGTGCACTGGACTGGGACTTGCCTCCTTCCTGCAAACCCTCGTAGGCCATGTCCCTTGGCAGCCCCACAGGCCCGAAGCTTGAGAGGAGGCAGCCGGCTCTGGGAGGCCCCCACGCACACGCCTCCTCACCAACAAGGTCTGGGCCTTCAGGGAAAACTCTCTTCTCCTCTTTGCTGTCAGGCTTGGGGCTGACAATTGAGCCACTGAAAGAAGAACAATTCACAACAGGCCTACACAGAGGAGTCTTTTCGTGCCACGAATGGCGGAATCGTCCCCGTTGGCACCATTTATGTCTTGAAAACGGTCAAGAAACCTTGCTCAGAAAAGGATGTTTGGCCGTTCTGTGGAAAGCATCCTGAGAGAGCCCATTGTTTCCAGCTGTGAGGGGGCCCTAGACCAAGAGCCCTGAGTTTGCTCAGTGGGGGACGGGGAGCTCACTGACACAGTGATTGTCACTCTGATTGGCAGAGCCTTGGTCATTGAGATTGTTAGCTGGGGAGGCTGCAGTCGGGTGACAGGCTCTGCTCAGCCCCAGAACGTCCCAAGGAAGGACACAGCGGCCTATGTGGCCAGGGAATCCAAGGTTGTTAGTGGCGACTTGACGTCACAGTACCAAAAGCCAGCATGGAAAGGACAATGGCTCCTGGCCTGTGTGCTCTATCCACTCACAGAGACAGCTCATAGACATCCCTTGAACCTTCCATACAGACATGTCAGTCTGAAGGCATCTTCAGAGGGACCTGGTGCGATTTTAAAGATGATCTCCGCCTTCAGGAGTCAGAGCCCCTGGGAAGCCCCACCTTGGCTTATCTGCTCCCCGCTTGGCTGATTATACCAAGTCAGATCTCCTTTGTAGTACCAGTCCTGCCCTAATAGACTGTTGGAGAAACAGGGATGTCTGGAATGTAGGGTCCTGTGCAGGTCAGCGTCGTACCTAGTCACTGGGCCAGGGTCAGGGACATCCTCTGAATTGGGAATGTCCAGAGGTGTGCTCTGTGACCCTTGGCCAACTGGCCACCTGGTCCTTGAGCAGCAGCATCCAAGACAGAAGGGAGCTTCTCCCCTCCCCCGCTCATTATCACGGCTGTGTTAACTTTGCAGCATTGTCTGGGCTCAGTGCCTGACTGGCTGTTTCTGTTTTATCTCCATGACCACCCATGCATTTTTGCAAGTGAAAAATCCGGCCCAAAGTGGGCAGGCCAACGGCTCAAGGTGGCATGCCTTTTGCCATCCTGCTTTCTGAGGCTTAGACTCCACATGGTCTCAGCCCAGGAGTCCAGGCCCTCCACACCACCCACTCCAGGTGCTTCTGAGTCATGAGCTGTGAGGAAGGAAAGGAAGGATGGAGCCAGAGGTTTGGTGTGCTCCAGGCTCTTGTTCCCCATAGCTGCCTTCTGCCAGCTGGGCTAGCGGGCCTTGGTAACCATACACTTACTCCCCAGGCCCCACTCCATTCTGTCTGACGTATAAATGACTCATTTCCTCAACTTTTCCTTTTCCTTTACTTATTAGAAGAATAAACATTCTGCACAGAGATTTTATGTCTGCCTCGATTAAATGTTCCAAGGACTATCAGAACTATACATGTATATGTATATGTATATGTATATGTATATGTATATGGAGGTGGGTGTATATATATGTGTGTGTGTGTGTGTGTGTGTACTGTTTCAGCAAAATCTGTAGCTATGAACCCTCAACCCTGGAAATGGGCTTGGGTGGGGTCAGCACCCAGGTTCTATGTCTTTCCACAGTCTTAGCCAAAAGATGTTACAAAAATGTGTCTTAATTTTCTCCTTACTGTGACCAAAGATCCTCAAGAAGTAACTTCACAGTGGAAGGCTTTATTCTGGCTCATGGCTTGGAAGGGTGCAGTCCATCATGGTAGTGAAGCCATGGCTACAGAATCATGAAGCAGCTACTCACAATGTATCCCCAGTCAAGACAGCTGCTCACAATGTATCCACAGTCAGTCTGGAAGCAGTGACTGATGGGCACTGAGCTCACTTTCTCCTTTTATTGCATCTGGGACCCCGGCCCATGGAATGGCCCTGTCAGCATTTATGGCGGGTCCTCCCATCTCAACTAACCTCGCCTAGATAATTACTCACAGACATGTCCAGAGGCCTTCAGTGATTAAGTTGACAATCAATATTAGCCTCCACAACTGAAGAACTGGGTAATGCTTTGGATATACAATGTCTGTCACCCCTGGTGCCTCATAACCATGTGAGCAAAATGAGAGCACGAGGCAGATGGGCAGAAACTTGGAGATGGCAGGGGCACTGACTGTAAGCCTCCATGCAGGGCTTAGCTCCTGAACTTATTCATGCAATAGCGTGCACCTTAATTTAGATGCCTCGGGCTGTATCCTGCCTGTGTATCTCCTCGCTGCTGTGTGTCTTTGGGCAAATAATTGAACCTCTCCAAAAAAAAAAAAAATCAAATTTTGACTCTGTAAAAGAATTTGGTTGCCACCCCGAGAAGCATGCCTGGAATTGGCAGTGGAAATAAAAGGCATGTTTCTAGGGAGGGCTATTTAGAACAAATGGCCGAGAGAACTTTCCACCCAACAAGTCACAGAGACAAAGGCAGTAGCCGTCCTAGCCTTCCAAAACCAGGAGAGGTCCCTGCCAGCCACATCTCAGAATTCAGGGAGAATATGTGCCTTAAAGGTTTATTTAATCAGTGTGTGCCATGTGGAGCTCCACAGAGAGTCTGTTCTGTCTTCCGCTTGTTTTTTCTCAATTGCTTTTTGATAAAGGAGGCTAAGGCAAGCACTGGTTTGTCTTTGGAATCAGGCCTGAGACTCCAGAACCCCTGCCCTCAAATGTTTGTGCACCCTTGGCTGGTTGTTCTTCCTTCGATTACCTGTGCCTAGTGGGGGTGGGGACAAAGCTCCACCTGTGCCATGAGTATTTCCCTGGCCCTCTTATAGACACCTGTCCCTTTTCAGAAAGCTCCTCCTGAGCTCAGGCTATGCAACACCCAGTGGTCTGCTCTGTGCTGCAGCTGGGCTGGTTCTGGTCTGTCACAGCCTCTCTTCTATATCTGAAGTCCGCAAAGCAGACATTGGCTGGCACCGGGAGCTTGACCTACTGTGGAGTGTCATTTAGGAACTCACCCAGCCCTCTTGCTCCTGCTGCTCGCTGGTGAGACATTCTTAGCCTTGTGTCGGTAGGCAGGATGTGAGTATGTTTCAGGGGACTGGAAGTCCCTCCTAGAGTTGCCAGGCAGCCAACTGTGTAAGCCCTAGCCTGCTGTCATCCTGGCATCCTGCTCTCCCTCACACCCACACACTCCATCCAGAGTTACCATTAACTGGAACCCTTCCTCTCTCTCTGGAGCCCAGGCTTCCCAGGTCCATATGTGTCAGGGTCTCCTCCACCCCTGCTTTTCCCCTTCCCCCAGCCACTCATCCTCCAGGGGCATCTTGCTCATAAGAATGTGTGTTGTGCCTCCTTCCTCTTCTCCTCCCTGGGCAGCAGATTTTCCATGCTTTGTGCATATGTGTCTGTGTGTGTGTGTGTATGTGTGTGTGTGTGTGTGCATGCATGCTTAGGAATTGTCTTTTCTAGCCACCATCAAATGTAAGTTCCACCAAGCAAGGCTGTGTTCCATACTTTCTGTACCTCACCCCTAAGCTGTCCTGATCCTCATGCCTCGGGAGTAGAGAAATGAACCCAAGAAAGGTCTGGGGACCATCTGCTCAGGTGAGAGGACCCATTGGAGGTGACTGCATAGGCGAACTGTAGAAGGAAGCCCCCGAGCCCACCTGACCGCCTTTTCTGCCTTCAGGAGTTACTGGGAGCCATTCTTGCCAGGCAGGACAAAGTACTTCTGGGCACATGAAGGACCAGGGCATTTCCTCTTCCCCAGTGGGTGTTGAGCTCTGCTATGCTGGGTAGGTCACAAGAACCTAACATGACTCCTGAAGGACCTTTGTCACTGGTGCAGTACCGACACTCTCATTCCACTGATACCCAATCTTTGTGGAATCGTTTGACCTCATCAAAGGGAAGAAGTGGAGGGAGGCGCAGAGAATCTGGTACTGCCTCCCTTCCTGTCCCTTCCCTTTCCCTCCCCTCTGCTCTTCTCCCCTTTTTCCGCCTTTCTTAACCTCATGAACATGCACTGAGCAATTCTCCCAGGAAGAAGCAAGCATTCAAATCTCTGCCTCACTATGATCCACACAGCTATTTCCAGGTCATCGGCAAGGTGGGGTCTAACACATACCAGGGCCGTCCGGAGATGGTGATGATGGTTTGTAAGACAGAGCAGAGTTTCTACGCACAGAATGTCTGGATTTGTTCAGGACAGGGTTGCTGTGTGTATCTGAGGCTCAGCCAAGCAGGATGGAGGTCTCACCCTGGACTGAATGCTGTCAGTACCTGTGTGGAGTATGGGGGTGATGAACAGCAACACAGATGGGTGTGACCTCACTTGCATCTATATCAGCATCTGGGGACTGTGAGTTTGGTGACACAGCAAAGACAATGGCAGACAATGGCGTTCGTGCCGGCACAGCCGCAATAGGCAGAACCGGCAGATTGTGAAATGGTGGTGGGGATGAGACAGTTAAAGGAAATAGACCAAAGAACGGAACTCAGACAGTAGACCTAGAATTCAGGTGAGCACCCACTTGGGTGGTAGGAATTCAAGAACAGCCTTGGTTACATGGAGGATGAAAGCTTTGTGGAGCTCCAGGAAGCCCAGTCGCCAGAGCAATCAGAAAAAGAATGCAAGGCTAAGGGTGGAGGCCTAGTGTCTTGGTGTGTGCTGTCAGGATTTCAGAGGTGCCACCAACAGGCCCTGTGGCCTGGGAGGGAAAGAGCCCCCGAGAGCAGCTCTGACCCGCTGTCTGTTCTTTCTGCAGCACCCTCTCCTGAAGCCTGTCCAAGCATCCTTACTTGTGTGCCTGCCCTGGGGAAGCTCGCAGGAATCCCCAGGCTGTGCTGGCAGGGCGCACTGTGGTAATAGCCCATGTTTTTCCAGCCCACCCCTTCTCTAATCTCTTCTTCCATTCTGCTGTCTTTACCTCCTGCTTGTTCCCTGCCAGACTTTCACCGCCATGACCATGACGCTCTTTCTTCCCACCAGAGCCTGAGACTGACTTGGGGGAAACACTCAGGACAGCAACTCTTCGTCGGTCCTGACTGCGATTTCACCAACAGCTCCTCCAGACGATAGCTTTTCATTAGAGCGACTGGAGAAACGGAGGCAGCAAGATTGCCTAAGCCTAGTTGAGGCGAGTGAAGGAAGAAAATGCATCTTAGGTCCTTTTCCCCAAACCCCACAAGATGTAGGAGCCCTGGGACAGGAAGCTGCCTCTTCCTTCTGACTGCCTCCAGCCTCACAATTGCTTCTGAGAAGACTTTAGTTATAGAGGCTACAGATTAGGTCAGGCAGAACTGAGCTGCATGGCAGGAAGGGTCTACACTGCCAGGCTCACTTTAATACACTCTTGGGGGATAGGGTTAGCTTGCCTCCTGCTTACAGTACTAGCCAGTAACGGTGACTGACATGAGGGTGGTCAGGGTTAAAAGACCCCTCTCCAAGGTTCCTTCTTGGGTTTCCAGTGGAGTAGCAGACAAGCCATCCTGCTGTGGACTGGGGTGTGCCAAGCCTCCAGCACCTTGAAATCAGTAGACACAATCCTAGGACATCTGCTGTGGGGTGACCTCCTTGCTGTCATTTTGCCTCTTCTGCAAAGTAGAGTTGCCACTACCAAAGCTTTACCGTAGCGCTGCGGGTGTCACGTTTATATAAACACGACCACATTTGGGTCTGCTGTATCTTCCTTTCAAACAGTGGTACTTCAGTGGCTCCAGCCACTCCAGCCCTGCCACTGTGTGCAATGGAGTCAGTTTTTGTAATCATGCTGTTAGAATCCTTCACAAGATGCTCAGCCTTCTCAGGCCATGGTGCTGCTGCCATGTCAGAGTGACAACGATGCCAAGGCCAGGCAAGAGCATCTCAGGGAAGGAAGGACCAGGAGGCCAGGGCACTGAGAGGGCAGACAAGATCCCAGGACACCCCCAGCTGTCAGACACAACCCTGAGGTGGGGAGTCCACTGGTTTGACTTGTTATCTGGGATTCCCTAGTGGATGCACAGCCTCCAGGAACCGAGCGTCTTGCACTGTTCTGTAGACAATAAAGCTTGCAAGCCCAGGCTAGAGTTGTGAGCAAGGCATGTGACAGGAAATGGCTCTTGGCCTGCGCTGAGGGTACAGAATGGGAGATTGAGTCTGTACAAAGGCAGGTGTGACTGAGACAAAAAGATCGAAATGTTTGAGCAGCTGCAGATCCACTGGGCAGTAGAAATGTCCCCAGTGCCACAAGATTTCCACTGCAATTACTACAACAAACATTTTCCTATAGAGGATAAAAATTCTGAACTTGAGCAAGGTTACCCGTCTTCCATGCTGTTGGGATAGTAGGGTTTTTGCCTTACCTTAAAAATAAGAAATCGTTCCACACTTAAATTACTTAAACCGCCAACCAAAACCAAGTTTATAATTCATATTAGTTCTCCCAGTGAATATTAATCTTGTGTATAGCAATCCAGTTTCCCTGTTAAAGTGATTTGTTACCATGAGATGTTGGGAGGGCTTATTTTTGTTCTTCCAAGAGGAGCTGAGGGGTCACTGCCTGCTGGGCGTGGTTTCAATGCTCAAAACAGCAGTGAACCCAATGCCCCACCTAGTTACATGTATACCCCGTTCAAAACTCTCTTGATTCTCTGTACTAACACTGTATTTTGGGTTGGAGAGATGGCTCAGAGGTTAAGAGCACTGTCTGCTCTTCCAGAGGTCCTGAGTTCAATTCCCAGCAACCACATGATGGCTCACAACCATCTGTAATGAGATCTGGCGCCCTCTTCTGGTGTGTGGGAAGCAGAATGTTGTACACATAATAAATAAAAAAAAATTTAAAAAAAAACACTGTATTTTGTGGAGAACTTGATACGACTTCTTGGCTTTCAGGAGTCCCACAGTATTTATGAGTTTATTCGGCCCCTTGCCTAGATGCCGTGATACTGAGGCCAGTGTTCCATGAGAGAAATTGGGCAGGAGAACAACCTCAGCTGTGCTGAGAGATGTTCAGATAGATATTGGATATGGGAGTTCCATGGCCAATGTTGAATTAGAATGTCAATTGTCAAGAGAATTTTTTTCTAAAAAAGGAAAAGAAGTGTGTGTGTGTGTGTGTGTGTGAGAGAGAGAGAGAGAGAGAGAGATTTAAGATTTAATTAGCATGTTAGTCATCTACCACAGATTTAGAATCCCAGCTCTTCCTAGGAAGTGGCAAAGGCTCATACGTTCTATTAAGAAGTGCTTGTATAATGCAGATTGATTTTAGCATTAGAATAAACACAACCTAGTAGGAAATAGCAGCCAATGTGCATGTGCATGTATATGTTTCTCCCCAAACCTGTGGGTGACCCTTGTCCTTGCAGAGTGGTGGCATTTGTACCTTATGGGGTGCACTTCCCACCTCCCTGCAGGCTGTCATGTCTGCCTCATTCCTTACCTTGGGTCTGAGAAATTAAAATTTTACATATGTGTGACAATAGTTTCTCAGTCCTAGAAAGCAAGTAAGAAAGCAGAAAGCATCTAGATGAAATGTTGCTGCTTTCGAGGCGCTCCAAAATAGACGGATATAAATGATATTGATTGATTCCCATTGATTTTTTTTCCTAGGGTTTTTTTTATTCTGTGGAGTCAGAGGAGGATGTGAGCTGACGGGGCTGGTGGCTTTCTGTCTTTATAAGAACTCCAGCAATTTTTTTTTTTTTTAGCAAATTCTAACATAAATGCTTCCTGAACATTCCATGTTTCAGGAAACCTGCATGGGAGAGCGGCACCCATGCATTGGAACGCAGCACCCATGCATGGGAACAATGCAGCATTCTGCTTTGTCTGCCTATAGGAACTGTGAGCCGTGCTCCAGCCAAGAAATGCCAGCCACCTCTTCCTTCCCACATTCCACAACATTAATTATAAGAACAGTGACTTCTGTTCTAGGGCCCAGACTCTCTGTGTTCTCTGTACCTCAGCTAGTCTCTTCCCAGGTTCTCCCAAATGGACGCATGCTTGCCGAAGGATGAATGAGGAAAACGGTGTGGTTGTGGGTATTTATTTCGTGACACTGCCCACAAGGGCTCACTGGCCTGTAGGCGAGATGCCAGCTACCAGCCCGTGATTTCTCCGTGAAAATGAACCTTTTAGCTCTGTCACCTCCTGGAGAGAGCTGATTTTCCAGCAGTCAGGCTCGATCGGGGTAAATAATTAGAGAGCTGGAGAGGGAAGACATCACCCCAGTGCTGTGTGTGATTCCGCTAATGCAGCCAGCCCCTGTGACTCTAGGCTGATACAGTCTTAGTAGAGACGGGAGGGGGAAAGAGGAGAGGGGAGAAGAAAAATGGAAGGGGGAGGGGGAGGGGGAGGCAGCAACAAAGCCTTGCTTTGCATCGCCTTGAGAGCCAAAGAAAGCAGCTCCTTATCTAGTGTAGGGTGAACCTCCATGGGCTGCCCCTCCCCCTTCTCTTCAGGCATCTGCTTCGCCAGGGCAGTAACCTGGGCATACTGACTTGTTTATACAGCTATGCGGCTCTGGGCCGGGCCGTTGAAATGTGCTGGACTCTGGGTTGCTAAGCTGACCACTTCAGGATCAAGCAGACCCTGGAGGGGCTCATAGCTTGCTGCTGAACTTTCACAGATACTCAGTAAAAGCCATTTTAAAAAAAAAAAAAAAGTAATTTTTTTAAAAAAAAAAGTACATTAACCATTTATTTGTATATCTCTGCAGATATCTGCTATTGTGAAACTTACTAGGTTTTATCCTGTCCTGTGTGGTATTTATGAAAACTTTCTAAGGCAGTGGTTCTCAACCTTCCTAACGCTGCGACCCTTTAATACAGTCCCTTTTGTTGTGGTGACCCACCAACTAAAAAATTATTTTTGTTGCTACAAAAAGTGTCCTTTTGCTAATATTATGAATCATAAGGTAAATATCTGTGTTTTCCTAGGGTCTTAGGCACCCCCTGTTTGACCCAGAGGGGTTGAGACTCACAGGTTCTAAGGCTTAGTGAAGAACTCATGTTTCCTCTGTGTGTGTCTTTACTGAGGAGGAGTTGTTTAAGCAGGCCAATTTGATTTACTGGGAAATAATAATTGAACTAATGGTGTCTTGCTACTTATGAGAAAGATACAGTTATTAGTGAATAATAGGAAGTAGAATACAACCTAATTAAAATCATAACCACCACATAGTTGTATAATTACAAGGACTCTTAATAAACAGGACCAAAGCGGGAGGATGTATGAAAGAAGAAAACCGTAGCTTTGGGTACCTCACCCGAGCGGTGTGGAAGACCCCTTAGAATCAAGACAGGTAGCGGCCGGCTGGTCTAGCCAGGCTAGTCTCTGATTTACTCATCACAGCTCTCAGAACTAGTGGGCCTTGTTGCTAGAACTTCCATGAAGCTGTGTGATGAAAACTACTTCAGTCACCAACTCAGCAGGCCCTGCTGCGTCCTGGGTTTGTAACAAACCAGGGTAGTCTAGGCTCATCTAGAGAGTGTATCTGATTGTGCTCTGATTGTGTGTTCAGAGCACACTTCTGTATCGAGACTTCTTCCCTTCCTTCCTCCTTCCTTCCTTCCACCTCCTCCTCTCTTCCTCCTCCTCCCTCCTCCTCCCTCTCCCCATCTTGTCCTTCTCCTTCTTCTGCCCCTACTAATTTATTAAGAAGCAGTTTGTCTTAGAACTAAAAGCAGCAGTGGTTGGTGTTAACCACCTACTTAACCAGCCTAGAACCTTCCTCCCCCTCCCTTTTCTCCTTTCCTCTTTCTTCCACCCACCCTTCCCCTCTCCTTCCCTCACTCCTCCTCCCTCCCTCCCTTCTCCTCCCTTTCTTTTCTTTCTTCCCTCCCTCCTTTCTTACTGTCCTTCCTCCTCCCTCCTCTTCTCTTCCTCCTCCCTCCCTCCCTCCCTCTCTCTTTCCCTTCCTCTTTACCTCCCTCCTTCTTCTCTGCCCGAAACCTTAGGGGCTTCTCAAGACCACTCCGAGGCTGCGGAGGTGTCAGAGGACCGGCCACTGGCAAAGCGGGTCCTGGCAGGAAGGTATGTGCATGGGGCGTGAAGTGTGAGAGAGACCTCGATTGCTCTCGGGTAGGGCATTGAACAGTCATCTGGAGAACCCGGGAATACTTGTCGCGGAACAGCGTCGGACTCTGTGTCCTGGTGTCATCAGAGAAACCTCAGAGGAAAGCAGTGTGCCAGAACCCTTGCTCCCTGTGCGCCAGCAGGTTGGGCCCTGGCGGGCAGTGTCTTTGTCTGCCTGAGCCCTGCGCTGTGCTTCCCATTGATTTTTGGCGCCGCGGGAGTTGGGGGCCGGCGACTGGCGAGTGCCTGTCCACATGAGGCGAGCTCGCTGCAGCTGCGGGGTTCCTCTAACTTCGAATTTTCTTATTACACACACAAAAAGAGGTTCCTCCTGCATCCGATGGAGTCATTCCATCTGCTAGTGACGCGGACCGGTAAGTAGGAGCCGCGCTCCAGTGGCCGGCTTTGGGGCTGTGCTGTGCGCATCGGGCATACAGGGAACCCAGCAGATGAAGGTGCTGGACGTCATCTCCTTCACTTGGCAAGGTGAGCTCGCCCCTCCCCCAACCTCTCTGGGGATTTTTTCCTGAGGGTAAAATCCCTGCTCTCCTAGCATCGCAGGTGTCTTCCTGGAGCTCAGTCCCAGGCAGAGGCTGGGCGGAATAGGGTAGCTCTGCTTGCCCATCTAGCCTGGAGCCTGGCTTGACATTTGCAGGTTGAGTTAAGGATTTTGTAGATCTTACGGATGCGGTGTGTTTTATTTTATTTTAGGTATTAGGCAGTCCAGAATGTATGGGAGAGTACTTCTCAGGAATGTTCACGACTAGAAAAGAAAGACAAAGGTGCCGCCCAGCCTTCCATGGCCTGGTGACCAGACTATGTTGCTCTATGAAGAGTTAATTAGGGGGAAAATACACGCACATATGTATATGTATTTATATTTGCTGCATATTTTATATTATATATATTTTATATTATATATTATATATATATTCTCTGAGATTCCTTGGATTCCTGTATGTTTAAAATGTGCACAGCTCAGCAGTCCCCTCCCCACAACATTTGACAAGTAACAGCTTCTGGCCCATCATGTAAAGACTGGATAAGACACCGTGTGGCTTCTGTTTAGGGATGAATTCCAGGTTGGGATGTGTGGAAATGAACGCTGGGTTTCATTGCAAAAGCTTCTCCCGCAGTGACAGTGAAGTGGGGCTTGGGTTATTTGCTCCCCTTTAACCTAGCTCGGACTTGGTCTTCATCTTGCCAGGCTTGGGCTGTCTTCTCTTCCATCCAGAACTACATCATTTAAAGTAAAATAATTCTCTTTTGTCAGTGCCAAGATCTCCACTGTGTCTGTAACTTGGCTTGGACGGTGCTACCAATTGGGTTGGCTACTTTACGGGAAATTGCAGCCTGGCTCAACATATACCATGCCCCACCCCAACCAAAGCATCTACATTGTTTTAAGAGATTATTTTTAGGCCACTGAACACTTAGCAGAAGTATCTTTATAGATTCTGATAAACCTATTTTTAGTTTCAGCGCTATGAAAGCTTGCTCAAACCAGCTGGTTCTAATCGATCTTTCTAACCAGATATATTTATATTGTTAACTGTTAAAGTGTTGTACACGCACTCTACGGCATAGCTCATCTAATAAAATAGACATTTCACTATGTAAAATACCTCTCTAATTTTAAACACTTGGAATGCGTTAGTCGTATTTGGAGAGGAGGCTCCGCCGAAGACTGAATTAGGCCCAGTAGCATTTGTTCCGGGTTTACATTCCCTGCAAACTCACTCTGTATTCTACCCAACATGTGCCTATCACTTTTTAAAATGATCTGCTAACATGTGTTCAGCCTATGTTGTATTAAGATAGATGATGGAGTGTGCATATGTACACGTGTGATTTACTGCGTGGGTAGAAATGACAGCCATCCGGGCGGCCATCAGGAAGTGGCTGCTGATGAGAAGTGGGTGAAAAGTCACCCTGAGCGGTATCGGTGAGCAAGCAGAGTGATAAGGAGCCAGAAAGCCCCCTTTGCTGTAGCTCTCCCATAGGCTTTCCTGGTGGCTGCCCATTCCCCGTGGAGCACTGAAGAAAAGATACAAAAACAGGACATTTATTGAGCAATAATGTGCTGCTTTCGTTTTGCTTATTTAACTACAAAATTGTGGAAAGGCCCTTATGGCCTGCAGAAAAGTCACCCTAGGATGAATGTTGTGTACGTGGCCTGAGTATGAGCTGTTCTCGGGAGCATTGCTTGTAGACCTGAGTTGCAGGTGTTAGCTATGGGGAAGCCAGCACGGTAGACACGGGAGGGAGCGTGGTGTCTTTGAGCCTGGTGTGTGGAAAGCTCGTTGCGTGCGTGTGTGTGTGTGTGAACCACCACACTAATGTATTGCACGTGGAAGGAGTGTATAGCATTCACATAGCAATAATGCGGTTATTGTAATGAGCCGTGCAAACATCTTTCTGAGAGCCTGAGGAGAAAGGAACCTTACAGGAGACTCCAGGAAGGAAGGAGGAAAGGGAAGAAAGAAGAAGGGGAGTTGAAATGAGACTGAGATGCCTCTCTTCAGTACAAGAGATACTATGGCTTAAAATGTGGGTTTTGTAAGGGAGCAGACGCTGGGGACCCAGTTAGTGGCGCTCTCCGTGTGTGGCCTTTGTTCGTTGTGGTGCAGTTGACTCTCAGTCTCTGGGGTCTATAAAATCTTTTACTTATGGCCTGAATTCTATTGTGTTCTATAAAATACATACACGCAAACACACATTCATTAAACAATAGCCTGGCTATTATGTCCTCATGGAGTCCTCTTTAGATCAGAAAAAAAAAATCAGTTCATACCCTTAAAATAAAGTTTCTTTCAGTCAGAAATATTTGAGGCAAACATCCTAGCCCTACCTGATGTTAATCCATCGTTTCAAATCGTCACATAGTAAAAAGCACTTTGTCATTTTGGTGACTAATTAACAGGGACAGGTTAATATGAAAGCTGTGTGTTGTTCCGCGGTGTTGCATCAGCGATCTGGGGAATCGATTCCTGAAAATCCTCTTGATCTCTCATTTACTAGGGGTGGTGTGGAGAATATTAGAGATTATTTTATAGATATTTTACTGGCACCTGAGTCTATTTTTTTGTGTTTTTAACCATAGCTAAAAGTAAGACAGGACACTTTGAGGAGGTGTTGGTGATACCATCGTGTTTACCAGGAACTGGGTGGCGGGAAGATCAGAGTTCAAGCCCCACAACCCAAGTTAAAAGCCCGAGGCTGGTCACGCACATCTGTGATCCAGCTTACTTGCTGAGTTTCGGGCCACGAGAGGCCTGGTCTCAAAACACAAGGTGTGTGGTGTTTCTGAGGATGACACACAAGGTTGACTCTGGTTCCCCCACACAGAGGGTGGGGGGAGAGGGAGAGAAATTGAACGAATGAGGCTCTCAGAAGCAACGGGATGCTTATCTACAGTCCCTTTGTGATATAAACTGTGGGCCAGCCTCTCTTCTGCCTCCCGGAGCTGCTTGACTGGTGTTAACAGTTTGACATGTCTTGGAAGACTATAACCAGGACTCACTTTCTAAAAATCCCAAAGGCTCAAAGCAGCCAGCTGCTCGTGGATTCACAGTGGGCAGTTGTGAGTGTCTTTGACTCTCCTCCCTGTGACCGCTGGGTGATGGGTGGTCATGGCTTCTGTGGGATCTGGTGAGGGATGAAGAGTTGTGTCATCCCTCAGATTTCTGCACCAGTCTCCAGTGGCAGAGGGGAGGCAACTCACCCTTTGTGCTTCAAGGTTGACCACAAGGTTAAAGCACATAGTGAGGTCTGTAACGGCGTAAAATGAACGTCAGATGGAAGTTATAGTAAAATATTCAGCTTTAATTGGGGAAAAACTCACAGAAACCAAAGTTCCAGTGGAGAACAGGAAAGCAGAAGGGAAAGCGGGGAGCACGCCCGCAATCTTTATAAGTAAAAAATATCCTCGGGGGACCCCGCCCTACAAGCGAGGTGATTGGCTGGGTCTTCCCTACAGAGGTCAAAGAGCACAGCCTCACTAAGACACCTTTGAGTGTTTAGACAGTGGAAGATTTTAGACACTGAGTGGTGATAGTCCTTTGGAGTGTCTAAGAGAGCTTGCCAAACACAGCATCCTAGATGAGACTCCACAGCCTAAAGAGAAACTTGTGACATATTCTTACACATATTTAAAGCGTAACCTTCACACCAAAGCAGAGCTACCAGCGACAGCTTAGTGGAGTGTGGCAGGGGAGAGGAGAACCATGTGCAGAGCTGATCTGAGTACTAATTTAGGCTCGGGGATTGACCAATCCTCCAATCCCGCCAGTCCCTCAAGTCCTTAAGGCAGGGACCAACCACATCACTGCAAGAGGAGACCCACCCTACTCTCCTCTTAAACAGACCTCTCTTTCTGTCTTCCAAGAACCCCAGAGGCAGGAAGAGAATTAGGATGGAGAGGAAAGCGATCCTGCCAAGATCCTTTCCCCACTGTGTCGTCTTAAGTGGTAGAGCAGGTGATCTCTGTCTCCATGGGGAGGGGATGTGTGTGTTAGCAGAGCGGGGGACTCCAGCACACAGTGGAAGGGGAGCTGGTACCTGAGTTCCCGGTGCCGTGGGAGGCAGGACATTACAAGGGCCTTCCCATAGAACCCCCACCACCAGCTCTCTGGAGATCAGCTCCTCCTGGAAGATACAACCCTTAGTGATGGTCCCTAGGATTGGCTTCATGCTGAGCTGCATCCGCCTATGTCCAACATACAAAATCGCAAACCATTTCTAATCTTGCCTCGTTTCTTCACAAAGCAACCAGATCATATAATCCCCCTGCCTCAAGATGTACCGATGCCTTTCTAAGAGCTGATCCTGCCTCTCGTGGTTCTCCTGGAATCTCCTGCTTCCTCCTAAGATGTCCTGTATCTCACCAGCCATCTTATGCCTCAGAACCCTTGCCCTGGCCAGTGTCTTCTGTGGCTGACTCCTTTGCACCATTCGGGCCTCACCTCAAATGTCTCGTCCTCAGACAGGCTCATGCTGCATCTACAGGACATCTCCCCGGCCCCATTGCCCTGCTTTGTTTCCTTCATAGTACTTTAACCTGGCGCAAACCCCACTTCCCCTTGCCTGTTCCCCTGTTGTCCCTTCCTTCACGGTGGTGGAGAAAGATGGCCTTGTGCTGTGCTGTGCCTTCCACCCAGGACCAAGCAGGTGGTTAGTGTTCGCTAATGGATGCATTGGGCACTTTGTACACCCGAGAGCCCTCACAGGTGCAGCCGAGCAGAGCCTAGTGACGGCTCCAGCAGCTTCCTGCAGGTGCAGCCTGTCGTGCCCAGCCTCCCACTTCCAGCAGACACTTCAGTCAGACTCCTTCACTTGGGAAGGCTGGGACCTATGGAGAACTACTTTCTCTACTTGTCTTCCATCTGCTTGGGCTCCTTGGGTGGTCCTTGAAAGACTCAGCTCTTTTACCCACAGTGCATAGATTCTGTGTTTCCTTGACCTATTTTCCTGTCCCCTACTTCTGCTGAGCTGTCAGCCCGAGAGCCCTGGTTCTAGACAGTGTTCTTGGGTGGAACTCGGGCTACTGAATGAGATGGACTCACAAGAAGGTACGTTAGGTGACATGGTATTTTCCTGGAAGATTCTCCATTCAATGAAGTTGCTGTTCTCACAGTCAGTCAGTTAACATATGGTGGCTCAGAAGGACACTGGAGCTCAGAGACACTGAGTAACTGGTGCTAGGTTACACAGCAGCCTACAACCAGCCAAGTACGGTGCTGATGAAGCACACTTAGGGTTAGCTCCCTTCCACTTCCTCACGGCCAGACACTCTCTCCTGTCTGCCACTGCTGTGTCACCAACAATGTCTGTCCTCCTTTCTTATCTCACAGAAAGTAGCACGGGAGACCAGGATGTGGTGCTAACCATTCCTTCTGCAGGGATGGGCAGGAGCTCATACCACGCTGGCTCCTGCATTTTCACCAGCTGTGTGATGCTGTCAGCCTGAGCACCCACCGCACGAGGGTCCCTGTCGCAGTGAGGGCTCGGGTGTGTGAAGGATGGGACAGTCAGGGCTGAGCTGTGCTATCACCGCCCAAGTTGTGTCCTCACAGGCCACACTGGGGACAGAGTGAGGCAGAAGGTGAGTCAGCTGTCCTCTGGTCTTTCTGCCTGTAGTAGGAGAGGTAGGAACACAGAAGGGATGGGCGCTGCCGTTGTCTTTCCTTTCCTCCCTGCCTGAGCCCTCACTGCTCTGAAGAGCGCCTGTGATTGGTGATCACTAGCGGAAGTGCTTCATTCCTTGTTTGCATGGGGTGGTCATGTATATTGCCTGCAGGCATGTTGATCACAGATGATTTGGTATTGGGTTTTGAGTGGAACTTCGTGGGGATATTTATTAATTTGTTTGTCTGTTTGCTTATTTTTTTTCCAAGACAAGGTTCTTGTAGCCCAGACTAGCCTTATCCTTACTCTGTAGCTGAGGGTGACTTTGAACTCTTGATTCTCCTACCTCTATCTCCTAAATAATGGGATTTCAGGGTCGGACCAGCATTTCTGGGGTAGTATTTAGCTGCGGAAGGAGCTGCTCACACAGGGATGTACCAGAAGCTAGAGGATGTGACTGAGTTTCCAGAAGAACCAAAGCGTCCGGTGTGTTCCGACGGTAGCCCATCATGAATTTCTTATCTCAGCATTTATTCCTGGGGACTGCCAGTTTCCTTTAGTGCATAGGACTCTTGACATGACAGATAATAATTTATCCGTCCAGACGCAGGGCTCCACTGCATCGGACAGCTTTAAATTACATGCCATTCCCTTTACAAAACCAAGGGATAAACAATCAGCAAAATGACTGATGTGGAAAATAAAGTATCTTCCCTTTGGAAAAGATAGGCCTGGAGAAACGGCTCAGCAGTTCAGAGTGCTTGCTCTGCCAGACGATCTGAGTTCAGTTCCCAGCATCCAGGCAGCTCACCGTTGCTTTTAACTCCAGCCCCAAGGTATCCAAAGCCATTTTTCTGACTTTCTTAGGTCTCTATACACGTGTAGCACACATATGGCACATACACACACTTTAAAAAAAGAAGAAAACTTAGAGTCTTTGCATAAGCAGTAGATAAATTGTCTTGGTGTCTCATTAAACACTTTATTAGCACATGCTAATTGTTAAAGTAATGAGCTTCAGGGAGGCCATTTCATACACACAGTGACCTTTGATCACGTCCATCCTAGGCACCTGCATCCCCCCCCCACGCCCCATCCCACTTTCCCTTTCCTCTCTCCCCTCATAGTCCTCCTTAAAATCTAGATTCCATGAGTAAAATTGACAAGATAGTCAATTCTGAAACAGGCTTTCTCCTCCTCCTTCCAGCTACCACGATTATCTTCAGTCCTGTTTCCTTGCACACAGTGGGATGGTGTGTCTTGTATTTCTATCCTAAAACAGAGTCACGCTTTGAGAAGTTTCCTCTCTCAGTTTGTTCCTTGATTCTAGTGGAAGGAGCCCTGGTCTCTGGAACATGAGTAGAAGTAACAGGCATTTCTTTTCCTTTAGGTCTTTTGCTATCATTCCCAAAGATTACTCTGAAACACAGCTGGAGCCTTTGGACTCCTAGGGCTCCAAAGAGAGCCCTTACCTAGTGCGAGGCTTAATCTCACTTGTCAACTTGATGACATCTATAATCACATAGAAGACTCACGGTCTCTGGACATGTAAAGTCAATTGAGGAGGAAAGACCCACCCTCTATGGGTGGCGCCATTCCCTAGGTTGGGGTCCTCAACTCTATAAAAAGGAGAGAGTGGACTGAGTCCAAAAGTTCACCATGCTCTGTCTCTTGCCAGTGGATATGATATGAGCAGCAATGGAAGCACTTGAATAAGTCAAGCCTTTAAACGCAAACCTGCTCTCTTCCTCTTCCTGCTGCAGGCTGTGTTGGTCACTGTGGTGCTCTCTGTTTCTCCCCACAGCCAGTGGGCAAAGCCACCAACGTCTTTTGAGCGAAACTCCATACGTACTTCCAAGCTCAGGCCAACTCCTTATCTTCTCTTTGCCTCTTGGCTGTGATTTATTTCACCCTCTTTTGTCTGAGGAAATGTCTCCATGTTTTTAAGCGTGGTAGGAGAACTAGGTCAAGTGTTTTAAACTTTTTTTTTTTAGCCAATTTTTCATGTTTTTAAAAACCTCACAATGAAAAAAAGAAAGGCTGCATTTTGGAAAGTGGAACCATTAACTGGTCGTCAGGTTAGAATCACAAAATCACCGGTAGCTGAGCGAGCCCATGTAAGCAGAAGAGCAACTGTCATTCATGACTTATTCAAGTGCTTCCATTGCTCTTCCTGCTCACTCACAGGAGATGAGATGCTCCCGTGCAGTCCAGAGGCATCTTACATACGACGTGGTTGGCTTCCTCACTCTACTGGCATTGGATTCTTTGTTTGTACACAGGACCATTTTAGAACCCATGGATTCCTCTTGGCTACCATTTTAAAGTTTTGTTGTTATCAAGTATAGCAAAAATAAAATGCCTCCCAAAGTTGCATGGTGGTCAGGATAAACAAGGTAGACCACTTAGCCCTCACAGACTCCTAGGGCCATCTGATGGCCCCATTCCCAGGACAATGGTTAAATCTGGCCCCACTGGAGTTGCCAAATGATAGAAATTCATGATCAGTCAAGAAACAAGTCTCTAGGAAATGGTGGATTAATGGAAAGATGAGGATGGGGTGCCTGCCAGCACCAGGATCACGGACTCAGTGACCCCTCAGTGGAGGTGCATTGAGACCACCCGCGGGAGGGTGAAGAATTGGAACTCCAAGCCTATGGTTCCCCAAACCTGAGTTCCTGATTCATCTGAAGGCAGAGTTGGGAGTTTGCATTTGAAGCCTTCCGATGCCTGTGACTGACAGACTCATTTGGTTTTCTTAGCTTCAGTTCTCACATCCCTAAAAAGAGTAATAGCTTCTATTTCACAGGGTTGTTGGCAGGAACTGAAAGAACGTGTGGGCAAGGGCCATGGGAACCGTGAAGTGAGACAGTCTGAGGCTCGCTGGATTGGTGGGTTTGGTTCTCAGCTTCCTTCTGGAGTTTCTGCTCTCCACCCTCAGCTGAGGTCACCCCTCCGTGGGTAGACAGATGCTGAAAAATACTTTATTCCTCATTTCCAGACAAGATTCTCAGCTCCATTCTCCACCTTCACCTCCTCTCAGTCCCCTCCCTTTTTCCTTCTTCTCCCCTCCCCTTCCTTCCTTCTATGCACAGACTGAGCTCCATAGTTCCAGGTGTTTGGAAAACAATGGACATTGTCTTTCTATCATTTGTTTTTTTTTACCCAGATAGGAAAAGCATTGTGGTTTGGTTGCTAGAAAGGTCGCCAGTCAAATCCCAAGTGCTCTCTGTATAACCCTCAAGATAACTTTGGCCACACGCATCTTCAGTTTGTTCTAAGATTAATTCCTAAAGCTGGGGAGAGAATTGCCTCTCCAAACCCGACTGTCCGGCCTTCCAGAACTCTCCAGAACCTTTCAGAATCCTCCTTATTCAGCAACTCACAAAGGCAGGTTTTCCCTGGTCGTACTACACAGCTCTTTCCTGTGTTGGCTTCTGTATAGCCCCAGCCTGAAGCTGGACTCCTACTGTGACCACACACAACCAACTGCAGAATTGAGATCCCTTCATGAGTCACTCTTCTAGAGTTCCAGAAAACCCTTCACTTGAAAGGCACCCTGAATTATTGTGACTTACCTAGACTATTTTAGGATAACGAGGACCATGAATTAAAGGTAGACTTCTGTGACAGGAGGTGAACACAGCACTCTGGCTCCAATGGCACGGGTCATCCTTCTGCTAATGCCAATAGATGGTAATTCTGCGGGAATAGACTCAGTCCACAGTCAGGCTGCACGCTGCTTAGACAAGAGATCACAGGTGTAGAAAAAGTACTGGAAGCAAGCATGGAAGAAACTGAGACACAGAAGTCCAGCGGGCTAGCAGCAGAGGGGCAACTCAGGCATTTGTTACCCCCTGGTTCCCTCTTCCTCCCCCCAGCATGGATGGTGTGTCTTTGGTAGGCTCAGCCTCAGGCCCCTGAGTGAGGGAGTTACTAAGATAACAGCCTGACTCAGGCTGTAGTAGTGGCTTCTCTGAAAGGACCAAGCGTTTTGGCAGGCACCAGGTAGAAGCCATTTCTCTCAGAGTGGGATCCCCAAGGCTCCCCATTACCTGTGAAACAAAGATGTAGCTCCTACAGCCCTCCGTCCTCAGCCCCACCGCCAGCTCTCCGTCCTCAGCCCCACCGCCAGCCCTCCGTCCTCAGCCCCACCGCCAGCCCTCCGTCCTCAGCCCCACCGCCAGCCAGTCTCAGGCCACCCTGGCCTTCTCTCACTTCCTTGGATGAACCACGTAGCCCCCTCCACATAAGGTTCTTGCCTTGAGATCCAACCCTTCTTCTATTTGTGGTCCTCAGATCTCAGCTCAAAAGGCAACTCTTCAAAAGTGCCTCCTCTGTGCTGTTTAAAGCCGTCCAGCGAGAAACAAAGTGCCCTGATGTCCAGAGATAGTCCCTGTCGTCCTGCACCTCCGAGTGCCCTGATGTCCAGAGATAGTCACTGTCGTCCTGCACCTCCGAGACCTCGTCAGGGCCCTTAATGAGTGTGTGCTGTGTGCTCCGTGTGGGAAGGAGGGAGAGGTGCTTCAACCCGGAGCTGCACTTTCCCTGTGTGTCCCACCAAAGCATGGCCGTGCTGAGCTTAGTCTTCTCCCTGACCCACTCCTCCTTCGTCTCTCCTGCTAGCACAGCCAGGCACCAGGCTGCCTACGTCATGGCTCCTGCATGACATCATAACCTCTCCCCTCTCACACCGTTGGCCTTCTGTCATTTCTCCAGCATCTCCCCTCAGAGGCCATCCCCACAGCTTCACCCATACTCCGTCCTGGCTATGGCTATATTCCAGATCTCAGCGTCCTGCTTGCAACAGGTCAGGCAGTCCCTTCTCATATTGTCATAGTGGGAGGAATTAATAAAGGGTGCTGGATTGTTTAAAGTAAAAATTTTATTATGTTTGTATTTATCTTGCATGCGAGCCCATGCGTGTGCATGGGTAGGAGCATGCTATGGCACGTGTGTGGAGATCTGAGGACATCTTTCCGAAGTCAGTTCTTTCCTTCCCCTGTGTGAGTCCTAGGGACTCATCTCGGTTCATCTTGCTTGGTGGCAGGCACCTTTTCCCACTGAGGCATCTTGCTGACCTAGAAGTAAAATTTTTAGTAATTGCCATTTCTCACTCAGAAGTCCAGGGGGAGGGAAGCAGATTTTTGCTGAGGCTTGTGCGGTACACGCACCAGAGGGCACCAACTTGCTTACCTCCCGATGTCCCTAGAAGAGGGCCTTGGTTACTCAGAGGAGCATGAATCAAAACAGCAAAGCAATACCTAATCAACAGCTTTCGGTTGCCCCAGGGCTTGCCCATCGCACAGCCCCTGCATGAGCCCAGCACCCCTCAGCTGCACCCTCGGGGGCCAGTGCTACTGTCAGGCACATAGCTCAGATCTGAAATCAGGTCTCTCGTTGGCAACAAGGCAAAATCTGTGCCTCCCAGTTTCCCCGGGGTGGAGGCCTTCCTGTGTTGTATGGCGCTCCTTGCCTGGTCCACTTGGGCACCTCCATCTGCCTTTAATGCCAAACCTCTTCTGATCTCTTGACCCTCCAGACCTTCCAAAGTACTCGCTTTTCTTAAAGAGAGTTTCATAGAAGCTGGGATACAGCTGAGCCTGGTATCACCGACTTGTAATTCAGCTACTTGGGAGGCTGAGGCAGGGAGATTGCAAATTCAAGGTCTAAAGTTCAAGGCTAGCCAGGGCAACGTAGGGAGACTTTGTATCAAAATAAAAATGGAAAAGGCTGGAGATGCAGCCTAGCAATAGAAGACTTAACTTAGCATGCTTAAAACTCAAGGTTCACTCCCCAGGACTTCAAATCATAACAACAGTAAACAGGGATAGAAAGCAGGAGTTGGCCAGCGGTAAGGGGGAACAACAGAGACATGAAGGCTACTGACCTCCCCCGCCCAGCCGTAACCAGGACCCACAAGTCCTTGTCCGTGTCACAGTCTTCCTCTTCCACACCACAACCTGTTATTCTTTATCATTTACAGATCTCGTATTACAGATTATTATTATTACTATTACTACTTTGTACATTATTGTCTCCCTTGCTCAACTCTGATCTCAAGGGTAGGCAATAATAAATCCTGCTGTATGCATTTAGCACCCAGTACAGTGAATGGTAACTAAAGACTGGATGGATATCCGGAGGAATGGATGGGTGAATGGGTGGATGGGTGGAGCTTCAGGGTGCTCCATCTGCCTTGGACCAGCTCCTTGAGAGTGCCACGGTTTCTGGGGGTGACTTCATAGTACTTGAGCCCACAGTGCCTTGGGTCCAGCTGGGGCTCCGTTTGCCCTGCCAGGGAAGAAGGGCTAACCAACAGAGGCCATCGTGGCCAGGGGAGAAGGGCTAGCCAACAGAGGGCACCCTCTAAGGACAACAGATAAACAGAGTAGCTGTAAACTGAAGTTGCTGGGGAATTAAGGAAGCTGCACCCACCCGCCAGGAGCAGCCCCACATATTCTGCCTCTTCATTGTCTGGGCCCCCACCGCCATGGTGAAGTTGCTGAGGATAGAGAATTCACTTTTTTGGGCCTTCTTTAATGTCGTCCCTGAAGACATTGTGATACAAAAACTAAAAAATCAAAGATGATACTCTACTTCAGATCTTTTTGAAAGGAGGAAGGTTATAAGTGAAGAATTCCAGACAGTGTAAGTGCACATAGCAACAGGGATTTCATGTTCCTTCCATTTGGGGGTAAACTCCAGTTTCCTAGCATTTAAGTTCAGACTCTGAAGCCATCTTATTCTGGAAAATTTAAATTTACTCTGTGTGTGTGTGTGTGTGCACAAGTATGTGTGTGTGCATTACACACATACGTGTATATATGAGACACAGAGAAAGAGAAGAGAGAGAGAGGAGAGTGTGCGTGTGCCCTTGGAGGCCAGAAGAGAGCCTTGGATGCCCTGGAGCTGGAGTTGCGGGTTACTGGGTGCTAGAAACCAAACTCGGGTCTTCTGGAAGAGCAGCAATCACCCCTAACTACCGACACCACTCTCTCTCCATCCCCACCCAATGTTTTAACAAGGATTCTGGGTGTTGAACTCAGGTTCTTGTGCTTACAATGCAAGTCCTTTACTGACAACTGTCGTGTTTTTCAAAATAATATTGTGATGATAACAGTGCTGATAATAAAAGGCAGTTCCTGAATGTTCTCTGTGCCGTGTAGAACAATTGTTTGAAAGCAGTTGTTCATTGAGAAACTGTTTTGTGACCTTTCTCTCCTCCCTGGTTTCTCATTTCCCAGTTAGGTAGCCTAAATGATTCCTTGGGATTTGGACCGGTGAGTTCTATTCTCTCAAACGCCCATTTCCCAGCTCTTCTATCTTGAGGTTGGAGCCGAAGCCTGTGTTTTCTGTGGCGCTGAGTAGCGAGCAGGTTTTCTCTCTCGCACCCACCCACACCCACGCCCTTTTAGGAGTACAGTACCGTGGGGTGTACCTCATTTCCATAATAGCGCCGCTGCTCCTGGGCGATGCATGGCACACACAGTTATTTTTTACTATCCATATTTTTTTCTGATTCTAAAAGTAAGATTTTAGACAATTTGGAAAGTACAGCAAAGCACACAGGAAAAATAAATACCACCCACACCCACACCCTACGACAACAAGAGACCACCTCCAGCCCAGCCCCGCTGCCTTGGTCTCCACGCCGGCACTAACAGGGTCTAAGCTGTGTTCACTTCCCATTCTCTTTCCGCTCCCTGTCCTCTGTCAAGCATGTTCTCGTGGTGTTAATCAGGTGAACTCTGAAGACTGTATATAAGCTCCGGGTGTTTAATTGTCCCCTGCTAACAGATGTCTCTCCTCCGATTTTTGTGAGTAGGCATTGTTCACTGTCCTACACCTGCAGGCACATCTCCAGCCCTGCACTTTAAAATCGAGGTCTCTTGTGCATACAGTATGACATTCAGGTCTTCCGTGTGCATTTTGCATATGAATTTACCACGTGTATTCAACATCGAGGGCTCCTTTCTCCAGACATCAAATTTCTGCTCAGTCATTTGCCACTAACTTCCAGGGACTTTCTGCATATAATTCTGCCCAGTGCTCTAAGGCACCCTGTGATGGGAATACTGGCAGTCCAGCTTTGAAGTTGAGAAAACCGAGTCCAAGTCTCCGGAACAGAGTGGCTGAGGTCATAGGGCAAAGGTCAGTAAAGTTAGAACCAGATCTCCGTCCACCTGCACCCAGAGCTCAAGTACTTGACAGTGCTTTTTATGGGAAAGTGGGAATCGAAAGTACTCAGCATCCTATGATAGGACAGAAAAGCACTGGGTTTTGTTTTGTTTGGGTCTCCCTGACCACCTTCACTTTGAAAGCACAGTTTGGAGGAGACTGGCTGGGGAAATTATTCAATTGGTAAAGTGCTTTCTAGGCAAGCAAGAGGAACCATGTTCAATCCAAGACCTCACATTAAAAAATAATGAATGAAAAAAAGGCAGGTTGCACATTTGTAATCCCGGCACTGGTCAGGCAGCCTAGCCTAGTCAGCCAACTCCAGGTCCCAGTGGGAGAGCCTGGCCCCTGACGAGCCACAGCCGAGGTTGTCCTCCCCTAGCCTGTGTGTGCATGTGTGTGTTTGTGCTCATGTGCACACTTCCATGTGCATAGCATTGGTCCATCAGTGAGTGACCAGCACGACCATCTAGTCTAGCGGAGGACTGGCCCCGCTGCTGCAGGTCTGGGTGATGCTGTGTGGTTTGGGGTGGTTTTTTTGCACGTTGTGCTCACGGCTGCAGCCCTACCCCACCCACGTGCAACCCTCCCACATGCAGGCTTTCCCAGCTCTGTTACCGAGAAGAAGAGTGCTTCTGAGCACAGAACCCGATGACAACCCAGTTAACAAGTTGTCTTGGGCTTGGTTGCCAAGGCACCAAGAAAGAGACGGCCTCTGTTCAGGAGCGGTGTAGACTGGAGATGTGTGCAGAACTCCGGGATCGTCTTACAAAGCCTGTTCAGTTCACACTGAGTGTGTCTGCCTGGGGAGACAGACAGAAAGGGCGTCTCGTCAGCCCGGGGGACGCTGCACAACGCGAGAGCTTCCTGAGGTGACAGCTGGGTGAAGGGCAGCCATATTAGTGACACTTCCGCTGTCGTGACCCTTCCCGACCTGGGGACATTACCTTTCCCAGAATACCCATGTGTGTCACGTAGAAGCACCCTAAAATAAGCACTTAGGGGTGAGAATGGGTGAAGACCCCCCAAGTTCTCAAAGAGCAGGCTAGACTCACAGTGACTCTTCCGTGGACCTCTGTCCTCAGTAGGGGCTTGCTCTGGCTTTATGTGTGAGGCCGCTACACCCAGTGCTACTCAGATACCAGCCTTGTGCATCCATGTGAGGTGCCCCTTCTGTAGACCACCCTATATGTCACCCCAAGGCCATCCCCTCAGGGTACTTTTGCCCTCTCTGGAGAAACACATCTAATATTTAAAAGGCTAGTCACAGGAGCCCTGTGTCTCTGGGCTGGCTCCCCTTCCAGAGGGTTTAGTAGGAATAATGGCAGTACCACTCAGGAAGGGAGCAAGAATCAAATGAATTCATTGATGCCGTAGTATTTAAGATGGCACCACATTCCACAGCAATGAAAAACTCCTGGGTTTATCTCCCATAGCAACAGACCTGTGCCCTTGACCAGAGACTTAAACTACACAGCGCTGTGAATTCACCCGGCCTTACTTTATTTCAGGATCAAGTCCCCTCCATCTTACACCCTCCATCTTGTGGGTGTAAGGCTAAAAGCCTTGATTGAAATGATGGAATCTTCCAGAAGGAAGGAGCTGCTGGATCCTAGGCTCAGCCAGGATTCTGCCCCAGAGCTTGTGTGATGTTAGCAAACACTGATCCAGTAACCATCCTGGCACAGAGCCCTAGGGGAGGCGGGGTCACCAGGGACTATGGCTGTCCCTGGTGATAGCAAAGATTCCGTCCCACCATCAGAATCATGTTCCTGGCTCCGGTAGCTGCCAGCTTCTCTTCCGACGTCCTTCCTGTAGGTTAGGTGGCTTCTCTCTACTGCTCTTTCTATGTCTTCCGTGTTCCTGGTGGAGAGCAAGGAGAGGAGATGATGCCAGGAGCAAACCATCCATGGAGGATGTCTGTCTCTTATTTCCTGGCTGGCGCTCAGAGGCGGCAAAAAACCGAGAGGAATTTTGTTTGCCTGTGATCTGTGTGACATCACTTAGGAGTGGATAGAATGGCAAACTTCCTATCTATTGATAAGTAGAATGAAGGACCAGGGCGCTGCGAGGCCCAGGCAGACCTGGCCTCCCTGAATTCCACTAACTTAGACCTGCTCACCTGCCTGTTGGCTCTGAAGGGATGAGCAGGCCACCTGGGAAACGACCTTACTGTCAACCACGCTGCGTTTGTTTCAACGTTCGCTGGTGGTAGGTTCTGTGATGTAAGTGGAACTTTCAGACAAAATCAAATAGCTACACAATGCCAGGGTAGCTCTGTAAAACTGTACCGTGAAAATAATTTTTCAAAGCTTTGTCATGTAACTAAAAACTTCTGAAAAATGTCTGACTATCTACATGCATGCATTACACACACACGTACACACACGTACATACATGTACACACATGTACACACATGAGGACTCTAAGGCAAAAGTGGCAGTGGACTCGCAAATGGCCTACAGTCGTCTGAATGCAGAGATCCATTATTAAAGCCTCTGAGTACCTAGGACACACACGGTAGCTTTACATTAGAAGTCTAGCGTAATGGATTAACCTCGGTCAAATGCTGAGGTGTCTGAAGGTTTCAATGGATAAAAAGATGCTTTACAAAAATTTTCGTTCTTTCTCAGTTTTAAAAAATTACTAACCGCTGTGAGTAGAAGGATATTTGCCAGAGAGTTAGAGTAAATACCTTGACCAATGAGTAATAGGTTACACGTAAGAAATGCAAAGACGCCAGTTCCTGGGTCTGTAACTGTTCCTGGGCTAAACTCTGTAACTTCGTGAAGGAATAAATGGAGAAGGGTTGAAAAGGAGTGAAATTTCGGTTTCCTTGAAACCCATATGGCAGTCTACCTAGAAAACCCCAGATAATCTACATAGTTAGAAGCATTCCATACATGTGGGAATTTTGACAGAGACCTAGTTTAGTAACATTCTTAAGCGCTCCCAACTTCTAAGTAGAAAATGAAGTTTGAAGAGTTCCATTAACTGGGAAGTGAGAAACAGAAATAAATCTAATAGCAGAGGAATGAGAATGTGGGGAGCTGTTAACTTTTCATTGAAAGAAAGAATATTTAAATTAAACTAATACTGCAAAGGGGAGGGGCAACTTCCCCCCAAACTAGCATATTACTTCAGTACAGCTTCAATAAAGGTATTCACAAACTGGATCCAGAAACCCATGTTGAATACTGAATACCAAACACAGAATAACAAAGACAAACTGGGCTTGGTGGCATGGGAGGCAGGACAGCCTGGATGACGCAGCATCAAGACCCTGTCTTGCAAGAACAAAAGCCAACCAACCAAACAGGAAGAGTCAAGCAGTACGAATCAGGTGTAAGTGCTCGCCTACCTCGCAAGGAGCCCAGGTCAGCATAAATGGTTGAGGAGGGCGCACCTGTGGCCTCGGCACTGATGAAGTAGAGGCAGGGGGATCACTAGGAACTCAAGGACAGCTTGAGCTACACAAGAACTCACCAAATAAATAAATAAAATAGCAAAACAAACAAACACCTGAGTCACACAGGGTTAAAAGCATTTGCAGAGAGGAACCTATGATACTTGGGTTCTGTCCCTGGAGCGTGGCATACGGCCAGGTTCATCTTCAGGAGTGGCACTGTCAATCAGTGCAAGAAGGGAGCCAGCTCAGAACGCCCTGCTGGGATGCATGGCTTTTTTTTTTCATACAGGGAACTAACTATAAATTTAGATAGCTTTCTCAAATGTGACATAAAAATAAATTTCCAGATGGATTCAAGACTAAATGTAAGACAACGTTTTAAAATGTTTAGAAGGAAAATGTACATGTCTTTATGACCTCAGGGAAGGAAGCATTTCTTAAAGAAGACCACTCCCCAAAGCACCAATGATTTAAGGAAGTCTGATGTAGGCCGTGGAAACGGAGTCGAAAGGGTAGGAGAGAGAGTGTTCCTAGTGTTTAACAAAGAATTGATTGAGACTCTCCTAAGGGGTCCTAGAAGTCAATCCGGACCACTGAGAAACTGATCCGGGTTAAATAAATAAATAAATAAATAAATAACCCCTGAGCTGCTGCTCTGTGGAGCAAAGGAGTTAGTGCATGGGCATTTGAAACGAGATTCAACCGGAAAGGAGAAGATGGGCATTATAACCTTAAAAAGCCACAGGCACAGCCAACACCTTAGCTAGGAGGTTTTCTGTCAGCTTTGAAGTAGTCTGTCGGACCAGGAGCAGGGTGTACCCTAAACCCAGCCACTCCTCCGTTAAAGCTTCTACCCCACTCACTGTGGGAGCAAAGAAAGGCACCATGGTGCCCTGTGTGGTGTCTGTAACCCCAGGTCCAGGCAATCTTATGTCTTCTTCTGGTATCTGAGGGCACCAGGCATACAATTGAGAAATATACATACATGCAGGCAAAACACCATAGAGATAAAAACTAGGGGTTTCTCAACAACAGACACCTAAGGTTCTTGTTCCTACACTATTGAGGCCACTTGCCTTTATATTTAGTGAAAAACTCCTTCTAGGGGCTTTCTAATAGAGAACACTGTGTGCTTGTGACAGGCAGGATTGGAGAACCTTTGACTCACCAGAAGGCCACAGTTCCCAGTGAGGACCCAGATGTCTTTCTGGCTAAGGCCACCCCTGTGACCACAGTCCACAAAGCTCTGCCCACCTCAGCCTTCCTTCCGTTCCCCCATTTGCTCCCTGAAGAGTCCATCAGGTACAGCGTGGCCCTAGAGGGAGACCATTGCTTCTTTTCAAAGCTTGACTCGCAGGCCAGTGTTTGATGTCCAGGCGACAAGTTAACAAACTCCATGCTGTCTGCAAACTCAGGAGAAGCACATGGTTGTGAGAGACCTGGAAGTGTCCACGCACGCTCCTCAGGAACACATCTGCAGCAGCAGAAAGGCAGAGATGAGTCAGCCTGCAGGCAGCTGCAGTGGAAAAGCCTGGGGAGGAGGAGGAAAGATGTGCCCCACGCTCCCGAGTACCCAAAAAGGGCAGTGCACAGCAAAGCAGGCCCATGACTGTACCCAGTAGCCTTGCTAAAGGCCACTGCCTCCTCCTCTTCGATCTTTCTCATTCCTTCTCCCTCCTCCTCCTCCCCCCCCCCCTTGAGATAGGTCTCACCACAGAGCCCAGGCAGGTCTTGAATTCAGGTTTCTCCTACTTCAAACTTCCAAGTCCTGGGATTGCAGACATGATCCACCATGCTTGCATGATCCATTCCTTGCCTCCCCATGATCTTTGAATGCTGTTCTCCTCTTGTCAGAGCGACTTCAGCAAGCTGGGCCCTTTTTGAGCATAGGCTGTTCTTCTCTTGGCAGAGTGACTAGCATAGAGACCTCGTTCCTCAAAGTTCCTACCTGTCCCCTTCCCACTGGCCAGGACAGGAAGAGAGTCCCAGGAACACACAGTCTGTGACCTTCCCTGCCCTGCAGCCAATGCAGGAAGCTCACATACTATCTTCAAAGAGTGCCACTCTGAACGGCTTTGGACTGAGCTCATTCCAGCGAGGCTGCAGCCTCCACATTAGTTAGCCCACTGGGAACTTGCTGGCTTTTCACTGGTGTCTCTGAGGACCTTGCTTTCTCTCGTTTTTAAGATAACATGGGAAGTTCCTAAATGATTTGCATGCAGTTTCCTCCATGAGGACTCTCCTGCAACCTGGGTCGCTTTCTCAAGGTGAAGTTCAGTTTGACACTGGGGAAAATGGGGCACCTTGGTTCTCCCCCACATCGGTTACTGTAACAGTCACCCCCAGAAGTCCCCAGCATGGGGACTGCTGTGCTCAGCACTGGGTAGGCTTTAATCAATGAAATGTCCTTGCCCATTGTTAATGACTTAGAATTTGAGGCCTTAAAACAAAAGAACAAAAATAACATTTAGCCAGGCACAATGGCTCGCAGCCTAGCACCGAGGAGGTTGAGGCAGAAGGACTTCTGTAAATTTGAAGTCAGCTTACCCTACATAGTGAGTTCCTGGCCAGCCAAGCTGTTTGCAAGATCCTGTCCCAAAACAACAGCAGTGACCAAGTGAAATCTGAAACTATCTTAGCAGACAAATTATTTGGAGATCTCAACTTTTAACATTGTTTGAGTGCGATTTTTTTGTTTTAATTTTGTTTTTGCTTTCAAATCCAGTCATATTTTCAAAAAGTACAGAAGGAGGGAGAGGTCTGTGTCCTACGTAAAGTCAATTCCATTAACATTGTCACTGGGTAGGATGAAAATTTGCCTTAGCCTGGAAGGCACTTCCCATGAGAGGTGCCTTCTTCAGGACCTACTAGAGTGTAGTTGGCATTCACACTCTGTGTGCCTGTCCACCCCATGGGTACAGGCTTCTGTCCACCCCACTGGCACCTTCTCCTTACCCAGCACAGCCTGGCTCCTCGTGGAACTTTCTGTCCAACGGGGTCAGGGCCCCTCCCCAGCTGTCTGCAGCTTGCTCAGGCGCGCAGTAGAATACCCTGAAGTGACTTCCCTATCATCCTTCCTCCTTGCTGGTGCGGTGAGGTCAGGAGTCTTGACCTTCATCTCTGTTTCTAGCATAGAGTCTCTGTAAACCAGGTTTATCTGTAACACAGACTGCTGGACATTCAGACCTAAACCCGGACCTCTTACCTCCGTGGTGGCCACTCACTCCTTCGTCCTATGGTGGAGTAACTGCTGTTTTTCTGCTGATGCTTCAGTGTTAAGTTTGAGCTGGGTGGGAGGGTATCAGGCATTTTTGGAGTCTCCACCTGATGCGGGTGGAAATGGAGTTAAATAGCATTTTTATCAGACTTTGTGTTGGGTTTGCACTAGTTTGAGGTTAATTCTATACTAACGTTTACTCTCTATTTTTAAGATTTGAACTTGAAGGGGTTCCCCATGCCACTCAGAATCTATCTGAATGAAACAAAAAACTATACAGGTTCTTAATATTTCTTATTGACTATCTGAAAGTTGGGTTACACTGAGGTATTTTAACTTTTCTTGATGTCCTAATTGATATCAGCTTTTTATGAAAACATTTAAATCCTATGCTATTACTACTAACACTATTCTATTTACGGATGTATATTTCTTTTTAAATATTTTTATTTATTTTTATGAGCATTGGTGTTTTGTGTGCGTGTGTGCCCGTATAAGGTTGCCAGATTCCCTGGAACTGGAGTTACAGACTGTTGTGAGCTGCCACGTGAGTGCTGGGAATAGAACTCAGGTCCTCTGGAAGCATAGTCAGTGCTCTTAACCACTGAGCCATCTCTCCAGACACATGGTTATGTATTTCTAAAATAAAACGAACACTTAAAGCTTGTTTATTTAACCATCTTGTAGATACTCCCATGAAAATAATGGGGTGCTTCATTCCTTGATCCCCTCCCTACCACCCGTGCTAAGGTCCCCAGTCACAGCTGCCCTGAGTCCCCTGGGAGCGTAGAATATGGTCTTGTTAATGACTTGTTTCTCCACATATCTGGCTGGGGGTTGCCAAGGTGATGGCTGATAAACTCTCTGTGCTGGTGGAAGAAGTGAGTGTTTGGGGCTCTTTCTTAGAACCCCTGTCTCCAAGACTCGACAGGTAGCAAGTTAGCATCAGCCATATTGTGCTGAACACATTCCTCTCCTGGCTGTTTAAACAGAAGATAACCCACTGTGGCGCAGGAAAGATGCGACGTGACAGACCACCATGCATCCTCAGATAACTGATAATGAACCCAGTGTGCGCCTGTCTGGGGTAAGATAACAGCTTTTTTTTTTTAACTGTTGGAATAATGTCCTTCAAACAAACAAACAAACAAAAAACAGGCAACGACTTCATTAGTCTGCCATCATCAATCTAGAGACGCTGAATGCAAAGAAAGTACTAAGAGGCCTCAATTGTATGCAAGAGTGTGGTGATTTTTCCTCTAAGCCTTGTGTGCTACGTGGTGTGGACATGAATTACTCCCTTCAGAAGTCTGGGGTGAGATGTCATATCTGATGTCTATTGTTAGCTCTGAATGATAGACTAAAGAGCCCCCTAAAGGTACGCCACCAGCATCATTCTCTCTGAGAAAAGGACTGAGCACAAGCTGTACGGAAGACCCTGTTTGAATACCTTTCCTTATATGCAGACGTTGTTAACTCATCAAGTTATTAAGCAGTATGTGTGTTTGTAGTGTGCTGCATGCGTGTATGTGTATACACACACGGGAGGAGGGATGTGTGCACACACGTGTGTGCATTTGTGTGAAGGCTCGAGGTCAGTGTTAGGTGTCTTCAGTCACTGCCCACCCTTATTGTTTTGAAACCGGGTCCCTCAGTGAACCTGGAGCTCGGGTTCAGAAAGACTAGAGGGCCAGCAAGAGCCAAGGGTCCTTCTGTTCCTGCCTCCTCCACATTAGGGTTGAGAGCCATCAGTCACATGCGGCCTTTTACATGAAGATCCAAGCTCAGGCCCTCATGTACATGAGACAAGCACCTTGCCACCTATCTTCCCAACAGGGTTTTACAGCCCTGGGCTTTCTGGTTTTCTCTGTATGTGTGTATTTCCTTGCCTAAAGGTGAGAAAAAGACAGTAGGAACAGACTGTAAAGGTGGTAATTCCTTAGCTCTTAAGTGAGACTTGAGAAAGCCAGGCTTCCTCACGTCTCCTTGTAATCTAAATGCCCCAGCAACTTCCCGCTGAACAGCTGCTTACACACACACACACACACACACACACCCCACAGTTCTAATAGACCCGGCTGTGTTCTCTGTTCCCAGTAACAAAAACCACACTGAGGAGAGTGTTTGGAAGGTCATGGACTTGATCTGAACCCAAAATCATCCCAGCCACACAGGCAGGGCCTTGGGCTCCTGGGCTGCACTGGAACCAGCTGCTCCAAGTATTGACCTACTTCCAGCTCCAAGTTTTCCATCAAAGGAATTCTGATTGCTTCAGAGAACCTGCTCCTCCGCCCCCGCCCCAGACACAGGTATTAGGTAACACTGACGTGTGAGGTACAGAGCCATGAGTATCCTTAGATTCCAGTAAAACCAGCAGAAAACAAATTTCCCTGCTGGGGAATGCAGCACGAAGGTCCTTAGCAATGGCCTCCATCTTGGCAGGATGAGGTTATGGGTTACTAGCCGGGGGCAGCAAAGCAGGGTTTCCAGCTCTGAGCTGCTGCATGGGAGTCACTGACAGCCCCCTTCTCCGCCCCTCACTGCAGCAGACTCATCAGAATGCAAGCGATATGATTGCATGGATAGGCCTGACAATCGCTATGTGTAAAAGTCAATCACAGTCTCAGATTTTTAAGACTTTCTTCGCTCTCATTGGTTTCACGTTGCCTCAGAAGCCGGAGTGTGATACACCACTTTCTGATTATTTGCTGATCTCTTAGCAACAAAACCCTTTCTAGGCCAGGGAGATGAAAAGTGGTTAAGCACCCTTGCCAGTGAGGCAAGTGTGGGGTCTGTAGTTCAGATCCCGGAAACCCATGTAAATACTAGCTGGGTGTGGTGGTCTGTAAATATATCCTCAGACGGTGGAGGCAGGGTGTCTTGGTTATGTTTTTATTGCTGTGATAAAACACCAACCAAAAGCCCTTTGGGGAGGGAAGGGTTCCTTTGGTTTGCATGTCACTGTGTGCATCCCAGCACAGTCCTCTGGGGGAAGCCAAGGCAGGAACTGAAGCAGAAGCTATGAAGGAATGCTGCTGGCTGGCTTGCTCCTCCCTGCTTGCTGAGTTTGTTCCTTATTTGCCCTAGGACCATCAGCCCAAGAGTAGCACCACCCACGATGGACTGGGCCCTCCTTCATCCACCATTCATCAAGAGAATGCCCCAGGGCTCGCATACAGGCTGATCTTATGGAGGCATTCTCTCAATTGAGGGTCCCTCCTTTCCAGTGATTCTAGCATGTGTCAAGTTAACAATAAAATTAGCCCTATGAGGAACCTCTGTCTGGTTTTGGTAGAGGCCCAACTTCAAAATATAAGGTGGAAGAGTTACCAAGGATGCACACCCTTGAAAAAATGGGAAGGAGGGGCACTTTTTCCAGGGGAAGACATAGAAGCTAGAAGAACCTTGTTGAAATTATCCAACCATCCAAAAGTATCGTTCGCAACCACATCCCTCCCAGTTGGTTCAGTTAGCAGCATCCACATGTTTGTAGAGTCAAGGGTCTCAGTTCATTCCAGCACCAAGGTTCTAGAGCGAAAGGGTAGACTCTCAGCAGTCTCCAGAGTTGACATGGTGACCAACAAGCCTTGGGATGGAGGAGAGACAAGAAACAAAGCCAACACAGGAGCAATTTAAGCCCTCTGTGTGCTGTGATTACCATTAATGAATAAAGAAACTGCTTTGAGCCTATATAGCAGAGTAGAACTTAGCTAGGCGGGGGGGGGGGGCAACTAAACTGAATGCTGGGAGAAAGAAGGGCGGAGTCAGAGAGACACCATGTAGCCCCCCTGGAGACAGACACTGGAACTTTAGCCAGTAAGCCACAGCCACATGGCGATACACCAATTAATAAAAATGGGTTAAATAATATGTAAGAGTTAGCCAATAAGAAGCTAGAGCTAATGAGCCAAGCAGTGATTTAATTAATACAGTTTCTGTGGAATTATTTTGGGGCTAAGCGGCCGGGAACCAACAAGCGGCCGGGAACCAACAAGGTTGAACCAAAGTTCAACCTCCTTTGAACTGTATGACTGCCTCCTTATCTTGGGAATGCATTGGGATAAGCATGGCTTCTGGGTCATACCAACTCTATCTGTCTTCTCTAGCGACTGAACCTTCTGTCACTAATCAGGTCACAGCAACCCAAGAGGTCTTCGGTGAATGGTCATCTTGGCTCTTTGTAAAGACTTCTGAATGAGGCTGTTCTCCATGAATCGTCCAGATAAACAAAGGGTCCAGTGTGCCAGCCCTTGCTGGTGTTTCTACCAAGTTCTTTGAGCCAGCTTTCCTCAAACAGTCCATTTTTGCCATTCTGAGCAGGACCAATGGTTGACATCTGACAACCTTAGGAACAAAGTTTCCACAGTCCATTTCTCTAGCGGGGACCCTAGGCTTGGGACCCATAGATAAGGCAATTTCCATCTGATTTTAAATGAGATATTCTTGTCCTGGTTGGGGCGGGGATTGCTGGGGTGTGCAGAAGTGAATTGCTGTTTGAGATAGGTGTGGGGATATTGCATCCCCTTGATTCATGCTATCTCTGAGTACTAGGGAGTGACAGCCTGCAATCTACCTGTCACCTCAGGGCCAACCTTCCTGTATAAAGTTCTGTTCCTGGCAGTGGTGGGATTTCACAGTGCCTTGGTGAAGGGCTGTGTCAGCGAAGGACTAGCCAGAAGTTACCAAGAGGTGGCCTCTGAATGCTGGGTGACGTCTAATCAAAGCGTTTGTTTTCCCCAAGTGAAGGGTTATCCTTCCATCACAGAGCCAACATCTCTTTTCAGCAGCACGAGAAGCGTGTGGTTCTGTGAAGTCTAACCCACATCAGCATGTGAGCTGATTGCTCTTCTGTAGGCAGAGCTGTCAAATGTGATCAGAGCGTTTTCCACAGGCTCTCTTCTTAGTAGATAAGAGCGTCTGTACGGATTAAATCCCACTGCCTCCTCTGCAGGAGCTCTCTGGGATCATTGCTTGTCTTAGGACAGCATGGACTAGGGCTCAGGGATGTCAGGAGGAGACCTTATGATCGTTTCCATAAGAGGTTGATTTAGGGGTAAATTTCATTTATTATTTTGGCTCACCTGTACCTCTACATAAAATCCTTTAAAACCAGAGTAAATGAGTAGGTGTATCTTTGTCTCTTCTCTTCAATACGGGCATTTTTACATATCTTCATATAATGGTACCTTTGGCTCATACAAGAACAGAAAGACTTCTATCTCTAAAGGAATTTACCTACAAGTTCATTAGGAGTTTTTGATCCTTACGTCTCAAGGATAGCTTAATGGTCAGGAGCTGAAATGCTTCGTCCAATTTCAAAAGTAGTCTTCCGTTCTAGCTAGAGGTTGTTATGCCGCCGAGACTCACAGGTGCAAACACAGGGAGCAATGGCCAAGGAGTGCCTGTCGCCTGGTGTGCCCCTTTCCTTGTTGTTGGAACAGATTCACTGATAAAAGCTACTTAAAGAAGTAATTGTTGGGCTCCCAGTTTTGGGGTACCGTCCATCATGACGAGAATACTGATCACTTTTCATCCAGCTGAGAAGAGAGAGGCAAATTCTGGTCCTCAGCTTGCTCCGCATTTTCTGTTCATCAGGGACCCCAGACTGGAGCACGGTACCACCCACATTCAGCATGGGTCTTCCTTTCTCAGAGGAAACACCCTCACAGACACACTCAGGGGTGTGTTTCCATGGTGATTCTAAATCTAGTCAAGCTAAAGATTAACCGCAGCACATGGTGTGACAAGGAGCACGGAGTGCGAAGGAGCCTAAGGAGAGAGCACTTGGCAGACGCGCCAGCGCCCTCCGAGCGTCTGTATGCTCGGTAGCATCCGCACTGCTGCCTGTCGGAGGGCCGCTTGTCAGCACTAGCCATTGCAAAGCAGTGACCCTAGCGGAAAGCCATGCCCGTTTGTCCCAAGGGCACAGCGCTCCCACTCCAGAGCAAGTGGCCTGCCTCGTGAAGACAATGGTGTGTGAGGGGCCCTCTGTGTAGTCCGTGCAGTGCGATGCCAGGGCCGCAGCTGACTCAGGCTTGCTTGTACCGCAGCCCTCACACAGCTGGCCTCTCCCCATGCTGAACACGATGCTGGCACCTGGGATCTCAGTACGTTTCTGTTGAGCTGAAACGGATCCTTCTTCCCTGGTCCTTATGTCCTGGCCCCAGAGCACAAGGACCGTCACTGATGACTTCCCATTGAGCCGTGGTGAATCAGACAGGGGGAGACCGCGGACATCTCCAGCACCCATGTGGCTGTTTGCCCACCCTCCCAGGCTGCACAGCTGGCCTGTTGCTGACACAAAGCACAGAGTCTGGTGTAATGTTCTCCAACGCACCCTCGCTGTCGTGCACAACTGCCGGGCACAGCTGCCAGAGCAGCAAGCCTCATGCCTGCCACTCGGGAACTAAGTTCGTTCTCAAACTTTGGTCAAAGTTTGGTCCATTTCCACTGAGTCTCTACAGCATGAAAGGCATGAAATCAGCTCTACAGCATGATTAAAATGGGCTCTGCATAGCACAGAGATTCTCGGATACTAGTGTAGCACTGTTCACCGTGAGTTACAGAACAGACCTCAGCGCCCAACATCAGAGGAGTGGGTTTAAAGAAAGTGTATATATGCAATGGTATTTACCCAGCCATTAAGAACAATGGAGTTGTTTTGTTTTCAGGAAAATAAATGCAAGCAGATAGTTGTATTAAGTGAATTAAGCTAGTTTCAGAAAGACAAATATTATATTTTCTCTCCTTTAGTTCCTAGATATATGGTTACAGAAAGGGGTGTGTGTGTGTGCTAACCAAAAGTAGATGTGAAGCTGCAGAAATGAAAGGAACTAATGGGGCAGGTGCGGAGCAAAGGAAGACAGGCAGTAAGGGGTGGGCTCCACGTGCTCTGTGTATTTGTGTGACTGTCTTTATGTAGCCCAGGGGCGTGTCCTTTTGGGGACTGTGGCACTCAGAGAAGGAGTTCGAGGGCAGCCTGGGCTATAAATCCTGAGTTGCAAAAATCACTTAGCTTCTTCCTGACTGGAAAGCTACAGTCCTTCTGGGTCTCAGCTTGTAAGACAGCTTCTGTGTCTCAGGGGGAAGGAGGCAAGGAGCGCTCTGTCTTCCTTTCCTCTCTTTAGCCGGGCAGGCTGGATGGGCTAGTTTTTGGCTTTTGGGTTTACCTCCTGTGCTCTGTGTGTTTGAGGCATTGGGACTCATTTTCTTTCCTTCTGTCATCACATCTCTGTGGATAGGCTACACACGCTCACTAACCAGCAGGTCTTCACGTCTGAAGCCACTGCTGATGGACTGGGTCCATGTAAGGGCGTCCGTGCCCTGGGAGCCCTTAGAGGCAGGTTCGCCTGTGCCCCCACCCCTACCCTTGATAAGCCAATTTTAATAATACAAAGCAGAAAAGGAAGATGTACTCAATATGTCTGGCCATAAGGCTAAGTTCTGACTCTAACTCCAAGAACAGCTTGGCTCCCCAACCCCCAGAGTTAGCGAGGGGAACCCTAATATGGAGAGCCAGATCTCAAGTATCATAAAAGTACAGACTTGGGCGTCTGTGATAAGAGCCGTGGAGAGAAACGATAACCATGTGTTTCCTTCTCTAATGTCCAGCTCTGCTGTTGGAGGTCTGTCAGGTGTGGGAGGTGCTGGGCTTCCATATGAGACCCCCTGCAGAGTGGTGCTTGGGTGCCAGGCAGGAATGCCAGCTAGATCGGGGCATGGTTCTGCCTAAATAGGGTGGCACAAACTGTCAAGAGGGCCACGGAAATCAGTGCAGGAAGGGAGAAGGGTTTGGCAATAAAAGCATGACAGTAAAACCAGAGGAATTTCCCTGTGTCCTGTTTTTAACAGTGCTGCTTTCAAAAATCTAGATCTAACAGCAAAAGGCAAGAGGATCCTTCTTAGAGCTACTGGGACTGATTGAACTTGGCATCTGAGATGAAGTCTGAGATCTAATCAACACTCAGCAAGGGTCCTGTAATTGATTATTAATGTCTGCCAAGGGCATAAGAAGGAGAAAGCCCAGACGCTATGCATCTGCCATTTTCCTTTCTTCTCCAAACCTCCTGTCCATTATTCTACCCCCAAAAGATTTACATTAAAGTAACGTTAAGGGGCTGGTATAGCTGGTCCTACCAAAGTTGTTGTGACCTATCCTGGCCGCTCGCTGAGTGCTCATTTTAAAGTTATTGTTTATGGGTTAGAGAGGTGACCGAGGGATTAACATCTTGCTGCTCTTCCAAAGGACCAGTGTCTGGTTCCCAACACCCATGTGGGGTCCCCCCATGACCATCAGTAACTCCAGCTTCAGGGGATCCAGCTCCCTCTTCTGGCCTCCACAGACACTGCACTCACGTGCCTGCAAGCCCCCCAGCCCCACCCCAGCATCCTGGCACTTGCCTGTGACAGAAGCACATGGCAGAGGATGGGGAGTTCAAGGTTATCCTTGTCACGTTGAGTCTAAGGTCATCCTGAGCTACACAAGACCGGGTCTCAGAAAAGAAATGAAAAGGATGAAAATGTCTGGGGACCTCGAAGAGTCAGGAAAATCAAGCAAAATGACATAGACCTTTGCCGGAGGTGGCACGCAGTCCGTAGGATGTGTGCTTTTCTCTTCAAACTGGCACCTCAATCTCACTTTTGACCCCTGAGTTGTTTTTATTCTGAAGTAGCTGGGTTGTTTGGGGAAGTCGGTGTTCCGTGAACCCGAACCTTGAGAGTGGAACCCTGCATCCTTTCCGTTACTACTTTCCTTTCTTCAGAGACAACCTAGTGCCGAGTTAGTGGGTTACACCAATATTCTAGTGCTTACGATGCGGAGGCAGAAGGAGTTCCTGGTCAGTCTGGGAAAGTAAGACTCTGAGAGCCCTCTCCCCATACACACACAGATGGGGGAAGGGAAGCCTACAATATTTTCTCAGTTGTGCTAACCTCACAGCTTCTGCTCTGTCAAAGAGAGGAGAGAAGCCAGAGTCAGCCAGGGACCCAGCCAGCTCCAGGGAGAGCACATTGGGTACACTTCTGGCAGTTTTCTCCTTTGTAAGTGTGGTCTGCCCTGAGAGGTTGATAAGTCCACTCAGCATGGCAGGCGAGAGCCTCCTACAGAGGGCTGTACTCTCTGGAGTGTTAATGGGACGTGGAGCAGGCGGTCAGGTTTCAGGAACCCCCATGGCATTTTGTTGCTGTTTTGGGGTTGTTTTGAGACACAGTCCCTCTGTCTAATCCTGTGACGGTGACTTATAACCCACGGCAGTCTTCCTACCTCAGCTCCCCGAGGGTGTGTGGTCCTGAAATGGGAACAGACATTGAACACTCCTGATTTCTGTAGCTCCCCCTTTTGCCAGGAATCCAGTGCTATTAAAAGCATTATTATATTACTCTAAACATAAAAAGTCTGTAAAGTATTGGGTACTCCCTCAAGACACACCCTATTTCCTTAATTCTCCTGGATCTCGAGAAATTAGAGCAACCCAGTAGCTGTTTCTCATCCTGCTTGAAGACTCTAGGGCCAGCCTTCCTGTCAGTGTTTGTAAGAGCCAGGGACCTCTTGAGACAGGCTGTCAGGAGGCCTCATGTCCCTCTTGCCTTAAAAATGTCTCCTGTGTGTCCCTGTTCCCGTCTTACCCCATGTGTGTCCATGGCCAAGTTCTCCTTCTCTGTTTTTAAGCCGGCAGTGTTCAGTGCTGCTCTGCTGTAGGCTGCTGGCCTCTGGCAGCAAAAGTTGACCCCCATCTTCATGCTAACGTGGAAAGGCCAGGGAAGAAGCTGGCTTTCCTGCTGCCCAGAAGCCCTGAGATGGTGACAGTCTGGGCCAGTTGCCCGGTTCTGTTTGATTACTGTCTGTCTGTACCTCTGCCTCACCGTGGAGGATCTGCCATCCTCATCACAGCACTGCCCCAGCTTCTCACAGGCAGACCCGTTTCTTTAAACTGCCTTCCCAATTCCCCACCTCATCCTGTGACATCTGCTTCCTTCCCAAGTCTCTCCCAACACTGCCTGCCCCTTTTTATACTCTGCCTTCTCTCCGGCCCCTCTCTCTTCACCAACAACCTACCAGGCAGACTCCTGAGAAAGAGAGGATGGGTTTATCTCATTCACAGTTTGTGGGTGCCTGATGACGGGGAAAGTGCCGGCGTTCAGCTGACTCCCCCTTTTACCAGGCCAGGAGCCTGGCCTATAAGATGGTAACCCCCAACACACACACACACACACACACACACACACACACATTTAAGATGGGCCTTCCCTCTCTGGAAATACCCTCACATCACAGAAACATCCAGAGGTGTGTTTCCATGGTGATTCCAAATCCAGTCAAACTGACAGTAAAGATTAATCGTTGTGATTACCGTATTTTTCGTTTTCCCCTGCATGTCTTCCTCACTCTGGACATTCTCAACTTCTTAGAATAATGCTGATCCATAAATTCCTCTGGAGTGGGACTGGGTCTTCCCCATCAGGCTGGAGTCCCACCTCCATCCAGGGTAGCTTTAGACTTCTTAGCTCTTGTGTGTGTGTGTGTGTGTGTGTGTGTGTGTGTGTGTGTGTGTGAGAGAGAGAGAGAGAGAGAGAGAGAGAGACTAGAAAATTTGGGAAATAATCTTACGTTATCTATTTCCCCGCAAATTTCTAGTTATCAAACCCATTGTCAGTTATTAAATAAAGAATAAAGGGAAACTAATTTTTTAAATCACATTTTCCTTTCACTAACACTCTTCGGCTCCCTTGCTAGTGGCCCTGATAACCCCACACGGGGTCCAGTTCCAGAACCCAGTGCCCAGGGCAGCAGGTGGGCCAACATCAGCAGTGTTTGTGCTCAAGTCAACAGACCTGACCTATCTTCATGTCTGCCCCCTCCTTGCCTCCATCCTGCCCACCACACTTCTAAGGCGCCCTGTTCTTTCTCGCTTCCATGCTGGGGATGACACTCAGGGCATCTCTGCCACTGACTATGCTTCCAGCCCTCTGCTGCCCTGGTGGGGAAGAAGTCCTTTCTCAGTCAGGGGGACAGAAATGGGAGCTTGGGTGTCACCAAAAGGCTGTCATTCCTGACACTCTGAGGCAAGCAGGTGTGCTGTGTTTTATTGTTTTCCGAGTGAGACAACCCGGATATTCAAAGGATCTGTGTGTGTGCACGCTCACACCCTGAGCTTGCACATGTGTGCACACTCACACCGCGATCTTGCACATCTCACACCTCCCAGCTGCCTGGCAAGATCGTTTGTGAGGATAAAAGGCATTAAACAGTCCCTCAGAGCAAAGTCTGAGGAGACGCAGACAGAACGCGCCTGCCAGAGCGACTATCCTTCTTAGCATGCCAGACAGGGGCTCACAGGTGGGTGTGAGCAGCCCTCTTCCTTGGGCTTCCTGCCACCTGCACACCTGGCACAGGCAAGCTGCCTGGCCCACTGCCTAATCCGCAGGGCTCACCAGGCTCCTAGGAGTGAGTTTGCTAGCCCCACAGGAGGAGAGTGTGCTGAGGTGTTGTGTGACACCCAGTAGTATTCACCCAGTTCACAGACCCCACTTGAGAGCAGTTCCTGTTCTCACTATTTCTCCATGCAGTTCTTTTGGTCGCTGGCCCCAGACAGTCGCCTCATCCAACCTCACCCGTTGTGGGTTAAGCATTGAGTGTCTGCACCCAGGAAATGGAGACTGGAGGGCTGTCGTGGAGACCTGCAGAGCTTGCTCCTGAGGTCTTTTTAGTGCTAAAAGCTGGTTTTAGAAAGCACAGCTGGGAAGTTAGAGGAACAGGAGATTGGCCTGTTGGGGAATCATGGGAATGGGTGACCTTGGATTTCATTTGTGTTGCTTCTCTGCCTATCCCCTGAGAGAAGGCGGGGAAGACAGTTCTATGTCTTTCTCCAGTGTCTGTTGAGAACCCACGGATCGCAGCTGTGTAGACATCCGGGTGGCCACCAGGACAGAAATGTCATAGCCCTGAGGGTCAGCTGTGTGTCATTCTTGTGACTGAAACCGTAGCTACACAGGAAGGGGACAGGACCTACAGAGGTCTTGATTAGATGCCACTTGGGGCGGGCCCTGCAAGAACACCCTTGGGTGGGCTGGGACCAGCTTTACTCTGTGCATTATCATTCTCAGGTCAAAGTCCTTTAGGTGTCTTTTTCCCTTTCTCTTTTTAAAAATTTTTATCAATTACATTTGGTTTTACTACTTTTATTTTTCTCAGATTCTTTTTGCTAGACTAACCAAGTTCTTAATCATTTTTTCCTCTCCGGTAATTTAAAATTTTTATCCCATGTATATTTGGTTCATAGTTAGCTTACTTTTAAAAATTATCTTTTGATAACTTCATGCATGCGTAGATTGTGGTTTTATCAAGCTCACCCCCAATTACCCCCTTCTCCCACTCCAGTAACTGCTGAACCCTTTCTTCTCCAGGTTTGTCTCCAGGTGGGGGTCGTGACCCACTCAGTTTAACTAGGATTGCTTTCATTAGCATGAGTGAGAGACTATTTACTGGAATATGAGCAATTGACCAGGGCCTATACCATTAAGGAAAATGACTTCCTCATCACTGATAGCCATTAGTAGCCAACAGAACCTCTCAGGACCCCCATATTCACAGCTGATAGACCCCGTCTTGTACAAGCAATCACAGCTGTGTGACTCCGTGAGCTCACCAGCTGCACCGTGTGCAGAAGACCGCATTTTGTGGCGCTCTTCCATCTCACATAGGCCAGGCTGGCTTGGAATTTATGTGTCACTGAGGGTGACCTTGAGCTTCTGACCCTCCCAAGTACAGGGATTACAGGTATGGCCACCATACCTTGCTCATTTGTGCCAATGATCAAACCCAGGGTTTCGAGTATGGTAAGCATGGACTAACTGAGCTACATCTCCAGCCCAGGTCAGGTTCATGTGAATACAGAAATTCTGGGATGCTGAGCTTGGCCCTACAGACATCTTGAGGCGGGTTTTGGTATTTGTCTTAAGTCAAGGTCTCCCAATGTGTCCCAGGCTAACCCCAAGTGCACAACCCTCTTGCATCAACCTCCCAAGTACTGGGATGGCAGTTGTCCATCACCGTGCTTAGCTCAAGCTGGGACTTTAAAATGCATTAGATGTGGTCAGTGGGTACCTTAAGCCCTCCCAGCTACCATGCTGACTATCGGAGAGAAACATGCCAATCACAATGCATTTTCACTTTAGCAGAGACACTGGGAGAAGGCAAATTTCAAGCCTCAAATTAATGAAAGCTAGGGGGGAAGGTGAGGATGTGACCAACTAGTTGGAATCCTGCCTCCCTCCTTTTGTTCCTAGACAAATCTGTTTTTCCTAATTGCTGGGCTCCGTGACAGAAGGCAGTGTGCGCAGTCAGTATGCCTCATTTGTTAGGCCGCGGCAGCCCCCTGGAAACTCAGAAATGAAACTTGTGGTGTCAGGGAAGATGAAAGAAAGGGGTGTCATTGAGTTCTCAGTAGTCCTCATTGTCCGCTATGTTCAGCGAGTCCGGTTTTATCCCATGCTTTTTCAGACCCAGGCCAGCTGGCCTTGGTGAGTTCCTAATAGAACATCCCCATTGTCTCAGTGTGTGGGTGCACCCCTCGCGGTCCTGAGTTCCTTGCTCGTGCTCTCTCTCCTTCTGCTCCTGATTTGGACCTTGAGATTTCAGTCCGGTGCTCCAATGTGGATCTCTGTCTCTGTCTCCTTTCATCGCCTGATGAAGGTTAATATTCAGGAGGATGCCTATATGTTTTTCTTTGGGTTCACCTTCTTATTTAGCTTCTCTAGGATCACACATTATAGGCTCAATGTCCTTTATTTATGGCTAGAAACCAAATATGAGTGAATACATCCCATGTTCCTCTTTTTGGGTCTGGCTTACCTCACTCAGGATAGTATTTTCTATTTCCGTCCATTTGCATGCAAAATTCAGGAAGTCATTGGTTTTTACTGCTGAATAGTACTCTAATATGTATATATTCCATACTTTCTTCATCCATTCTTCCATTGAAGGGCATCTAGGTTGTTTCCAGGTTCTGGCTATTACAAACTACTGAGAACTCAAGAACAATGGCAATGGGTTTTTGATTCTACTGCACGTACTGGCTTTGTGGGAACCTAGGCAGTTTGGATGCTCACCTTACTAGACCTGGATGGAGGTGGGAGGTCCTTGGACTTCCCACAGGGCAGGGAACCCTGATTGCTCTTAGGGCTGATGAGGGAGGGGGACTTGATTCGGGGGAGGGGGAGGGAAATGGGAGGCGGTGGTGGGGAGGAGGCAGAAATCTGAATGAAAGAAAGAAAGGAAGGAAGGAAGGAAGGAAGGAAGGAAGGAAGGAAGGAAGGAAGGAAGAAAGAAAGAAAGAAAGAAAGAAAGAAAGAAAGAAAGAAAGAAAGAATAAAGAAAGAAAGAAAGAAAGAAAGAAAGAAAGAAAGAAAGAAAGAAGCAGGGCAACAAAAAAAAGAAGAAAGGGGTGTCAGAAAAAGGAAGAAAAGAAAGAGAAGCAAAGGAATCAGCCTCAGATGTGCCTCGCCAAACAGCCAGGCGTGTGCCCCAAACAGCCAAGCGTGCACCCCGCAGGCAGGGTGTGAACAGCCTTCCTGCAGCCATCTGGGGATGCCTCTACCTGGCTGCTTACTTGACAGGAGCCCAAGGAAAGGAACCACAGAGAAGTCACCTCACGAACGGCTTTTACTGGTTAAGCACGTTCTCGGGTGTATTTTCTTTTACTACCGACTTGTGGTTTCTCCAAGAAGTTAACTGCTTTGATTCTTCCCGTTGACCTTGAGAGAGATTTTTATATATATATATCCGAGAGAAGTGACATTTTAGTTTTCTAATTTAGAAGCACAAAGGGATTTGAGAGAGCTGGTGAACGGGCCCAGCTCACACTTTATGGAAAAGTGCTCGGGTTAAATTACATACTCTTGGACCCGGGAGCAGAGATAACATTGTTAGACCTGTACAATAAATATGACTGATAGAACACAGGGGTGATGTTGACGCCCCTTTGTGTGCACAGCTCTGGCTTGTGTATCCTGAAAATGTGGGGAGTCTCTGGCAGTGAGGCTGGACTCATTTTGCCTCCCTATGGCTGGGGCTTCAGGCCCAGGCCACCATGGCCCAGACTATGACACGGTTGCTGCGGACTTAAACTCGGGTCCTTGTGTAGCACGTGTTTTGCCACCTGGACCATCTTTCCAGCCTCTATGTGGGTACGATCTCTCCAGTCTCTGGGCTGGCACCATCTCTCCTGTCCCTGTGCTGGCATTTTTAAAGAAGAGCTGGTTTGATCTCAAGTGAGCAGGTTGATTCTTCCCCAGTCCCCAGCTGATCTCAAGAAGCCAGCATCAGCCTCTGAGATATACATTTCAGGGATACCTGATCTCTCTTCAAACACAGCTATTTAGGGGTGATGACGTCACAGGTAAAAATGTGCCTGGCAGATTCTCAGGAAGTGTGCAAAGCCTTAGTTCTCTCATGAAGAATAAAATAAAAGGTCGGTGGGACATTCCCCAAGGGTTAGGTGTTTGTACACCACAAATGATTTAGGGGGCTCATATACCAATCTAAAAGACAGAACACCCTTGGGTATAGTTTGTCTTCACATCAATATCAAAGTAATTTGTTTGCCTGAAATAAAAATGAGACTAGTCATTAGTCCTGCTGGAACTTCTTAATGTATCTATTTTTTAAATGCTTTTTTAAAAGACACTTGTGAAAAGCACCATAAATTCCTATAGGTTATCTCCTAGATTTTAACTTACCTTGTAGTTATTAAAAGAAAAGTATATCCAATACTCATTTGACTACTAGAAATCAAATCCATCAATTTAATCCCCCCCCCCATTATTATCAGTGCTCCTCTGTCTTTGCCAGTGCCTGGTGTTCATTCACTGTGGTGGGAAGAACAAGGTTGATGGGATAGGATTTCCCCTGTCCGCCAACCCTAGCAGCAGAAGCACTTTGGGTCCTTCATGTCGGTATTTGCCTTAATCCCTTCAAACCTATGCTGTCTTCACAGTGATTCCAAGATGGCTCTTGAGGATGTGTCCATTATTAATACACTGGCTGTATCTCTGGAAACTCAGCCAAGTATTAGAAACTGGCAGAGAACTCAGCCTATGCTGGCACCAGGTCACCACTGTCCCTGTCCCCACAGGCAACCTACAGGGACAGCAATGAGAGAGAGAGAGAGAGAGAGAGAGAGAGAGAGAGAGAGAGAGAGAGAGAGAGAGAGAGAGAGGATGAGGGTCTGTGGCAGGGGACGGTGCATGGAAGGCATACGCCAGGAGAATGGAAAGGTGGCTCAGTGGATAAGAGCACCCGCTGCTCTTGTGAAGGACCCAGGTTTTGGGGATCTGATGCTGTGCTCTGGCCTCCCAGGGCACCCAGACACACGTGGTACAATCTACACACACACACACACACACACTCATGCACAAAGTGAGCAGTGGAGGCAGTCTCTAGTGCAGAGTTGACGCTTGTGGGAAACAAGAAGCCACAGCCAGATGAGTGGCTGGTGGGACAGTGCTGCTTTGCAGAGATGCCCAGACTCGATGTGGGGTAAACAGAAGTGGGGTGCTATACACATGCTACTGCAGACACCTGGCAGGGCTGGCAGATGCACCCACGCTGGAAAGAGAGGGACAGTTATGTGGGCTTTAAAGAGCTCCGTGAGAAGAGGCTGGTGGGGTGTAACGTCAGAACCAGACAGCAGCCATGTCCTTAGCTGGCCATCCATGTGGTCAAACTTGCTTCTTGAGTTGGCCAGTGCAAGGCCTAGCACCCAGTTCCAAGCAAGGGCCTGCTTCTCTGCAGCCCCTTTGCAACTAGGTCACCTACTGATTTTTCTCATCTAAACTGATGTCCAGCAAACCTCAGTGACCCTCCTGTCTTCACAGCCACCACCCAAGGATTAAGGGCCTGTTTGGCCATGCCCTGGTATGGTATGTGCATGCATGTGTGTGTGCGTGCGTGCGTGCGTGCGTGCGTGCGTGCGTGTGTGTGTGTGTGTGTGTGTGTGTGTAGCAGGTACTCTTACTCATTGAGCTAGCTCCCAGGCCTTTTTTAATTCAAGATTTGTTGAACATCTGTTTCATCCTTCCTATTCATTCTTGCTCTTAAGGATCTGTCCACTGAAACGGGGAGGTAACTAAGCCGTATGGTGGCATGTACCTGTGATCCTAGGACTTGAGAGACAGAGCGAGGCAGGATCCAGGCTCAGAGCATCCTCTGCTGCGTATCGAGCTTGACGTTAGCCTGGGCTCCATGCGATCCTGTTTCAAAATTCAAATTTCATAATTCCTACAACTGCTTAACAGTGCAACAGAAGAGGCAAGGGTGGGGCACAGGGGACCCTACTGGAAGTTGTCAGAGCTGAGAGCAGAGCATAGCCCTTAAAGACGCAAACACTGCAGTCTCTGCAGGTGCCTGGCCTCCTTTGCTGGGGTCAATAGGTGGGCTATTCAGCTTGTGTTCAGTCTTGGAGACATGGAGGGGCATGTTGCGGAGATGAAGTTGAGGGCATAATGAGGGCCTCATTATAGACATTACCAAATACCCATCACATGGTGTGGCCAGACCACATATTGGACACCCATGCCATACTTAGTGTAGGTAATGGTGTGATATATATATATATATATATATATATATATATATATATACATATATATACATATATATACATATATATACATATATATATATACACACACATATATATAACAGAAATTATGATTTGAACATATATGTATATACCTTGTAATTTGCACATGCACATATATGTGCATGTGCAAATTACAAGGAAACACTTTGCTCTTACATGCAAAATAGAGGCTACACAAAACAACCCTTTATGTTTGTGTTTTCTGAAGGTCTGGGAGGGCCCACACCAGCCTGTTCACAGCAATTACCTTGGGAAAGGAAAACAGAAAAGAGAGAGAGTGTGGGTAGGGGGAGTGTCAGTGGAGACTGATCATTTCGGGGCAATCTTCTAGTTTTATTTGAACAAAAAAATGTTATCTTGACATTAAAATTAATTTTAAAATTCAAAGAATAGATGGAGTCATTGGCTTACTGCCTGGCTTGCTCTAGAAAAGCTTTTCAGTTGGAGTCTGCACGTTCTGAGAACTGGGAAGATATTTTCTGAGACCAAACAAAACTCAAAGATATATTTTTTAAAAAAATCCCCATCCGCTCCCACTTTTCTCCCAGCCTGAGCAGCCTGTTCATTGCCTCACTGGTGACCAAGTGAGAAAGCACACTCCTGCCCCCCAGTGACTTTGCAAAATGGCTCAGTGTCCTTCCTGTGACCGGGTGGCACCCTGTGGCGGTGGCTGGCTCCAGGCAGTGGTGGTAAGTATGTTTTTCTCTTCCCTGGCACCAAGATCATTTTCTTGGAGAGTCTCTGTGGACGTTGGCAAGTAGTTTTGGCCTCCTTCCAACAGATTGGGTTTATACCAGCCTAAATGAGGCAGGCATTCAATCAGTCACCCAGGGAACAGGCTGGAGGCCCTCTGGTATCTTCTTTATAATTAATTTTTAACATTTGTTTTCAGTATAAAATTTGGGCCTTTATCCTCTTTGAAATAAAAACATAGCATGCATATTAGACGGTATTGGCAGTGAACTTCACGCGCTATTCTTTTATTCCTCTCCAACTATTAACTCCTATTAAACAAGACAGAGGGATAATCAGATCCCCCTGTGCTCCCCCGGCTGCCTGGCGTGTGCCGTGTCTCATCCTCCCTAATTGCCTTGGGTGGCCGAGCTCTTTCCTATCATTAGTGTGCCATCAGAGGCCACTTGGCAGGGACCAGGCCACCTCCCAAGCTGTTCCCTCGCCCAAGGTCCCCTTCCAGGCCCTGCCCCTTTCCCTGGCCCAGACACGGGGACACGGGGAGGTTCTGAGTTACTAGGTGTTAACAAGACACAAAGGCTACAGCTGGAGCTTTAACCCTAGAATTTAAACATACATGACTAGAGGTGATCTCCCCCCTTTTGTGGTCTATTTGGTTGACCTGCTGCTGGCTTCTGAGCATCTAAGCCTACATTAAAGAGACCAGAAACATCACAGCACTTCTCAAGCCTGGTTGTGTGCAAACAGCTTCTAGCATGCTGTTGAGGATGGTCCAAGGTCCTGTGGAGCATTAATGGTGCATGCCTGGAATCCCAGCCCTTTGGGAAACAGAGGCAGCAGGGACAGGGGCTGGCCTGAAATGTGTAGTGAGTTCAAGGCCAGCTTGAGTAAGATCTTGTCTCAAAAAACAACCGGACAAAGGAAAAGGCCAAGGAGCAGGGGTGGAGGGTGGGAGAAATGACTGGTAAAGTGCTTGCCCGAAACGCTGACCACCAGCCCAGCACACATGAAAGAATTTTAGGAAAAAAGTTAAAAAACTAGGTGTGCTAGTGCACACTTGCAATCCCAGCCCTGGGGAAACAGAGTGAGGCAGATACCTAGGGCTCGCTGTCCGGCTAGGCTTAGACTACTTGGCAAGTTCCATGCCAGGTGCCTCAAAAACCAAAGCGAACAGTTTCTGAGAAACAATATTTAAGACTGACCTCTGCACAAGTTGTGCATGCACAAGAGCTCTCTCTCTCTCTCTCTCTCTCTCTCTCTCTCTCTCTCTCTCTCTCTCTCACACACACACACACACACACACGCTCTCACTCACAGGCACACACACACAGAGTCACACACACATGGAGACAGACATACACACACACTCACTAGCCCATAGAGAGTCACACAGACAGACACTCACACTTGCTCACATACACACACGTGCACACACGTGTTCACACAGAGCAGAGGCTAGGGATGTAGCTCAGTGGCAGAGCAGTTGCCGGGTATGACAAGGCCCCGACTCTGGGCCAGCCTCTCCACGTGCCCTGTTAGAGTCCTTGGGGCAGAGGGAAGCCTGTTTTTCTAGCCCCCTTTTCATTGCTCTTCTTTTCAAACCCCTGAGTGCAGGGATCGTCTTCATTTTTGCCTAAAAAAAGTCTCAGTTCAAACCTGTCTCCAGGCTTACTGCCCTGGTGTGCTGCCACAAAGCCTCTGTACAAGTTAGAGGAGGGTGACCTGGGCTGCTCCAGGCTTCATGGGAGGCAAGGCCTAGCCCATGTAGCCATGGGTCTCAGCACCATTTACCTCTGTGACCAGGAATCTTTATGTAGTTCACAACCCCACTGCCTTGTGCCCGGCTTACTTTGTGCCCCTAAACCAAATGAGTAACACCCCTCAAGGGTCCCCGTGTGTTAGAGAATTGCTAGCAGCGCTGTTGGGGTAGCAGAGACTCTAAGGGAGACCCTTAGATCACTGGAGCAATGTCCTTGAAGGTGACAAAGGGCTCCCAACCCATTTGTCTTTCTCTTTCTCTTCCCTGCCATGGGGTGAGCAGCTTTGTGCCACCACACACGCTCACTTTAATGTATCCCCATGGGCTCAAAACAACCGGATCCAACCAAAGGAAACGGTTTCTCTTGTGTGGGGCATTTTGATATAGTAACCAAAGGCTAATACAAGTCTCTCCGTGTGTGAGCATAGGCTTGGACTTTTCCTAGCTACTCGCTATTTTAACCACAACAGCAACCTTTAAGCTCTCCTGTTGAGGAACAAGAGGCACAGAAAAATAGATTTTCCTAAGATAAGGCGGTCATAAAGAAGACCTCAGCCAGACCTGTGGTGAGCAACTGAGCTGGAGGGGAGAGTCATTTAATTAGTGAGACCGTGGGATTTTCCTGTCCCTCCCTCCCAGAAAACCGTTAACTGAAGAGTTTGGGAGAGATCCCACAGCGCATAAGGGAGCTGTAGGCCTCCAGATGATGGATGAGAAAGAGCTTCGGAGACACCAGGAGACCAGAGGAAAGGCATGTGGCCTAGCAAAGCATTAACGATTGCAAGTTCATTATTAGTAAAAGTGTCCCTCTCTCCAGCCAATCGGCAGGACGAAGTCTCATTTTTTCTTTTGCGTACTGTGTAGAAATATCAGCAGCATGCTAGAATCAACGACCCCATACTCAAGTTGTCAAAGCCCCTCCACTAAAGAGCTCAGTAGTCTGCCCTCTGGGACCAAGGGCTGTCTGGAGCAGAACCCTGGCCTGGCAACCTGGGTGGAGCTGGTGACAGTTGCATCTGTTCCAGGGCCCCTGTTCCAGGTATCAGTGGTCGAGATAAGAACTCAGCGGCTCTACAGCCCACAGGCGTTATCACAGGCCCACAGGGCTGCTGTAGCTCAGCTTCTCTGGAGTTTGGTGGCCCCCTGCTGTGTGTCTGTGTTCCCAGCGCCCGGGTCTGGGGTTGGTTGGGTACCTCCACTCATCTGTGGGCCAGGAGACAGTTAGGCAAGCTCCGCTTGCAGCAACAAGAGACAAACGAGCTAACACGCGAGTTTTCTCGACATGGACTCTGGGGCAGCACAGCACCTGCCTCATCCTATCGGCCAGAGCATGTTGCCCGGGCAACGAAAAGTCGGGGCAGACAAGAATGCTCCCCACCCTGTGAGTGGGAGGGCAAGTTCTCAAGACAGAGGAAGGGGATAGGATAAGGATGGGAGCTGGTAATGCCCCTGCTTCGGTTTTTCATCCCTGGAGCCTCTCGGTGGAAGCTTCTTCCTTTGCTTTCCCTGTGTATGGGGGAGACACGGCACCCTTCCTCCATGGCCTGTCCCCAGAGTTGTGCTTTCTGCATAGCTCGGGATTCATCCAGGCAAGCTGGTCACACTTGAGGGAAATCTGTCCTCCATCAAATGTTCAGTTAATTGCAAATGCACTTGAAGGAGCATCTTCTAGAAACAACACCGTCTGCTCTTGGAGAAGACAATTCAGTCTTGATCCCTTCTTCATACTTGGTACATACTGAAATGTCTAGATTGCCTTTCCCATAACGGAGGTGGCTCTTCATCTTCGTCTTTCGTGATGTTGCTCCTTCTCAAATAGAATCAGGGGGTTGAAGAACCCAACCACCCTCATTTTCTCCTTCCTCAACCCAGGCAATGGGCCCCTGGAGTCACCTTCTGATGTGACCACCAGGGGGCATACAGGCAGCATGTGTCCTTGATTGCACCACCCCAGGGTAAATGCAGGTGAAGAGGGCCTTCTAGCCTGGTGTGTCCTGAACTTGGTTGGGCATTAACATGAGCTGTGAGCAGATTCTGGGCCTGGACCAAATGGTTCTTTATCCCAGAGCACTGGTTGCTAAGCTGTCAATTAAGGGTTAGGATGGTGTGGTAACAAGTACAGGGTTTTTGCTCATTGCTGTTCTGTGATCCAGGCTCAGGGTGGAGCTGAAGGGTGAGCTCTTTTGGAAACTGCCAAGTCACTTAGACTGCTGGACCATTCCCACTGGGAACGACACACTGCTCCAGAAACCGATTCCTGCTCTCCTTTCCAACATGATTTGGATGTGAGCTGTCCCTCAGAGGCTCTAGTGCTTTGGTCCCCAGCCAGTGGGACTGTTTGGGAAGGTTGTGGAACCTCTAGGAAATGGAGCCTAGCTGGAGGAAGTAGAAGTCAGGAAGGCGGGCCGTGTGATTTATTGCTGGGTACCACTTCCTGCCATGTCTCTACTTTCCAGTCTGCCCAGATGTGAGCAAGTGCATTACACCGCCACGGCCACGGCCACGGCTGTTTCTGATGCTGTGGCTTCTCTGCCGTGATGAACTGTGCCCCTTAAACTCCAAACCAAAAGAAGTCACTCTTCCCTTCGGTTGCTCGAATGGAGTCTTTTATCAAAGAAGTCAGACAGGTAACTAGCATTCGATGAGTCAGTAAGACTTGAAGTGTTGAAGAGTGTTATGCAAATGTCTTGTTGAAGCGGTATGTTCGCCCTCCTGCAGAAGCTGGGTCCTGTGTGTCCCAGGTAGTGAGTCCCTCGCGTTCTATGATCCTGAGAGTCCTGTTTTAAGTGTCCGAGATGTTTTGTTTGTTTGTTTGTCTGTCTTAGGTTCATACAGCTAAATCAAGTCCTCTTCAGGCTTTGAGTCCTCAAAACAGAGCAGTGTCTACCCGTGACATCCCAAACAAAGCTGATTGTGAGGGCAGAGGAAGCATTCACCTCATAACCTGTGTCCATTTTAATAGTTCTCTTGAAAGGATCTAGGGACAGAAGTTACAGGTCCTGCTTTAGATTATTGCCATTTCTTACGCTCACCATTCTAGTCTTCAGCTTATAAAACCAGATTTGGGTCATCTGGAATCTTGGGACTCAAAGTGACTCACTGGAGCTTCTTAGAGTCTGGGCTCTCCCACGGGTCCCAGATTGAACACACAGGTGATGTGTGAGCACACTGGATTGGACGAGGCATTGTTCTATAAGGTGTCTTCTGAGGAATTCTGAGTCCATGCTTTTGTGGCCACTGTGGCCCCATTCTTTTCCGTACTTTTGCCCTGCCTCTTTTAATCCATCTGCTAGTTCCTGGCCCCTCTCTGGGTCAAGTTGGCACTAAAGACTAACCAGGACACATGGGTTCATGAGGCCACTCAATGGAACTGAGGAAGAGTTGAGTCAGTGGTGATCTTCTGGGCAGGAGGGCATAGCAGGGCAGCCTTGTAGCAACAGAGATGGTGGTGAGGAGAATGACCTCATCGACTCCTTGCTCAATCCTTGTTGCCGTGGAGGCCGTGGATTTGACTGGGTGGCAGAGGGAAAGGCAGCCTGTTAAAGTGACCGCTTTCTCCCAGGCAGGGTGCAGTGCGGCATCTCACACCTTAGGGCAGAGGTAGTGTGGGTGTTGCACGGCAAAGTGTCACATGAGGGTCAAGACACAGAAGCACTTTGCTGTCTTTGGGGAAAAAAGAGAAAAAAGATGTGTACATCACAACCTATATTCAAGTAGAAATTGTAGTGTGTGTAATCAGCTGTAATGAGGCCAGGTTTATATAGAAAGTAGGAACCAGTTGAAAGTTGGATGGTTGGGAGGACGGTGGGAGCTGGAATGCTCTTCAGTGTGCCGCCTCTGGTTTGCAGTGGCACCGTGAGACGCCCCTTGTGAGTCTCTGTCTATCAATGTCATGTCCTAAAGTGGGGGGAGGGGGGAAACTGTGCTTATCTTTGGTTTCTAGCCTGCCCTGCTGGATCCTGGATGCTGAGAGGTTTGGAGAAACGCTCAACTGGAGTAGCCACACTTCTGGAAAGTGCTGTGATTGGGGCTATTGGGCCTAGGCTGTTAAAGAGTTAACTGTGCGTCTTTTGAGGTTATTCATGCCAGCCAGAAGTAGGACGTGATTAATTGTTTAGTGGTAAGTGGGACAGAAAGTAAGAGACTGTGGAAATGAGGGAAAAGCAGAGTCCTTTGGGGTTTTCCCGAGCAGACTAGACTCTAAAGGGACAATCAGGAGTGGGACAGACCCTCCACTGGGCGGCAGTGGAGTAGAGAGGCTGCCAGGGCTAAAGTGGAGAGAGGGTTGCTGGCCGTCCCCTAGCTAGGAAGATGGTGGCTCACCTAGATTGTATGCCAGGACATAGCATCCAGGGGACCCGAGGCAGGGTGTAAGCTGGGCTGACGTTCCAAACTGTCTTTGTCCCAGTGATGGATTGATTGAAGTGAGAGGTGGGAGTCTCAGGCCATCAGGAAGGCAGTTTAAGGGATCAGGAACTTGAGATGGGACATGGAAGGTCTGTGCCCCACATTCTACACCACCTAGGGAGCTCAGGTGTGGACTCCCAGGCCTAAGTTAGGCCAAAAAGTCTGAGGTCTCTCCCCTTCTGACTCCTGAGATGCTGTGTTAGGTAGGATGGGTGGTGATGGCAGATGAAAACCCGGACGGAGCAAGTGATAACACTCGGCTTCTAGGAGTAACAGCATGACCTGTTACCCCCCGGGACATTTTAAATATGCTGTGTGTGAGGCTGTGAAGGGAGCTGTCTATTGGTTGTAACAGGAGAGCAAGGGAGGGAGAAGTGGCCGGTGGGACCTTGAGGAATGTGGTATCTGTAGAGCAGCTCGGTCAGCGCCCCACCCCCACCCCGCAGAGGCAGCAGGTGCCACACTGGTGTTATAGCCGGGTGGTGGTGGCGCACGCCTTTAATCCCAGCACTTGGGAGGCAGAGGTAGGTGCATCTTTGTGAGTTCGAGGCCAGCGTGGTCTACAAGAGCTAGTTCCAGGATAGGCTCCAAAGTTACAGAGAAACCCTGTCTCAAAAAAACCAAAGAAAAAAGGGTTTGATAAAGGGACTATGAACCAAACAGAAAGAACCTGCAGAGATGCGGCCATGTCTAGTCTGGGAACCGTACTGACCTGCAGGTACCAGAGGGAGCTGCAAAGGCCTGAGCTGATGGGCCTGCATGGAAAGGGAGCCTGAACCCTGGCTTCCCTATGCTGTCTGGAGGGGAGGAAGCCATCGATGAAGTCCCTTCCTGTCAGTCCCCCAAAGCCACAGCAGCGCCACAGAGGGAGAAGAAGGGATGCAGGCATCACAGGCAAACTGTAAAGTGGGGAGCACTGAGCAGCAGATGACACAGTGGCAGGTGAGTCCTGGGCAACCTCAGTCCATGAGGGATGGAAGCTGGGAGCCAGTGTGACTCCTGGAGTGAAAACATGGGAGAGAAATGAGGGCTTGTGGTCAGAGGACAGCCAAGATGGAGGGGTGGGTCTGAGTCCTGGAACCCAGCAGAGTGTGGTCAGCCCTCCCTCTGGGATTAGAGTGATAACAGCAGATGTGTGCCTGCATAACCCATGCGGCACAGGTAAGAGAGCAGAGTCCTGGCGGCCTCTCTGCAGCTGAGGGGGCTTTCTATCCTGTGGAGTTCTTCTTGTAAAATTACTAAGGAAAGGGCTGGGGGTGTGGTTCAGTTGGTAGAGGGCTCTCCTAACATACTCAATGCCCTCGCTAGAATCCCAGCCTTCAGGGGATAGAGGCGGGAGAATGAGAAGGTCAGAATCATCCGTGGCTATAGCATGAGTTCAAAGCCAGCCTGGACTACATAAAACCCTGCTTTTTGTAAAGGAGGAAAGAATGGGAGGGGGAGCTGAAAGAGAGGGGAATAACAAGAACCCACAGAGCCCAAACTCCACCCACCCCCATATTCCCTGTCCCTGGAGATCTGACCCAGCTCAGAGTGGAGACTAATTTACCTAAACCACCTATGGGAACAGCCCTGTCCCCAGGTCTCCCGGCCCATGCGAACCTACACAGGGATAGGATTCCTGTGGCTCTGCAGGTCCGCGTGGGGAACTTGTGAAAAAGCTTTTTCCCACAGCCAGGGCTTGTCTGACCAGCTCCCAGGGAGAGAATGCGGTCTCTGGAGCCACCCTGAGAAACGAGAGACAAGGCCCTGGGAGATGGTCTTGTGTTTGTTTGTTGGTTGTTGGTTTTTTTTTTTTTTTCCTGATGATTAAAATTTAAAAAATAAAATAAAACAGTCAAACATAAGGCGAGGTGATCACAGGATGGACTCTAAATGGTGAACCTGAGAAAACAGCCCGGAGTGACCCTCTGCTGCCCTTCAGAACAAACTGCCCTGCAGCTCCAGGAGCCCAACTCCTCTGGGACACAGGGAGCCTGTGCTGGCAGCAGGCTCTCACGCTCTCTGTAAATTACCTGTGAAAAGCAGGGGCATCGTAAATAGCTTGGCCTGTGGGTTGCTGATTCCCTTCTGGAAATGGCGCTCTGCTTCACAGTCAGACATTTCCCCGGCACCACCCTCTCCCGCTGCCTGCTGCACACTCAGGGGACGGAGGCAGATACTTCACAGCCTCCCTTAAACACCTCCTTACTGCCACTAACCGTGAGGCAGGCGGGCCTCACCATCCGTCCGACCGCCACCAGCAAATCTGAGTCCATTGTGCTCCTTGGCTGAAGAGGCTGTTGTGTTTTTTTCTGGTTTTAAAAAGCAAACAGATTTGGAGGATGGTGATTTCTCAGCCCCTGGCTGTTAGCCTCCTTCCTGAGAGCAACCTATGTGGAATAAACAGAGATTTGCCGTTTCGCTGTTTCCTGTGGCTGTTTGGCAGTGAGCGGAAAGCTAGGGGTATGGTCAGTGTTGCGAGAACACGTATTTTCCAAACTTAAGTCCACGAGAAAGAAAGCCTGCCCAGTCTTCTTCTCTCCACCTTCACGTGGCAAATTAAAACAGCAACCACATCGCCCCCGCCTCTCTGAGGTGAGCCCCGAATGGGTAACTTCTCTTGTCCTGTCACCTCCTAAATTATCTTTGTTTTTGCCTTTCGGGGGCTCTGGGGGTGGGGTCTGTTTTGTTTTGGAGACAGGACGTCTGTAGCCCATGATTGTCTTGTATTCGTGGCAAGTCTCCTGCCTCATCTTTCTGAGTGTTAAACTTTCTAAAAACCAAGTGGTCCCTTTCCTCAGCCTCGTGGTGCCGCCACACCTGGACTCTGCTTTCGTTTTCTTCTCTTTCCCAACTCACCAAGCAGAACTAAGTCACCCATCACCTCTGACTTATGCTAGACTGTGGGGGCTTTATTTACTTCATGAGGACCGCACTTTACCCCCATCTCCACCACCCAGCAGGGTTGGTGACTGCTGTAACCTCCAGCCCGAGCCCTGCTGAGCCTTTACAATGTAATTCTTTCACACAACACATCCTTCTGCTGGGTCATTTGCCCCTGGGGTTAGGGTACAATCAGTGCTCACGTCACACAGATGTCCGGGGGTCATGACTGAATCCTCAGGCCCACAGACTCCAGCACCCAGGTTTCTAACCAGCAGCTGCTTACATCTAAGCAAGGATGCAGCCCCAAATCCGTGGTCATCTGAGAAGTTCAGATTAAAATAGCCTCTTAATTAAACATTGCAGCCCAACAATATCAGGGTCTCGATGTAGAAGCGGGGTCCGTTTTCCTTCCATGGGTGGCTCACTAGCAATTGCAGCTAAGTGCAGTGTTCGGTGAGCAGCACGGGCCCACTCATGACGCCCTGGACTTTCCCAGGGTGCACAGGAAAGGTTAGAATTTCCTCCTGAGTGCATGACAGCCTCAGTCATGGCTCCTTGTCTGGGTTCCGTGCAGGGAGATACATGCATGGGCCCCGTCCTGTGTCCTCTCAGTGAAATGACCCAGCGTTTGCAGGTCTCCGACCTACAG